>NC_136922.1:67075894-67675894 GCF_949752795.1 Hyperoodon ampullatus
CCTAGATTCCTCCTGAGGTAAAGAAGCATTCAAAACGATTAAGTGCATCTATAATATTCTACTGTGAATATTTAACAGAATGTGTTATTGTCATCTTTATTTAAGGTTGCAGTGTTCTAAAACTGATAAGCGTTTATATTTTCTGATTCCTATTAAATGCTCTATTTAAAAAAAAAAAAAAGAAAGAAAAGCCTTACTCAGTTGGTGACATTTGAGCAGAGTCTTCAAGGAAATAAGGGAAATGCCATGCAGATATCTCGGTTAAATTTGAAGAGCAACATAAATATTTGTAGGAAAAATAAATAGAAAAAAGTAGAGCATTCCAGAATGTGAGAACATTTGACCAAAAACCTGATAGACTTAAGTAGAAGGCCTGTTTGGGCAATATAAAATGAACCAGTCCAACTGGAGTATCAGGACCTTGAATACCAAGAAAAGAATTTGTATTTTATCTTATAGACAATGGTGAACTACTGGAGCCTTTTATCCTAGAGGGTGTGACAAGATCCGAACATCACTACAGGAAGCTTAATCTGGTAGAGCAACCCATGCAGGAAATATTAAAGGGAAAGGATAGCCATTCCATCATAGACATATTGAGTTTGACATCACGGTGGGTTTTCAAAAAGAACATGCTCAAGGAACAGTCAGAAATACAGGCCTGGAGTTGAGAGGTGAAGGCTTGAGATTTGAGGGGTGTAGCCCATCCAAAACCCAACAGCTGATTGCAATCATCTTCCAAGAGTCGAAGACTCTGTTTGCGAGCAACAAACAGATCTTGTTAGAATTTTACTTCTAGCCTGAAAACTGGTAGAACATTCCTCTTTGGAATTTTCCAAACTTAGGCCAAGACTAGAGAATCGAAGTCAGCAGAAATGAGAATGATACGCAGGACCTGACAGGGAGACATGCCAGAAAATTAAGTAGGAAAAAGCCCTGAAAGGTGGGGCACAACGTGCCTTGGGAAGCTCAGACTCTTGAGAAATCTGGAAGAACATATATCATGCCAGATGCTTCAGCCTTATGGGAGGGCTTTTGTTTAAAAGTGTGCTCTGTGAAATGATTTAGATACCCTTCAAAAAGCAACATGCCAGTGATTCATCCTGTCTGAAAAAACATACAACCCCTCACATTTGACTTTTCAATCTCACACTGATTGGAAATAACAAAAGTGATCTCTTTGCCATTTGGAGTAATTTCTCATTCACCCACCAACAAGCAGGAAGGAGGTCTCTGAAAACTGAACAGTGGGGTTTGTAAAGTTTGGGGAGAAAAGTTGCAGGAGGCAGTTGCAGCTTTATATAAGGTTCTTTTTTTTTTTAAATAAATTTATTTATTTATTTATCTATTTATTGGAGGCATTGGGTTTTCGTTGCGGTGCACGGGCTTCTCATTGCAGTGGCTTCTCTTGTTGCAGAGCACGGGCTCTAGGTGCACGGGCTTCATAGTTGTGGCTCACAGGCTCTAGAGCACAGGCTCAGTAGTTGTGGCACACGGGCCTAGTTGCTCTGTGGTATGTGGGATCTTCCCAGAACCAGGGCTCGAACCCGAGTCCCCTGCATTGGCAGGCAGATTCCCAACCACTGCGCCACCAGGGAAGCCCCTATATAAGGTTCTTGAGTCCCACTGATATGCTTGTGGCTATGTGACAGTGGAATCTACCACTGAGAAAAAGGAAAATGAAACATTATTGAAATAAACTTGGTTCTCATGCACAAAAGCAAAGGGCTGCCATTTTGTCTGGAATCCTAATCAGGTGTCTTATATGCCTATAATTAGTCACTGGCTCCTGGAAAGGAAAGAGACTAAAGGGATGCAAAAAGAGAGGTCTTCCTTTCCTTGAAATGTATTTTCTTAAATCTTTAAATATGTTGCTTACATAACCCCCAAAAGAATTTTTTTAAACTATGTAACTCCTCACATATTTTAAGTTGTCATCTAAAATTTTTCATCAGAGGATAAGATGATGATAGATTGCAATTGGGATAAATATTTCATGACACTATTTGATAAAATAGGCTTTAACTTCCCAACGAATAAAATACCCCAAGTCTTAAAGAGATCATGTAAAAATTTTATAAATCAGTTTTATCCGAATCCAAAAAATTTGCTTGTCTTGCAAGACATTCCAGTTAACTTTAAAAGAATCAGCATCACTAATGTATACTGTTTAACTGTTCCAAATCCAGAGCTTTCCCACAAAGGCCAGTTATTCTACTTCTAACGCCAAACTTCACTCATAACAGAAATATGAGTAAGATAGGCAAAGAAGGGAAGCCCCATACATGTAAGGAAACTTGACTAATAATAAATGAAGGTGTCATCACCAAACCAATATTTCTTTCTTGGGTTTTGCTTCTACATGAATCTACAAAAAATAAGAACATTTTCCTACACAGCCAAAATAGCACTGTCACACCTAACAAAAATAGCAAGTCCATATTAAAATTTCTCACATGTCCCCCAAATGCCCTTTATGGGATGGTTTATTCAATCCAGGATTTAACCCTGGGCCATATATTGCATCTGGTTGTTATATCCCTTAAGTCTCTTTTAATCTAGAACATGCATTCTACACAGGGATGATGTCACCAAGGGAGTGAAAACTGGTTCTTGGGAGATGAAAAAAATCTTACTCTTTTTATGTACAAAGCACAGATATACATATAGTACATAAACATATACAGAGTATGCCTGTAATATTGGATTTTCATGTTGGGGGGACAATTAGGGAAAAAATGTCTATAAAGGTCCCCAGGGGGTGGGGGGATGAGCAATAATGAAAAAAAAAAAGGTTGAGAAATACTGATCTAGAACAATCCCTCTTACATGATACCAATGGATTCCTAAATCAATATTTCAGTGTATTGCCTTATTTGGTTCATAAGTGATGTTTTCATAGCCCAGGGCAATGCCCTATTGTAAGATTTAGTATGAGTAAGGTGGCAGATATGGAAATGTGCTGCTCAGATATCCCCCCAAGAAAGGACTTGCTGCCCAGCTAGGAGGAATGTTCCTAGCTGAGATTCCTTAGCTTCTCAACGAAGGTCACACTCTCTCAGAATGGCCCCCACCAATGAGCAAGGCTGTTGCACAGGGGCCTGGCTATTTCCACCCTACAGGAAAACTACTGAGGGGCAGTCTCGGCTCTGGAGCTCCCCCACTGATCTGGCAGAGATGTTGTGGGATCATTATTACAGTCTGGTGACTCCATATGCCCAACACTGCTTTCTCCTTTTTTCTTTCATGGATGTTACTCCCCAGTAGAGCATTTGCACTCCTAACTCTCAGCATCTTCTTCCTGGAGAAGCAAGCTGGCTTGTTCTTAACAGATCGGATTTATGAAAGAGTAAGGAGGCTGAAGATTTGGAAGTTGACTCCCTTAAAACTGTAGTCTCGAATTCTTCACCTCTCCCAGGTATAAGGAACTAGTCAGGGTTCAATTAGAGAAGCAGAACATTAGGAAATATATATATTTAATGCGGGATTTTTTATAGGGATTTGATATTACACAAGTGGGGGAGCTGGTTACACAGCTTATGTGAGCCTCTTTCTTCTATGTCTAGTGTTGAAGCCTGAAATCCCCAGAGAAAACATTTGGGAAAGAAAGATGGCCATGCAGTGTGGGAAGCAAGGGCCTCTGAGCCGCCAATTCTAACGATGGGGTAATCTGTAGGAGAAGCTGGGGTCCTTCATCAGGGAACTAAACACATATCTGGTCCAGGAGTCAAGAGAGGTTGGAGAAGCTGCAGGCCCGGCTGCTCTTCCATCCCAACACGAGCCAGCAGGTCAGTGACAGCATGAATGAGCTGCAGCAGCACCTGTTCCTGCACCAGCCTTCCACGTGCAAAACGAATTAGGTCTGTGTCTTTATTTCTGTCTTACCCCTATGTTCTTCATGACATTTTTTTTTCTTAAATTCGGGGAAGGGTAAGCTGTGACAAAGCGAAAGAGAGGCATGGACATATATACACTACCTAACGTAAGGTAGATAGATAGTGGGAAGCAGCCGCAGAGCACAGGGAGATCAGCTGGGTGCTTTGTGACTGCCTGGAGGGGTGGGATGGGGAGGGTGGGAGGGAGGGAGATGCATGAGGGAAGGGATATGGGAACAGATGTATATGTATGACTGATTCACTTTGTTATAAAGCAGAAACTAATAAAAAAAAAAATTAAAAAAAAAAAAAAACGAATTAGGCTTCTCCGCTGCTTCACTTTCGCCTTCCCAGCTCACGCAGAATGTCTCCTGAAGTCCACAGTAACCTGGGGCTATGTAAGCACGAGGAGACTGAGTGCCCTAGTTTCAGTTTAGCTGAGTTGATACACAAATCCACCCAGTAGGTGTCTCCAAACCCAGTTTAAGGACCACACAATTAACCAATGGCAAAGGGCCAGAGAACCTTTCTAAAAGTTGTGCTTGGAAGTTTAGGATTAAATTTCTAGCCTTGTTGTGTATCCTAAAAGTGAAGGTGTTAAACCTAAAACTCTATAAGCAAGGAAGGCTATTAGGCCTTTACTCCAGGGCTTAGGCACTAGAGTATGTGGAAGGGTAAGGGAAGCTTTCAGTCTTACAGACCTGGGTTTGTGGGGCCGTTGGCTGTTGACCTCTCCGAATTTCAGTTTCTTCACCTGTAAAAGGGGCTGATAATCCCTACTTTGCAGAATTCTACAAGGATTACATTACAATAGCATACACAAAGCCCAAGTGTACAGTGCCTGCATACAGTAAATGCTTAATAAATGGCAGCTATTATTTCAAGCATGTCATAGCTTCCAGATTAATAAAAGCATGTTGAGATCTTAGATCTGCTGACTCTTTGGAGGATCACTCACACAAGTCAAAGACTGCTTAAGCCAGGGTTAGAACTCACAGAACCGTCAGTCTGTGTCCCATAAAAGCAGAGTTCTCCGTGTCCTTGAGTTTCAAGAGTAGGAAGGAAAAACTAGACAGTCCCAATGGTTAGCTTTCTATTGATGAATGCCATCAATAGCTGCAGGCAAAGGCAGCAGTCAATAGGAAACCGTGCTCCATGTTGCTATTGCAGTTGAATACTCCCTGAAGGTAGGGGCCTCCTTCATGCCTCAGAGAGTTGGAATTGACCTGAGAATCATGGAAGCAAATAAAGTTGTAAAGGATGGGAAAAGGTCATGCCTGTCCTATCATAATTTGATTCTCTCCACCGCCCCGCTCTCCTACACCAATGTATAACTTAATGGCCACAAACATACTTCCTGGTCAGAATGCACTTGGTCCTGAATTAGTCAAGAATCTGGTTGCAAGAAACAGAAACCCAAGTCAAATCAGCTATAAGCAAACAAATAAATAAGTAAACAAGGATGAAAGAAAGAAGGATGGATGGAAGGAAGGAGTAAGATTATTATTTATCAGGTTTTTTTTTTTTGGTTCATGCAATAGGAAGTCCAGGGGGAGTAGACCTCAGGGGACTGCAGGGACTTAGCAATGCAGTCAGATTTTCTGCCTGTTTCTGTATCTCTTTCTGTCTGTCTGTCTGTCTCTCTCTCTCTGTCCTCTCACTTCACGTCTCTGCTCTGTTTACATTCTCTCCTACTACAGATGAGCTTGCTCCACCTTGCTGTGGGAAGAAGAGCATGGTTCAGACAATTACTGATTATATTATCTCAGTCTAGTGATATCAGCTTCCTTCTTGCAAAGCTTGAAGTAAAGCCCCAGGGATAGACCCTAATTGGCTCAGCTTGATGCACAAACACATTTCTAGCCAAGCCCTGTGGCCAAGCAAATATATGGAAACTGTGGTTGGCCAAGTCTGGATCTCAGGCTCACCAGACTGAAGACTGGTTTGACAGCCCATTAAACCTATAAGAAGGAGTGGATCGTTTCTCCCAAATGAAATAATATGCTGTACTGGAAGAAAATAGGGGAGGGAGATGCTAAACAGACACAACTGACAGGTATCTGTCACAGATCCTGTGTGTCTCAGGGTTTTGTTTTGTTTTCCAATAAATGTCTCTGAAAACAGAGACTTTTACAATTGCAAGGAAAAAATGCTTTATTGACAGAAAGAGGAGAAAATGTGTAGGAGGGAGGAGCTAGATGAATAAAGCTGACATTAAACCTCTTTTGGAAAGTATATCATCTCTTTGTGACTTCAGGTATTTAATCTCTGGGAGTATGAATCTCATATTTTCTTCTAGCAGCCTCTAATCCCAGTATCTAAGCCTCAGGGGATAAGAGTAGCACCTAACTTGCAGGACTTCTATGAGAATTATATGAGTTAATGCAAGTAAAATATGTAGTATAATACCTGATGCACAGAAAGCTTTTATAAATAAAAATATAATTTGTGTATATTTATGTAGTACCCATATCCCCACTACATACTGAGTGCTCTTGGTTGCAAATACCTGTAACTCTCTGCTTAGGATTCTTTTTCTGGCCCAGAGAGATTCACTTGGAGAATGAATGCTCCCCATATCAACTCTCAACTGACAGGAGTTAGTGGATAAATACTCTAGCTTCCTTATCCCTCAGTGAGACAACTCTGAGTTCCCCAGCATGACTGTGCTCCAACTGATTCATCTGAGAACAAGACCCTTTTTTTGGCTTCTTTTCCTTCCCTGTCTTACTACTTCCACTCCCCTAATGGTGTTTTCTGGAATCACCTCCTAAATAAACTAGTTGTACTTGAATCCTTGTATCAGGATCTGCCTCTGGGGAATCTAAACTAAGATAATACATTTGCAAAGAAAGTTTGTGAAAGAAAATGCACCAGAATGTTCACCATCTTTACGACTAGTGGGATTGTAAATGATTTTCCTTTTGTCATCTATATCTAAAGCATTTTTGACAAATATGAACATGGATAGCAACTAATTGATTATTTAAACAGTCTAAAACATTAAGCCTAGTTTTTAGTTTCTACCGAACCTGTGCACCTTTTCCTTCTACCTACTTCTAATTCTATGAAACTAATAAACAGTCTTCTTACTTTCTTGCCCACTAAGTCCATGCCTAGCCCTATGCCTTCACTCTTACTTTATCCAGCACTTTCTATTAATCCTACCTCTTCCACAAGGCCTCCCCTATTCACTCCACCTAATGATGCCATTTTGTGTCCATTTCTTCTATGTATTATTTAATTGACATATTAATTCTTCCCATACCTTACATCATTTTAAAGAGATACATGTAAAATACTACTTTGCTATGGGTATCTCAACTTTCTAGAATATTTGGATCAGCAGTAGAACTACTTTCAACACAAAAATGGTGTTAGACCAATTCAAGATAAAATACTCCCTCCGCAATTTATTTATGATAGTATCTGAGCTGCATCTGCTCTTTCAGTCTTTAACAAAGGGGCCGTTTTACAGGACAGCAGCAATGGGGGAAGAAAAGCAAAGAACAGAAGCTGGCTCTGATGCACTCATTCCACCATCCATAAATGATCTTTTCATGAGGACACAGCCGATAAGGAGAGAAGGAAAGACAAAAAGCATTCTTGACTTAGGGATGGAATAGCAGCTCCCCCTCTGTGTCTGATTCAGTTGCTCAGAATGGCTTTCTTATGGCTGTGCCTCTTGTGAATTATGAGTGTCTCTCTCTTTCTCTCCCCCCATCCCCAGGCTTCATATTAAAGACAAGACGCAGCTGCCAGGCCTCCAGAGATTTCCCAGCAGTCTACTATGGTGAAATAAAATACCATGTTATGCTGTAAAACTAGCTGGTCCTTTTTTCACATGGGCTGTGCTATCTCATGGCCTGGACAAAGGATCACAGGCCTGAACACTTACTGCTTTTCCTGAGATTTGTAGAATGATCTTCTAGACAGTACTCAGTCTTTTTGTGTTCCAGCTTCCCAGCATGATATTTATTATTATCTCCTAAAGAGACTGTATACATTTGTATAATACATGTACATTCTACCTTCTTGAAATACTGTCCTGAAGGAGGGCATTTGGTTACCATTAGAGCAACTATTTTACTTCCAAGGAGAGAGAGGTTTTGTGGCCCTGTTGCCACAAATGATTTGGGACTTTGACAGGCTTGTGATCTTGCTTATTTGCATCTTTTGTGTCATTACTACCAGAAGGATTGCATTATATAAATGGGCTGAGGTTTATACATAATGATTGGTTGAACTGCTTCTGATGTTGCAATCTTAGCTTATCTGCCCAGAAGAAAATGGATCCAGCTAAAATAGGTCTGTAACCTTACATGGAGATTTGGAGTATACTAGTGAAATTTTGGAGTATACTAGTGAAATCAAATTGGAGACTATCTTTAGTTAAACAGTTAAAACCCTACTAGAGACTGAGGCTGAAAGTAAACATGATGCCCTGTATTTATTTCTCATATCCTGATTTCGATCTTTAAATAATAGGATAAGCTTCAAATCCCAGCAAAGCCTTGAGTAATTAAGCCTATAGGAGAGGAGAAGGAAGACTGTGAGAAATTACTGAGTTGTTGCAGATGACAGTAGCTCTCCAAGTGTCGACAGACCTCTATGCACATTCCTTTCTCCCTCTCCTGTTTCACTCTATTTATTAGCTAGCAAATAGGATAAATGAAGATTCCCCCTTCCTGTTGATATACATTGTTTTCAGAAGCCTTTAATAGACGAAAATCATCAGGTGCTAAGTATCAAATTTCTTTCTAACCTCTTTGTAGGGTGTACATGGGAGAATAGGTAAGGATCCAGTTAGTGATATGAATGTTAAATTTATATGCAATTAGCTAAATAGGTCCCTTTGAGAGTACACAAGTAAAATCGGAAAGTAGTTCAGTTTACCAACTGAGGGGCAAAGATGGAGTCAATTATTTTTCTATCTTTTTTGTAATAGGTGTTCAATAAATATTGTTGGGTTGAATTATTAAATTGAAAACATCCATACCCATTTTGAAGAACATAATCTGCAAGGAAATTATTAAATGCAATGAATATATAAACTATACCTTGAACTACTTCTCTGCTTTTCAGTTGAGAGGTTAAAATGCTTTCCAAGTATAACTTGTTAACTTTACAATTTGTAACAGTCCCTGAAGGAAGGGAATTAACAATCACCATCATTCCATTTTACAGATGTGAGAACTGAAGTGTAAGGTGCTCAGACCAGCATGAGTCAGTGAGTCAAAGTCAGAACAGAATGATGTGTAAATGGGACAGATGGAGCAGAAGTGCAGCCTACAATCTACTTTGGGGCTCCTTTTTTCTCTCTTTCCCCTCTGACTGTATAACAACTTGGGAAGCCCTGGCATTGCACCCTGGTACAACAAGAGAAACTTCCTCCTGCCTATCAGAGGGGTAGAGCAAGGAGGAAAATCCTTGGACTCAGGGCAGAGCCTCTGTTTAGTTCCCCACTGTGTGCCCACCTCCACCCCATACACCCCAAGGCCCACGTAACTCGGAATTTGGCTTGGCCCTAGTGAACTCTGGTCAAGTGAAAGAATAAGTGAATGGATGCCTTGTGACTCCGATTTGGGAATTTGAACCACTAAATCAATATTTCTTAAAATGGTACAGTCATGCCCCTTTAGAAGAGAAGAAAAAAAAAGCCCCCAGCATCATTTATCTGTAATTGTCCCTGCAAAAACAGCAATAAGAATCTCTCCAGATTGACATGGGACCGTATGCATTTGGTTCTAGAGATGCCCTTTTCTTTTTTTTTTTTTTTTTAATAAATTTATTTATTTATTTATTTTCAGCTGCATTGGGTCTTTATTGCTGCGCGCCGGCTTTTCTCTAGTTGTGGTGAGCAGGGGCTACTCTTCATTGCAGTGCGCGGGCTTCTCATTGCAGTGGCTTCTCTTGTTGCGGGGCACCAGCTCTAGGCACGTGGGCTTCAGTAGTTGTGACGCACGGGCTTAGTTGCTCCGCGGCATGTGGGGTGTTCCCGCACCAGGGCTCGAACCCGTGTCCCCTGCATTGGCAGGCGGATTCTCAACCACTGCGCCACCAGGGAAGCCCAGTGCCCTTTTCTAATAAAACAAATATCTAAGTAAACAAATAAACACAAATACCCTATATGAGGAAAAGTCTTCAATATGTTACGAAGTGAGAAAGTTATAAAATAGTCCATTCACTGGGCTACATGCTTTTTTTTTTTTTTTTTTTTTTTTGCGGTACGCGGGCCTCTCACTGCCGTGGCCTCTCCCGCTGCGGAGCACAGGCTCCGGACACGCAGGCCCAGCGGCCATGGCTCACGGGCCCAGCCGCTCCACGGCATGCGGGATCCTCCCGGACCGGGGCACGAACCCGTGTCCCCTGCATCGGCAGGCGGGCTCCCAACCACTGCGCCACCAGGGAAGCTGGGCTACATGCTTTTAAATGTATTATCTCATTTAATCCTCACAAAAACCTTATGAGGTGGGTGTTCTTTTTTGCTCCTTTTTTTGTTTTTGGTGTTTTTTTTGCGGTACGAGGGCCTCTCACTGTTGTGGCCTCTCCCGTGATGGAGCACAGTCTCCGGACGTGCAGGCTCAGCAGCCATGGCTCACGGGGCCAGCTGCTCCGCGGCATGTGGGATCTTCCCGGACCGGGGCACGAACTCGTGTCCCCTGCATCGGCAGGCGGACTCTCAACCACTGCGCCACCAGGGAAGCCCTTTGCTCCTTTTTATAAATACAGAAACTAAGAGAAGTTACGTAACTTGTCCAGAATCACACAGCTTGAAAATGAGGATTTAAAACCAAGTCTGGGGGCTTCCCTGGGGGCGCAGTGGTTAAGAATCCGCCTGCCAATGCAGGGGACATGGGTTTGAGCCCTGGTCCGGGAAGATCCCACATACCGCGGAGCAACTAAGCCCATGTGCCACAACTACTGAAGCCCGCGCACCTAGAACCCGTGCTCCACAATAGGACAAGCCACTGCAATGAGAAGCCCACGCACCGCAACGAAGAGTTACCCCCGATCTCCACAACTAGAGAAAGCCCGCTCGCAACAACGAAGACCCAATGCAGCCAAAAATAAATAAATAAAATTAATTAATTAAAAAATAAATAAAACCAAGTCTGTTTGAATCCAGAGCCTGGCATCTTATTGCCTCTCTCTGGTTCTTACTCGTACTCTAGCTTTTTGAATCCTCTCTTCCTTCTCTTCTTTCTCTTTTTTTTTTCCTCAATTTCTGTATCTGTCTGTTTCTATTCTCTCTCTCTCTCTCTCTCTCTCTCTCTCTCACCACATATGTTTATCTATGGATAGCTTTCTTCACATTCTCCAAGGGGTCCACTATTTAGAGAAGTTTCATTGCCAGAGAACCTTGCCAAGCCCAGATTCAAAGGCTGAGCATGGAATCTGCGACTCCAGCCACTAGGTCATTGCCTCAGGTCACTGCCCAGCTGCTGAGCACATCCCAGACTCACAGACTCTGCGTGGGCTGGGGCTGTCCATGCATTTTGTCACTGGGACTTGAAAACAGCAATTTTTAACTTCAGAAGCAGTGTTTAGAAATGGCTGCCACTTAGAGTTTATCAACTAGTTTGTATGAACATATGCTATCAATATAAATAATTTGCATCAGAGATTTGCTTGGGTTCTCCTGTAGAGACACTCTGCATGCTCCAGAAATTGTGAAGATCAAAAGATTATCCAAGCAGCAGTGGCACGTCTTCCTTTGCTTTAACACATATATACATGCTTCTAATAGCTAACATTTCGGTAATGAATGTGTACAAAACACATGCTAAGTGGTTTACATACATTATCTTATTTAACCAAGTGTTACAGGGGCTAAACAATAGCCCAATTGTCTCTTACTGGTACTTGGCAGAGCCAGCTCTCTAATACAGGTGCACCTCATGTCAGGGCTTCATGTCTCAACCCTTCTGTTCTCAGTGACAAGCTCTAGGCCATCCTTGACAGAGATGAAAACAGCCCAGCAAGGAACTTGGAATCCAGTGGCAAAGATTTTTTAAATGTTCACAAGTATAACAACAAAGGACAGAATGCAACCTAATATTACCCTCTCTGTCCAATGGATAAGGAGTAGTAATGATTTCTTTAAAAGAGAAAATCTTTAATTTGTGTGTGACGCTCTTAAAATAAAAAAAAAAAGAACTTGGAGAAAAGAGGAAACCACAGAGCATTCTCTGAGATGGGCAGCCTTCCAAACATCACAATTACTTCTGTGGAAAGCAGAGCTAAGACTGAGAGTGAAAGTCCTTAAAGTCAATGGCCAGGGTGGGTTAAAACTTGTTATGTGCATCTGGAGATAAAGAAGTCAAAGGGCCAAGGAAAGATTAGAGTTAATGACCCACATGGCAGTCAACCCTTAATACTGGAGGGGTGGCTGCTACCATCGGAAGAGCACAGAGGCTGAGAATTCAAGAATTAACCACTAACACTGGAGAGCCCTTGAAGGCTGAGACCTTTCCTTGGTTTATTTTGTTTTGCTATAAATCGTTTACTTAATACACTGTAGTTCTTAGGATAGTACACGCTGTATTAATTTATGACCATTATCAGGTTGAGGGAGAAAACACAAAGTTTGTATACAAAAGAAAATATCTCCCAAATTGTTTTATTTAGATACGTGATTGAGTGTAGGAAATCAATGCCAAGACTCATTTTTAAAGGGTTGCCTAAACTCCAACAGTGTTTAAGTGATTCTAAATCCCAGTCAAATTGCAATGGAGTGGTCTCCCCCACCAAAATTATACTTTTCATAAATGTCTATCCATTGTGACTTTAAAACATACTCAAAAGCTTTAGAAGAATACAGAGCTAGGGAGTTCAGTAGCTTGGTGAGAGGATCGTAAGAACTGGACCTTCTTCAATATATGTTCATCCAAAACTCTATTTTTTCAATATGAGAACATTTATTCTTCTAATTCATTTTCCACTTGCAATCATATCTCTTAGTTGGGATGCTTCATGGAATGGTAAAAAGAAAACGATAATGCAAATATTTCTCAGAAAAAGAAGTTTGTTTGTACTACATTTGCCCTTTAAGGGTTATCTGATTGCAATTATCTTTCTCCAAAAAGATCTTGCTAGAACTTGCAACGTTCTAACAGCAATTGGTATGGAGCAGTCAGGCAATGGCAAGTACAAGAGTGAAAAAAACGTAAGTCCTGGTATTTACATACATTCCAGTGCATTCCAAACACATAAAGGATAAACTGAGCAAGGAAAGGCATCTTATGCCCAAAATTGAATCTTTGAAGCTGGGATCTGAATACAAGAAGCACTTCATGTTACTGCTACACGTAGAGAAACAGAGCAGAAATTGTAGGCCCGAATGCAGTGTTCCTGGAAGATTCGTGAGAGAGAAGGGCAAACATACACCAAGTAGATACTTCTCATAAGGACATGCTTTGCAATGTGAGCATTTTTGAACTTGCAATGGAATTTTAAAGCCATCCAGAAACAACAGATGTTTGAACCCAAATGATCCAACGTCTTGATGCCAAAATTAGGGCTCTGAAGAGGAACGTTAGAGTTGTAACATATGAAGAACTACTTCAGGAACTCTTCTCCAGGGAAACAGTTGAAAGAGACTTATTCTATGGCTTGCTGACCCATCCTTTTATCTGTGCCCGTTTATACTCCAAGTGATAAAAATTTCTGTCAAATGAAAATATTAATAAACAAATGCAAGTCTCTTTCCTAGGTCTAACTTCAATCTCCTCTCTCTCCCCTTTGAGCACTCTATCTCTAAATTGAATTATGAAACCAGGAGGAGGACTTTTCTAAACATTATTTATCCCTAAACTTTTACATATGAAAACCAATAATGGGTTATGGTTGAACCTACCCAGCACAGAATTATCTAGCTAATTAGTTGTAAGCAGCAAGTCAGATATTTCAAGAAAGCCAAAAAACACTGGCCAATACCAACTCCCACCAACAATAAATAAGCAAACTCCACTTTGCAAGGTACTTTTTTTTCCAGATTAAATAGGTAACAGATAAATGCCAAATCTCTGCTTTTACTTGGTTTAAAGGATACATCGAGGTTGCTGTATAATTCTAAAACAAGGTTGTTGTTTTTTCATTAGCTTGTCAGATCAACTTTTCCCCCACCTCTCTCTGTTAAACAAATAAATGCAACTTAGACATCAAATCCCTTTATTCACTTTTCAAAGAAACTTTTTGTACATCTCATTCACCAACTAAACTTCCCATCAAGGTAGCAAGGTTTATTGGTTTCCAGAAGGATGTTAGCATAAAGATATTTCTTATTTCAGCCACACAACTACTATAAAATAGCGCCTGTGAGGAGAAAGTGGCAGTATGGCCATGGTTCCAAAAGGGAGCCAGGAGCTCAAATTGTAAGTGCATTTTAAAAATAGCATAGCAGCTATGATTATAATTTAGCTCCACAGCATGTAAGCGTGGTATGAACAGGAAATGGGAGTACATCTTCTGAGCCTGATAAGATTCTCTAATGTAAGACATATGCTCTGTTTCTTAGCTGGAAAGCTAGACCTAGCCAGAAAGAAGAAAAGCATATATGTTTATCTTTAATCCAAAGATTAAACCTATCAACCTTGGAAGATTTTTTGAATTGCTGTTGAATTAAGTGATGAAGTCAATGCAGCATACATTCAAAAGTGAAAAAAAATACCTTTATAAAAATACCTTTATTAAAAATGAAAATTTGAAGTAACTTCCAGAGGAAAATTAATTAAGTGAGCTACGCATACTAAGACTGTGTTATCTCAGTGCAAGCTCCGAAGGGCAGAGCCTCTCCTTAGAGAAGTCAGTGCTAATCAGGGGACACTCCAGACCAAAGTTGAATTCACTAAGGCTCGCATGTTTTAAGAACATTTTACAATGTCAATAATTATTCCTAATTCTACTTATGACAAATAGAAACGTGACAAAATGCCCTTGAGTTTACTCTTACATTCTAGGAAGGAACTGATGGTTTAAACATATGTTTCCAGATTAGCATTGTAGAGAATGTGTAAGATAAAGCAACAAGGCTTAGCAATAGATACATGACAGTACATCAAAGTACAGATTGACTTATTACATCACCCAATTTTATAGTCCACATTAGAGACAATGAAAAGGAGCTGATACCAGTGCCTATCATCAAAATACAAATTTTGATTTATTACCCTTTGATGCAAATCATAGTAAAGAAAACCTTTAACAGCTGGAAAAGAAACCTCCCCAAAAAAGTACTTTAGTTTCTAGGCTCTGTTCCTTTACAAACAGAAGGTTAGGAGATTTTTCTGGTTATTCAGTATAAGAATAATTTGCTCATTCAACAAAAATTTATCAAGTGCTTCCTATGCATGAGGCACTGTTGTAATGGCCAGGGCTGTAGCAGTAGGAAAGACAGACAAGGAGCTTACATTCCAGTAGAAATCATTCAGTAAATACATAAACAAGAGACCTTGAAGGGTAATGAGTGCTGTTAAGGGAATGAAAGGATGTTGTGTAGAGAAAAACAGAATAGGTGGGGACCATTTTAAATAGGATGGTCAAACAAAGGCTTGCTTGAGCTGAGACCTAAATGATGAGAAGCCAAATGGGTGAACATACAGGAGAATGTTCTAAGGGTAGAGATAAGAGCTAGTGCCAAAGGTCCTGAGGTCAAAACAAACTTGACTTCTTCAAGGAATAGAAACAAATTCAGTGAGGCCAAAACATGGTGATTGATGGGGAGCGGGGAAGAGAGGAGGTTGGGGAGTCAATAAGGAGCCAGATCATATAGGACCTGTTGCTGTACCTTGGTAAGAGGCTTGGATTTCTTTTAAGGAATAATGAAAAGTCATTGGAGAATTTTATGTGACCTTGATTTAATTTTTGTGTTTTTTTAAATTATAAAATATTTCAGGTATCCAAAAACGTATGGATAACAAGCATATGGATACTGCAAGAAATTAGATTCAGTGAAATCCCCATGGTACCCTTCTCAGTCCTATTCCCCTCCCTCTTTTTTTTTTAAAGATTTATTTATTATTTATTTATTCATTTTATTTATTTTTGGCTGAGTGGGGTCCTAGTTGTGGCATGCAGGATCTTCGTTGAGGCATGCGGATCTTTCTTTACCACGTGTGGGCTTCTCCCTAGTTGTGGCATGTGGGTTTTTTCTCTTTTCTAGTTGTGGTGTGCAGGCTCCTGAGTGCGTCGGCTCTGTAGTTTGCGGCACGCAGGCTCTATTTGAGGCACACCAGCTCAGTAGTTGAGGCACACGGGCTTAGTTGCCCTGCAGCATGTGGGATCTTAGTTCCCTGACCAGGGATCAAACCTGCGTCCCCTGCATTGTAAGGTGGATTTTTTACCACTGGACCACCAGGGAAGTCCTTTCCCTCCCTCTTTAAAGGTAACTCCTATTCTGAATTTTGTGTTTATAATATTCATTCATGTTTTTGTGCTTTTACCACACACACACACACACACACACACTGACACTCACACACACGCATACATATCCATAAACAATATGTATAACACTGCCTTGCTTTTTTAAATTAAGGTATAATTGATATTGCATGTTTTTAAACTTTATATGAATGGTACCATACTGTACCTATTCTGCAACTTGCTCTTTTTCCCCTCTGTTGTATTTTTTTGAGATTTATTCATTCGTATAGAGTTCTGATTCATTTATTTTAAACAACTGTTCAGTATTCTTTTATATTAAAATACTGTAATTTATCCATTCTTTGGTTGATGGACATTTATGTTGTCTTCAATGCTTCTGTTCATATCTCCCTGAGCAGGTAATGGAATATAGAGAGACAAGAGCAGAAACGTGAAAACCAGTTAGAAGACTCTTCAGAGTGCAGCAGAAAGCCAGCGGTGGCTAGGGCTAAGATAAAGCAACTGAGATGAATAGACGTGGAGAAATTTGGTATACATTTTGGAAATGCAGCTGATTGAACTTACAAATGGATTGATAGGGAGGAGGGGTTGCAGAGAGTCGGTTAGAAATCAAGGATGAATTGGCCTTGAGCTATTTTGGCCTTGAGCTATTTTTCGAGGGCATCTAAAGGCCCAAATCTTAGAACTTCAAAAAGTAATATGTGATGTGATACCTTTCTTCTCTAGTACCTTGCAATGTACAATATTAGGTACTTCATAAAATTCTGTTGAGTGAATAAATAATTGAATAAATAATAGACTTTATAATTGGTTCTCTATGGTATACTGAGATTATATTGAGATTTAGTTATATGACAACCTAGAATATTTTCAGATGAAATGAAATGAAGTGGGGTTTTGTTAAAATAATCAAGAGGGGAATGTGTGTGTTTGAGGATTATTAGTAAAACAAGATTGACTCCATGTTAAACATTTTTTGTGTGTGTGTGTGTGGTACGCGGGCTCTCCCGTTGCGGAGCACAGGCTCCGGACGCACAGGCTCAGTGGCCATGGCTCACGGGCCTAGTCGCTCCGCGGCATGTGGGATCTTCCCAGACCGGGGCACAAACCTGCATCTCCTGCATCGGCAGGCGGACTCTCAACCACTGTGCCACCAGGGAAGCCCTATGTTAAACATTTTTGAAGCTGAGTGATGGGTATATAGAAATTTCACTTCTGTGAATGTTTGAAAATTACCATGATAAAAAGTGTAAAAAGAGATAAGAAAAAGTTTTAGCTATCTTCCCATTAGGATGTGAGTTGCCCCAATATGACATCAAGTAAACATCCAAATACGTAATAACCACTCCACGTTAAGTAGGTTGTCAGAAAATTCAGGCGGTCCAGGCAAAGTTCTTAACCTTTTGGGGTTTACAAATTCCTTAGAGAATTTGATGAAACATATGAAAACTTTTCCCAGAAAAAAAAATACACATATACACAAATTTGCATAAATATATCAGGATTTAAAAATGTTTTTTAAAGCTGATGTCATAGACCAGGTTAAGAAATCCAGATAAGGACTTTCTTGGTGGTTCAGTGGGTAAGACTCTGTGCTCCCAATGTAAGGGGCCCAGGTTCGATCCCTGGTCAGGGAACTAGATCTCACATGCATGCCACAACTAAAGTCCACATGCTGCAACTAAAAAAAAAGATCCCGCATGCTGCAACTAAAGATCCCACATGCCACAATGAAGATCCCACACAACTAAGACCCGACGCAGTCTAAATAAATAAATATATTTTTTTTCTTTTTTTTTTTTTTTTAAAGAGAGAAAGAAAGAAAGAAAAGAAATCCAGATAAACTCAGGAAAAGACCTCACTGAAGTCTGACTTTAGCACTACGAGCTCAGGTAATTTGTTAATACAGAATTTTGTCCTGTTAGTTTTTTTAATGTTCTACTTTCCACAGTTGGTGCTTACATTCCTACCTAGAGTTTGCAGCTGGATGACTGAAGTTTGAGTCTTGTTTTTATCGCTTTCAAGCTGATGATCCTGCAAAGTCTAAGCCTCAGCTTCTTTATCTGTAAGTTTGAAATAGGAATACACCTAGTGCTATTGGTGATAAAAATAAGCTAATATAATTGAAAGTCCTTTGTAAGATGTAAAGAGCACTGTAAATTGGTGGTAAAATTTTATGCTTATTATGTGCCAAGAACTCTTCTAAACACTTTAAGTACCATTATTAACCTCATTTTTACACATGAAGAAACTAAGACACACAGAAGTTAAGTAACGTGCCTAATGTCATATGACTAGTAAGGAGTTGAGTTAGAATTTGAGCACAGCCAATCTGACTCTAGAGTGTATGCTCTTAATCTTTATGCTGTGAATTTTAGTATTACTCACCCTGAATATAATACCCCTCCACTGCTCCATGGTATAATATTGTGCTCATCTGATGAATACTCTTAACCTATGCCTGAGAGGAAAACTGTAATTCAAGTAGCAGCCAAATTCTAAGGGACAAAAAATGATGCCATGGGGCTTCCCTGGTGGCGCAGTGGTTAAGAATCTGCCTACCAATGCAGGGGACACAGGTTAGATCCCCGGTCCGGGAAGATCCCACATGCCATGCAGCAGCTAAGCCTGCGAGCCACAGCTACTGAGCGTGTGTGCCACAACTACTAAAGCCCGTGCACCTAGAGCCCGTGCTGCACAACAAGAGAAGTCACAGCAATGAGAAGCCCGCACACCGCCCATGCACCGCAACAAAGAGTAGCCCCTGCTCATCACAACTAGAGAAAGCCCTAGCGCAGCAACAATGCAGCCATAAATAAATAAATAAATATTTTTAAAAAAATGATGCCACCTTGGGCTTCCCTGGTGGTGCAGTGGTTGAGAGTCCACCTGCTGATGCGGGGGACGCGGGTTCATGACCCAGTCCGGGAGGATCCCGCATGCCGCAGAGCGGCTGGGCCCGTGGGCCATGGCTGCTGGGCCTGTGCCTCCAGAGCCTGTGCTCCACAACGGGAGAGGCCGCGGCAGTGAGAGGCCCACGTACCGGAGGAAAAAAAAAAAATGATGCCACCTTGTCTTATTTTTTAATTTAAAAAAATTAAAGTTTTTAATGAAAATTAATTTTTTATGTTTTTAATTTTTTTCTATGTATAGTATTTATACTGTAAGATTTGATTTGATTTGATTTAAGTTCTTTTTTTGGAGAAGTTGTTAACTCCGGGGGTGGGGCAGGGAAAATAAAAGGTGATTCTGGAGCATCTTGTGATGCCAAGAAAAGCAAGAAAGTACTCAAAAACCAATGGCAGGGGCTTCCCTGGTGGCACAGTGGTTGAGAGTCCGCCTGCCGATGCTGGAGACACGGGTTCGTGCCCCAGTCTGGGAAGATCCCACATGCCACAGAGCGGCTAGGCCCGTGAGCCATGGCTGCTGAGCCTGCGCGTCCGGAGCCTGTGCTCTGCAACAGGAGAGGCCACAACAGTGAGAGGCCTGCATACCGCAAAAAAAAAAAAAATGGCAGCATATCAAAAAGACATAGGGGCCAACTAGAAAGGACTTTCAGTGACCAAAGATGAAACAATTTGAGCAAGAAATAAATAACAATAGGATTGGATTATAATCCATAGAATAAAATAAATATCCATGAATCTTATTGATATTAATAAATTTTAAAATAAATGGGAGTGAAGAGACAGTCTATCTTACATAAAAATTCCAATTAATAAATGTGGAAGAAATGAGGAAAATAGAAGACTGAACACAGAACACCACAGTAATATTTGTTGCAGGCAAGATCCATCAGTGGATACTAAAATCAGTGGAATAGAAACAGGATATTTTCATAATCTCAAAGTGTCTCCCCCAAATATTTATTAATTATAAAGGTAAAAATAGTGGAGAAACCTGGCAAATAGCACCTTAACCAAGTGATGGGAGTTAACATCACTGGTGTAAGATACCAATATCATGAACTCCTGGATTATGATGTCCTAAGAAGGACACATCACTTCCGTGAATTCTGATAAAAAATGCATAAAACTCAATTTAATCATGAGAAAATAGCAAATTCTATTGAAAACCTAACTAATATTCTTCAAAAGTGTCAAAGTCATGAAAGACAAGGAGAGACTGAGGAATGGTTCACATTGTTGGAGACTAAGCAGAGCTGACAACTACATGTGAGATCCTGGATAGGATCATGGAAAAGGATGACAGGGAAAACAGGGTAACTCAAAGAGAGTCTGTAGATTAATTATTGTTATTCTCTATTATTAGGTATTATAGCAATGTTAATTTCTTAGTTTTGATCATTATACTGTGGGTCATGTAAATTGTTAAATGTTAGGGGAAGGAACACCAAGTGTACACAGGAACTCTCCTGTTCTATGTAACTTTTCTATAAGTCAAATTATTTCAAAATAACAAAACATAAACCCTGATCTTGCATTGTTTAAGTAATTGTTTAAATGATCTATTCCAATGTTTCTCCGAACTCAGTCATCTGAATACAAATTTCAGGATTTTTACCAGTCTACCAAACATTTACTGATTTCTCGCACTGTTTTACAGGGGAGGAAATTGAGGCACAATGAAGTAAGTGACTCAACATCACAGAACTAACAGGTAACCGAACCAGGATTCAACTTTAGGCAGTTTGACTCAGTCTGCGTTAACTTGTCCTCTAGACTGCCTCCCTCCTGTACCCAATACTGCGATCATCTATATCATTCTTTACTTACTAGCTTCTTTAAAGTTGAGCCAGTTTATTTTAAACTTAAAAAACAGCAATTAAACTATATTATAAGGTCCTCCGGATAGGAATTTTTGTTCTCTCTACTGACGTACCACAAGTTCATTGCATACTGCCTGGCACGTTGAAGGTAGTACTCAATAAACATTAATTGAATGAATGAATTAAAAACTTTATATCATAACTGTAAATGGAATGCCAGAATCATTTTCCAGAATAGAAAGTAATCTTCAAAATAAATATGATGAGAGACTTCCTTGGTGGCGCAGTGGTTAAGAATCCGCCTGACAATGCAGGGGACACAGGTTTGAGCCCTGGTCCAGGAAGATCCCACATGCTGCAGAGCAGCTAAGCCTGTGTGCCACAACTACTGAGCCTGCGCTCTAGCGCCCGCGAGGCACAACTACTGAGCCCGTGCGCCTAGAGCCTGAGCTCCGCAACAAAAAGAAGCCACCACGTTGAGAAGCCTGTGCACCTCAACGAAGAGTAGTCCCCAGTCACTGCAACTAGAGAAAGCCCGCACGAGGCAACGAAGACCCACCGCAGCCAAAAATAAATAAATAAAAATAATAATTTAAAAAATAAAAGTAATGCAAGGAGAAAAAGAAGTAATGCAAGTGTTAGAAGATATAAAAAAAGGATACCAGTTACAAACAGAATTTCTCCTCCTTGATTTAATCAGAAGGTTTCAGTTAGAATGACAAAGAGAATAATTTTCTGAGTAAATAGATTTTATTTAAAGTTGTATCAGTTTGTCACCTAAAATCAGCACACAAATGCCCAGGGTAAGGGACCATTCTTTGTGGAAGGTGGCTCTATTCTAAAGGGACCAATCAAGTGAGGGCTCATGTGAGATTAGACAGCTCAGTCTGTCTTGATCATCCTCATGCCTTAGATGTCATCTCTTCTCTTCTGTAATCTTCTCCCTCCTCTTGATTACCTCTCATTTCTCTCTCTAACCCCTATAGAATTATTTTTACTTCTTGTAACACTCCTTAGTGCATACCTCTTTAATAGCACTTAAAATATAAATTCATCATTATTTTTCTCCAATTCTATGTCCTTCACTTAAATTATAATTATGTAGGGCATCAGGGAGTGTGTAATAGCATATTTATATCTCCAGAGCTCTTACCAGTATCTAACAAAATGGTAGGCCCACAACAAACTTTTGAATTATTAAATTAAGAAAATTAACAGAAATTAGAGGGGGAGAAAAGAACTGTGTGATTTTCTGCCATCCTTGAAGCCATGATTTTGTCCTCACCTGTGTCTGAAAAGCTTATTATTCAGATCCTTTATAAAATCTTCCCAAACACACATGAGGGTTCTCCATGAAGATGAAAAGTAAATAGCAATCCTTTCCTTCAGAAGCTCTCAGAATTAATTTGCTTCCTCGAGCAATTATAATATATCACTCTTCCTTTGCAGAATATTTGCTAAAACATGGATGGATGCCTCCATTGTAGACGTTACTGCTGTATTTTTGTGGCTTGCTTATAAAGTGAGGTCAATGCTGAGGTCACTTCTCTGTACCTGGGTGATGATCTCTGCTCTCCACAGAAAGGATGAGGGCCGGTCCTAGCTGATGTTAGGTTAACACGGTACACGATGGCAAAGGAAACACACTACAGAGCAACATTCTTTTTTTTTTTTTTAAAGAAAGCTAATTTTAAAAAATATATTTATTAATTTATTTATTTTTGGCTGCACCGTGTCTTCATTGCAGCATGCGGGATCTTTTTAGTGTGGCATGTGGGATCTTTAGTTGCAGCATGTGGACTTCTTAGTTGCGGCATGCATGTGGGATCTAGTTCCCTGACCAGGACTGGAACCTGGGCCCCCTGCATTGGGAGCGCAGAGTCCTACCCACTGGACCACCAGGGAAGTCTCAGAACAATATTATTACTAGAAGCCAGAAATGTAACCTTCCTTGGACATCTCTTGAGATGGTTAATAGCAGTTTCTTTTGAGTATATAATTATGTCTAGATAGAAATCAACCTGTTAACAACTATTGCATTTGAGAACAAGATTCAACATACGAGTACAAGACCTAACATGGGGGCACATGGCAAGCATCCCTGAGATACTGAGCTAAAATTACCTCTACCTTATGAAATTATTATACAGAAATCAATAGCTTTCATACACACAGAAAACACGTAAGGAATATAATGGAGGGACTTCCCTGGTGGCGCAGTGTATAAGACTCCACACTCCCAGTGCAGGGGGCCCAGGGTTCGATCCCTGGTCAGAGAACTAGATCCCACATGCATGCTGCAACTAAGAGTTTGCATGCCACAACTAAGGAGTCTGCCTGCTGCAACTAAGACCTGGAGCAACCAAATAAATAAATAAAATATTTTAAAAAAAAGAAATATAATGGAAGAAAAGAATCTATTATAATAAGCCATAATATATATAAAATTCTTCATTCATTATAAACGTTACTAGAACTTTAAAAACACACTTAGATACCAATTTTCTCCTATCAGACAGGCAAAAACCCAAATGTTTTACAACATGCTCTGTTGGCATAGCTGTCAGAAAACAGGTACTCTTATACATATAGTATAAAGTGACATAGCCCCTATGGAAGGTAATTTGGCAATAGTGCAAAATTACAAATGCATTTATCTTTAGCTTGCCAATGCCTATTCTGGAAGTTTATGCTTTATACCAGCAATGTGTAAAGTAGCTGATGTGCACTGTTACTCATTTCAGCATTGTTAGTAATAGCAGACAACTGGGGGAAAAATCAAGCATTCATCAAAAGATGCTTTGTACAAAACATATTTGTACAAAACTAAATTATATAGATCTCAATTGAGGGACATTTTACAAAATACCTGACTGGTATTCCTCAAAGCTGTCAAGGTCAACAAAACCAAGGAAAGCCTAAGAAACTCTCACGACCAAGAGGAACCTAAGGAGACATGATGCGTGAATGTAATATGATTTCCTGGAACAGAAATGGTAAAACTAAGGAAATCTGAACAAAGTATAGACTTTAGTTAATATTAATGTATCAATACTAGCTCAATAATTGTAACAAGTGTACCATGCTAAAATAAAATGTTATAATAGGGGGAAACAGGTATATGGGAATTCTCTGTATTATATTCACAATATTTTTGTAAATATAAAACTGTTCTTAAGAAATGAAAGTTATTAACAAAAATAAATTATAAGATAGCCATGTGATGGGATAATTCTATGCAACATTCAAGAAAGAAAAAGGAAGCTCTTTCTGAACTGATAGGGAAAGATCTGCAAGGTTATAAAGTGAAAAGAGCAGTTGTATAAACACTTGTATTTGTCTAAAGAAACCATGTGTGCACACACAATACCTAATAACAGTGGTCATCTGTCAGGGCTAGAGTAGGAAAAATAGGGTGGATGGAGAGCAGGGTGGAAAGAAGAATACACACACACACACACACACACACACACGCTAACTATGTGAATGGAATACCTAGTTAACTAATTTCGTTAACTCCTGCCTATAGGACCCTCTGTGAATGAGCAGTGAGATGGACTCCTGGGTAAAATGTGATTATTGCTGAGAACTCCCTTCCCCAAGTGATGAATCTTTCTACCCTCTGCATCTCCATAAAGTCATTTTAAAAATAAGTATAAAATAAAAATCAAACTGATTTGAGCCTGCCAAACTTATGCGAACCAAAACACCTAAACCACTTTAACTAAAAAATCATGTTACCCCTCCATAAAATCCTCAGTTTCTTTTTCTGTAAAGTGAGGGTAGGCTCAAATAAAATTTTCTGTTTTGAAAAACTCTTATCATTGATTGAAAGAAAGACAATTCATGGGTAGGAAAAAAAAAGAGGAGAGAGGGAAGAATGGCAGATTCATAAAAAACTTTGAAATGAAGAGCAAGATAATGAAAGTTTGTTATTTTCGAAAAATATTAACAGAATCAAGTTCTGTTCTACCTCTAGGAAGATATTCTTTCACTGAGTATTTTAACGGTAGATAGAGGGACAGAATAATTTGAAATTGGAAGTTTCTCATTTAGAAAAAAAACGCTAGTGATTGGAAGAGTAAGATTCATTTTACCTTTATTTCAAAGAACTTTTAGAAACAATTCAAATGGAAAGGCTTTTAATTATATGAGTTTCACAATGACATTATCTTCAAATGAGGCCTGCCTCCTAACATTTGAGGGGGTCGAGGTCAAAAGTACACATTGGGGTTAACAGCCACTATATCTAAATACTTTAAAGTGATAAATCAAGCTAGCAAATTGTTAAATATTTAAATCCTCCTATCTTGACATCTTCATAACAACCTAAAAGATTAGGTTTGAATTTAGATTTCTCAGACTCTTCAGAGTTCCATAGCAGATAATAACAGGAAGGAGGAGGAGAGCTGAACCCCACCCACCCTCTGGCCTGTGACTTATCCATCCTTGGGAGGGTAAAGGTGGGAAAGAAGCCATGGAAGTTGCTTGGACCAGGTGACCATGGAATTCCTCTGTCCAGGTTACCCCACATGTGGTCTGATAGAGGACACACAGGCTCTGAGTAGGCAATTCCCCTTAGCAACACAGACATCTCACTCCATGGCCAGGGATAAGGCCAAAGGAAGGCAAGGGTAGGGTCCTCAAAAGTTTGGGGACCAGGGTCAGGGACATTTCTCATCCTGGTCTAAGGGTGATACTGCTTCAGATACTTCTTAGTGATCAGTCATCAGATGAGGGAATAGAGAGTAAAGCTTTCATTTTTTTGGTTCCCTTGGAATATTTTGCAGTGGAGATTTTTATTATGATAATATTAATTGAGAAATGGAGAAAAATCAAAAGATGGAACGATTTGTCTTTGGGTATCATGCAACATTGAGATTTTCTGAAATTCAAGGTCATATTAAAGCAGAATTGGTTGATGTTTATTATTATTTAGTGCAGTTTTTACATAGTGTGTGATTTAAAAGGTAATCTCTAGAGAGGAGGGAGGGAGGGTAGCGAGAATGGAGACTTTTACCCTTCAGTTGATACCACTCTTAACCATTGGATTTTTCTTTTTATCATGTAGATATATTGCATATACGTTAAAACAACAACAACAAAAATTAAAGAGCTTCTAATAATCCCATAAGCAAATACAGAATTTTGAATGTTGAATTTAATTATCATCTATATTTCTTTTGGTTCCCAGATGAAGCATTACCAATACAACATATTAGGCAAAGTGATAAATACAAAAACTCTATTTTTTCTTAATGGCAACATTCATATTTGAAGCAAGCTGTCAGTAGCAAACAGCTTTGCTTGAGTAGCCTGGCTTAGCAGATGTCTTTGTTAGGAATGTGACAATTATCACCATTATTTATTTCACTGAATATCAAGTGGTACAGAGGGAAGCCAAGTCCTCATCAATAGTGCACGTGGTTAATTACATCATGCTATCTCCTCACATGCCTTATTCTTTGTTACTTGCTCTTGAAATTATCATAAAAAGACATATCTGACCGACTTAAAGCCAAATGCAGTTCAAAGTTACTATCAGCTATCACACAAAACTATGTAGACTACATGGGGAAAAGGAAATTATTTTTTTCCAGCCACTTTACTTGCTGTTTAATAGTATTAGGTAACATTTACCAAGGGCTTAGTCTATACCAGAGAGTGAGTAAGCATTTTACATACATTATCTCTCTTCATTATAATCAGAAACTCCCCTGATACTTGCATATATTCCTTTGTATATATCCCCTGATATTGCACACCTACACTGTGCCCTCCTTTTAACATGTTATTATTTGTTACACTAGTCAATGACTTGTTTTGATATGAATATCATGAATTTTTATCCATTGAATATTTCCAACTATGGAAGTTCTATTATGAATGGAAAATTTATATTACAATAAAGACCAAATCATTGAGGAAAAAAACATAAAAATCTTGCTCCCCCAAATAAGCTAAATTTTATTCTTAATTCTATAAATTTACTTAAGGCAACTCTTTCTACAGAATTCAAGAATTCAATAAACAATAAAGCACTCACTATGGGAGCACTTTATATTCATTAGGTTGGATACAGAAATGAATTAGTCTGTCCCTCTCTTCTAAGTGTATGGTCTAATGGAGAAGAGAAACAAGCAATTGGATGCCAAACTAATTGTGCTAAATTCTGTGTTCCAGATATCAACCAAGTACTTAATAATGCGGGGAGGCTGTTGTTTTGACTTTGGTGATGCGGAAAGAGCATTTTGGAGGAGAATGATGTGAATTAGGCTTTGAAGACCAGGTAAACTTGCAAAAGCTGATCTGGAAGGAAGGGCGAGTGACAGAGGAAATAGTTTTAAAAAAGCAACTGAGCATAGGGCTTGTTTGGACTTGTCACACGCCAGGGTGCAAGAATTTAGTGGGAGATAAGGCTAGAGTGGTGGATTTAGACCAAATCATGGAGGGCTTTGACTGTAGAAGGCAATGGGTAGGAAAGGAAAGTCTTTGAGCTCAAAGTGACACACCTTTGGAAGATGACTAGCAGTAGTGTTCAGAAAAGCCAACATTTAAGGTATTACTGGGGAAAGACAATTAACTGAGCCAAAGAAAGGGAAAGGGTTATTGTTGTTCTTGTTGTTTAATTCAAAAGCACTTAACATGTAAATAGCAAAGTTGATTTGCTATTATTCCACTAAATGGAGGAAAAGCAAACTGAAAGCAAGGAGACCATTTAGGAGGCTATGCAATGGTCCAGGAGAATTAATGAGTTTCTGAAGAAAGGTAGTAAGCAGAGGAGATTGATTTGAAAGATAATGGTGGAAAGAGATCCCATTGGGATTTGAAAGATAATGGTAGAAAGAGATCCCATTGGGTTGATTAGCCAAGATCAAAAACCCAGGAGTGGGGCTTCCCTGGTGGCGCAGTGGTTGAGGGTCTGCCTGCCGATGCAGGGGACATGGGTTCGTGCCCTGGTCCTGGAAGATCCCACATGCCGCGGAGCGGCTGGGCCCGTGAGCCATGGCTGCTGAGCCTGCGCGTCCAGAGCCTGTGCTCCGCAACGGGAGAGGCCACAACAGTGAGAGGCCTGCGTACCGCAAAAAAAAAAAAAACCAAAAAACCCGGGAGTGAAAAGTGATGAGTTTAATTTAGATCAGACTTAAAGGTGTCTGTAATACATCAGTGTGGGATGCTCAGCATATAGTTAGGAACAGGGTGTAAATAAGGGAAGACAGATAAGGGCTAAAGGTACAGAGCTGGGAGTCAGTCTTATAAAGAGGATAGCTAGATAGATCAAGCTGTAAAATAGGATGAGATTACCAAGGGACTGTCAAGACTTAAGATAGAGAGGACTGAACACTGAATCTTCAGATTAAAGGGCTTGTTTTAAGGCAGGGAAGGTGTGAGGCAGGTTAGGAATCTTGGGAGAAAACTAAACAGAAGCAGTCCGTGAGGCAGGAGGACCAAAAGAATGTAATGTGGGCTCCAGTGGAGATGAGAGTTCTAGTAAGAAGACGGTGGTCAATGTTGTCAAATTCTGCTGAAAACAGAATTTGAGCAGAAGGTCCATGAAGAGGTTTTGGCTTTAAGACTTTCCATAGGCTGATGGTGCTGAGGATCAAGAGGGAGAAGAAACCAAGGTAGATGAAGAGGAAGATGACTGACAGAAATAGCATGAACAGAAATTAGAATCAAGGGAGAGTATTAGGCCAGGAAAGAAAGGTTTGTAGAAATCAAGGGGGGTTGGGGGATGCACAGAAAATGGAAGGGGAGTAGAGGAACTGGAGAAAATGGAAGGGGATCAAAGTCAAGAAGGACCCAGGGAGGGAGGAGAGAAAAGGAGAGATGGAAACACTGGCCTTAGAAGGAAATCAGGAAAAGTCTTCAGAGACTGGAGGGAAGACAAAAGGAATGGGTGGTAATTTGAACAGAATGAAATTTATGTAGTATTCATATCAGGTGTTCTCCAGCTTCCCATAATGTAGGTAGCAAAAGAGGGTGGAGGTAGACGTAGAAATTGAAAGGGAGTACAGAAGATTGGAACGACAGCTATGTGTATTATAAGAGGTAAGAAAAGGAATTCCCAGGGTTATTGAATTCCCAGACATATTGGAAAAATACATTTTAGAGCATCCAATCAACCTGGTTATGTCTATTTTCTCCAGAATTGTTCAGCTGCCTAGTAAAGGAACAAGAAGAAACAGATGGTTGGCTTAACCAGGTCTGGAGATTGACACGACAGTTGTGACCCAAGATGAGTGAGATAAGTCATTAGGTTGCAGGTCCGGCGAGCACAGTGGGAAGAACTGTCCCTGAGATTCCTCAGGTAGGTGGCTTGGGACATCCTGAGAGGCCAGGAAGGCTGGCAAATGGAGAAAGAGCAAAGGGTATGGGCCTGAAAATGTGAAGGATGAGTCAGAAAAAAGTGAGGTAATAGGAGAGATAGACGGATAGATAGTGGTCAGAGGAAACTTTTCAAGTTTGAGAGTCTCAAATGTGGAGACGTTATGGATGATGGTGAAAACTAAGGTGTGGCGACACTAAGGGAGATCTGAGGCAGAATGAGATGGAGCCACAGAGCTCAAGGTAAAGGAACTGATAGGTCAGAGAGAAAGATTATCAACATGGAATTTGAATCCCAAAGGAAAATACACTGGCTATAGGTGAGATTTTTTTATATGACTAAAAACACATTAATGTGATATTAAAACACATGAGCAGCTAGAAAAATACTTGGAAGGAAGACACGCACCCTTGTTCACTCAATAAATACGTATTGAGCCGTGGGTTTAATGTGAAACTATATGCAATAAACATGATGTGGTGAATTCCTCCCAAGCAATGGTTTCATTAAGATTAAGATTTTGCTTCCCACTGTCAAAGAGTATAACTTAGCACCTGATGACCTCATACTAAAAATGGAAAATACAAACTTGGAAGAAAAAACGGTAGAAAAGCTAAACCTTGTCACATCACCATATACTTAAAGGAATGGTTGAACCAAGTAAATAATAGTGATTCCCAGGAAATTACTCATATTCAGCATGAAACTACTAATCACTCCCTAATGTTTTGGCTTAGAGTATAAACTCACACTCAGAGACTCTTTCTACAGTCGATGAACCCAGACCTGCAGCCTGTCTCACTCTGGGTTGTCATAATACTAGCTTGGTGGTGGGATATCTGTAGTCACAAATGCAGGAACCACAGTAAACTGGGCTCATTGGTCCTTTGTAGCCCAGATGGGGACACAGCCACAATTTTCTAAAGTTCTAAAAATAAGTTGTTTTTTTAGAGACAAGTACTCTATTATATACACTCATCAGGAGATTGTGCAGAGTTTGGGATGTTGTAATCATCCAACTCAAAGAGGAATTGTTAGCCAGATGTTGAAAAATATATGCAAATGGGCTCTGGGAGTACACTTTATCTCTAAATCTTCCCAAAGAATGTTGACCTAGTCCTAAAGCATTTATTTACACATTCTTTTCAAACCACCTTTAAACTCAGAAGCCCTATTTTGCATCACATAAGTTAGTCCAATATAGACAGTGTTGATAATTGTTGAAGCTGTGTGATGGATATGATGATTTACTATACTCTTCTCCCTACTTTAAATATGTTTGAAATTTTCCATACTAACAAGTTTTTTTTTTAAGGCAAAAAAGGACATAAGCCCTTTTATTGTGCTTGTATAGCAATGAGACCCCTTTCTTGCTTTTCCCCTTCCTGCTGACATACATTGTAACCTATCAGAAATTGCTTATCCCAGTTCCATTTTTTCCAGAACAAATTAGAATGTACTAACATTAAGATTTGAATGGTATAACATCATTATTATTTCAAATATTCCTTCACGCTTCATAAAACTGTTCCATATGCTGTCATTTCATTTACTTCCATGGAACTTCTGTACTCACAGGCATTCTTCCAAATAGTTGCTATCCCAAAAGAAAACAGGTTTTAATCATTCAGTAACCAATCTTCATCGAACATCTAGTATGTGCCATTATTTTAACATTATTTTTAAATTCCATGGCTAAATATCTTTGTAAGGAAAAAAAATAACACCCAACAGAAAACTTTTATTTGCTCCATAAACATTTATTAAGCACCCACTATCTGCAAGGTAGATACTCCAGTCTTGGCTACACATCATGCTGGGAACTTCTGCACTGAAGCAAGAATGGGTGATGGTTAGTGAGATGGCCCTTGCAATGAGGGAAGAGGAGCTTTTTAAAGAATGCATATCGCCAGGCTCTACACACAGAGAAGTTTAGGTCTGGGTGGTTCCAAAAGGGTTGGGGACCCCTGGTCTAACTCACCAAGTCTGACGGGAACCAGAGCAGACTCTAGTCTTACTGAAGCTGGCACTGCCATCTATGGAGTGTAGTTGGTGGGTGTAAAGCAGGCAGGATACGTGTTTGCAGCTTCATCCTGATGCTGAAAAGGATAAGAAAACAGGGTGCAAGCCTAGAGAAAAATTCAGCAGGATTTGGACAAGTGGTCAGGACTCGGAGCTGACTGGGCTTAGGTTCAAGGCTGGGCTTTGGTCCTGGTAGAATTCTCAGCAGGGACCCAGAAAGGATTGATTGTATATTCATTCAGTCCCTTTTGTGTAGCAGGCACTGTGCAAAGCTCTTTACTTACAAAATCTCATTTCATCCTCACGACAGCCCTGTGAGACAGGTTGACTTGCCCAAGGTCAGATGGCCAGTAAATGGATGAGTTGTATTTGAACCTAAGTCTATTCTGAATGCAAAGCCTATACTCTTTCTGCCTCTCTGTGGTATCTACAGGGACTGGGGCAAAGGCTTGCCAGGCTTACCCAGGGGTGATAGCTAGGAAGATCATTTGACAGTAAAGGACTCTGCTCACATGAGGCATCAGGCAGCTGACTATTTCCATCCTCACTCCACTCACTAGTGGTTAAAATAAATTCCCAGTGACTCGTGACTGACAGGGTTCTCATTATTCCCAGATTATGTCCTAGGCAACATAGTAAAATTGGCAAATTTGTCTTTGTGTCCCCAGCATTCCCAATGTTACCTGTTTCTTCCCCAATCCCCGAGAAGGGGCCTACTGTCCTCATGATCTTCACCTCCATTCACATCAAGTAGTACATGTCTGATGACAGATGAAAGCATTTTGCTTTTGGGACCTACTGCTTTCGAACAAAGAGCAGGCAGTTAGAGGAATGACGTTGATATCAGAGGCAGGAGCTAGGAAGGATTGGGGAGACACGCTGAATTCCCTGAAATCACACTTGTAGATAGGTGGTAGCACATTCAAATGGATCTTATTGCTACCTAAAGAGAAATGATAACATTTCAGGGGATGGGATGATCAAGTGTCCTGCTGCTTCAGAGATTCTCTTGAAGTACTTTTCATCCCACTGTACCAGCCTATCTGTACAAAGTCCTCATTTTCACAGGAAACAATACATATGTGTGTGCTTCTCACAGAGATGGTAATCAGTGGGCATAATCCATCAAAGCCTCTTTCTTTTGATAACTGAAGTTATAGACCCAGACACTGCTTTATCAATATTCCAAATACCAGTACTGCCCTACCCTACAGTAAACAGTAAACAAGAGTGGCTCTCCTGGTACTCACCCACCACCCTGCAATCATTGTTAATGAGAACCCGAAATTCTAGAATTTTCCTCTACTTATCAAAATCACTTGTAAGTTCAAAAATGTTCTGGCAAATATTTTTGATTAGTGGCTATAAAATATGGTTAGATGGATGGATGGGTGGATGGATGGATGGATAGATACATAGATTGATTTAGATTTAAAGGTGGTAGCTTGGGGCTTCCCTGGTGGCACAGTGGTTAAGAATCCTCCTGCCAATACCGGGGACACGGGTTCGAGCCCTGGTCCGGGAAGATCCCACATGCCGCGGAGCAACTAATCCCATGCGCCACAACTACTGAAGCCCGCGTGCTGAGAGCCCGTGCTCCGCAACAAGAGAAGCCCCCACTCACCGCAACTAGAGGAAGCTCGGGCACGACAATGAAGACCCAACGCAGCCAAAAATAAATAAATAAAAATAACTAAACTTTAAAAAATAAATAAAGGTGGTAGTTTGTTTGCTGGAAGAATATAGTAATGACCTGTAAATGTGATAACATTAAGCTGGATGACAATTTTCTGTATCCTGTATATAAAATAGAACATAGTAATTTTATAAGGCAACATAGTAAAGTAGACCAAAGGCTTGGCTTTATTGCTTTTTTTTTTTTTTTTTTAAGTTTTTGACTGCACCCCATGGCATGTGGGATCTTAGTTCCCCGACCAGGGATCAAACCCGCGCCTCCTGCGTTGGAAGTACGGAGTCTTAACCACTGGACCGACCGCCGGGGAAGTCCCTTCGTTGCTTATTAACTGTGCAACTTTTGTAAATTACTTGACTTCTCTGAGCCTTGATTTCTGCCATGATAAAATCAAAATGGTAAAACTTGCCTCAAGAAGTTTTCTGTGAGGACTGTGTGTAATATATGATATGTTAAGTCCCTAACAATGCCTGGGACGTAGGGACTCAAACTTTTTTGTTGAATGAATAAATAGTAGATGCTCAATACAGGCCATTTTTGTTATTTTTTTACAGTATTTGTCAAACTTCATAGGCTTTAAACCTGTCTACCCCATGTTCCTCATTAATGCTTTCATATTTAATTACAAAAGCAAATACATCTGTTGCAAAAATTCAGACTATATAAGTGTACAAATAAAAAGTGAAAGGCCCTACTTCCATACCTTAGAGGTAACTACTGTTAAGAGTTTGATATATATTTTTTCAGACCTTTTTCTAGGCCTAACCAAATATATGATATAATTTCTAAACATGAGTTTATACTATACACAGTGTTCTGTTACTTGAGGTTTTTTTTTTTTTTTTTCGGTACGCGGGCCTCTCCCGTTGGGGAGCACAGGCTCTGGACGCGCAGGTTCAGCGGCCATGGCTCACGGGCCCAGCCACTCCGCAGCATGTGGGATCCTCCTGGACCGGGGCACGAACCCATGTCCCCTGCATCGGCAGGTGGACTCTCAACCACTGCACCACCAGGGAAGCCCCTGTTACTTGAGTTTTTTATATAAGATCTTGGACATCTTTCCAGATGCAATATTCTATTTGTATGGGTTAGACTGTAATTTATGATACAAATCTCCTATAAATGGACAATTATGTTATTTACTATTTTTTGCTGTTTCAACCAGTGTTGCAATAAACATACTTATGAAAAATTTTTTGACATATATGCTAGTTATTTTTCTAGGATAAATTTCTAGAAGAGGAATAGCCTAGTCAAAGGACACACACACACACACACACACACACACACACACACATATATATATTTTTTAAGGGTTAAGCTATAGGTACAGACTCTTAATTTATTTTATTTTTATTTATTTTTGGCTGTGTTGGGGCTTCGTTGCTGTGCGTGGGCTTTCTCTAGTTGCAGAGAGCAGGGGCTACTCTTCGTTGCGGTGTGCGAGCTTCTCATTGCTGTGGCTTCTCTTGTTGTGGAGCACGGGCTCTAGGCACACGGGCTTCAGAAGTTGTGGCTCACAGGCTGTAGAGCACAGGCTCAGTAGTTGTGGTGCATGAGCTTAGTTGCTCCGTGGCATGTGGGATCTTCCTGGACCAGGGCTCGAACCCGTGTCCCCTGCATTGGCAGATGGATTCTTAACCACTGCGCCACCAGGGAAGCCCCAGGACACACATATTAACTAGACTCTACCAGCTTGCACGAAGAGTGTTATGGGCTGAATCATGTCCCCTCAAAATTCACGTTGAAGCCCTAATTCCCAGTACCTCAGAGTGTGACTGTATTTGGGCCTTTAAAGGGGGTGATTGAGTTAAAATGAGCCCATTAGGGTGGGCCCTAATCCAGTCTGACTGGTATCTTTATCAGAAGAGGAAATTTGGACAAAGAGACACCAGGGATGCGCATGCACAGAGGAAAGACCATGTGAGGACACAGAGAGAAGGCACTCATCTGCAAGCCAAGGGGAGAGGCCTTTGGAGAAGGCAGCCACCTTGATCTTAGGCTTCAAGCCTCAGAACTATAAGAAAATTAATTTCTGTTGTTTAAACTACCCAGACTGTGGTATATATTATGGCAGCCCGAGCAAACTAATACAGAGGGGTTTTTCTCAAGGTCTTGGTGGCCCTTCTGCTTTGAGCTGAGTTCTGTATGGTGTAAGCAAGCTGTTCAAGCCACTTGTTCCCTACTTTCTTCATCCCATGCTCCCTCTGTCCTTTCCTTTATTGTCCTCACTCTCCTTGCTCATTGCAGTTTATTTAATAAGGGGTGTTTATTTTGACCCTTGGGGGATTTGAAAGATGTTTGGATGTTTGTGAACAGTTTGTTCTTTGATGTGCCTCATGCTGGTATGGCATTAAAATAACAGGAAGAAGATATTAAGGTATTTTCCCATTGACTTCTCCTCCATTTTCATTATGTGAACTATGAAACAAAGAAAATCTTTTCCACATAATTTCACTTACATTTCTTCCACTGATTAGCTAGGTCAAGTTCACACACCCCTTGAGACCGCATTTTAACACATTCCCTCTCCCTGACCATCCCCTCCCCCTCAGCCTTCAATATATCTGATGTGTGTGTTTCTGGGAGAAAGTAGGGAGGAAACTTGAAATTACCCGAGGATCCACATTCTGCTCTGCAGCCATCCTCAGTAACTTTCGCATATTTGACATTCTTTCAATTTCCTGAAGAAGAGTGACCCACCCAGAATTACACAGCCACAGTAGATGGAATAATTGGTCTCAAGGTCTCCTAATATTTCTTTCTTCCTTCAGCAATTCCTCTTACTTGTAAAGTGAGAGATTGCTTTGCTGGAGACTGCTGTGTGCTAGAGACAAAAGGAAAGGAAGAGGGAAAGTACCTGCCAGTGACTGAAAAAAGGGTTATACTTGTATGATCTCTTCATTTTCTTTTTTTTTTTTTTTTTTTTTTTTTGCGGTATGCGGCCCTCTCACTGCTGTGGCCTCTCCTGTTGCGGAGCACAGGCTCCGGACGTGCAGGCTCAGCGGCCATGGCTCACGGGCCCAGCCGCTCCGCGGCATGTGGGATCTTCCCGGACCGGGGCACAAACCCGTGTCCCCTGCATCGGCAGGCGGACTCTCAACCACTGCGCCACCAGGGGAGCCCTGCATTTTCTTTTCAGAGTACATGTTGGTTGCTTATGTACCACACTGCACCGTAGGTTTGGGGAGCTTGTGCTTACTTTTCCCCAACAGGGTAGTAATATATCTTAGGAGGCTAAGAGTCAGGCCTGCCTCTACTTCGAACTGATCAGGAGGGAGAGAGAAGGGTGAGAGGCAGCAAGGATGAAACAAGAGGAGTAAAGGTGGACCTTCTCTCTGAGCAACCTTGCTAACAGAAGTGTCAGCTAAGCCTTTCATGTGAGTGTCAGGACGATGCCAAAAGCAAACAAACACAGAAATCTCATGGGGATGTTAAAAAAAAAAAAAACAGATAAATCTATCAGGGGTGAGGGGGAGATTGTGTAGGAAAGTGTTTTTTGGTTTTGTTTTTCGCATGACTTTTTTCTTAATGTGTTTGTATGTGTGTAATGGAAGCTGAGGATAAATTAAAGAGCAAATATGAAGATAATAATCCTTCCTATTTGTAATACTCAAGTTCCATTTTTTGGCCCTTTTTTGTTGTTGCTTTTTCTACTCTATTCAGTTTCCTATGACACATATGAACCCTATAAACATATGCAATTATTTCCAAAACATTTTGGTATTTTCCAAAAAATTTGGGGTGTCTACTAGGTGCAAGGCATTATGCTAGGTTTGCACAAAATAAAAAGATAGCTAAGCTTTAGTCTGTCCTTAGGGTCTGCAGTCTCATAGTGTTCCTGGTGAATTTGAGGTTCTTGATGTCTCGTTGCAGACAGAATTCAGTGAGAGACAAAGTGATAGGTAAGAAGTGGATTTATTTAGAGAGAAACACACTCCACAGACAGAGTATGGGCCATCTCAGAAGGTGAGAGGCCCCGAAATATGGCGTGGTTAGTTTTTATGGGCTGGGTAATTTCATAGGCTAATTAGTGGGAGGATTATTCCAATTATTTCAGGGAAGCAGTGAAGATTTCCAGGAATTGGGCCACCACCCACTTTTTGGCCTTTTATGGTTAGCCTTAGAACTGTCATGGCATTGGTGGGACTGTCATTTAGCATGCTAATGTATTACAATGAGAGTATGATGAGGCTCAAGGTCCATTGGAAGTCGAATATTCTGCCATCTTGGACCAGGTTGGTTTTAACCAGTTTTTGTCATGTCCTATGCCTGTGTCATTTTTTTCAAGGTTGTGCCCTGCCCACTTCCTTCCTGTTTTAATAGCAAAAGTAATTCATGGTCATGTTTGCTCATAGATTTGTAAAAGCGGCTAAATTTTACAAGAGAAAACATTTTAATTGTCTAATGCTCATTGAGAGCATCTAAATGTCACTGACATTTAGCTCAAACCAAAAACATATTTTGAAATAATAAGCAATTAAATGAACACTTTTATCAGAAACAAGGATTTCAGAACAGTTTGCTCACTTGTATGTTGTAAATTATAAAAGGAAAAGAGTTACACCCACACCATATGTGAACTATAGGACTATAAAGTGATATAATATCATCTGCAATACATCTGCTTCATTTTAAATGCAAATTCTAACATTTATAGTTTCAGTAGTTGGTATCGTGGCCTTATACATAACATGAAAAAATAATATTTGAGGAAGTTCTTGAATTTGTAGGTGGCTTATGTAGTTATAAGATTTCTTCCGATTCACTTTTTTTTTTTTAAGAAGATGTTGCGGGTAGGAGTTTATTAATTAATTTATTTAGTTTTGCTGTGTTGGGTGTTAGTTTCTGTGCGAGGGCTCTCTCTAGTTGTGGCAAGCGGGGGCCACTCTTCATCGCGGTGCGCGGGCCTCTCACTATCGCGGCCTCTCTTGTTGTGGAGCACAGGCTCCAGACGCGCAGGCTCGGTAGTTGTGGCTCATGGGCCTAGCTGCTCCGTGACATGTGGGATCCTCCCAGACCAGGGTTCGAACCTTTGTCCTGTGCATTAGCAGGCAGATTCTCAACCACTGTGCCACCAGGGAAGCCCTCTTCCAATTCTTAAGGTATTAGATTCTATTAAGACACAAATGTAGCCTTTTGAAATAAGAATTCCAGGAGGAAATACCTGTAGTTCAACATTAGTGTTTAATGCTGTGCTGCTACCATTTTGGATACTAAAGATGGCCATTATTTTTGTTTCATAAAATGTGTTTATCTGTTTATAGTGGTTGACTGGCAAGATGTTATCATTTACTGCCAAATTTCTAGAAGCAAATCAAGGAAAAAGTATCAGCTAAAAAGTAAATAAATAAATAAATCTCAATCACAGTTCCTTCCATGAAATGGATCACATCATGGGTAACAATCACAAACATTATCATTTGATCTTTTATTTTTTTATCAGACGCATAAGCATCTCTCTAAAATAGGTACCAATCAATGTCAAATGCTTAAAGGTATAGTACAAGAAAGAGTCTTTAAGTTGTTGGGAGCCTCATAAAGGGAGTAATGACACAGTATTTTAAATATTACTAAGCATTTGTCCTCCGCCAGTAAACCTTCACGGTAATCCAATGCAGTTGCTTCACATAAAGCAAGCACATTAGTCTGGCACAGGCATTTGCTTCCTCTCTGAATTTCCTGTTTTCCTGGATATGAGATCTCTGAGGTCCACCTTCAGGAACTAGTCACTCACTCAGAGGTCTGCTAGGAAAAGTGATTTTGAGAGGATAAGTTCCTATTGCTTAAAGTGACAGCCTTGTTCTAATGTAACACGTTCCATCTACACAAACTTAAGTACAATTCAATTCACTTTCACAAACCTCTTATGTAGCAGGAGGCATTCAGTCATTGCCAAAGTCAATATATTAAGTCTGGTTGTTGAAGGCAGCTGGTTTCCCATAACCATGTGTCCCTATTTCCTATTTCAGTCAGTTTATTATTCAGTGGTAGGAAATGCCAAAGGGAGTTGGCAACAATGGCATTTTCCACTTATAATAGATTTTTTTTAATGTACTTTGGATTTTTCTCCAATATTGTGCTCAGTGGTATTTCTACCATGTAATCAGATTGGATGGCTCACAACATGGTGATGACTGGCAAGGAAACCTCAAGGTAAATGACTTCCTCTATTCCCTCAATCCCAGAGGCAACTGTGCTGCCAATCTTATTACCAGGGACATGCAGTCCTCAGAGGAAATTGGGACTCTCATCTGCATTAGAAGTAAGTTTCCAGGAGAGCCCTGGAATTTGAAAATTCTTTGAGGCTCCAGTGTTTAATTGAGATAAATGAGGCCTCCCAGGGCAGTCTGGATTCAGACATCCTACTTCTGTGCTGCTTTCTCCCCCACTCCCTCCTTGGCTGGTGAGAAAAAGAAAAACTCCTCCTTCTAAGGTAAAGAATTTAAGAATGAGAGCTATTTGCTGTTTGTTTAAATCTCTGGTCTTCAAATTGCATGGTTCTCTCATTTTATTTTATTTTATTTTATTGTTTTGTTATTACTGCTGTGTCTTTTGGCCTCTCTTCCTCTGTGGGGTAAAGTTTGATCTTTACAAAGGAAGAGGAAGTATGAGGCTTTATTTTTTCTAATTTCTGGTCACTCGTTGTATAACCTTGCAAGTATCACTTGACTTCCTGTACCGTATAGATTCTTAATCTATAAAAGGGCATGCAAATATCTATTCCCTTTCATTTGTAAAACATAACACTGTTAATTATTTTAGTTAAATTCTTTTATCTCAACAGAACTTTTCTCTGATAACTATGCTATTTGATCGTGAATTTAACACTAGAATGCACTATTAGTTTTCAAATATTTAAAATTTAAATACAAAAGTATTTAAACCATACTTACCTTGATTCCCTGTGTTTGTATTTCATTACACTTAAAACAGATTTTGTGGGTGGTAGAATATTTCTTTTGGGGAATATCTTGAATTATGAGGTTTCATATTCAAAATCTGACTTGAACAAAATATACTCCCATATTCATTAATAATATGAAACTAAATTAGCTTCAGCTTTTGTGAATGTTATGTCTTTTTCACAAGAAAAAAAGTTTTACTTAGTTAATGACTTTATTTTACATATCATTTCTTAATGCTCTTCTACTGTTCTTCAAAGGAGAAAAGAAAAGTACTCAAGGGCTTTTTGGATATTTGGACATTACGGTAAACAAAGAAATATTACAGATTGCCTAACCCACTTCATAAAATACACATCTGAAATTTCAAGCTCCACTCCCACCACCCAGCCTGACTATGCTAAGTTTTGGCAATGTAGAAAACAGGACAAACTTGTTCTATAAGAAGTGCCATCTCACTTATACTGTCATTTTCTCAGTTGGTGCTTAAGGAAAACCTTCGGATAGACCTAATACCATTCACATGTCTTTCTTCTTGCATTAAAGGAAGAAGTACCTGAAAATTGTAAAAAACAAACAAACAAACAAAAACCCATCTTACCCTTTCTCCAGACCAAATGTCTAGCAAATGAGAATAGGATTCAGGAAAACAGAGGAACAAATCTCTCCATCTGATGTCTTGTGTATTTGAAAAGTGAGATATTTGAACTTTGTCTCAGGCTCTTACAAATTCTGAGACCTTGAGTAAATCCCTTCACTTCTCTGAACATTGGTTTCCTCGTTTAAAAAATAAGGGTAATATCTATTGCACAACATTGTTATATCAATTAAATTTGATTGATGTGAAATGGCTGGCTATAAAAATTCTTATCGTCAAGTCAACTATCAGATTATGATAGGTAGTCCTGCTCTATTACCAAAGCTAGAACGTAGCATATTTATCATAGACAATTACCAAAACAATTGCATTCGTATAACACTTCATAGTTTACAAAGTACATTCACCTAAAAAATACTTTCACTTATGCATATTCAGGTAATAAGCCTGGGTGTTTTTTTCCCTATTCAGATATTAATTCCGGGCATTTGGGGAGAAGCTTTAAGAAACATTCAGCAGCTGTGTGCCAGAGTTTTGGCAAACTGACATTCATTCATTATTTAACACATCAACATTGAACACACATAATATGTGCTAGTGCAGCAATTCTCAAACTTTTGGGCTCTGGATCTCTTTACATTCCTACAAATTATTGAGGATCCCAAAGACTTTTTGTTTATGTGGAATGTATTTATTGATATTACTGTATTAGAAATTAAAACTGATAAGTTTAAAATTGATTTATTCATTAAAAAACAATAAATCCACTAAATGTTAACATAAATAATACACTTGTATGAAAAATAGCCATATCTTCCAAAACAACAACAACAAAATAGTTTGAAGAGTGCCATGCCATTGTTTTACATTTTTGCAAATCCCTTTAATATCTGGCTTAATATTAGACAACTGGATTATTTGTGTTCTCACATTCATTCTGCTGCAGTTAATACACTTCATGTAGTCTCTGGAAAACTCCACTGTTACGCTCATGAGAGACTGAAAATGAAAAAGGTTTAAAAAAAAAAAAAAAAACAAAAAAAAACAGGGCTTCCCTGGTGGTGCAGTGGTTGAGAGTCCGCCTGCCGATGCAGGGGACACGGGTTCGTGCCCCGGTCCAGGAAGATCCCACATGCCGTGGAGCGGCTAGGCCCGTGAGCCATGGCCGCTGAGCCTGCGCGTCCGGAGCCTGTGCTCCACAACGGGAGAGGCCGCAACAGTGAGAGGCCCGCGTACAGCAAAAAAAAAAAAAAAAAAAGACAAAGTCTTAGTATTATAATTAAAATAATTTTGACCTCATGGATTCCGTCACATCTCAGAGATCTACCTCCCTCAAGAGTTCCCCATTCCACACATTAACCACTGAGCTAGTGTCTAGGATCCAGTTGTGACTCAAGAAATAGTTGCTGAATGAAGTAATGAATACCATACCTTGTGCTAGGTGTTGGGGACACACAAATGAACAAGACAGAAGTCCCTGGCCTTAAGGAGCTTAGATTCCAATGGAAGAGACAAATATTTACAAAACTGTGCTATCACTGCCACCACTGGAGTAAATACAAGATCCTGTGGGGTGTAAGAGGGTACCTTGCCCAATCTTGGGACATCAAGGAAGGATTTTAGAGAACATCATGAGACTTAAAGGAGAAAGCCAGGTAAGGAATGCAAATATAAAAGGAGAGTGAAGTGTCCCAGACATAGGGAGAAGCAAGACTTGCTAGAGTTTAGAGAGAGAGCAAGGCATGGCAGCTTGACCATTAATAAGAAAATGTATCATGTAAGTTTCCTGAGGGATAATTTGAAGACTTTATATAGGGGACTGACATAAAGTTTAGAAAGTTCACTCTAGGTACAATGTGAAGAATGAATTGGAGTAGAACAGGGTGACAGGCAGAAAGACTATTGCAGAGAGTTGAGGCAGGAGATAATATTGGCCTAGCTGGAATAGTAGTAATGGAGATGGAGAGAAATGCAGAAATTAAGAGATATATGAGAAAGAAAAACTGCCAGGACTTTCTCATGGCTGTAGGAGGTGAGAGAGAGGGAGGGGCCGAGTATTAACACCCACATTTCTGGCTTAGTCAGTTGGGTTGATGATGATACCACTTAGAGACTGGGAACATAAAAGCACATATAGTGAAAATGAGTTTAATTTGGGATACACTGTTTTGAGAACATCAAGACATACATTTTGAGGGCAGTCAGGTATGTAGATTTATAGAAAGGAGAGAGAACTGGACTAGAAATTTATACTTAGGAGTTATCAGCCTATATATGGTCACTGAGCCATGGAACTGAATGAGATGACTAAAGGAGAGTATAAAAAGTGATATAGGAATAAACTGACTAGGATACATCTCTGAGGTACATGGACACTTAAGTGACAGGCAGAAGATAAAGGTTCTAGAAGGTAAAATAAAGAAGCCCGAGATATAGGAGGAAAGCTAGGAAAGTGTGGTTTCACAAATCAAGGGATGTAAATACAGCAGGTCACTAGTATCAAATGTTCAAGTAAAATTTTTTTTAAGTGTCCACTAGGTTGAACGAAAAGGTTGTTAGTGATCCTTGTTGAGAATTTCAGTGGAATGATAGAGACAGAACCCAGAAACTTATTGAGTAAATAAATAATCCATTGAGTGAAGTTCCTGGGAAGGTAGGAAGAGACAGAATCCAAAGAGTAGGCCAGAGAGATGGAATACAGAGAACATGTAGAAATCTGTGCCTCAGGTGTGGGGGGGACACACCTGATCCATTGTGATGTCTGAAAGGTGGGTGTAGATACAGGTAGGCTTATGAATGTGGAGGCAGGAAGTTGTTGGAGTTCCTCTCTGATGCATTCTAATTTCTGCTGAGAATAAATGATGGAGTTGGTTTGAAAATGGAGAAAATCTGAAGCGGCTGTTGTGGAAGAGAGCTAACTAGGGAAACAAGCATTGCTTGGCAAAGTTGAAGGCGCATTGAAGATTGGACATTATAAATATGTAGTGAAAACAATCCACATAGTCTATCCAGAATTTCAGGTCAGTTTTTTGTTTTTAAAAAGCTGTTTCTGAATCAGAAGGTTAAGGTCTAGACTATATTTTATTTACAAATATAATACTGTAGACAGTGCAGTAGAGATCACGAAACTAATACAATAATTCTCTCTCTCTCTCTCCATTCCCCCCAGTATAATTTATAATACACAGGTGCATGCACACAAACACACACACATTATGTATAATATCATTGACTATTAGAACTCCTCAGGGACGAAGTGCCATAAGATGTCATCATCTCACTGCTTGTAACCCTCCATTTAATTTTCAGTGGAAAGTGGTGAAGCTATTATTGTGTGGGATGGAATTTGTAGGACAATATGAACAAACCTCAGGCAAAGAACTTATTATTTATATTAAGAATTTATCCATTTTCAGAGAGCAAAATAACAAAATTCACCTCTCTCACATCCATTAAGAGATCCCCCTCAAAGACACATATCAACAGAGATGGGAGGCAGAGATTTTCTTTTTTATAAACTATTAGATTTTATTAAACAATAATAGTATTCAGAATAATTTTATATTTTAAAATAATCTGTACATAGGTAACATTTATTAAGCATATACTATGGACTGGGCACATCTAACTCTCACAAAAACTCCATTAGATAAGTATTATTCCCATTTATAGATGAGGAAACTGGATCACAGCAAGGTTAAGAAAGTTGTCCTTGGGTATTTGGCTAGAAAATGGTAGAAGTGGGATGTGAATCCACGCAGTTTGACTCCAGAGGCCACACATTTAAATTCTCTGCTGCACTGCCTTCTTCAAAGAAGAAATTTAACAAAATTTTCCAAGTAAAGGGCTCCTGTGAGGTTTCAGAAATTTAACACAATGATTGGTTGAGCAGACAAATTGTAACACACTTTATGAGCAATTTAGTAACAATGGAGACTTGAGAAACAGTATCAAGACACAAAATAAACTGTTTCCTTAGATTAAATTTCCATTAAAAATTTACTTGGAAACTTTTCAAGTATACAGAGGAGTGCAGACAATAATTACAATTTAACACTCATGTATCCTCCACCTACCTTTAATGTTTTGTCACATTTCTGCAAATTATTTTTGGTAGAAAATAAAACATTCTATGAGGTGAACCCGGTTACATTCCCTTCTCCTCCTCTCTGGCACTAACTGCTACTCTGAATTTGGTATCTATCATTTCCTTACATGATTTTCACAGTTTGATCTCACAGTTTCTTGTTTTTAAACTTTATTTATGGTATACCATATACATCTTTCTGTAAATTGCTTTTTTCTCAATTTATGTTAATGAACTCTAGAGTAATATTACTAATAGTTTTAGTTCATTAATTTCCATCTTGTAGCATTCTGTGTACGTCAATTTGTCTAATAATGTAACTTGTTCATCCATTCTCCCGTAAGTGGACATTTAAATTGTTTCACTAATATAAGCAATGCTGCTATGAACATTCTTGTGCGGGCTCATAACTACATATGTATATATTCCATAACATGCAGTTTAACAGGAAAGATAATACGTGTGTATGAACTATACAACGAAGACAGCGATTAGTTTTTCTGAAAGGTACAAAAGATCACGGGTTGTTCTGAGCAATACGAGGCTACTTTCACTAGAAAATATTTGGGGACGGCTCCAACGACCAAGCGACATTCACTGCTAATTAATAGTACAAGACCGCACATTTTAACCCTTAATTACTCTTTAACTGATACCCAATAGTTTCACGTGTGTCCATTCAGTTTCTCAACTAGAGTGTGAGCGCCAGGAGGACCGAACCGGGCACCAACAGGCTGAGCCAATACGAGTGTGACCGTGGAGAATCCGCAGTGGAAGCTGCAGCAGCCGACCTGCTGGCTGTGCCAGGCCACCGGAAAGTGACAGCGCGAGGGCAATGTCGGGGCAACCAGGGCCTAATCTCACTTTTCACTCCTAAAGTCAAAGAAGCTGAGGAAACGGGGACGGTGGGGGCACAGACACCTGCCTCAAAGTGTCTCTCCACTTAATTCACAATGCCGCCAGGTCAGTAGCTAGGAGTGGAAGCGTGGACGCGGCCCCTGCCCAGAGCGTAACCCCCCAGTCTGGCCACTTCGCCTTACGCCAATTTCGTAAGGAGGCGCAGAGGGCAACCCGGAGGCTCCCCCAGCTCCAAAACCTGACGTGAAATTGCGCGGGGCTGCACCGACGGCGGCCATCTTTGATTCGGGCAAAACCACACCCTCGCACCCCACCGGCCACTCCCTCTCAGCGTCCCCAGGGTTTTCACCCACAAACGTAAGGCGTTAACCTTAGAGGGAGTGCTCAAGAAACACGCACAGAGGCCTGACTATCCATGACCCCGGAGGTGCCAAATGCCGCCAATTTTACCATGGCAGCTAAACCCGAGCAGCAAAGGAACGCTGACGCCAATGAAGTCATGCTCGAAAAACGAGCAAGTCGGCGGGGCAGCGATGAAGTAATCTCGCGAGATCGAAGCCAGCCTCCGCTCGGCCCGGAAGCCTCGACTGAGGGGGCAGAGGGGCTGAGGGGCGGAGGGGTGGAGGGGCGGAGGAGGGAGCAGGAGTCGGGCGAGAGCCAGTGGAGGAGTCCGCCTGCTGTCGCCTGCGTAAGCGAAGCAGCGACGCCGGGCGGCTACGCCGCGGAATCGGCGTAGGCGGCTTTGGAGAATCCGCGGGCTGCGCTGCGCCCGGGCTGGTCGCGGAGGGGGGAGGGGATGTCGGTCAGTGCGAGATCCGCTGCTGCTGAGGAGAGGATCGTCAACAGCAGCACCATGGGTGAGTCTCAGCTCTGGGCCGTCCCGACTCGGGTCGGCGGCTCGGGACGCGGAGGGGCTCTGCGTCCCCCTGACCTGGCCTGGGGAACGCCCTGAGGCGAGGCGGGGGGCTGCGGCGAAGGGAGGTGGTGTGGGGGCGACGGCGGGCCCGGGGCGCGGTGGCGGCGGCGGGCCCGGGGGGAGGGGAGGCGGCGGCAGTGACAGTTTGAATTGAATGTGAGGAGAGCCGAGGCGGCGGCATTTCCTGTGCCGCGGCGGGCGGGCCTGGGGAGCCGGGAGACGTGAGCCGCGAGACCTGAGCCGCGGCCTCCGCCGCCGCGGCCCGAGCAACCCGAGCGGGGTCGCCTTCGCCGGGCCAGCCGGTTCCACGGCCCTGCTTCCTCTCGTCGGCGGCCGCAGAACCCGTGGCGGAGCTCCTCTCGTGGGGAGTGGGCCTGGCGAGGAGGGTGGGGATGTGTGTGCGCGCCCGGGTGAGGGTGCTGTGTGGGCCGGCCCCGGGAGGGCGGCGGCGGGGAGGGAGGAAGAAGGATGCACCAGGCTGAAGCTGCGGTGGAGGCGGCGGCTGCAGCGGCTGCAGCGGCTCCAGCGAGTGTGTCGCCTCCTGGCTCCCCCTTCCCGCCTCTGGGGCTTCCTTTCCCCAGGCGCGGCCCCGAAGGCCGGTGGATGGCGGGCAAGGCTTGAGCAAGGAGGATAAGGAGCCTGGTTTGGGCTTAATTTTTAAGAAAAAGGGAAAAGAGAACATTTAGGAAGGGCGCCCTCCCGAGGAGCTGAAGGGGTGGGAAGGGTCTCTGGAAAAGGGAGGGAGTTGGAGATACGGACTGGTGATGTTTAAGGAAATTAATTTTTGAAAATAGTTTAGTATTCTCATTTATTCTCTTAAGAAGCCCTTTCATTTCCTTTCCTCCTCCACGTATTGGAAAAAGAACAAGGCCATTTCATTCACATTTTCCACTCCCAAGTTCCATTTCATACTGTGTGTTTAGTAGGAAGTAAGCAATTGAGATTTTTCTAACACATTTCCAGTTGCTAAGTTACATTTTGAGAGTACACTTTTCAAATCTGGGTTTTTATAGTGCAGGGAAAGAACTTGTAAGGTCAGGTGTTTGCTTAGATACCGAGATAATTTATTCTTGCGACTTATATTGTTATAGTTCAACTTTACGATTTCTTTTCGCGTTATTTTGATGAAATGGAAGGATATCTTCCTTGGTGCCCTTGATAATCTAAATGAGCAGATAATCTATATTCAAAAGCATTTTACTCGTTTTACGTATTTATGTACATGCAGGTGATGAGTATGGTCAGCCCCCCACCCCCCAAGTTTATAAGCAAGTTGAGGAAACTTTAGGCATTAAGTGTACAGGTATGGATGAACTTTATGAAATCCTGATAGACTAAAGGATAGTGCCTTAGCAGGATACAAACAATTAAGAAGCTAGTTAAATGCTGCTTGGATCCCTTATTCCTGCAAATAGCAGGGGAAGGAGCACGGCGTTGGGGGGCGGTCAGGAAACAATCTTTCATCCCACCCAGCTGTTCAGTGGGTGGGGCTAGAGGAGATTGGGTTGACTGGAGCTATGAAATAACTGTGGAAGCTACATAGATGGGTTGTATGGTAACATTGTGTCCTTCTGTGTTGGGACAACATGATGGAGCCAGGTCTTCTCAATACAGTTATTAAAAATATCACATGCACGCTGAGGCTCACAGAATTGAAGTTCATAACTGAGAAATTTATTTTGTGTTTATATCAAGTAGATTTTAATTTACAGAAAGAATATTATAATTATGGAAATCAAGAAATGTTTGGTTTCTGGTTTTGATTTGGAGATAAGGTATTCCATACATAACTACATGAAAGGTAAATTATGTATCGAATACATATCAGTTACCTATAGATTATGTTTCAGAAGTTTGTTATGAAATTGATTCTTTGGATTTGTGTATTTTCCCATAGAAATAATCTTAAATAAGTACATGACAGGACTTCTGAGCTGGTGTGAGACAAGGTAGGACCCCTGGCAGACTTTAGAGCAATTGTAGAGAATTAAAAATAACACACAAAAAAAAAAAAAAAAAAAAAAAAAATAAAAAAAAATAAAAATAACACACACACACACACACACACACACACGGAGGAGAAGGAGTTAGATTTCCAGTTCTCAATAACGGGGAGTGGTCAGATGCGTAGACCAGTTGGAGTGAAGATAGGGGTAGAGCAAGTTGGTTTCAGACTTGTAAATTGATGGTATGCGTATTCACTATAGACTTTATTCTGGGATTTGCCAATAGAGCATTGTTATCTAATTAAATTACCAGCTGAGAACATTTTTCACATTTTGAGCTAATAAGCTGTCTTCAGTTTTTGATTAGAGGTTGAACATTTTTATTATAACTTTAACATTTATGCATTTTACTAAATTTTGAGACAAAACTAACTTTTGTATTTTTCTGTACAAAGTTTGCTTTGGACTGTAAATGACATAAGGTTTATTGTACAATGAAACTGATGTAGAAAAAAATGTGTTTTTGAGGAGTAGAATTTTAAGGTAGCGTGATTATGGGTTAGGCTTGCCAGATGAGAGCATACTGTTAAATGTAGACTGTTGGTCTCTACAGCAGTGTCTTGCAAACTGCAGGCTGAGACCAATTAGTGGGTCTTGAAATCAATTTTGTGGATTTCTTCCAATAGTTTTTAAAAAGTAGGAAAGAAATTAAAAAATAGCAGTACATTTCACTTGGTAAAAATTTGGGGGGGATAAATTTTGTTTTATAAGTATTGTGTATTGAGCTGGGATATAACATTTTTTTGAAATTAAGAATTGTGATCAAAAAAGTTTGTAAAAACACTTGGGGGATGTGCAGTATGGATGGGTCAGGTCGAACGTCTTTAAACTTTATGGTAGAGGTTGGAGGTCTTAGTGTGAGGAGGGAAGACTAAATGCTGTTAAGTCTATGTGGCTTTTTCTTATTTTTGATTTTTTTTTTTATTAGTTTCTGCTTTATAACAAAGTGAATCAGTCATACATATACATCTGTTCCCACATCCCCTCCCTCATGCATCTCCCTCCCTCCCACCCTCCCCATCCCACCCCTCCAGGCAGTCACAAAGCACCGAGCTGATCTCCCTGTGCTCTGCGGCTGCTTCCCACTATCTATCTACCTTACGTTTGGTAGTGTATATATGTCCATGCCTCTCTTTCCCTTTGTCACAGCTTACCCTTCCCCTTCCCCATATCCTCAAGTCCATTCTCAAGTAGGTCTGTGTCTTTATTCCCGTTTTACCCCTAGGTTCTTCATGACATTTTTTTTTTTTAATTCCATATATATGTGTTAGCATACGGTATTTGTCTTTCTCTTTCTGACTTACTTCACTCTGTATGACAGACTCTAGGTCTATCCACCTCATTACAAATAGCTCAGTTTCGTTTCTTTTTATGGCTGAGTAATATTCCATTGTATATATGTGCCACATCTTCTTTATCCATTCATCCAATGATGGACACTTAGGTTGTTTCCAGCTCCGGGCTATTGTGAATAGAGCTGCAATGAACATTTTGGTACATGTCTCTTTTTGAATTATGGTTTTCTCAGGGTATATGCCTAGTAGTGGGATTGCTGGGTCATATGGTAGTTCTATTTGTAGTTTTTTAAGGAACCTCCGTACTGTTCTCCATAGTGGCTGTACCAATTCACATTCCCACCAGCAGTGCAAGAGTGTTCCCTTTTCTCCACACCCTCTCCAGCATTTATTGTTTCTAGATTTCTTGATGATGGCCATTCTGACTGGTGTGAGATGATATCTCATTGTAGTTTTGATTTGCATTTCTCTAATGATTAATGATGTTGAGCATTCTTTCATGTGTTTGTTGGCAGTCTGTATATCTTCTTTGGAGAAATGCCTATTTAAGTCTTCTGCCCATTTTTGGATTGGGTTGTTTGTTTTTTTGCTATTGAGCTGCATGAGCTGTTTATAAATTTTGGAGATTAATCCTTTGTCAGTTGCTTCATTTGCAAATATTTTCTCCCATTCTGAGGGTTGTCTTTTGGACTTTTTCTTATTTTTGATTAATTTATTCTATATGTAGCTAGTGTGGTTAGAGAATCTGGGGCCTACTTCTCCTTGAGTAGAGGTCATCTCCCAAAGTCATATAAAAGCAGGGTTGATAGTATTATGTCATTAAATATGCCATTAAATATTATGTCTCTGCTCTTGATCTCGAGGAGAAAAAAAAATTTTTTGTCTTGTCCTTTTGCATCATTGAAGATCAAGAGAACCAAATTTTGAGCAAGAGCCTGGGGAAAAGGGGCCAAGAAGGCAGCTTGGTTTGCGTTCAGTGTTGAAGGCCTTAGGTGAGACACACAAAAGGTCCTTGTGATTCATACCTTGTGCAGTCTAGCTCTGCAGAGGTAGGGATTACACATAGGGGTTTGAATTCAAAGTGTTAATAATAACAGAAATATAGTGTAATGACTAAGAAAAAGTACTTTGGTGTCAGACAGACATGAGGTCAAATCCTGGTTTTGCCACTTACTAGATGTATCAGTCAGGATAGGTTAGGTTAATGCTTCTCAAACTGATGAAGGACCTTTTTTCTTCTTTTTTTAAATTTCCAATTCACTGTTGACTGACACAGTTGTAAAATAGAAATTACTGCAAATTTTTTAGTAATGAAGATGTAATTAAAAAGGCAAAAATAAAAGCCCCAATTTTTAAAGATCCAATAGACATAAAATTATTCTGGTATAAAAATTTCCATTTCTATCCTCTCTATTTTTGTACTTCTCTGGTGTAAACCAGTAAACAATCAGACTGGCTCCCTGGTGCACAGACCACACTTTGAATAGCACTGGGTTAGACCATGCTGCAGTAACAAATAGCCCTAAAAGTCTTAGTGGGAGTAGCTTAAAGATGAGGTCTTGCCTGTCATGCTGAAGTTTATGTACTTTATTTTAAGCAAATGTTTTTTAACTTCAGAATTACTTGAAGACTGAGAAGGGTACATAAAGATCCCCTAAGGTTGGGGAGTAAAGCCTGATCCTGCTTACATTATTTTGAAGTTTATCTTAGGTATTCATGTGGCATTTATTTTAGGTAATCATGTGACATTTGCATTTTATCTATATTTGTTTGACTTATATACAATATAAAGATGATCCTCACTCCTCCTTCCCCACCAATTTGGAAGTAAAAATTGACTTGCCTGAAGATGTAATATGTTAATTCTGTTGTTTTGTTTACCTCTGGGGCCACAGCCAAGTACTTTTGGTAGCTTCATTTGAGGTGAGGCTCAGGTCACGGTTTCTCAAACTGGGCACTAGTGCAGTTTGGAGTTTTAGAATTCTTTGAGGGGCTGTCTTGTGCATTGTACAATGTTTATCAGCATCCCTGGATGCCAGTAGCACTGGATGCCAGTAGCACTCCCTCTCCCCAGTGGTGACACTGAAAAAAATGTCTGCAGACATTGCCAAATGTCACCTGGGGTGGCCAGATTGAGAACCATTACACTAGGTGATGGAGAACCATTGAAGGATTGTAGCAGATGGAGAAGAAAAGAAGTCTTTCTTAACCATCTAGTCTATAATTCTTCCTCCTAGAACTCCTACCACTTAAAACTTAGTATTTCTCAAACTTGGGAATCAGAATCACCTAGGTAGCTTGTGTGTTTGTGTAAATTTATCATTTAATTCATGAATTTTTGCAAAACATGATCGGTAATTACTGGATATACAACATTATGGTAGGTCAGTATTTTCCAAAATATAACTGATGAACCTCATGCATGGGGGTCATCCAGGACCTCTTGTTAGAAATGCAGATTAACTGGTTCTCACCACAGACCCAGTGATTCATAGCCACTGAGAGGGGCCCAGTTGTCTGCATTTCTAAATGCTTTCCAAATTATTAAGTAACTTTATTGAGGTATAGCTTTCATACAATAAAATGCACAGGTTTTTTTTTTAAATCATGTTTTCTTTAATCTTCAGATACTGTGATTATGTTCTGGCAGAATGATGACAGATAATTACATAAGGTCAGCAAACATGGTAAAATGCACAGATTTTAAGTGTTCAATGAATTTTGACAAATATATACACCTTGTAGCTTTTATTTCAAACAAGACACAGAACATTTATGTCACTCCAGAGTTCCTTGTGTCCCTGTACATTTATCCTCCTAATGCTCCAGGTATCTACTGATCTGATTTCTAGTATCTATAGATTAGTTTTTTTTTTTTAAACAGCTTTATTGAGATATAATCCATCTACAGTTGACTCAATTAGATTGGTTTTTCTGGGTGGCTTTTTAAAGTTTTCTCCCCCTAACTTCTTCATTGTGAAAGATTTGAAATGTGAAGAGTGATTTTTGTACATACAAACAACAACCATATATCCCTCCTGTCCCCACCCATGATAGCATCAGATACACATTTCTCTCTCATCTTTTAATTTTTTCTACTTAGTGTATCTTAGATTATTTCATATCAGTACGTGAAGAGCATTCTTGTTATATAGCTGCATAGGTCCATAATATGGATAGGCTATAATTTATTTAACATGTCCCCTTCTGATAGACATTTATTTCCAATACTTTGCTATTATAAACCTTGACGTGATGAGTAACCTAGGACATTGATCATTTCACATGTGTTAGCATCTCAGAGCTTTTGAACTCGTTGACACAAGACATTATCAGTTAAAGTGGTAGTATTGATGTTAAGTCATTACCAGCTGGGATTTCAAGACTCAAGTTCATTTATTTAACAAATATATATCTTGTGCCTGCTGTATGCTGGACACTGGGGAAACTGAGTAAAATGCTGTGACTTTAGAAACAGAAGTCATTGTAATTGAGAGCTTAGGTTCTGGACTCAGACCTGGATTCACATCTTTAAAGCTTAACTGAACCTTGGACAAATAACAGCTTTTCTCTTTCCTTCTCTGTAAAGTGGGGATCATAAAGTTATGGGAGAATTAAATGAGAAAATACATGTCAAGTTCTTAGCCTGGCATATAACAAACACTCAGATGTTAGCTTAAAAAAAGTTATCAAACTAAATGGCAATTACTTTTCAGCCTCCATTGTAAGTTTCTTAAAGTAAAGGACTGTATTTTGTTCACTTTTGTATTCCCAACCTGACATTTACATAGTAAATCATTTGTGGTATGATTTAAAGGTATGTAGAACGTACAGTGGAAGTACAGAGTGGGATACCTTTTCCAAACTAGAAAAAAGTGAATCTTCAAAGATGGGTAAGAATGATTAGGCAGAGGAAGAGGAAGGATACTTATTCTAGGCTGAGAAATCATGGTAGTGTAGGGTATGAGGCTAGAGAGATAAGTATAGATCTGGTGTGCTGTGCTGAGGATTTAAAAAAATCTTTATTGAAGGATTTTAAAAGAAGAGTGTTAACTATGAGCATTGTGATAATTCCAGTAGGGATAGATAAAGTACCAAGGTGGGGCTATCCAATGGAGGGTAGTTAACTTAGCAGCCCTAGGACTAAAAGCTAAAGGACAGAACTAGGGCAGTGGCAAAAGGTATGAAGTGTAGGGGATGGTTGTGAGGTTAAGTAGTACGTGAGGAGATGTAGGTAGTGAGTAGTGAATCCATAGTATCTGAGCTTTCTGGTTTGAGTGAATGGGTGGTGAGTAGTTATCATTTCTTGAAAGAGGTAATTTAAAACATGAAATCAAGAGGACTGCAGGACAGGTAAGTGAACATGTCTGGTAGAGTCTCAATACTAGGAGAGACATCTAGGATGGAAAATAAGCATTTTAAGGTTTTTGTAAATTTATTCATTTGTGCTTTGAATTTTTATGTTTAGTAATTGAATCTGCTGTATTGAACAAAAGCTGTACTCTAGTTTGGTCAGTAAATTTGCTGGAACTGTTTTTTTAAGACTTGGTATTTTTTGGTTTAGTGAATAGAGTTAAAGGAAATTGAAATAAAGTGAGTGAAAGTTACGTGTTCTTCACACGTATAAAGAGTTAGACAGACTGAGGTGACCAATTTCTTTCTTTTTTAAAAAAATAAATTTATTTATTTATTTTGGCTGTGTTGGGTCTTCGTTGCTGCATGCAGGCTGTCTCTAGTTGCGGTGAGTGGGGGCTACTCTTTGTTGCGTTGTGTGGGCTTCTCATTGCAGTGGCTTCTCTCATTGCGGAGCACGGGCTCCAGGCACGTGGGCTTCAGTAGTTGTAGCTCTCAGGCTCCAGAATGCAGGCTCAGTAGTTGTGGCACATGGGCTTAGTTGTTCTGCAGCGTGTGGGATCTTCCCGGACCAGGCATTGAACCTGTGTCCGCTGCATTGGCAGGCGGATTCTTAACCACTGTGCCACCAGGGAAGTCCCACCGATTTCTTGAGCAGTACTAAAGTGTTTAGTTATTAAAATTTTTTTACTGGTACATTACAAAGCAGCAGCTGTTTCAGACTTTCTTGCTAATGTTTCTTTATATGAGTGACGTTTTGTATCCTTATACAATTGTCCATTCAGACTAATCAGAGTTCTTTCTTTCTTGAGGAAGATTTTGGTATATATTGTCAATCAGTTTTAGAGAATACTAGAAATATTTTGAGTGAGATAATTATTTGTATAAGAGGAGGCAAATCTTCATAGCAATTTTATCTTGGTGCTTTCTGTTTATACTATTAAAATAACCAGGGTGCCCCCTCATTTGTTACATGTAGCATTCTGAGGTCTGTACAAGGAAGATTTTTTCAGTAACTAGTATACCTTCAAGGATCAACATTTTAAACCATTTTTAATTTTAAAAAGTTTAATAGATATACATAGTTCCTTTTATGATTAACTTAAACAGATAAACCAGGTGGGAAAAAAAGCCATTAAATTATTTCAATCACTGAAGTTTGTTTTGTGTTTTCTTAATTACATTTTTTTTATGATTGTAATTAGTGGTATATTTGTGGTTAGTGGTTCTTAACACTGGTTAGGCATTGGAAACACTTCCAGTGCTTAATACACTTGGAGGCTCATTAATTCACTAGGTATGCGGTGGGGTTCAGAAATATGCATTTTAAGTATTTTAGGTAATTCTGATGAATAGCCAGGGTTGATAACCTCTGATGTGAATTATATATTATGAGGTATATATGTAAAAGTACTCTGTAAACTCTTAAATTTTATACAAAAGCAAGGTATTATTCACTTAATATTTAATAATATTTTTTGGTGTATTCATCTATAGGTTATTTTAAGTATGTATATGGTGTTCCAATGTTGATATCCTAATTATCTAGCCATTTTATTATTTTGAGACATTTAGTAGTTTCAGTATTTTAGAATTATAAAGAGTATTTTATTTTAATTTATTTTATTTTATTTATTTTTGGCTGTGTTGCGTCTCTGTTGTGTGCACGGGCTTTCTCTAGTTGCGGCGAGTGGGGGCTACTCTTTGTTGTGGTGCACAGGCTTCTCATTGCGGTGGCTTCTCTTGTTGTGGCGCACAGGCTCTAGGTGTGTGGGCTTCAGTAGTTGTGTCCCAGGGGCTCTAGCGCTCAGGCTCAGTAGTTGTGGCACACAGGCTTAGTGGCTCTGCGGCATGTGGGATCTTCCCAGACCAGGGATCGAACCCGTGTCCCCTGCATTGGCCGACAGATTCTTAACCACTGTGCCACCAGGGAAGCCCCTATAAATAGTATTTTAAGAAGTATCTTTGGGGCTTCCCTGGTGGTGCAGTGGTTAAGAATCCGCCTGCCAGTGCAGGGGACATGGGTTTGAGCCCTGGTCTGGGAAGATCCCACATGCCGCGGAGCAACTAGGCCCACGTGCCACACTACTGAGCCTGCACCCTAGAGCCTGTGAGCCACAACTACTGAGCCTGCGTGCTACAACTGCTGAAGACCGTGTGCCTAGAGCCTGTGCTCTGCAACAAGAGAAGCCACCACCATGAGAAGCCCGCGCATTACAATGGAGAGTAACCCCCACTCGCTGCAACTAGAGAAAGCCCGTGTGCAGCAACGAAGACTCAACGCAGCCAAAAATAAATAAATAAATAAATAAAATTTATTAAAAAAAAAAAAAAAAAGAAGTATCTTTAAACCTCTTCTGCTTTCCCTAGTTATTTTCCCAGGTCATTTGTTAGTTTAGTATCTTAAATTTGTTTTTAATTTATATTTCTTATATTACTGGAGAGGGATTTTTGTTATGTGTAATCCAGTTAGCTTCCCTACTTTCATTAGAATATACTGAACTTGTTAAAGGCACTATCAGGAATATTTGGTTTTGTGTTGTGACTTATAATACGGGTCTATTAAATAATGCAGTATGAGAGTCGTTTTTGTTTTTAAATTATACATAGTTTTTCACATTTTTCTGCTCTCATGGATGTCTTCTGTCCTTGAAGTTTGTAGCTATCCAGTTTGCTGTTACAAATCTTTGTGTTTTAGCTGCTCAGTCTTTATTTCCTGGTTCATTTCTTTTTTAAAAATTAATTAATTAATTAATTTTTGGCTGTGTTGGGTCTTCATTGCTGTGCACGGGCTTTCTCTAGTTGCGGTAAGTGGGGGCTACTCTTCGTTGCGGTGTGCGGGCTTCTCATTGTGGTGGCTTCTCTTTGTTGTGGAGCATGGGCTGTAGGTGCGCGGGCTTCAGTAGTTGTGGCACATAGGCTCAGTGGTCGTGGCTCACGGGCTCTAGAGCACAGGCTCAGTAGTTGTGGCACACGGGCTTAGTTGCTCCACAGCATGTGGGATCTTCCTGGACCAGGGCTCAAACGCGTGTCCCCTGCATTGGCAGGAGGATTCCTAACCACTGCGCCACCAGGGAAGTCCTTGGTTCATTTCTTTACTGAAGTTCTGCTATCTGTTAAGTATTGGGTTAGATTTCCATTTCTAATTCCCAGCTATATTCTGTACAGTATATTCTGACATGCTGAGTGAAAAGGAAGTTAAGTAGAAATGATTCCTGTTTTATGGATGTATAAAATAATGTGCAAATAGAAAACAACCATGAAAACCAAAATATGTATTCATTGTATAATTTGCAAAACCACAGTTGCTCTGAGTACAGCTTGTAGTCTGTTTTCTGATTACTGAGAAGGGCAAATTGAGTAGACATGAGAACTTGGCATGAAAGGATTAAATTAGTGATCTTAGATAGAACTATAGTCAGTCCTGTCTTGTGTTTTGTATTAGAATATCAAAATTGATCTAATACAGAAAAGTAGGAATTACTTAACCAGGTGATTAATTCAACTGTGAGCCTAAAAGATAACTAGAATAACTTACCTGGCAAACCAAAAATACTTGTTTGTGTTTGACCATGGTGCTGTGCTGTTAAAACGTTAATTATATATATGTAGTTCCTTTTTTTTTTTTTTTTTTACTTTTTTGAAATTTTCGAATAATTGTAGACTTGCTGAAAAGTTGTAGCCCCTATCTTTTTGAAAGTTAAATATTTGGTAAACATGGAGGAAGTGCAGAAGTAATACCAAAAACATGCATATACAGTGTGTTATTATGGGATAAATGCACCATCAACATTAGTACTAGCCAGGAGCAAGGGAAAAGGGAGAAGTTTTATGCTTGATGGAGACATCTTTTATTTAAAACTGTGTTGAAGGTTTCTGGATAGGGCTGGGAGATGCCGTTGCTTTTTAATTGAAGGATGGGTGTTGTTTGTTTTTTGTTTGTTTATTTATTTATTTATTGCTGTGTTGGGTCTTGGTTGCTGCACATGGGCTTTCTTTAATTGTGGCAAGCGGGGGCTACTCTTCATTGTGGTGCACGGGCTTCTCATCACGGTGGCTTGTTGCGGAGCACGGGCTGTAGGCGTGTGGACTTAAGTAGTTGCAGCACGGGGGCTCAGTAGTTGCAGTATACAGGCCCTAAGGCACTTGGGATCGCGGGTTCTAGAACGCAGGCTCAGTAGTTATGGCGTACAGGCTTAGTTGCTCTGCGGCATGTGGGATCTTCCCGGACCGGGGCACGAACCCGTGTCCCCTGCATCGGCAGGCGGACTCTCAACCACTGCGCCACCAGGGAAGCCCAACAGGTGGATTCTTAACCACTGTGCCACCAGGGAAGTCCCAGGATAGTGTTCTTATTCACTAGTGGATTCCATTTAACAAATTAGAGTCTAACTAAGGTGAACAAGACTTTCTTTCCTAATGAGTAGTTTCCTCATTGGTCTTAACTACTTTCAGACTCTTCTCACTTCATTTAATGAATCTTTGTAAGATTATTATACTAAAACACTACTTTCATAAAATAATTGGCCTATTGTAGATCTTTAAATATCTTTCAGTTATAGTACAGGCTTCTAAGGTTTTTGTTTAAAAAACAAAACAAAACAAACAAACAAAACCAAAACCTTATTTCCTGGGCCCTACCAGCAACATTCTAATTCCCTGCTTCTAGGCTAGGGCCCAGGTATTTGTTTTTATCAAGCTTCCCAGATGCTTCTGATTATAGCCAGGTTTGGAAATCATTTAACTGCAAGATAAAAGCCCAGAGGCCTTAATAATAGCTGTTGTGTATTGCACAACCACTGTAACAACTTTTTTTTTCTTTTTTAAGGGGGGAAATAACATTTTAATTATTTAATTTTTGGCTGCGTTGGGTCTTCGTTGCTGCGCATGGGCTTTCTCTAGTTGCAGCGAGTGGGGGCTACTCTTTGTTGCAGTGCACGGACTTCTCATTGCAGTGGCTTCTCTTGTTCTGGAGCACAGGCTCTAGGCGCGTGGGCTTCAGTAGTTGTGGCATGTGGGCTCAGTAGTTGTGGCTCATGGGCTTTAGAGGGCAGACTCAGTAGTTGTGGTGCATGAACTTAGTTGCTCTGCAGCATGTGGGATCCTCCTGGACCAGGGATTGAACCCATGCCCCCTGCTTTGGCCGGTGGATTCCTAACCACTGCGCCACCAGGGAAGTCCCACAGCTGTCGTTTATTGCCACCAGGGAAGTCCCACAGCTGTCGTTTATTGTGCTTATTGTATCTGAAGTGCCAAATATTTCAAGTATTTCTTATATATTTTGTAATAACCTCATAAATATGTTATCCCAGTCTAAGGCTCAGAAAGGTTATGTAGCTTATCCACACAGAGCATAGCTTTAAGTTACAGCCAGTGCTAGAATTCAGATTTCTAACTATATATTTATGCAGTGGTCCCCCCTTATCTGTGGATATGTTCCAAGATCCGCAGTGGATGCTTGAAACCACAGATAGTACCAAAACGTATATATACTGTTGTTTCCTATACAAACATACCTATGGTAAAGTTTAATTTGTAAGTTAGGCATAGTAAGAGATGGTCAACAATAGCTAATAATAAAGGAGAACACTTGTAACAATATACTGTAATGGAAGTTATAAAAATGTGGTGTTTCTCTTAATCAACTTCATCAACTCTGCCAGAAATGTGACAGTGGCTTCTTCATTGGCAGACTCAGCCTCTCCAGTAATTTTTATATTTTTCAGTCCAAATCTATTCTTGAATCTGTGTAACCATCTCATATATGTAGTAAATGGCTTGGTGTCAGTCGTTTTAGGGGATCCCTTGCTTGCTAAGTTTTCATATAGGCTCTATGCTTTGTGGCGCGACATGTTGCCCTCAGTTGGAACACACTTTATGTTGATGCCTGCCACCCACAAATTTAATGCCTCTTCCATCGTAACTAAGCATTTATTATACACTGTGGCTGTAACTTTGCAGTTTGAGGTGCATCGGCAAACTAGCACAAATTTCTTTTTACTTCTGTATTTCACAGATAGAAGATTCCTTCTTACTATAGATCTTAGCAACCTCAGCATACAGTTTTTTTTTCCTTATTAAATCAAGACGTTCACCTTTTCACTTAAAGGAAGTACTTTACATCTTCTCTTTGGCATATCTGAATTGCCAGCATCGCAACTCTCGTGCTTTGGGGCCATTATTAAGTAAAATTATGAAGTAAGGGTTCCTTGAACACAAGCACGGCAATACCACAACAGGCGATCTGATTAACAGAGAAGGCTACTAAGTGACTACCAGGCAGGATACACTGGACAAAAGGATGAATCATGTCATGGGCTGGACGGAGCAGCAAAGCACCGGAAGGTGTGAGATTTCATCATAGTACTCAGAACTGCACACAATTTAAAACTGAAGAATTACTTATTTCTGGAATTTTCCATTTAATATTTTTGGACTGCAGTTGACAGCTGGTAACTGAAACCTCGGAAAGCAAAACTTGAGATAAAGAGGGACTACTGTACTGCCCCTATGATTCTCTAGTATGTTTTTTCATTAAAAACTTAGGAAGTCATTTTAGGGTCTCTGCTTAGCTTTTCCTTCCATTCAGATCAAATTATGTTTTGTATTCTTGCTTTGCTTATGCTGTTATTACCTATCTTGAAGTCGCATTCATCCATTAATGAAGGCCCAGCTCAAAACTACTCATTCGGGAAACTTTACCCAACTGAGTCTTTGATCCTCTCCTTGCCCTGAACTCCTTTAAGACTACTCTCTTAGTAGATAACAGCATTGTCAATGTTTAAAAATGTATTATCAGTTATTTATGCTTAATATTACAAATATTGTTGGGGTAGTGTTGCAGTATTGTGATGGGTGGCATGCTTTTTTGAGCCTTCCACTGATCTTTAGCTTTACTATATATAGTACTGATCTTGAGTAGAATGTTGCTTTTATAATGAAATATGTTAAAGACCTTGGTTATGGAAAAAAGTAGAATTTGCTGTCTTGAGATATCAGATTACTTTGGTTGCTTCAGTAGCTCAACAAGGCAGGCTTTTCAAATCTTTTGTTGTAGAGTAAATTTATAAACATACAGAAACATTTATCACAGTCTATTAATAATTTCAACAATAATTTACTTTGCAATGCAATTTTTTACAAGTATTTTCTTAGGAACTTTATTAGTCTGCTAGGGCTGCCATAATAGAATACCACAGATGAGGTGGCTTAAACCAGTGGTCCCCAACCGTTTTGGCACCAGGGACCGGTTTCGTGGAGTACAATTTTTCTGTGGACCGATGGTGGTGGGGGAGGGGTTGGGGATGGTTCAGGTGGTAATGCGAGTGATGGGGAGGGCAGATGAAGCTTTTGCTCGCTGGCTGCTCACCTCCTGCTGTGCAGCCCGGTTCCTAACAGGCTGCTGACCGCTACTGGTCCACGGCCTGGGGGTTGGGGACCTCTGGCTTAAACAACAGACATTTGTTTTCTCACAGGAAAGTCCAGGATCAAGCTGCCAGCAGGTTTGGTTTCTGGTGAAGGGTCTTCCTGGATTGCATATGGCCACCTTCTCACTGTGTCCTTACATGGCCTTTGTGCACTCATGGAGGGAGAAAGAGATATCTCTAGTGTCTCTTCCTCTTGTAAGATACCAGTCCCATATGATGGACCCCACTCTTATGACCTCCTTTAACCTAAATTACCTCTTAAAGGCCCTATCTCCCAAATATAGTTACATTGGGGGTTAGGGCTTCATCGTAAGAATTTTTGGGTTACACAATTCAGTCCATAACAGGAATTGAATTTCTGTTTTCCTGTATGGTGTTGTAATGTAGGCTATAGAAAAATTTTTAAAAAACAGGTAATAATGAATACTTTTTCTACCTACCTACATTTCTTTTTATTAGGCAAGTAATGCTAAGATGAATATCAGTCAAACATTTTGTGAGTCATGGGATTCAATATTCTGACAAGAAATGACTTTTATGTCTTTAAGAAGCTACTTTGAGAGGTATATACTGGAAATAATTTGAATTCTTTGACAAAACTGCTGTGTTGTATACAGAATGCATATATGTTATCAGTGCACAAGATACAGTAGCGACTGGTTAAAACGGACTAAAGGTAATCCTTTAAAAATTTTGAGTATGTTCTTGATATTTCTTTTCTTTTTTTAAAAAATAAATTTATTTATTTATGTGTTTATTTGGCTGTGTTGGGTCTTTGCTGCTGCGTGCGGGCTTTCTCTAGTTGTGGCAAGCGGGGGCTACTCTTCATTGAGGTGTTCAGGCTTCTCATTGCGGTGGCTTCTCTTGTTGTGGAGCACAGGCTCTAGGCCTGTGGGCTTCGGTAGTTGTGGCTTGCAGCCTCTAGAGCACAGGCTCAGTAGTTGTGGCACGCGGGCTTAGTTGCTCTGCGGCATGTGGGATCTTCCCAGCCCAGGGCTCAAACCCGTGTCCCCTGCATTGGCAGGTGGATTCCTAACCACTGTGCCACCAGGGAAGCCCTACTTGTTTATTTCTGCTTTTTTAAATGTGGCCTCTAGAAATTTTTAAATTACGTGTATGACTTGTGTTATATTTCTAACAAACAGTGCTGATTTAGTCTGTTAGAAACTCACTGCCTCTGAGATAGTACATTCATCTTTGAATAGCTGTCACTTAATTTTTTTCTTCCTATTTTTAAATTTTTGAATTTTATTTTATTTATTTTTTATACAGCAGGTTATTAGTTATCCATTTTATACATATTAGTGTATATATGTCAATCCCAATCTCCCAATTCATCACCCCCCCCACCTGCCACTTTCCCCCCTTGATGTCCATACGTTTGTTCTCTACATCTGTGTCTGTGTTTCTGCCCTGCAGACTGGTTCATCTGTACCATTTTTCTGGGTTCCACATATATGCGTTAATATACGATATTTGTTTTTCTCTTTCAGACTTACTTCACTCGGTATGACAGTCTCTTGATCCATGTCTCTGCAAATGATCCAATTTCGTTCTTTTTATGGCTGAGTAATATTCCATTGTATATATGTACCACATCTTCTTTATCCATTCGTCTGTCGATGGGCATTTAGGTTGCTTCTATGACCTGGCTATTGTAAATAGTGCAGCAATGAACTTTGGGGTGCATGTGTCTTTTTGAATTATGGTTTTCTCTGGGTATATGCCCAGTAGTGGGATTGCTGGGTCATATGGTAATTCTAGTTTGTTTTTTAAGGAACCTCCATACTGTTCTCCATAGTGGCTGTATCAATTTACATTCCCACCAACAGTGCAAGAGTGTTCCCTTTTCTCCACACCCTGTCCAGCATATGTTGTTTGTAGATTTTCTGTTGATGCCCATTCTAACTGGTATGAGATGATACCTCATTGTAGTTTTGGTTTGCATTTCCTTAATAGTTAGTGATGTTGAGCAGCTTTTCATGTGCTTCTTGGCCATCTGTATGTCTTCTTTGGACAAATGTCTATTTAGGTCTTGTGCCCAGTTTTTGATTGGGTTGTTTGTTTTTTTAATATTGAGCTGCATGAGCTGTTTATATATTTTGGAGATTAATGCTTTGTCCATTGACTCATTTGCAAGTATTTTCTCCCATTCTGAGGGTTGTCTTTTCATCTTCTTTGTAGTTTCCTTGGCTTTGTAAAAGCTTTTAAGTTTCATTAGGTCCCATTTGTTTATTTTTGTTTTTATTTCCATTAGTCTAGGAGGTGGATCAAAAAAGATCTTGCTGTGATTTATGTCAGTGTTCTTCCTATATTTTCCTTTAAGAGTTTTACAGTATCCGGTCTTACATTTAGGTCTCTAGCCCATTTTGAATTTATATTTGTGTATGGTGTCAGGGAGTGTTCTAATTTCATTCTTTTACATATAGCTGTCCAGTTTTCCCAGGACCACTTATAGAAGAGGCTGTCTTTTCTCCATTGTATATCCTTCCCTCTTTGTCATAGATTAGTTGACCATAGGTGCGTGGGTTTATCTCTGAGCTTTCTATCCTGTTCCATTGATCTATATTTCTGTTTTTGTGCCAGTACCATATTGTGTTGATTACTGTAGCCTTGTAGTATAGTCTGAAGTCAGGGAGTCTGATTCCTCCAGCTCAGTTTTTTCCCCTCAAGACTGCTTTGGCTATTCAGAGTCTTTTGTGTCTCCATACAAATTTTAAGGTTGTTTTGTTCTAGTTCTGTAAAAAGTGCCATTGCTAATTTGAGAGGGATTGCACTGAATCTGTAGATTGCTTTGGGTAGTAAGGTCATTTTCACAATATTGATTCTTCCAATCCAAGAACATGGTATATCTCTCCATCTGTTTGTATCATCTTTAATTTCTTTCATTAGTGTCTTATAGTTTTCTGCATACAGGTCTTTTGTCTCCCTAGGTAGGTTTATTCCTAGGTATTTTATTCTTTTTGTTGCAATGGTAAGTGGGAGTGTTTCTTAATTTCTCTTTCAGATTTTTCATCATTAATGTATAGGAATGCAAGAGATTTCTGTGCATTAATTTTGTATCCTGCAACTTTACTAAATTCATTGATCAGCTCTAGTAGTTTTCTGGTGGCATCTTTAGGATTCTCTATGTATAGCACCATGTCATCTACAAACAGGGATAGTTTAACTTCTTCTTTTCCAATTTGTATTCCTTTTATGTCTTTTACTTCTCTGGTTGCCGTGGCTAGGACTTCCAAAACTATGTTGAATAATAGTGGCGACAGTGGACATCCTTGTCTCGTTCCTGATCTTAGAGAAAATGCTTTCAGTTTTTCACCATTGAGAATGTGTGGGTTTGTCGTATATGGCCTTTATTATGTTGACGTAGGTTCCTCTATGCCCACTTTCTGGAGAGTATTTACCATAAATGGGTGTTGAATTTTGTCAAAAGCTTTTTCTGCATCTATTGAGATGATCGTATGGTTTTTCTTCTTCAGTTTTTTAATGGTGTATCACATTGATTTGCGTATTTTGAAGAATCCTTGCATCCCTGGCATAAATCCCCCTTGATCTGGAGTATGATCCTTTTAATGTGTTGCTGGATTCTGTTTGCTAGCATTGTGTTGAGGATTTTTGCATCTATATTCATCGGTGATATTGGTCTGTAATTTTCTTTTTTTGTAGTATTTTTGTCTGGTTTGGTATCAGGGTGATGGTGGCCTCATAGAATGAGTTTAGGAATGTTCCTTCCTGTGCAATTTTTGGAAGAGTTTGAGAAGGATGGGTGTTAGCTCTTCTCTGAATGTTTGATAGAATTCACCTGTGAAGCCATCTGGTCCTGGACTTTTGTTTGTTGGAAGATTTTTAATCACAGTTTTTTTTGTTTGTTTGTTTGTTTGTTTTTGCGGTACGCGGGCCTCCTAGTGCTGTGGCCTCTCCCGTTGTGGAGCACAGGCTCTGGACGCGCAGGCCCAGTGGCCATGGCTCACGGGCCCAGCTGCTCCGTGGCATGTGGGACCTTCCCAGACCGGGGCACGAACCCGTGTCCCCTTCATCGGCAGGTGGACTCTCAACCACTGTGCCACCAGGGAAGCCCTAATCAGAGTTTTAATTACGTTACTTGTGATTGGTCTGTTCATATTTTCTATTTCTTCCTGGTTCACTCTGGAAGGTTATACCTTTCTAAGAATTTGTCCGCTTCTTTCAGGTTGTCCATTTTATTGGCATAGAGTTGCTTGTAGTAGTCTCTTATCATGCTTTGTATTTCTGCGGTGTCTGTTGTAACTCTTCCTTTTTCATTTCTATTTTTATTGATTTGAGTTCTCTCCCTCTGTTTCTTGATGTGACTGTCTAAAGGTTTATCAGTTTTGTTTATCTACTCAAAGAATGAGCTTTGAGTTTTATTGATCTTTGCTATTGTTTTCTTTTGTTTCTATTTCATTTATTTCTGCTCTGATCTTTGTGATTTCTTTCCTTCTACTCACTGTGGGTTTTGTTTGTTCTTTGTCTAGTTCCTTTAGGTGTAAGGTTAGATTGTTAATTTGAGGTTTTTCTTGTTTCTTAAGGTAGGCTTGTATTGGTATAAAATTCCCTCTTATAACTGCTTTTGCTGCATCCCATAGGTTTTGGATCGTCGTGTTTTCATTGTCATTTGTCTCTAGGCATTTTTTGATTTCCTCTTTGATTTCTTCAGTGATCTCTTGGTTATTTAGTAGTGTATTGTCTAGCCTCCATGTGTTTGTGTTTTTTACGTTTTTTTTTCCCTGTAATTGATTTCTAATCTCTAGTGTTGTGGTTGGAAAAGATACTTGATACAATTTCAATTTTCTTAAATTTACTGAGGCTTGATTTGTGACCCAAGATGTGACCTATCCTGGAGAATGTTCCACGTGCACACTTGAGAAAGAAGTGTAATCTGCTGTTTTGGGATGGAATGTCCTATAAATATCAATTAATTCTATCTGGTCTGTTTTGTCATTTACAGCTTGTGTTTCCTTAGTAATTTTCTGTCTGTTGATCTGTCCATTGGTGTAAGTGAGGTGTTAAAAGTTCCCCACTATTATTGTGTTACTATCGATTTCCTCTTTTATAGCTGTTAGCAGTTGCCTTATGTATTGAGGTGCTCCTATGGTGGGTGCATATATATTTATAGTTGTTATGTCCTCTTCTTGGATTGATCCTTTGATCATTATGTAATGTCCTTCCTTGTCTCTTGTAACATTTTTTATTTTAAAGTCTATTTTATCTGATATGAGTATTGCTACTCCAGCTTTCTTTTGATTTCCATTTGCATGGAATATCTTTTTCCAGCCCCTCACTTTCAGTCTGTATGTGTCCCTAGGTCTGAAGTGGTTCTCTGGTAGACAGCATATATATGGGTCTTGTTTTTGTATCCATTCAGTGAGCCTGTGTCCTTAGGTTGGAGCATTTAATCCAGTCATGTTTAAGGTAATTATTGATATGTGTGTTCCTATTTCCATTTTCTCAATTGTTATGGGTTTGTTTTTGTAGGTCCTTTTCTTCTCTGTGATTCCCATTTAGAGAAGTTCCTTTAGCATTTGTTGTAGAGCTGGTTTGGTGGTGCTGAATTCTCTTAGCTTTTGCTTGTCTGTAAAGCTTTTGATTTCTCCATCAAATCTGAGTGAGATCCTTGCCGGGTAGAGTAATCTTGGTTGTATGTTCTTCCCTTTCATCACTTTAAATATATCATGCCATTCCTTTCTGTCTTGTAGAGTTTCTGCTGAGAAATCAGCTGTTAACCTTATGGGAGTTCCCTTGTATGTTATTTGTCATTTTTCCCTTGCTGCTTTCAATAATTTTTCCTTGTCTTTAATTTTTGTCAATTTGATAGCTATGTGTCTTGGCATGTTTCTCCTTGGGTTTATCCTGCCTGGAACTCTCTGCACTTCCTAGACTACGTGGCTATTTCCTTTCCCATGTTAGGGAAGTTTTCGACTATAATCTGTTCAGATACTTTCTCTGGTCCTTTCTTTCTTCTCCTCTGGGACCCCTATAATGTGAATGTTGTTGTGTTTAATGTTGTCCCAGAGGTCTCTTAGGCTGTCTTCATTTCTTTTCATTCTTTTTTCTTTATTCTGTTCCGCAGCAGTGAATTCCACCATTCTGTCTTCCAGGTCACTTATCTGTTCTTCTGCCTCAGTTATTCTGCTATTTTTTCCTTCTAGTGTATTTTTCATTTCATTTATTGTATTGCTCATCTCTGTTTGTTTGTTCTTTGATTCTTCTAGGTGTTTTTTTCTTTAATTCTTCTAAGTCTTTGTTAAACATTTCTTACATCTTCTCAATCTTTGCCTCCATTCTTTTACCGAGGTCCTGGATCATCTTCACTATCATTATTCTGAATTCTTTTTCTGGAAGGTTGCCTATCTCCACTTCATTTAGTTGTTTTTTGGGGGGTTTTATCTTGTTCCTTCATCTGGTACCTAGCCCTCTGCCTTTTCATCTTTTCTGTTTTTCTGTGACTGTGGTTTTTGTTCCACAGGCTGCAGGATTGTAGTTCTTCTTGCTTTTGCTGTCTGCCCTCTGGTGGATGAGTCTATCTAATAGGCTTGTTCAGGTTTCCTGATGGGAGGGACAGATGGTGGGTAGAGCTGAGTGTTGCTCTTCTGGGCAGAGCTCAGTAAAACTTTAGTCTGCTTGTCTGCTGATGGGTGGGGCTGGGTTCCCTCCCTGTTGGTTGTTTGGCCTGAGGCAACCCAACACTGGAGCCCACCTGGCTCTTTGGTGGGGCTATTGGAGGACTCTGGGAGGGCTCACGCCAAGGAGTACTTCCCAGAACTTCTGCTGCCCATGTCCTTGTCCTCACCGTGAGCCACAGTCGGAGGCCTTCCAACACAGCAGGCAGGTTTGGTTCAGTCTCCTATGGGGTCACTGCTCCTTCCCCTGGGTCCCGATGCGCACACTACTTCGTGTGTGCCTTCCAAGAGTGGAGTCTCTGTTTCCCCTAGTCCTGTCTGAAGTCCTGCAATCAAATCCCACTAGCCTTCAAAGTCTTGATTCTCTGGGAATTCCTCCTCCTGTTGCCAGACCCCCAGCTTGGGAAGCCTGACGTGGGGCTCAGAACCTTCACTCCAGTGGGTGAACTTCTGTGGTATAAGTGTTCTCCAATTTGTGAGTCACCCACCCAGCAGTTAACAGGATTTGATTTTATTGTGATTGCACCCCTGCTACCGTCTCGTTGTGGCTTCTCCTTTTTCTTTGGATGTGGGGTATCTTTTTTGGTGAGTTCCAGTGTCTTCCTCTCAATGACTATTCAGCACTTAGTTGTGATTCCGGTGCTCTTGCAAGAGGGAGTGAGCGCACGTCCTTCTACTTTGTCATCTTGAACCCTGTTCCTGTGTTTATATGTATCTGTCTTTGATATTTGTATTCAGATGTACTCATTTACTCCTTAAGACCAAAAAGATATCTGATTTCTGTCTTTAATATTATTATTTAATAGTTTGAAGACAGTTCTCTCTCTGAATCTTTTGTGCCAACTTTTAGTCTTTCCATTTCTTTTAACAAGGAAAATGTTATGTGGCAGGTGGTTATATCCGTCCAATCATTGTTACTCCCCTCTGAACTTTCTTCATTTGGTACATATCCCTGCTGACACCTTGAACTGAAATGAATATCGTGTGATTTTAAATACAGTTTTGAATAAATCTATCTTTTGTGTCCGTCTGTGTGCTATATAAATCTGTTAACGAGACCTAAAGTTAAGTTATCTTTTAGGGTAACTTTATTTCCTTACTGACATGTGGAGCATAGTGTCAACTAAGGTGTCTCTACCTTTCCCACTTGTGCTGCTATTGTTTCATCTTGCTTCTTCAACACTTTTTTTTTTTTTTAATTAGAGGAACTTCTTGATTGAGTGGGTGAAATGTGTTCCACCACCTCCTCCTTACTATTTGCAGTCACATTTTGTAGTTCTGCCCCTAACTGAAACTTTATCTTTCAGATTCTGGTTTGAGCGTGGAGAAAAGGACAAGGTTTGGATCCACATATTTCCATACGGAATTTCATTTGTGTTCTGACTGTGTCATATAAAGTACTTGTTACTTTTTCAGCTTTTATCATGTGCACACATTTTTTTTTTGTGGTACGCAGGCCTCTCACTGTTGTGGCCTCTCCCGTTGTGGAGCACAGGCTCCAGACGCGCAGGCTCAGCAGCCATGGCTCACAGGCCCAGCCGCTCCGTGGCATGTGGGATCTTCCCAGACCAGGGCACGAACCCATGTCCCCTTCATCGGCAGGCGGACTCTCAACCACTGCACCACCAGGGAAGCCCTCATGTGCACACTTAAAGTATATCTTACATGTTTTTATCAAATATTTTTATTATTTTTTTTTATAAATTTTATTTTATTTATTTTTTAAATTTCTTTTTGGCTGTGTTGGGTCTTTTGCTTTCTCTAGTTGCAGCGAGCAGGGGCTACTCTTTGTTGCGGTGCATGGGCTTCTCATGGCAGTGGCTTCTCTTGTTGTGGAGCACGGGCTCTAGGGGCACCGGCTTCAGTAGTTGTGGTTCGCGGGCTCTAGGGCGCAGGCTCTGTAGTGGTGGCGCACGGGCTTAGTTGCTCCGCGGCAGGTGGGATCTTCCCCAACCAGTGCTTGAACCAGTGCTGTGTGCCCTGCATTGGCAGGTGGATTCTTAACCACTGCGCCACCAGGGAAGCCCTCAAAATATTGTATATTGTTATCTGGGCTTAATTAGGGTTGGATCCTTGTGGTGTATAATTCTGTTGAAGTTGATATACAACTAAGCAGCTATTAATCCATCTTATTTTATTTGTACTCCAGCCTTTATTTCTCTGCCTTGTCCATATTCACATCATGATTGAAATCTTGTCAGAATTATCTGTACAGTTTCTTCCTATGCAGTCTAATGAACATGTCAGAAATGGGAAATAAAGAAGATCTGATTTATCAAAAAGAAAACCTGTAATGACTTGTGAATATGACTTCATTTTCTTTCTATGTGATTTTTTTTTCAATGGAATGCTTCAGGTTCCTTAATAATAACTTGGAAAATAGAAAATAGTATAAAAGTGAATTACTTCCAAATCCAGTTAGCAAAATACAACCAATGTTAACATTTGGATGTGCTTTCTCTTTGACTTCTTTCTTTGTAAACTTTTAAAAACTTTAATGATGGTGGCATATGATTACATTTCTCTTGGGTAAATACTTAGGCTAAGTTATAGGTAGGTGTACATTTAACTTTTTAAGAAATTGCCAAACCATTTTCCCACATAGATGTTAACATTTATGTTCCCATCAACAGTGTATAAAAATTCTAGTTGGTTCACGTATTCACCAACACCTGGGATGGCCACTCTTACTAATTTTAGCCATTCTAGTGGAATTGTAGAGATGCCTCATTGTGATCATAATTTGCATTTTCCTAACGACTGATGTTGAGGGTCTTATCATGTCCTTATTGCCATCTGTATGTCTTTGGTGGTCTGTTGAAATCTTTGGTCCATTTTTAAGTTGTGCTTGTTGTCTAATTGAGCTGTATATTTTAGATACTAGTCCTTTGTTGAACTATGCAAATAACTTATTTCTTATCATACCTTTATCTACTATCTGTCAATAATTCTTGTCTGTCACAGTTATTACTGTGCTGTTTGCCTTAGTAGTGATTTTCTGTTTCCAATTTTTTTTTCTTTTGGCCACTCCTTGTGGCTTGCAGGATCTTAGTTCCCAGATGAGGGATTGAACCCAGGACACGGTAGTGAAAGTGCCAAGTCCTAACCACTGGACTGCCAGGGAATTCCCAATGCTACATTTTTTAATGGGAATTCTTTTGTAAGGAAGAATTGTTCTATCTCATGCATTCATTCATTCAATTATTTATTAATATTAGGACACATGAATATTAATTTTATCATTGCTTTTTGCTCCAATTGTCCTGAATTTGACCATTGGGAGCTCTTTCCCATTAGCTTCTATTCATCTTTCAACATGCCTCATCATTTTTTTTTGGAGCACTTCCTTATTTTCTGGTTCGTCTTTTATTTTTCTTCCTTAAGCCCTGGAATTGATCATTTTCCAAGGAGTTCAGGTTCCTTTTATTTCAGAATAGTATTTAGAAGCCAGGGTCTCAGCACTAAAAGTACTCATTACTCCTGGGGTGTCTTTGCTTCTAGGTGTTTTGAACATAGATCTAGGAAGTTATATTTTTGTGTACATTCACACATCTGTATTTCTATACATATCTATGTGTATGTATAGATAATATATATAATATATATGTTAACATAAATATATATGTTTATGTATATTAAAAACCATGAATTCATACTAATACACCAGTTCTAATCTACTAACACAAGATTCAGTCTAGGCTTTCTCTTTTCTTATTTGTAGCTCCTTTCTCCAACAGTGGAAAACCTGACTCTTATCTACAATTTATTTACTTATTTGTTCAGTTCTGGTATACACATAAGTGTAGTTTCAGAATTGCTGTTATAAATATATTTACTTACTAGAGTGTAGTATTGCATACACTTCTTTTTGTCTTTAGTCTTATACTATTCAGTCAACATACTGTTTTCCAGCCTTGTTCATTGGTGTTATGTTACTCATTTGAAATACAGTTAGTTTTATTTGTTACTGTTTTTAGTCCATTTTGAGCTCTTCTCACATCCTGGCTGATTTTGGTTATTTTTCTCATTGGAATATCTGAAACATTATTGTGGTGTTAATAGTCAGTTCTGTAAAACAGTATGTCCGGAAGTATCCCTTCCACCTCTCATCTCTTTTACCTTATTCTCATTTTCCTTTTCTGCCATTTAACCACCCATCCATATGGGTAACCAATCTTAATAATTTCTTGCTTAGTTTTTAGTTTATTCCTATCTTTTTACACAAATCAGAAGATACATGTAGGAAAGGAGATATAAAAATTATATATGAGGGGCTTCCCTGGTGGCGTAGTGGTTGAGAGTCTGCCTGCCAATGCAGGGGATACAGGTTCGTGCCCTGGTCCGGGAAGATCCCACATGCCACGGAGCGGCTAGGCCTGTGAGCCATGGCCGCTGAGCCTGCGCGTCCGGAGCCTGTGCTCTGCAACGGGAGAGGCCACAACAGTGAGAGGCCCGCGTACCGCAAAAAAAAAAAAAAAATTATATATGAAAGGTAGTGTATTTATAGACACTACATACTTGATTCTGTAACAGCTTTATTGAGATACAATTCACATGCCATAAAATTCAGTTCTGTCATTTTTAGTATATTCACAGAGTTGTGCAACCATCATCACTATCTAATTTGAGGACATTTTCATCAGGCCAAAAAGAAACCCTGTACTTATTAACAATTACTCCCATTCTCTCCTATTCCCAGGTCTAGGCAACCACTAATCTACTTTCCATCTCTATAGAGTTTCCTATTCTGGGCATTTCATATAAATGAAATCATTCAATATTTTTTTGCACCTAACTTCTTTCACTTAGCATGATGTTTTCAAGGTTCGTCTATATTGTATTGGTAACATGCATCAGTACTTTGTACCTTTTTATTACTGAATGATATTCTGTTGCATAGATAATACTACATAATTTTGTTTATCCATTCATCAGTTTATGGACATGTTGGGTTATTTCTATTTTTTGGCTATTGTGAGTAATGCTGCCAAGAACATTTAAGTACCAGTTTTTATGTGGACTTACGTTTTCAATTCTCTTGGATCTATACCTTGGGATGGAATTGCTGGATCATAGGGTAACCATGTTTAACTTTCTGAGGAACTACCAAACTGTTTGCCAAAGCAGCTGTAGCATTTTACATTCCCACCAGCAATGTGTGAAGGTTTCAGTTTCTCCACATCCATGTCCACATTTGTTATTGTCTGTCCATTTAAACTATAGTAGTAGGAGTGAGGTGGTATCATTGTGGTTCTAATTTGCATTTCCCTAATGGCTAATGAAGTTAAACATCTTTTCATGTGCTTATTGTCAATTTGTATATCTTCTTTGAGGGGATGTCTGTTAAAGTGCTGTGCCCAATATTTAATTAGGTTATTTATCTATTTATTGCCCTGGTGATTACAATTAACAACTGATAACATTGTAATTTGGGTTATTACCAACTTAGTTTCAATAGAATACAGTAATTTTGCTCCTGTATACTTTCATTTTCTCTTCCCTCCTTTGTGCTCTTAGTGTCATACAAATTACTTCTTTCTACTTTATAAACCCAAGAACACAATTTAATAATTATTGCTTCATGAAGTGTTCCTTTAAATCAGGTAGAAGAAAGTTGCAAATAAAAATTATATTTGTACTGTCTTTTATGTAGTATTTCTTGTAGGGCATATCTGATTGTGAGGAATTCTCTCAGTTTTTGCTTATCAGAGAATGTTTTAAGTTCACCTTCATTTTTGAAAGATACCTTTGGTAGATACTGAATCCTTGGTTGACAGTCTTTTTGTTTTAACATCTTGAATATGTCATCCATCTACTTTCTGGCCTCTGTGGTTTCTGTTGACATGTTAGTCATTATTCATTTTAAGAGTCCCCTGTATATGGTCATTTAAAGTCTCTCTTGCTGCTTTCCTGATTTTTTGTCTCTGTTTTTTGGCAGTTTGATTTTGATGTGTCTAGGTGTGGATCTCTTTGCTTTTTTCCTGTTTGGAGTTGCTGAGCTTTTAATGTGTAAGCATATTTTTCTTCAGGTTTGGGATACTGTCTGCCGTTGTTTCTTCAAACATACTTTTTGCCTCTTACTCCCTTTCTCCCCCTGTCTCTTTCCCTCTCTCCCTCCCTCCTCCTTCCCACTACTTCAGGGACTCCCGTTATGTGTAGGTTGGTATGCTTGATTTTGTTCCACAGTCTCTGGCTCTGTTCAGTTTTTTCTTCACTCTTTTTTTTTTTTTTTTTAAATTAATTAATTTATTTATTTTGCGGTACGCAGGCCTCTCACTGCCGTGGCCTCTCCCGTTGCGGAGCACAGGCTCCGGACGCGCAGGCTCAGCGGCCATGGCTCACGGGCCCAGCCGCTCCGCGGCATGTGGGATCCTCCCGGACCGGGGCACGAACCCGTGTCCCCCGCATCGGCAGGCGGACTCCCAACCACTGCGCCACCAGGGAAGCCCTCTTCACTCTTTTTTTGTTTCTGTTCCTTAGACTGGTAAATGTTATTTGACCTATCTTCAAGTTTGCTAATTCTTCTGCTAGCTCACATCTGTTTTTGATCCTCTCTCTCTAGTGAAGTTTCATTCAGTTATTCTACTTTTCAACTTGAGAATTTTTATTTGGTTCTTTTTAATAATTTCCATCTCTTTATTAATTTTCTCTGTTTGGTGAATGTAGTTCTTATACTTTTAGTTTTTTTAGACATGATTTCCTTTAGTTATTTGAACATATTTTAAATAGCAGATTTAAAGTCTCTGTCTAATGTCTGAGTTTTCTCAGGGTTAGTTTATATTGATTGCTTCTTTCCCCCCGAATATGGGTTATGCTTTCTTGGGCTTTTTTTTGCGTGTCTGATAATTTTTTGTTGAAAACTGGACATTTTAAACGATACAGCGTGACACCAGTGGTTAGATTCTCCCTCTCCCCTTTCTCCTCCACCCCTCAAGGTTTATTTATTATTGCTGTTTGTTGTTTGCTTGTTTAGTGACTTTTGGGGAACTAATTCTGTAAAGTCTATTTTCTTTGTCATGTGTTGTCACTGCAGTCTCTGGTTATCCTAGTTGTTATTTGTGGGGTCTTGCAAGGAATCATCAAACAGGTCACATAATGTTCTTTGGGAATGGGTCTCTGAAGGAAGGAGCCTATTCTGCCTATTACAGTTGCTGACAGGGTGCCAATTTTTGTCACGATTGCGTGTTGTGGGTTTTCAAGGCTGCTGTAGAGCTGATGAGGGAAGATAAGAATAGGCGAGTTAAAATGCAACAAATGCTGCAGTTTTTACTGAGATTCAGCCCTTTTTCTTGAATAAGCGCTCTTTGGATTGCTGCAAGCCTTTTGTTAATTTCCAGAGTTCGGAAGAAATTTTCTCTTGCTTTTAAGGAAGGAGAGAATTTTCTGAAGTCTTTGTTCTGCTAATTTCGTTAATGTCACTAGTCTATATCCTTTTGTTTTCCAGTGTATACATAAGAGAATGTTTAAAGGTAAATATTACTGCACCAACTGTCTAATAATAGTTTTTCCATTCAGTATGTTATCTGTCATGTCTGTTCTTCTAAAACTTTAATTTTAATGGCTGCATGGTGTTTTAACCCGTGGGAGTACCATAATGTATTATTTGTTTCACTTGTTTTTCAAACTGGTTTTTATGATTTTTCATTATCGTTAATAGTGTTTTATTGAATGTTCTTTTATCTAAATCTTATTAATTTGTAAGATTATAAATTCATGAAAGTGGAATTTGTTGAGTGTAAGAGCATGAAAACTTAAGTTTTTGATGCACATGGCCAAATTGATCTTCAGGGAAGTGGTTTCAGTTTATATTCTACCAGTCATGTACGAAAGTGCCTATTTTCCCACATCCTCACTCACTACTGGGTACTACTATTCATTTAGTTTTGTGCTCTCTAGTAGATCTTTTGGTAATGATGAAAATGTCCTATATCTATGAAATTTCTATTTCTGTATCTAGTAGAGTAGCTGCTAACCACATGTGGCTCTTGAGCACTTGAAATGTGGCTAGTCCTAAATAAGTCGTGCTATATTTCAAAGATTATTACAAAGGAAAAGAAAGTAATGAATAATGTAAAATGAGTCATAATAACTTTTTTATTGATTGCATGTTGAAATGATAATATTGTATATACATTGGGTGAAATAAAATGATATTAAAGTTAATTTCACCTTTTTACTCTTACTTCCATAATGTGTCTACTAGAATATTTATAATTACATATGTCATTCACCTTACATTTCTATCAGATAGTGCTTGTCTAGACTCTAGACCATTCTTCCTTTAAAAAAAAGCCCTGCTTCTTTAAAGCTTATGCTATTTAACAACAGTATTTTCACACCCTTCTTAAATTTGTCAGTTACCACATCCCTGTTTTCTCCTTATTTGTCAAAGGTGTCACCAAACACTGTTTTTCTTTCTACCCCAAGTTCTCTTACCATTCTGGGGCGTTTTTAGTGCCCATGTGTAAAACTTGTTCAATAATTTAGCTTCACAGTATCTGGATTATGGTTGAGCCATCATTTTAATGGCTCCATGTGGTCATCATGTGGAACTTCTGTTCCACCTCTGAAATCTTAATTGTATGTCTCATTCTATTCACAATTTCATATTCTTAGGCATCTCATTTCCTTACTTCATACCTTGGATCCTTGACTCTCTCCATTTTGTTCACTAAATCACTTCAACCATACTTGTCAGCTCCCTTGATCCCTTGTAGTTTTGTGTACCCTTTCTGCAAAATAACAGCTTCAAATAACAGCCTATTGGCTTACATTCAAGTTACAGACTGCTATTGGAGTAAAAGATCTCGTGGCTTCAGGGATACATTCACACAGATCTTCAACCTAAACTAGTGGACAGAATTCCTTGGCTGCCTGTTGTGTGTTCCTAGCCCTTCTTTTTGTTTTGGTGGTTGCTGATTCAAATCTTTCTCTCTTAAAATTCCCTGGTCCATCCCTCGTCTTTTAGGATTAGCAGGTGATTTTTTTTTCTGGAGTTTAGAGAAAATCCTGTCCATCATTCCAGAATGTTATCTGTATCCTGGTTTACCTTCCTTTCTTCAGCTGCTTGTGTAGGCAATCTTTTTTTTTTTTTTTTTTTTTAATTTATCTGGCTGCGTAGGGTCTTTGTTGCTGTGTGTGAGCTATCTTAGTTGCAGCGAGCAGGGGCTACTCTTCATTGAGGTGCACAGGCGTCTCATTGCGGTGGCTTCTCTTGTTGTGGAGCACGAGCTGTATGTGCGTGGGCTTCAGTAGTTGCATCACGCGGGCTCAGTAGTTGCAGTGCACAGGCTTAGTTGCTCCGTGGCATGTGGGATCCTCCTGGACCAGGGATTGAACCCGTGTCCCCTGCATTGGCAGGCAGATTCTTAACCACTGTGCCACCAGGGAAGTCCCTGTCTAGGTAATCTTTTCTTTTTTTTTTTAAACTTATTTTTTACTTTTTAAAGCATTTAAAAAAAATTTATTGGAGTATAGTTGATTCACAGTGTTGTGTTAATTTCTGCTGTACAGCAGAGTGACTCAGTTATACACATATATACATTCTTTTTTATATTCTTTTCCATTGTGGTTTATCCCAGGTTATTGAATATAGTTCCCTGTGCTATACAGTAGGACCTTGTTGTTTATCCATTCTATATGTAATAATTTGCATCTACTAACACCAAACTCGCAGCATTTATTAGCATTTAAACATGCAGCTATCCTTTTTTTTTTAATTCCTAAAACTTGCATAACCCTTTACTGTCCTCTAGCTTCTACCTTATTGCTCTTCTATTCACAGATAAGCATTCATAAAGAATTGTTTACCCTCACTGTCTGCAGTTGGTTATTCACTGCTTATTTAATTCCATTCTGCCTTCATCTATCTTTCCCCTACCTTTCCACTGCTCTGACAGTGCTCCCTGATAATGATGTATAGATTCTTCTTTGTCTCTATATTGACTACTCCAGAGCATTTGGTACAGTTGACCACTTCTTGAAGGAGGCCACTACAGTTGACCTTGAACTGCTTCTAAGAACTACTTTCCTCATTCTTCTTCTCTCTCCCCTTTTCCTAGGTTTGTGTAGGTGATAGTGGTGGTGGTGGTGGTAGTGGGATGTTGGTGTTGGTTCTGACCTGCTTCCTACTTTGTATGCTGTAATTGGATCCATACCCATGGCCTTCATACCGTTTAAATGTTGTTGACTTAAAATGTTAATATCTGCCTAACCTAGACATTTCTAGAACTTTTAACTTTTATATATGTAGCTGCCTACTAGATATTTGTCTCCCTAAAGCCAATTTAGCACCTTAAACTCAAATGAATTTTGCTTTTAATGATTGGAACAACCATTAATCCAGTTGCTCAACCTAAATTCATAAATTTGAGTCTTACCACTCCCCCCACAAGTTACAGAGACTTGTCAGTTCATGTCATTAATATCTTACCCAGAACTGTCCATTAAAAGTTAATGCAAGCCACATATGTAATTTAAACTTTTCTAGTAGCTACATTTAAAAAGTAAAAAGGAACACGTGAGTTTAACTTTAGTATCAGATTTTATGTAGCCCAGTATAGCTAAAATTTTATTTCAACCTGTAATCAGTATAAAAATTGACATACTTTATTCTTAATTAATTAATTAATTTATTTATTTTTGGCTATGTTGGGTCTTCATTTCTGTGCGAGGGCTTTCTCTAGTTGTGGCAAGTGGGGGCCACTCTTCATCGCAGCGCGCGGGCCTCTCACTGTTGCGGCCTCTCTTGTTGTGGAGCACAGGCTCCAGACGCACAGGCTCAGCGGCCATGGCTTACTAGGCCCAGCCGCTCCGCGGCATGTGGGATCCTCCCAGACCAGGGCTCGAACCCGTGTCCCCTGCATTAGCAGGCAGACTCTCAACCACTGCGCCACCAGGGAAGCCCCAACATACTTTATTCTTTTTTTCATAACCGGTCTTCAAAACCTGGTTTCTATTTTATACTTAGAGTATATATCAATTCAGACTAGCTAAATTTCAAGTGCTCGATAGCCACATATAGCTAGTGGCTACTGTTATGGACAGTAGCATTCTAACTTAATTTCTCTTCATCCCCACTGCTTCTGTCTTCCCTGGGCTACTGCAACAGATCTTGGGATTGCTACCATTATCTCCTGCAGTTCATCCTAAATATTATTGTTAGTGGTAATTTTCTAAAATATGAATGTGACTTGGCATGTGAATTAATGTGATTGTGCAATTTTCTGCTTCAAATCCTATAATGCTGTTCATAAGTTTTCAAGATGAAGCCTATTCTGAGTTCTTTATTGTAGCCAACGAAGTCCTTTATAATCTGGCTTTTGCTTAACTTTCCTACCCTGTATCTCCTGGACCCTGATAATGAGTTGTATTGAGCTATTTGTAGTTACCATAAAGAACTGTGCTCTCTCCTCTTGCTTTTGGACCTTTACAGTTACCAATTAGCCTGCTCATATTCTCTAGTACCTACCCACATTTCTCATCAGACTAAGGCCTACTAGTCCTTTAGGATCTGAAGGATTTGACCCCAGGATAGGAGAAAGCACCCTTTTTTTCGTTCTCATAGCCATCTTTCTGTGCTTGCCTCCATTATAGTATTTATCACAGTGTTAATATAATTGTCTTCTAACTTACCTGACCTCAGATTCTTAGTTTTATAAGCAGGGACCTTGTTTTTATTAGCTCTTACATCCCTAATTACTAATACACACATTGTAAGGGTCCAGTAACTGTGTTGATTGAATGAGTGTGGCCAGTAATTCTGTGAGTAGAGATTTAAATTCCAAGTTCAGAGCAAAGAAAAAAATGTATTTAAACTTTTAAGTTATCTCATTCTTACATGTGTTCATACAATTAAATATTAAAATCTTTTTTTGTGTGTGGTACGCGGGCCTCTCACTGTTTGTGGCCTCTTCCGTTGCGGAGCACAGGCTCCGGACGCGCAGGCTCAGCGGCCATGGCTCACGGGCCCAGCCGCTCCGCGGCATGCGGGATCCTCCCAGACCGGGGCACGAACCCATGTCCCCTGCATCGGCAGGCGGACCCCCAACCACTGCGCCACCAGGGAAGCCCTAAAATCTTTTAAGTAGATTAACCAAGAATCCAGAATAAGATTAAGAAAGTAAAAGTTGGTTCCATTTGTACACAATTGTTCATCTCAGTAAAAAGGGAGGAGCTGGGGGCATGCAAACTAAGATATGATCTTTAGAGAAAATTGGGGAGGGAACATCAAAGTTAACATTTAGGACAAGCTTATGTTATCTTGTAACATCTTAGTGTTCTTGTTATATTAAATCTAGAATCTAGGTATTTTTACACCAGTTATATTTAAAATACTTAAGGCATTTAAATAGTGACATTCTTTAATTTTCCCCTTGAATTATGTAAGTGATGGGAGGAATTTGACTGAGTGCTAGACAGTTTCATCTATGTGTATGATGTAAGGCTTTTGTTAGTAATAATGAGTAGACAAGTAAATTTATGTATCTTTTTTCTTTTGTAGTGAGTAATTGTTTTTTGTATTTAGAATTACATAAACTTGAGGAGAAAGAAATTTAATTGTAGTTGTCAGTATGTGAAATAGCATACAGTTTGTCTGTGTTTTAAAATCCAAAGTGGTACAGCCTGGACTTGAAATTATTTAGGAAAGATCAAATGTTACCTTTGAAATTTTAAGTTACTGATATAAACCTTCCTTGGATCTTTGCAGTCTGGTTTTTTTTTTGTATGTTTGTTTGTTTTAATTGTAGTTACTAAGGGGAGAAATAGAATCCTGGTTGTATTTATGTAATTCGGGGCTGAATATCTCTTTTTGTAAAGATGGGGAGAGCTGAAGGTTTATAGTAGATCCTACCAAAAATATGTTTTAATTTTCCTCAAATTCTGACTTTTGTCACTTCCATCCTGTCACAACTCAGTTTCGTTGTTGTTACTGAAAAGCATATTTTAGCAGTTTTCAAAACAAGTTGCTACTTTCCTCCTTTGGAAAATATATATTTATAAATATTAATATTTATAGGTACTAATATTTAAACCTTTAAAATGATAATGGATTTTCACATGCCAAGATTTTGATAACTTTATTCTTTGGAATAAGAACAAATGGCAAGAAAATATAAACAAATCTCAAGGCTTCCAGTAATCTGTCAGTTGAAACCTTTTTGAGGCATCTTGTTCTTTGAATATAATTGACTTCTAGAAGTAAGTTTAAATAAGTTAAACACTGAAATTACTGGATATTGTATTTAAGTTGATTTTTCCACAGGTAGTGAAATAGCAAACAGTGGAATTGTAGCTTGATTTTCTTAAATGTGAATTTTGGCATAGAGATTTGGCATACCTTTTAGATAGTAACCAAAAGATTTTGTAAACATACGCTTTTAGAAAAGATGATTTGATAACTGTTTCTTCTTATGTAACTGATGTTTGAAATCAAGTAATACTCTTAAGACCTAAAGGTATTTTGGGTGATTATACTTTTATCTACATTCGCATGCTTATAGATGTCACAGTTGTATCACTCAGGTCTGTAAGTAACATTTCTTTATCCAGAGGTGGTAATTCACACTGGCACTGTGAACATTATATTTGTGCAGAAAAAGAATCAGTTTAGGTCTTCTGAGTTATAGACTGTGGTTGATTTTAGAATTTGGGGTAAGGAAAGATTCTTATGAAATGTGAAAGTCTGTGTGTTTTAGTCAACCAGTGTTATATTATTGGTGTATTTCCTAAGTCTGTCTTTTGTGTTGAGACACAGTTTCTTCCTCAGAAGAAACTTTCCTGAAAGTATATTTTTGTCATTTATCTTTTTTAATAACTCCTGTGTATCAGCAGTCTGTTAGGAATGTAGAGATGAATATGACATGATTCTCTCCTTGGAAATAAGTTGTGTCGGGAAACTGACAAGTAATATGTTTAATTTTAAAATAATTTAAAACATGAAATTATTTAAAATGTTATAGTAGTTATGTACAGAGAATTATCTACTCTCCACCTAGTCACTCTTCTTCCTCACTGAGACTGCTTTTGTGCAAAACTACCAGTAATCTTATTTCCAAATTTTATGTTCACATCTCTGGTATTTCATTTGACTTTTCAGTAGCATTTAACACAAGTGAGTGACCTTGAGCCAGTCCTAGTTTTCCTTTCTCCTCACTGACTGATCAATCTTTCTCATTCTTTCTCTGCCTAACATCTCAATGTTGGAGTGCTCCAGGACACTGTCTAGACCCCCTTTTATCTATAATCTCTCTTTGGGAATCTGATCCTCTCCCAATACTATCTATATGCTTATATGTTTCCTAAATCTATATTTTCAGCACCAGCCAGCCCTGGAATTTCTGAATTCATATGTTTAACTGCCTACCGGCCATCTCTTCTTGAATATGTAACATACACCTCCACTTAACATGTTCAAAGCTATTTTTGATTTTTGGTGATTTTGGCCCTCACTGCCCACTCTTTTCCTCCCCTTTGTATCCTGTTTCCCTGGAGATATCACTAGCCATTGAGTTGTTCAAGCCAAGTACTTAGGAGTTATCTTTTGTGTCTTTTTCTTTTGCCAGTCACATCTAACCCACCAGCGATGTCCTGACAATTCTTCTTTTAAAACATATTCTGAATCTTCATCTCTCTTTGCATCCATACCATCTAAATTCAGTATACCCTTTCTTTCTTGGACTATTGCAGTAGGCTCCTTACTAGTTTTCTTTTTTTTTTTTTTTTTCTGTACGTGGGCCTCTCACTGTTGTGGCCTCTCCCATTGCGGAGCACAGGCTCCGGACGCGCAGGCTCAACGGCCATGGCTCACGGGCCCAACCGCTCCGCGGCATGTGGAATCTTCCCAGACCGGGGCACGAACCCGTGTCCCCTGCATCGGCAGGCGGACTCTCAACCACTGCGCCACCAGGGAAGCCCCTTACTAGTTTTCTTATTTCCATTTCTTCTCTTAGCAGTAAGAGCTATCTTTAAAACACAAATCAGGTCAGGTCACTTGCCTATGTAAAACCCTCCAGTGGCCTCCTATCATGCCTAAAATAACATCCAAATTTCTTACTTTGGCTGGGTACCACATGATCTGGCCCCTGCCTGCCTCCCTGACCTCATTTTTAATCACTTATCCCCTGGTCGACTACTTCACCTCATTGTAGTTCATGTACCTTCTTTTTGTTCCTGAAAGTACCAAGTTCATCCCCACTTTAGGGCCCATTCCTTAGCCCTAGAATGCTTTTCTCCCTTTTCTTAATTCAGTCTCCTAGTTGTGCCTAAGACTGTTGTAGGAGTTGAGGATAAAGCAATAAGTAAGACACAGGGGTAGATGGAGGTGTTTTTCTTACACCTTTTGTATGGTGGGTTCCTTGAATATGTAACCTAAAATATTTTCTCTGAAACTTCTTCAGCTCTCCCAGATGGCTTCCTCTTTTTGATGCCACAACTTATGTAATTCATTTAATCTGTACCATGATGGAGTTTACATTTTAGTTGGAGGTAGGGTGGGTGGAGATCACAATAAACAAGATTTGTAAAATGTATGTTAAATGGTGGTAGCTAAAGAGAAAAACATAAAGCAGCAGAGTGCTGAGATGAGGAATGGGTTGTAATTTTAGATAAGGGTGATCAGGGCAGTCCTCTCTTTGAAGGTGACATTTGAATAATCATCATCATCTGTTCTAGGTTGTGATATAACTCATAGATTTCTTCAATATACAATAAAGACATACCCTTTTTAAAGACATTTTGTCCAAGGATAGTCTGTTTTCTTCTCTATGCTATATTATTTGCCTTTCAGTTTTTATAGGTCACATTTACTTCATCTTTCCATTTGTTACTGCTTGCCATCTTTAGCTTCCTTCCCTCTCCTGTATCTACAAGTTTGCATTTCTTCCAGTTCTTAACTTTATTTTAATTACTTGAAATATAGCACTGTATAAAGATTTTAACTAAAACATTGGCATTTATCTGAAGTGGACTGTCTTAATCCAGTGACTGACAGAGCAAAATTGTATGAAATTTACATTTTTTTCTTCTTGGGATTTAAATTTGGTCCCTGTATATCTTCTTGAAACATCATACTTTACACTTTTTTCACCATTTCTTGTAAGACTTCAAGTACAGGGCATAGTAATTGTTCTTTATAAAAAGATAGGGCTTCCCTGGTGGCGCAGTGGTTGAGAGTCCGCCTGCCAATGCAGGGGACACGGGTTCGTGCCCCGGTCCGGGAGGATCCCACATGCTGCGGAGCGGCTGGGCCCGTGGGCCATGGCCGCTGGGCCTGCGCGTCTGGAGCCTGTGCTCCGCGAAGGGAGAGGCCGCAGCCGTGAGAGGCCCGCGTACCGCAAAAAAAAAAAAAAAAAAAAAGATAGGAGGCCTCTGATTCTGTGTTTGATCAGGAGAGCTGCTGAAATAGATTAAAATTCACTGGGCCTTATATCCGACAAAAAATATTACCTTGAGTGAGTAGAAAAGTCTGCCTTCAATTTATTTGTAATTTACCTCTAATTTGTTGAGTTACATGTAAGTAACTTTCATTTTTTTCCCTCTGTCTTTTACTATGTTCCAATGGATTTCTCTCTCCTGTTCGACTGAATGATTCTTGGAATTCCTCGTTTACTGTTCCTCTGTGGATCTGTCTGTTGGAATCTGGAACACTGGAATGATGGAAATGTGTTCTTTACAAAGTAGCTGTGAGTATGCTACATAATTTATAGAGAGGCTTTTTTCTGGTCTAAGTTAAATTTCAGTTATAGTTGGATGAAATATGAACCAAGGAAGCCTTAAATTTAATGCATATTCTTAGCTCTGCACGTAGTAGGCTTTCATATATTTGACTTTAAAAATTCTCATCAGTATCCTAACTAGTATATTTAAAATTAGCCTTTCAATTTAATTGGCTTACTTATCTTCTCAATATTTGTCTTAAAAATTAGTTCATATGAATTTTAAAAAAGGTAAAAATATTATGGATGGAATATTTAGTTACATATGTGATGCTAGTAAGGAATGCAGATTGCTGTTCTTTGTTAAATCCAAATGTATTGAATTAGTACTTTGATCCCATATAAGTTTTTTGGATGAGAATTTAAATGTGGCAAAATCTTTAAGAAAAATGTGTACCTCTTAGGAATATTTTGCCATTATATTTTAATGAATGAATAAGACCTACCCCTAAGTAAATTAATCAGTAAGACTACTCACTCAGATGGTCTGAACTATGGACAGTGTTTCTCACCAATGGGTAAGTTGAAAATCAGACTGATTTACTATGCCAATTTAGAAGTAGATTTCTTTGAATTACTCATGAAACGTATTGAGTTCATCAAAGAATCAAAAACCACACAGAAAACTGAATTGAAATTTACTTTAAAATCTGGATAAATCTGATGTTCCTGATGATAGAGGCAGCAGGCTCATGTAAATACCTTGAAGTGACATAATTGGACCTAGTATAACAGCTTGAAAGATAATGTTACTGATTGACATTGATCATGAGAGCTTTTAAGAGTTGATGAAAAATTTTAAACTCCACGTTTTGATTTTATTTCATGAATAAGAAGATAAATTTCAAGAAACTCCTGCCTCTGGTAATTAGTATGAGCAAAGGGGATGATTAAAAGAGTCCTTAATATAATTTTAAGGGGATTTGAATTTTTATTGTGAAAAATCCTTTGTTTTTTTTTTAGTTGATTGGTCAGAATCTTATTATTAGTAACTTACTATAAATTGAAATCTTTGCTCTGAGGCAGGTTTCTTTAATTTTTATTTTATTCCCTTGGGTTTTTATAATTGTCTATTGTCAGTCAACTTGTGCTCAATTCATTTTGTCCATTTCTGCAATTAACTAATACTTTTATTGGTAACACTGTAAAATCAGTTTGATTCACCATGAATAATAGTTTATATAGTTTTCTAAAAATAGGTTAATGAAGGGAATTTGAAATGTGTGACAGAAGTGATTTGTTGATATATGAATAACTGGACTCCTTTTGCTTTTCTCAGCAACAGAAGAACCTTGAAGGCTATGTGGGATTTGCAAATCTCCCGAATCAAGTATACAGAAAATCAGTGAAGAGAGGGTTTGAATTCACACTTATGGTTGTGGGTAAGATATGATTTCTCACTAAAATTGAGTTTTGATATGTTTCCAACTATTAATGAACTCTGAATGATTTGAGAAAACAATAGCCCAAATAACTGCAGGGATCATGTGTTATATTTTCTTTTGTTATGCGAATACATTTTAAAATTTAACTTGATGGTGTAATAGGATTTCAGTATTTTCTTGCCTCTTTCTTGTAGATGGCACAGTTTTGGAAACTCAGTAAAAGTTGAGAAGGGGGGGATGTAGTGGTTGAATAGAACGCTGGAGAAGTTCTCTTCAATTGATGATGCTACAAAAGGAAATAGCATCTGGTGGTTACTTATTACTCCAGGATAATTTTTTTTTTTTTTTTTTGCGGTACGCGGGCCTCTCACTGTTGTGGCCTCTCCCGTTGCAGAGCACAGGCTCCGAACGTGCAGGCTCAGCGGCCATGGCTCACGGGCCCAGCCGCTCCGCGGCATGTGGGATCTTCCCGGAGCTGGGCAAGAACCCATGTCCCCTGCATCAGCAGGCGGACTCTCAACCACTGCGCCACCAGGGAAGCCCCAGGATAATTTTATTCTCTGGCTCATATAGTGTAGTGAAGCCATATCACATGAGTGTTTAACTTAAACATATGTTCTCTGAATTTGAAAAAGAAGGATGGGGTAGAGGATCATAATCATGCAAATGATTACCCTGGGAATTCATTCATTAAGTATAAGCCCTGGAATTAGTGAAATATGATGACTCTCCTTGTTCTTTAGTTCACTCTCATTTTTCTCATGAGTGTGTTTTATCCTGTGAGCACCTTTCCCTGCCTGTAGTCCATTTTAATAGATTGTCAAGGCTTATTTTGACTGTAGGTTGGTAACATAATCATTATATATGCAAAAACACTTTACCATGTATAAGGTTAGTTATCTTAAATAACAATCTTAAATGACTTTATAATATTTTCACCTCATATAGGCTGACTTTATAACCTAGCTCCTCAGTTTGATGCAATTTTGTTGTATTTCTCTATTTGTTTTAGGTAAAAGGTAAAAGGCAGAATAGTGGATTGACTATCCATGACAGAGAAAATTGAGTTGATGCTGGACCTTTATGTACTGTGCATTAAATTTTGCTAATTACATTCAACTCCTGGTATTTTTATTTTGGTGTTGAATTAGATTAATTGAATTAGGTATGAAATACCCCTTCATTGAAGGGAAGAATATTTTATCAACTGACCAGAGTGTTTTACCTGAGGGTAGGTTTGTGGCTGTTTGGAAATATCTACATTGTAATAGTTCATAGTTAAAACATGGTGGTACAAAGTCTGCAAACTTGATACTTGGTAGAGTTGGTTAACTTGTCTGTCTCTGGTTGAGTAAGAAGCATAGTATACCTAGCTTGCAAACTGGCTGGTGTAGACCAGAGGTGTGGGTCTAAATAGGTGGGTAAAATATGCAGGACATACCTTTTCTTCCATAGATTGGTAACATAATCATTTTATGTGAAGAAATACTACATCTTACCTTTACTATGTAATGTTAGTGATCTTAAATGACAAACCGTAGACAAATATAAGATCATTTTTTAATTTGTAGAAAACTTCCTAGGTGCATTAGGAGAACCATAGCAATTTCCAAAAAAATTTTAATATTAAAAGTTAAAGAATAACTTCTTGAATATATACTTAGTAGAGTAATATCTGGGGGTCTAGGCCAGATATTTGGTTTGAAATCTCTGTGACATTTGTCCAGATGAAATAGTTAATAACCAGCTGATCTTGATTTTTAGAGTAAATACACAATCTCTGAATGTAACTTATTTGTTTTTCTGGTCAGTCCTTTTGTCAACTACAGCTTTTGTTTTTCTCTTCTTTGATAAGACTTCAACTGTGGATAAAGGAGAATGGGTGTTAATATTGTTATTCTGTTATCCCCACTATACCTTGAACATTACTGTTTAATTAGTTATCTTTGTATAGACTTGTTGAGTGCAGGGTCTAAATCTTTTCATCTACATAGTTGCAGTGTATAACACATAAAAGTCACCTTTTGGAACTTCCCTGGTGGTCCAGTGGGTAAGACTCCGTGCTCCCAAGGCAGGGGTCCAGGTTCAATCCCTTGTCAGGGAACTAGATCCCCCACGCATGTCGCGACTAAAACTTTGCATGCCGCAACTAAGAAGTCCGCATGCTGCAGCCAAAAAGATCCTGCATGCCACAACTAGGACCCGGCGCAGCCAAAATAAATATAAGTAAATAGATAAATATTCTTTAAAAAGTCACCTTGTAAGTAAATATTTAATACATTGTTTTTCAGACTTTAGGCCAAATCTAACAATATTGTTTGTAAATCACAGAAAGCTAAGACTTACCATACTTTAATATTCTTGACTTAGAGACTGCAAGCTATTCCTTATGAGCTAAGTCCTCATATTTGAGATTTATGCTCAGAGCAGCTTTGGTTCTTATAACAATTCTTGGTTTGAGACTTATACATTGATACAAACTGAGAATCTATATTTAACAGTTGATTTCTTTATCTCTTTGTCCTTTGTTGGGAAACCTTTATCCAGGAACCTTGCTCTCCAAGCAATATTTAGTATTTACTTGAGTGACTTTTTTGTATAAAAGAGACATAATTTCTTTTCCCATATTTTCTTCCCTAAAGGAGCTAATAATTTTTATGACAATGTAAAGTATACATAAAAAGATAAGTAACGTTTTTAGTAAGTAAATATGTCAGTAGAGTCATACAAAAATTAAGAGCCATAGATGTTTAAAGGTATAGGAGAGCTTTTCCCTGGTTCCCTGGTTGGAATTATTATTGCCTTACTTGAGAAAGAGGTATTAGGGCAGATTTTTGAAGAATAGAATTGGGATAGACATTGAGCGGGCAGTCCAGTTGGGAAAACAATAACCAACCCCTACATAACTTATTATGTGCCAGGGAATATTTCAAGTACATAAAGTACTGATACTTTATTATGTAACTCATACAGTCCTTAACAATAACCCTATGATGTAAGTATTATATTATTGTTATCTCCTTTTTAGAGATGAAGAAACTGAAGCATGGAGATGTTAGGTTACTTGCCCATGGTCACACTGCTAGCAAATGCCAGAACCAAACCCAGTCTGTTTCTCAGTCTGGTGTGTTCTTAGGCACTATGCAGAGGCTCATTTGGGAATACTGGATATAGTGCAGAGTTCAGTAGAGTGCGTCCAGTATGCCTTGAACTTGTATGATTCCAACTAGATACTGTTTTCCCTAAAAAAATTAAAAGAGACAGAGGGCCATACAGAGACAAAGAGGAAATGAATGAGAATTTTAGAGAAAAATAATGCAAGCATTTTTTTCTGCCATTCTACTGGAATGAGTGCCTGTCCTAGGGTAGGCATGGTGGGAGAGGTGAATTCTCTGTTCCCCCAGTCATTTTCAGCTTCCACATACTTTTTTTTATTTTTATTTTTTTTTTTTTTGTGGTACGCGGGCCTCTCACTGTTGTGGCCTCTCCCGTTGCGGAGCACAGGCTCCGGATGCGCAGGCTCAGCAGCCATGGCTCACGGGCCCAGCCGCTCCGCGGCATATGGGATCCTCCCAGACCGGGGCACGAACCCGTATCCCCTGCATCGGCAGGCGGACTCTCAACCACTGCGCCACCAGGGAGGCCCCCACATACTTTTATAGTATGAGCATCTCACCTTGCTGAGTTAGTCTAGGTGCCTTAATATAAACTAGTTACTTCTTATGTGCTCAAAGAAACAGGTATCTGTTTTAGTGCAGGAAGAAAAACAAGTTATCAGTTTATATGTAATTGTGCATTATGGATGATATATTGGGGGGGCAGTTCAATATTAATTTGCACTGCATGTTGATTTTAGGATCTGACCCCAAAGTGGTAACTTTATAATAGTTGGAAATAAGGCTGGAAGGGTAGGCTAGCCTAAAATTTGAAGACATTCATTGCCTTCAGGATAAAAAGATTGGAATTCTTGATTTTGACTCTTTATTTGAAAATTTACTTTAAAACCCAGTGTCAGACATATCAGATAATGAAGACAGTTAGGTCTCTAATTCAGCAAATGTCAAACCTATTCGGGCTTGGAATTTGAAAATCGTTTGTGTGCTTCTTAATTTTTGCTCTGAGAATAAAATGTTAATTGTAAAATCTTGATTTTACTAGAATCTTTCAAAGAGGTAGAACTCAGAAAGATTGTAGATTGCTTTATCTGACCAGAAAATAATTTGAAAAACAAGTGGCATTAAGTCTATTATTTTGGGTTCTTTGAAGATAAAATACACAGTTCAATCATTTTTATAGTATTAAGCTTTGCTAAATTTTTGTAGCAGAGGTTTTCTTTATTGTCATAATGTATTCGACATATATCAAATGTCTTTAGTAGCGCTGGCATTTCTGGTTTTTTTTCGGTGGAAGGGAGCTTAGAATATGGTGGTTTAGCCATTTTTGGGATTCAGAGTTTATCATAATGTGTTTTTGTTTTTTTTTTTTGCGGTACGCGGGGCCTTTTACTGTTGTGGCCTCTCCTGTTGCGGAGCACAGGCTCCAGACGCGCAGGCTCAGCAGCCATGGCTCACGGGCCTAGCTGCTCCGCGGCATGTGGGATCTTCCTGGACCAGGGCACGAACCCGTGTCCCGTGCATTGGCAGGTGGACTCTCAACCACTGCGCCACCAGGGAAGCCCTATCATAATGTGTTTTTGTGTATGACTTATTAGTAGAAGTTTAGGAGGTATTTAGTCAGTGATAGGATATACAATGACAGTCATAGATAATTTTCTCCCACCTTTTTGTTGGTATTTGAAGTGATGTATTGATAATAACATCCAGAGTTAGTTGAAGAAATTGAAAGTAATATTGGCCATTTTGTATCTAAGCTGTTGGGCATTTAATGGAATTATGTTTAAGCCTGCAGTTAAGATATGTTGGATACTTGAAATACTTTGAGTAATATTTTAAAATTTTCTTCCCTGAGCTCTGTATTTTTATTTTACTTCTAGTGATAAAAGTAATTTAACCAATGATGATTGCACGACATTGTAAATATAGAAAAACCACTGAATTGTACACTTTAAAATGGTGAAATTTATGTTTTATGAATTTTATTTCAAGTAATTTAGTCAAAGCAGAGAGAATTTAGGGGGGAAAATCACATACCTACTATTTAAAATTTTTGGATTCCTTCTAGGTTTTTCATCTGTATATTTTAAAAAGTGCTTTTGTAATGTAATTGTGTTTCATTGTAGAAATTAGAAAAAGCAGAAGAGCGAAATGAAAATATTACCAAAATCTGTCATCCAGTGGTAACTCTTAAGCATAGAAACATACAGTATTCTTGTTTGTATGTATCTGTAATGTTTTGTGATTGCCTTATAAAATTTAGCAGTAAATTATGATCATTTTTTTGATGTTAGACAGTCTTTGATAACTTAGTTATGGTCGAGTTGTAGACTTTATTGGCTTGTGTAGGTTGGGTATACCAAAATTTGCCATGTTGTCCAACATCAGTATAGTTACAAGTAAACATGGTTGTAGTTATATCTGTCCTTGCATTTTTATTTACTTCTTTAGGATAAAGCTTTGGAAGTTTGAATTGCTGCGTGTTTGAATGTTTATGCATTGTTTTAAGGGTTTTAATACATAATACCAAATTGCCCTAAGATAGGTTGTGTACCATTTTTCACACTAACCAGGTGTTGACAGCATATTGCCAACAGTGGATATTATAGTGTTTCTTTGCCAATTTAATGCCTAAAAATTGGTATCTTATTTTCATCTGTATAGTATTGTTGCTGGTTAAGTTATTTTTAAATCATTTGTATTTATCTTTGGTTTTATAAATCATATATTCTACTTTAATTTTAAAAACTATGTTCCTTTTTTCCTTAATGATATATAGATACTCTAAGGTTATTATTATTGTTGTTGTTGTTCAGTATTGACACTTTTTCCCAGAATTTTTTCTGTGTCGTGTTTCATATTAACTTGATTTTTATATTGTCCGTGTAGTCTTTTTTCTTATGGCTTTTGTCCTTGATGTCTGCCTGCTTGATTCAAGCTTGTTAGGGATTCCACTGTATTTAGGTATATAGACTAAGGTTTAATTTTTTTATTTTGAAATTTAAATCCATGTGGATTTTTTTGATGTGAGATATGAGACAGGACTCTGATGTTTAGTTTACCTTATTTTATTATTTAAAAAAAATATTTATTGAGTTATTTGTAGCGAGGTGGATGGACCTAGAGACTGCCCCACAGAATGAAGTAAGTCAGAAAGAGAAAAACAAGTACCGTATGCTAATACATATATTTGGAATGTAAAAAAAAAAAAAAAATCGTTCTGAAGAACCTAGGGGCAGGGCAGGAATAAAGACGCAGACATAGAGAATGGACTTGAGGACACGGGGAGGGGGAAAGCTGGGACAAAGTGAGAGAGTGGCATGGACATATATATACACTATCAAATGTAAAATAGATAGCTAGTGGGAAGCAGCTGCATAGCACAGGGAGATCAGCTCGGTGCTTTGTGTCCACCTAGAGGGGTGGGATAGGGAGGGTGGGAGGGAGAGGCAAGAGGGAGGAGATATGGGGATGTATGTATATGTATAGCTGATTCACTTTGTTATACAGCAGAAACTAACACACCATTGTAAAGCAATTATACTCCAATAAAGTTGTTAAACATTTTTTTATTTATTAGGCTGCGCCGGCTCTTAGTTGCGGCATGCAGGATCTTCGTTGTGGCATGTGGGATCTTGAGTTGCGGCATGTGGACTTCTTAGTTGCAGCAAGAGGACTCTTAGTTGGGGCATGCATGCGGGATCTAGTTTCCTGACCAGGGATCGAACCCAGGCCCTCTGCATTGGGAGTGCTGAGTCTTATCCACTGGACCACCGGGAAGTCATCCCTTACCTTATTTTTTAAATGGTTAATTAATCCTCCCAAAACCATTTATTACAAGCTTTAAGTTCAAAGATACATGTGTTTGGTTGGTTCTCTTTCTCAACCTTTGGTTTAGTTCATTCTGCAGTTCTTCCTATATAAATACTACATTACATGATTACAGTTATAAATTACAGTAATTATGTTGTTACTTGTTTGGGAAGATTGCTGGAGTTTGTTTATTTAGGGAGATAGGCAAATAAGTAAACAGTATATAAAATAATTACAGATTGTATTGTTTTCTAGGAAGGAAGTAAACATGGTGGGATCTGTTTAGGGCGTCAGGGAAAATGTGCGTCTCTGAAAAGGAGGCTTTTCCTTAATAATACTTGAAATGCATGAAAATTAAGAAATACTAAAAAATAAATAAAAATGACTTAGCAAGAGATAATTATCATTAACATTTTGCTATATTTATCCTCAATATTTTACTTTTTTTGACAGCTGCATATTTCCAACTGTGGCTATCTCAAATTTTAGCCTCTCGTTTGACATTTGAATGATTTGTGTGCTTAATTTCTTAATAATGCTGCAGTAAAAATTTTAGAGAATGGAAACTTTGGTCAGTGTTTTAACTGTGATGTTTAATGACTACATTGCATTCTAATTTGTGACTGAATATATCATAGTTCTTGTAATTTATTTCTCCACTAATGAACATTGTTTGTTTTTAACTTGTTAAAAATGACATGGGGCCTCCCTGGTGGCGCAGTGGTTGAGAGTCCGCCTGCCGATGCAGGGGATACGGGTTCGTGCCCCGGTCTGGGAGGATCCCATATGCCGCGGAGCGGCTGGGCCCGTGAGCCATGGCTGCTGAGCCTGCGCATCCGGAGCCTGTGCTCCGCAACGGGAGAGGCCACAACAGTGAGAGGCCCGCGTACCACAAAAAAAAAAAAAAACAAAAACAAAAAAAAACAAAAAAATGACATGGCGATAAAGATCTTTTAACACACATTATTTGTGTATGTATTGGGAGTAGAGGTCAGTATCATTGTTTGTTTATAATCCCTGAAGTAGGATTACTATAGCAAAGTGTTTGAATATTTTGTGGCTCTTGACATATATTGGCAAATTGTTTTCTTAAAAGTTTGCACTGCTCTGAACAGCAATAAAAAGGAATCAAGTACTGATGCATGCTGCAAAATGGGTAAAATTTGAAATCACTATGCTAAGTAAAGGAAGTCAGGTGCCAAAAAAAAAAGTTTGTGCTACTAAATATTTTTTTAAAAGGGAAAGTATATTTTGCCTGAATTTTAGGAGATTTATGGTATATTTGAAGGTGAGGATATTCCATTTCATCTATGCTGTAACTGTTTATAGATGCTTGAGGGGAGAATGTAAAGATAGATGAAGACACTGTAAGGGAATAGTAGAAGAGGACAAAAGTGTGCAAGTTAACTACATCATGAATCATTAATGTGATAATTTCCCAGTTTCATTTAGTAGGTTTAAGAAAAAAGTCATTCAGTGTGATTTTTAAAATATATATAGGTTAATCCTTAAATTATAATTTTTAATCTATTTTTGCTTTTCATTCATATTCTGTCTTTGAAAATAGACCATTTAAAATACTCTAATGTTAAAAAACACAGCCACCCTTTAACAGCCTTTCTGAGAGCCCTCAGATGAACTCCATAGTATGTGGGCTAAATTAAGGAAGAGAGGGTGAGAATGCTGATTCTTTTGCCATAAGAAAATTGTCCTCTTGATATGGAATATACTCTCAAGATTCATTGTGAAGGTGGACTGAAAAGTTAGGAAACATTTGTTGATTTTAATTAGCTAGACTTAGGTACAAATATGAGAAGGTTACATAGTCTAAAAAGACTGGGCACTGTATGCAAAGAAAGGTGCTTAGGACTTTAAAGACTAGGTAATAAAGGGAGCAACTTCTTTACAGATAGAAATAGAATTTTCACACAGGAGATTATTGTGTGGTTTTCCTCTTGGTTTGGCAGACTGCTCTTTCTTGATCCTTAAGAGGCAGTTTCTCTAAATCTTCTTTAATCTAAGGCATGGAGATCACATACTATTGTTGGTCAAATTGGTCCATCCTTTTCCTAGGTAGTTCTATCACATGTCTCGGAAATACAGTTTTAAATATGAAATTGTCTTACTGTCTCTTCTTCCTAGCTATGATTACAGACAGCCCAGTACCACAGGAAGTCAGAATTTCCCCTTCATAGTCTTAGTCCACCAAAACAAGTCCACTCTCCAAAGCATTTGTAGACTGAGTTTTTTTCTGTGTTAGGAACCAGGTTTACTTTGTCCCAAAGCAGGAAGTTTTCTCTCATTACTTTTTTGGGTGCCCAGCTGGTGGATTTTGTTGGCAAGATAGTTTTAGGCCAATAATCATACTTGTTTCACCAATGTAATACAGAACCTCAGAATTATTTTAAAGGTCAGAAAGTTATAACCTGCCTCCCATGAAAGGCCTTGCAAAGGTGGTTGAAATTGTTGATGTTGTTAATTTTACCCCAATTTTATTTATCAATAAACAGAAACATATTTTAAGTATATAATTTTCATGCATTTACATGAGTCCTTTTGACATATTTTACTATATAGGAGTAATAATTTAAAGCAGTGCCTAAGATACTGAAGACTATGGACCTGATTTTTTAGGGGAAACAGGGTGAGTAAATGGGTTCAGTGACTGAACTTCCTGAAATGTAATTGAGATTTTTATCATGTATTTATTTTCTGGGGAGACATTGCATATTTAGATTCTCAGAGGGGTTGTTATTCACCTAAAAATTGAGAACTGTAGGTACAAAGTATTTTATGTAATTGGAAGTATGTGGCATTGATTTATTGTGATTCTTGTGCTGAAATAATGTTTTAATTAATTTTGTAACGTTTCTGAACACAAAAGTTACAATTACAGTATACAGCTTTTTTTCCCCTGAAACATTTGAAATGCGTGATCCGTCATTGTCCCCTAAATACTTGTGTATTTCTCTTCCTCAAGAATCTTCTTGGACATAACCATTAATGTACCATCAAAATCAGAAAATAGCAAATATATGTTTGTATACATCCATACGTATATGTAGACACACACCCACATATATACTTTTATATCTATAGTACATCTGCATCTATTATGTATGTTGAAAATCATTAAGTTCACACTGATATCTCCAATTTCAGTTCATCACCACAGTGGTCGTTCTACTTTTCATCTTTTCTCTAGTTGTAACATCCTTCTGATGGTGAGAAATCATTATCCTTAATACGTTTACTTTTTTTTAATTGAAGTATAGTTGCTGTACAATATTATATAAGTTACAGGTATACAATATAGTGGCTCACAATTTTTAACTTAATATGTTTACTTATTTGATCAGTTCCCCTGTATGTTAACTAATTTTCTGCCATGTCCCCCAGGCTTTTCTCTTCCTCTCTCTGATGGAGTATCCCTATCCCTACTCACCCCTCTCAAGTGCTCTGACACCCTGTGGCAGGCCACTCTTCTCATGCAGTTGTCCTCCTCATCCTTTTTTGGGTTCAGGCCTTCTCCCAGACCCCCTTGGAAGCTGTCCTTATCTTACAGACTCTGACACCCTGCTCTGGGCCACTGTGGCTCTCCCTCCAGCATGTTCACCTGCCATTCTCAGCCTCAGATAATGATTTCTGGACTGAATTTTCAGGAAGGAAAGTGGAAAGAGAAAGAGCTGAAATAATTTTGAAGTGTTTAAAGACTAATATTTAACTGTATTATAGAGTTAACTGGCATATGACTAGAGGAACTAATTTGATTTTTTTATTCTTATGTTAAAAAAAGTAAAAAAAAAAAAAAAGATAAAATTGTAGTTTGGGGCTTCCATAGAAAAAAATGACTAAATGGAGATAAAACTCTGGAAAAATTTAGCCTGGAAATGAAAGTTATTTGCAGGTGTGTATAGTGTTGTAGAGATACCATTGGTTACATTTACATATATTTTGACAAACTGAGTTTGTAAAACTTTTGGGTGGCCTCCAAATTTATTAATAGCTGAGACAAATAGGTTAATATTTAGAAGGAAGAAAGCTTTTGACTTTGGGGCTCTGTTCTTACACTGCCTAGAACTCTCAAGCAAGTAGATGATAAACACAAGGTAATTGTGCATGTCAAGGAATCAAATGTGTAGCATAACTTGTGGTTCATTCTTAACTAACTCAAGTTTTTATGATAGAAGACTGAATTATTTATTATGTTACAAGTGGTAATATTTATAGTAATAACATAATAATATTTCCATAGAATTCCTGTCATGGTCCTGAGAATAGATTTTAACTGAATGATCAGTAATTCAAGTGACACACACTGATCAGCAGTAAAGTGCTAAGAGTTATAAACTAAGCTAATGATATAAAAATGAAAAAGACCTCTTCAACTCTCAGAGGTATTTCCTGGGAAACACACACTACTAATTACAATTTAATTTAATAAATCTTTCAGTAGTGTAGATTTAACATGCCATGTAAAGAGGGGAGTTATTATATGGGCTTAATGGGGAAAACATCTTATTTGTCTGAAAGGATAGAATCCTGAAGCTAGTAACTCATATTGTGCTTGCATTTCAAATGCATTATTTAGTTTGGAAATTTTGTAAAAGAGTTATTTATTCTTATGCTTGTTATTTTGTTTTTAGCATACCATGAAAATCAGCTTTATATTTAAACTAACTTAAATCTAACTTATAATACTAAGTACAGCAACTGTTAAATTAAAAAGAATATTGTGCTTAATGTAGCTTCAAACTCCAATTTCTGCCACAAATGGTCACTTTGAATCTCAATTTCCTTATCACAACAGACATTTACCTGGTCTTTCTAAACCACTGAGATTTCAAACAAACAAACAATAAAGCCATGCCCTCTAAGAACCTGAGTGTATGGGATGGGGGTAGAGTGGAGACACTTGGACAATAATACTGTCTGCTATTTGTAACCACCTCTTCCTCACAGAGGGCTTGAGATAATGGTGTATATAAATGTACTTTGTACATATACTATATATATATAAAATGTACCTAGTAAATCTGTAAACTAAATAAAATGTTAATTTTAAGCAAATATTTATTAGTGCATTTTTACAACTTTAGTTTTAAGATCTAAATACCAAGGATGAAGAGAAGAGAAAGATCAGGGATGGTTGAGAATGATATGGCAGTTAATAGGTTAAATACTTGATTAATCCTTACTTTGAACTTCTGCTTTAGTTGTACTCCTTTGATGATTAAACATTTAGAGTACATGTGCCCTTACTTTGCAATTCAGTATACACATTGCTGGGCAAAACTTTTTTTCTGGTGAGAGATTTAGCTAATTTGAAAGATCGTTGAGAACTTGTTCTTTTCTCATTATAAATAAGGTTTAGCTGGGTAGCTTGCATTCTTGTTAACAAAATTGATTTTTGTACTTGCTATTATGTACATTTCAATAAAGACATGATGTTTAAGTATTTTGCTGAAGTTATTTATGTGACATCTCTGATTATTATTTTTTTAATTTTTAATTAAAAAAATTTTTTTAATTATTTTATTTATTTATTTTTGGCTGTGTTGGTTCTTTCTTGCCGTGCATGGGCTTTCTCTAGTTGTGGCGAGCGGGGGCTACTCTTCGTTGCAGTGCATGGTCTTCTCATTGCGGTGGCTTCTCTTGTTGTGGAGCGTGGGCTCTAGGTGCCTGGGCTTCAGTAGTTGTGGCTCGCAGGCTATAGAGCACAGGCTCAGTAGTTGTGGCACCTGGGCTCAGTTGCTCGGCGGCATGTGGGATCTTCCCGGACCAGGGCTCGAACCCATGTCCCCTGCATTGGCAGGCGGATTCTTAACCACTGAGCCACCAGGCAGGCCCTAGTTTCATTTTTTTAAGAGAAGTGAAAAACCTTGATTCCTGTGAAACAGTCTGTGTAGACTCCTTTATTTTAATAGTTTTTTCTCCAGTTAAATCTATATTCAGTTACCTATTAGCTCTTACTAGATGCCTTTTACTTCTCTAATACTAATTATTTCTTACTTCTAAGCTTATTTATCCTCCTGTATTTTCTTTCCTCTTCATTCAAATTCTAAACCAGAGGTTGAAGATTTCATCTTTTTAAAAAGAACTGTTCCACATTTTAGCATTACTTAAGTGCTCATTGGTTTGCTTGATTAGTTCCTACGGATGTCTCACAGAAATGCTGCTTGCTTGCTTGCTCTGTGAAGCCATCCTTGATTTCCTTCAAACTACTTAGGTGTTCTTTATGTATTCCTACTGTATTGTTTAACTGTAACTATAGCTTGTTTCTCAACAAAATTACACTTTTTGATGGCAAAATGTCCCTAGTTCTAGCATTTAGCAGCTGTTCAATAAATAATAAAATGAATTTATGTCTTTGCTTTTTTTTTTTTTTTTTTGCGGTACGCGGGCCTCTCACTGTTGTGGCCTCTCCCGTTGCAGAGCACAGGCTCCGGATGCACAGGCTTAGCAGCCATGGCTCACGGGCCCAGCCGCTCTGCGGCATGTGGGATCGTCCCGGACCGGGGCACGAACCCGTGTCCTCTGCATCGGCAGGCAGACTCTCAACCACTGCGCCACCAGGGAAGCCCCTGTGTGTTTGCTTTTTATCAATTGTAATAGTCCATCAGAGGATAGTTGTTGGAATGGAAAAGCTATAGGATACTGGGATGAGATTATTCATCTGAATTAAACCTCTTTGCTCCTTGGCAGGTTTTTTTTTTTTTTTTCAAGCTGGATCATTAAATCAATTTAGTGAATCATTTAAAAAAATGAAAAATAGAAATGATTAGAAAATAGACTGCATTTTGCTTAGCAAGACTATTGTTTCATGAAAGTTGTCAATTTGTACACATACATTTTTACAATACAGATAAGTATACCTATATATTTGTGTATACTGGGTTTTGATGAAAATGTGTTTGGGGTTTTTTTGTTTGTTTGTTTTTAACTGTAAACTGTGGTAAAGTAAGTTGGAAAGCCACTGCCCAGTGGGAGAGTCCAGTAGAGAATATCAAGAGAATTCGTTTAGGAGCAGATTTACATGAAGAGCAGAATTGAGGACTAGGAGTTAGAACACTGCTGTTCTGGTATCTCTAAGGACTATTCCAGTTCTAATGTTCTGAAACTCTACATAATTTAGCAAGATGATGTAGAACACATTGTATGTGTTCATTACACAGTTTGTGTAATGAAATGGGTTTTTCCAAGCTGCTAATGACAGAACTGAGGAGGAGCGTCTGTGGTTAAGTGTTTATGTGCAATATACAAAGGAAAGATCCTCAAGGTTTAAGCTGCCTATGAATTTTCTACTTAACTAATACAGTAATACAGTATTATTTACATCAGTTGCTATAACTATATATGGTTAAGGAAAAATAATTTACCAAAGAATTATATGGTATAATGTCTCAGTGTGTTTCATGTGTCAGATATTAATAAATATTTCAAGGGGTTGGTGGAAATTATCTAAGGCTGTAGAATTGAGGAGGTGCTGGGTAAAACAAAGATAAGCAGTTTCTTTAATTGTAGGACTTCTCAGAGCCCTTATAATCCCAAGGACCTAAAGGAACGTGACTTTATTATAAATAATTAGTGATCTAACTTTTTTCAAAACTTTATGAACAAACATTTCATGAATGTTTCATTCTTAGGCTTGAAGTATAATATTCTTGAATGATGATGGCATGGGTTTCTTGGGCTAGACTTCAAAGATAAAGAGGACATGGGTTATTTTAACCTGCTGATAATGTTAAACTACAGGTGTAATATTAGACTCTAGTTAAGTACTCTTATTTTGTAATTTTCATAAAGTAGTTAACATCTTAAATTGTGTTAACAATATTTTGTTTTAATGAGGACAGAAAAAAATTTAATTCCATTTATTTCCTTTTAAAGTCAGTAAAATAAGGGAATGATAATGACTTTGTTGCAGAACGTTTTTAGTGCATTTCAAAGTAAAATAAATGTGTCATTAATTTGGATCATTTAACAGATCTTAAAATGTTATGTTAATTATAAAGAAATAGAAAATATTATGGATAGATATTCTGTTTATATTTATTGAATAATTTTGTTTTCTTTTTATTTATTTATTTATTTATTTATTTATTTATTTATTTATTTATTTATTTATTTATGGCTGTGTTGGGTCTTCGTTTCTGTATGAGGGCTTTCTCTAGTTGCGGCAAGCGGGGGCCACTCTTCATCGCGGTGCGCGGGCCTCTCACTATCGCGGCCTCTCTCGTTGCAGAGCACAGGCTCCAGACGCGCAGGCTCAGTAGTCATGGCTCACGGGCCCAGTCGCTCCGCGGCATGTGGGATCCTCCCAGACCAGGGCTCGAACCCGTGTCCCCTGCATTAGCAGGCAGACTCTCAACCACTGCGCCACCAGGGAAGCCCCAATAATTTTGTTTTCTTAAGCTAGGATGTGTGATTCTGAATTTTGTTATTCTTAAATAATAATGATAAATAACTTGATTGAGGTTGTTTCCACAGATTCTTTAAGTAGAGTTGGAGTTGATGGGACTAATTTAACTCTCAGTTATTTTGCATTAGTAACACTATTGCTTTCCCTTTAGTAAAGCCAATGAGCAAGAATGTATTGTAGTTATGTCACCTTGAGAGTATTAGGACAAAGCTACTATATTTTGTATTATGATTATAGGGTATCTGACATTTTGGTTTGGAAGTAAATATCACTCTACTAAAGATAGGTAGGAATTAACAACTTAATGTCCGAACTCAGGCATAACTTCCCTGCAGTCAACATTTCTTTTTTTCTTCTTTTTTTAAATTAATTAATTAATATTGGCTGTGTTGGGTCTTCATTTCTGTGCGAGGGCTTTCTCTAGTTGCAGGAAGCAGGGGCCACTCTTCATTGCGGTGCGCAGGCCTCTAACTATTGAGGCCTCTCTTGTTGCAAAGCACAGGCTCCAGATGCGCAGGCTCAGTAGTTGTGGCTCACGGGCCTAGTTGCTCCGTGGCATGTGGGATCTTCCCAGACCAGGGCTGGAACCCGTGTCCCCTGCATTGGCAGGCAGATTCTCAACCACTGCGCCACCAGGGAAGCCCCAACATTTCTTTTTATTTATTTTGAGGCTAGTACCTGTTAGAATCATTATGTTGTCAACCTTACCCTTCTACTATGTTCTCAAATGTCTCACATGTTTATTCTCCCCCAAAAAGAAAAGTTTATAAATATAAACATTTTTATTTTCTAAAAGATGTAAATTCTAAAGACATTTAGTAAGGTGAAGTCCCTTTTTCTCCCTCCTTCAGTTCCAGTCCCTTCTCTAGTGACAAGCATTATTAAATTGTTACAAATTTCTGGCATTTTTCTATAATTTTATATACACTAGTCATTCCCATGTAGATTTCTTTTTTATATAAATGGTACTGTGCTGTAAATACTGTTCTGTGAATGTTTTTTTCCCTATCATTTAATATATTATACTTTTATTCATGTCTGTACATGAAGTAACTCATTCTTCAGAGTATGAGGTATTCCATACTATGTGATTATCATGATTTATACAGTCTGCTGTTGATGGACAATTAAACAATGCTTAATTTCCTTGAATTTTTAGGCACACATATAAATGCTTATATAATGTACATTTCTAAAAGTGAAATTGCTGGGTCAAAAGGCATGTGCATTTAAGTTGTGATAGACTGCCAAATTGTTCCTTGGAAAAGCGATACCATGGCACAAAAACAGAAATATAGGTCAATGGAAGATAGAAACCCCAGAGATAAAGCCACGTACCTATGGTCAACTGATCTATGACAAAGGAGGCAAAGATATACAATGGGGAAAAGACAGTCTCTTCAATAAGTGGTGCTGGGAAAACTGGACAGCTACCTGTAAAAGAATGAAATTAGAACAGTCCCTAACACCATACACAAAAATAAACTCAAAATGGATTCGAGACTTAAATGTAAGACCAGGCACTATAAAACTCTTAGAGGAAAACATAGGAAGAACACTCCTTGACATAAATCACAGCAAGATCTTTTTTGATCCAACTCCTAGAGTAATGGAAATAAAAACAAAAATAAATAAATGGGACCTAATGAAACTTCAAAGCTTTTGCACAGCAAAGGAAACCATAAACAAGACGAAGAGACAACCCTTAGAAGGGGAGAAAATATTTGCAAACGAATTAACAGACAAAGGATTAATCTTCAAAATATATAAACAACTCATGCAGCTCAATATTAAAGAAACAACCCAATCCAAAAATGGGCAGAAGACCTAAATAGACATTTCTCCAAAGAAGCCATACAGATGGCCAAGAAGCACATGAAAAGCTGCTCAACCTCACTAATTATTAGAGAAATGCAAATCAAAACTACAATGAGGTATCACCTCCCACCAGTTAGAATGGGCATCATCAGAAAATCTACAAACAACAAATGCTGGAGAGGGTGTGGAGAAAAGGGAACCCTCTTGCACTGTTGGTGGGAATGTAAATTGATACAGCCACTATGGAGAACAGTATGGAGGCTCCTTAAAAAACTAAAAATAGAACTATCATATGATCCAGCAATCCCACTACTGGGCATATACCCAGAGAAAACCATAATTTAAAAAGACACATGCACCCCAATGTTCATTGCAGCACTGTTCACAATAGCCAGGTCATGGAAGCAACCTAAATGCCCATCGACAGACGAATGGATAAAGAAGTTGTGGTACATATATACAATGGGATATTACTCAGCCATAAAAAGGAACAAAATTGAGTCATTTGTTGAGACATGGATGGATCTAGAGACTGTCATACAGAGTGAAGTAAGTCAGAAAGAGAAAAACAAATATATATTAATGCATGTATGTGGAACCTAGAAAAATGGTACAGATGAACCGGTTTGCAGGGCAGAAGTTGAGACACACATGTAGAGAACAAACGTATGGACACCAAGGGGGGAAAACTGCAGTCGGGTGGGGATGGTGGTGTGCTGAATTGGGCGATTGGGATTGACATGTATACACTGATGTGTATAAAATTGATGACTAATAACCTGCAGTATAAACAAACAAATAAAAACAACAACTAATACTAAACTTTTTGGGGTTATTTGTATGGAAATATGTTAACAGAAATGTTTCAGACATTACATGAAATTTCTAAAAATCTTATATGTTCTGGTATAATGTTATAAGTCATAATTCTAGTTATTACTTTAAAATGTATACCTCAGAAATCACTAAATTTCCTTGTCAATTGCATGATTATAAACTTTCATCAACTCTTTAACCGTGGTCATTTTTAAGTCTCCTGTCATTTACAGACAGTTCTGGGTGTACTCTGATGCTTTTGCAAAAATGTTCCTATAAAAGGGTTTCATCTTCAAGGAATTCATGGAAAAGACTCTGACAAGTACATGTTTCTGGTAACTGACTATACTGCTGAACTGAATGAATAAGCATTTTCAGAACTCTAATGGAAAAGTGCTAACAAAAGATCAAGATGAAAAAAAAATTAATTATATGGGACTGAGTGAACTGATGAGGATGATTATAATTTTTGTGATTTTCTGTTTGAATAAAAAAAAAGAAGCAATAGTGCAATGATGGGGCGAGGTCCTGGTTCCTCCTCAAGGAATATACACAGCAATACCTTTGAGTTCTTCTGTGGAACTAAGGCTCCCACCCAGGTGGAAGATGGTAACGATGGTAACTTCAGGCTGAGCACAAGATTCCTGAAATGCCACACTGTTACCTCACCACCAACCAATCAGAAGGAAGTCTGCACACAGTGGAAGATAATAAAGACCCTTGACCCCCTCCACTAATGAGTCTCCCTTTAAAAACTTTCATGGTTGAGCAGAATCTTTGGAGTTGGTTTTTGGACACAAGTTGCCAGTCTCTTGCATAAAGCAACCTTTCCATTCCTACCAGCACTTGTCTCTCAAAAGTATTAGCTTTTGAGCAGCGAGCAGCCAAATTGAGTTCAGTAACATGGGGTCAGGATTCCACACACCACCAAGCAATTCTCGGACACCATCTGAGTTTCCTACAATCAACTCGATTCTGAAACTATCTACCTGGAGATAGCATCAGATTCTACAAGTTAAAGGCTCAGTCCTATAAGACTGCCCCCTTCCCCCAGTTGCCACTTCAGACACCAGTCACAATTCCAGGTCTTTCTGACCCACCAGCTGTCAAATCGGAGCTTCCAATGACCCCTTCTTGAGTTTCCATACCAGGGAAGAGCTAAATCAGACTCCTTATTGGATCTGTTTCTTTGAGTTTAAACTTTGCTTTTTGTTGCTTTTGTTATTATAATCATACATAATGACCTGCCCTGGGACCCTGACCCTCTGTCTGAATGTTAAACCAAAGTGCCTTTGTTCAGGGAAACATCCTGACCCTGTCTACCTGTGAATTGCTGCAGAAAAGAAGAAATGAACACATCTCCCCGAGGCTGGCCATTCTAGGAGATATCTGCAAGGCTTATGGCCTTTTTACTTTACTTCCTCACCTCCTCCCCCTCTCTGTTCTATAAAAGAAGCTGGCATTCAGACCAAAATAATGTGGGTTTTGGGGGACCCTTGTCTGCCATCTTCTCGGTCTGCCGGCTTTTCGAATAAAGTCATTACTCCTTGCCTCAAAAAAAAAAAAAAAAAGAAAGAAAGAAAAGCGATACTGGTTTACAGTTCCAAGAGCCACTCTGAAGGTTGATCTATTTTCTTTAGGCTTAATTAAGCATAGGTTTTTCTCTGAACACCACTTTAGTCATATCTCTTAGGTTTTTGTATATATTGCTCATCTTGTTTGTATTTGAGTAGTTTTTCAGATAAGAAGATTTGAGGGGAGATGCTGTTTTATGTCTAAGTGGGCAAATGGATTGTGTTATTTTGTTGTTAATTTATAATTTCACTGCATTGTAGTCAGAGAATATGATCTGTAGATTTCTGTGTTTTTCAGTACTGATTGATTTTCTTTATAGCCAAAACATGATCTCATTATGTAAGTGCTTCATAGGTATTTGAAAAATATGTTTATTCTCTGGGTAGGAATTTTTTTGAAAATCAGCCATATTAATTATTTAGATCATTTCCATTTTTTAATCACTTTATCAGTATCTGAGAGGCCTGTTTGCCTTTCACTGTATATGTTCTCTTAATTCCTCATTGTTTCTAAGTTTTTGTCTTATGGAATTTGTCCTTTTCATTTATGTTATCCAGTTTATTGACATACAGTTATTAATAGTACTCATAATTTTTTTTATTTCTGTAAAATTGAGAGTAATATCCACACTTTCTGATTTTAGTAATTTGAATCTTCTCTTTCTTTTATTCTCAATCAGTCTAGCTAAAAGAGTTGTTAATTTTGTTGATCTATTCCAAGAGCTAACTTTTGGTTTGGTTATTTTTCTCTGTTGTTTTCTGTTCTCCATTTTATTTATCTCTTCTCTAACTTTAATATTTCCTTTCTTTTGCTGGTTTTGGGTTTAGTTCTTTATTTTTTAGTTCCTTATGTTGTAAAGTTAGATTGTTAATTTCAGATCCTCATTTTTATGTATGTGTTTACAGTTACAAATTTTTCTATTAGAAATGACTTTTCCGTATCTCATAAGCTTTGGTATGTTGTGTTTTCATTTTCTTTTTTTTTCATGGTATTTTCTGATTTACCTTGTGATTTCTTATTTGACCTGTTAGCTGTTTGAGTGTATTGTTTAATTTCCTTATACGTGTTAATTTTTTCATTTTCTTTCTGTTATTGATCTCGAGTCTCATTTCGTTGTGATAGGAAAAGATGATTTAAATCTTTTAAAGTTTATCAAGATGTACTTGGTTTTATGGTCAGTCTTGAAAAATACTCCCCGTGCACGTGAGAAAAATGTGTATTTTGGTGTTATTGAATGGAGTATTTTGTCTGTTTATTAGGTCCAGTTGGTTTATAGTGTTGTTCAAGTCCTCTGTTTTCTAATTTATCTTCTGTTTCTTCTATCCATTATTTAAAGTGGAGTATTGAATTCTCCAGTTATTATTGTAAAACTGTCTATTTTCCCCTTCAAAATTTTGTCAGTGTTTCCTTTATATATTTTAGGGCTCTGATGTTTGGTGTATATATGTTTATAATTCTGTAATAATATCCACTTCATGAATTGACCCTTTTTTGATAATAAATCCTAATTTGCATCTTGTAACAATTTTTTACTTAAGTCTCTTTTGTCTGATACAAGTATAGCCATCTCACCTCTTGATTACTGCTTACATGGAATATCTTTTTTATCCTTTTACTTTCAACTTGTGTGTGTCCTTAGATCTAAAGTCTTTAGATCTTACAGATAGCATACAGTTGGATCAGGGTTTTTTTAGCCATTCTGGCAGTCTGTGCCTTTGATTAAGACCTTTAATCCATGTACATGTAAAGTAATTACTGGTAACAGAGAACTTCGTTTTGTCATTTTGTTGTTTTCTGTATGTCTTACAGCTTTTGAATATATCATTTTCTCCTTTACTGCCTTTTGTGTTTAGTTGATGTTTTGTAGCATCACGTTTTGATTCCCTTTCTCATTTCCTTATTTGTATATTCTGTAGATGCTTTCTTTGTAGTTATCATAGAGATTATATATAAAATCTTAAATTATAATAACCTAACTTGAATTTATACCAATTTAATTTTAATTACATATACAAACTACTCATATACAGCCCCCACATACTTTTTATTATTGATATCACAAATTATATCTTTGAACATTGTATACTCAATAACACAGACTTCTAATTATTTCTTTTTCATTCGTCTTTCAAGTCTTACAGAAAATGTAAAGTGGAGTTAGAAACCAAAATTACAATAATACCAGTTTTTATATTTATCCATGTATTTACCTTTACTGGGGATCTTTATGTGGCTTTGAGTTATTGTCCAGGGTTCTTTCATTTCAACTGAAGGACTCCCTTCAGCATGCCTTGTGGAGGATGTGTAGTGATAATGAATTCCCTCAGTTTTTGTTTATCTGGAAATATCTTAATTTCTACCTCAGCTTTTCAGCACAATTTTGCCAGATATAGAATTCTCATTTGACAGTTGTATCATCACATTGTCTTCTGGTCTCCAAAGTTTCTATCTACTGAGAAATCAGCTGCTAATCTTATTGATGATACCTTCTATGTGATATGTTGCTTGCTGCTTTCAAGATTCTCTTTTTGTCTTTGTTTTTTACCAGTTTGATCATGATATGTCTCAGTGTGGGTTCCTGGGTTTATCGTACTAGTTCAGTGAGATTCTTGGATTTGTAGATTCATGTGTGTCATCAAATTGGGAAAAAATTTGGTCATTTTTTTTTCCTTTAAATAATCTATTTGACCCTTTCCCTTTTTCCTTCTAAAGCTCTCATACTGTATGTAATAGTTCAATAAATGGTGTCCCACATAGATCCCTTAGGCTGTGTTTTTCTTCATTCTTTTTTCTCCTTAGACTCAATAATTTTAATTGTCCTGTCTTCCAAGTTTGCTGATTCTTTTTGTTTGTTTGTTTGTTTTTGTTTTTTTATTTTGTGGTATGTGGGCCTCTCACTGTTGTGGCCTCCCCCACTGCAGAGCACAGACTCCAGACGCGCAGGCCCAGCAGCCATGGCTCACGGGCCCAGCTGCTCCGCGGCATGTGGGATCCTCCTGGACCGGGGCACGAACCCACGTCCCCTGCATCAGCAGGCAGACTCCCAACCACTGCGCCACCAGGGAAGCCCTGCTGATTCTTTTTTAGACATGCTCAATTGCTTTTGAACCTCTCTAGTGAATTTTTTCAATTGTGTGTTTCAGCTCCAGAATTTTTGTTTTTTTGTTTTGTTTTGTTTTGGTTTTTTTACACAATTGCTATTTCTTTGTTAAATTCTGGTTTTGTTCTTACATCATTTTCCTGATTTCTATCAATTGTTCATTGTTTTCTTTAGCTCTTTGGACATATTTAAGACAGCTATTTTGTTTAATTTATTATTATTATTTTTTTGCTATTTAAATGTATTTACTTATTTATTTGGCTGCACCAGGTCTTTAGTTGTGGTATGTGGGCTCTTAGTTGCGGCATGCGGGATCTAGTTCCCTGACCAGGGATTGAACCAGGGCCGCCTGCATTGGGAGTGCAGAGTCTTAACCGCTGGACCACCAGGGAAGTCCCTAAATTTATTTATTTTTAAAAAAATTTTATTGGAGTATAGTTGATTTACAATGTTGTGTTAGTTTCAGATGTACAGCAAAGTGAATCAGTTATTCATATATCCACTCTTTTTTAGATTCTTTTCCCATATAGGCCATTACAGAGTATTGAGTAAAGTTCCCTGAGCTATACAGTAGGTCCTTATTAGTTATGTATTTTATATATAGTAGTGTATATATGTAAATCCCAATCTTCTGATTTATCCCCCTGACCCCCGTAACCATAAGTTTGTTTTCTACTTTGTTTCTACAAAACTCTTATCTCTGTTTTGTAAATAAATTCATTTGTACCCCCCTGTTTTTTTAGATTCCACATATAAGAGAGATGATGTTTGTCTTTCTCTGAGACAGCTATTTTAAAGTCCTCATCTAGCAAGTCCACTATCTATGCTGCTTCGGGGATGGTTTCTGGGATTTTGTTTTGTTCCTTTTTATGGGCTATGTTTTCTGTTTCTTTGAATGCCTTGTGATTTGTTGTTGTTGTTGTTGTTGTTGAAAAATATGCATTTGAAAAAACTCACCCTGCCCTGTCTTTGCAGACTTGGTCATATGTCAGGGCAGATGTCTGATGATTAGCTGGGCATGCTCTGAGCCTAGAGATCCAGCCTAAAGTGAAAGTTTAATGCCTTTTCACAACTTTTCTGAGCATGTTTATTGCTTGAGCCTGTATGTGGCTTTCTCAGTTTCCCCTGCATACATGGTTTATTTTGAATGTCTTAATTCTCCAAGGAGTTTTACCTCAGCGTCTCCTCAGGGCCTCAGGTGGTCTGTTGTGTCTCTCCACCCATAATTTTTTGCTCCAGGCATCTGTAGTCCTCCTGCACCTTAACCAGTGATGCCCAGTGCTTCTCCAACCTGAAATCCCAGTTAGGCAACACTAATCCTTCTGACAGCCCCAAAGAGGTTAGAATGTTTTATCTGAGTAAAGTCTGCTCTGTTCCTTCTCATTTGAGGGAATGACACTGAAAACTCAGCCTCTGTGCACTGGTGCCAAATTGAATCTTGGAGACAGAGTTATGGGTGAAGTAGAAAGTAATAGCTTTACTGCTTTGCCAAGCAAAGGGGGACACAGCGGGCTTGTGCCTCGAAAACTGTGTGTCCTAACCCAGGAGGATTTGGTGAGGAGTTTTATAGCAATGGTTCAAGGGCAGGGTTGCTTCTAAATGAAAATATTGTAGATACTTCTGATTCTCCGCAAGTACTTGGGTTTTATTCTAGTCTTTCCTCCTTTATTCAAGGTTTAAGAGTTTAGAAAGAAGCAGGTATGGGAACCTATAACTTATTTTCCCTTGACTTAGAAATTTCTACGTCTAGAAAAAAGGGTATCCTCCCTCATTCAAAGGGAGTAAGCCCAGACCACCTACAACGGTTCTTACCTTTCTTTGTTTTTTTCTTTGTTTTAAAATTTTTATTTATTTATTTATTTATTTATGGCTGCATTGGGTCTTCATTGCTGCATGTGGGTTTTCTCTAGTTGCAGCGGGCGGGGGCTACTCTTCATTGCAGAGCATGGGCTCTAGGCTCATGGGCTTCAGTGGTTGTGGCACATGGCCTCAGTAGTTGTGGCTCACAGGCTCTAGAGCACAGGCTCAGTAGTTGTGGCACGTGGGCTTAGTTGCTCCGCGGCATGTGGGATCTTCCCGGGCCAGGGAGTCGAACCTGTGTCCCCTGCATTGGCAGGTGGATTCTTAACCACTGTGCCACCAAGGAAGTCACCTGGTTCTTACCTTTCTTGAGAGCCAATATCAAAAGAACTCAACCTAGATATAGAAATAGTAAGGTTAGTATTGTGATATCAGTTATTTAGGCTAAAGATGCCTATTAAACTCACTGAACTATTAACAATAACTAGATTCTTTAACCTGGTGCCATATTAATTGATAATTATATGACTTTTAAACTATTTTAACTTTGTATTATGTATATCCTGAAGCTGTTTATATTTTAGTAAAAAAAAAATCTGTACATTTGGTATGGTGTACTAGGCTTGACATGAAGGGTCAGAGAAGAGTATGTGAATCTTAGTGCAAATCGTGTCTTACCTCTCTCCTTTCCTACTTCAGGCAGGAACATTTTTATAAAAAGTAATTACCCATGATTTTTTGGAGTCTGGTTTATAGAGAAGTACCCTTTATACTTAAGCTGATTGGTATATGGGTAAATTGGAAGTATTTTTTTGTGCTTCACTTTTGTACTAAGATGCATTGTGATTAATTTTTCTTCTTTTTATCAGCAGATTTCTACTTTCTATAGCTGCATGATTTGTTTCCTTGGTCATTCATTGTCTGTAATAAACGTTTATACTTCTTTTATTTTTTATTTCACTGAAGCAGCAATATATAATCCAACTGGGATGTTTCCTTCATGACTAACTTTCATCTCTAGGAATACATTACTGTTAAAAATGGTGACTACAGATACATTACTTTTAACGAACACAGGTGGTAGAATTATAAAGGTAAAAATCCTTGGAAACATGAGTCTAATTTGATAGATAAGAAAATGAGGGGGCTTCCCTGGTGGCGCAGTGGTTGAGAGTCTGCCTGCCAATGCAGGGGACACGGGTTTGTGCCCCTGTCCGGGAAGATCCCACATGCCGCGGAGCGGCTGGGCCCGTGAGCCCTGGCCGCTGAGCCTGCGCGTCTGAAGCCTGTGCTCCGCAATGGGAGAGGCCACAACGGTGAGAGGCCCGCGTACTGCAAAAAAAAAAAAAAGAAAGAAAATGAGGGCAAAGAATTTATTCTAATAGAGAGTCTTTATAGTATAATTTCTAATGTCACTTCCTTGTCCCACTAAGAAGTACTTGCATAAAAGCAAGTTTGATTATAGCATTGGTTGAATATTTAAGCTTGATAAGGTAGCTGAGTTTAACAGATTTCCACGTCTGTTTCTTTTAGGTGAATCTGGACTGGGAAAGTCAACATTAATCAACTCATTATTCCTCACAGATTTGTATTCTCCAGAGTATCCAGGTCCTTCCCATAGAATAAAAAAGACTGTACAGGTATGTATATTGTTAACTGATGATAAAGTGGTGTAATGTTAACAGATACAAAACACATTCTATAACTTGTATTATATTTCCATAGAGGTAGATTTCAAGTTTGGCCTTAGCCAATGTAAAGTGGTAAACATGGTTACTGATAAAAAAGAGAGATTGATTTATTGAGAGAAGTGCAGGTAATTAGAGAAATTTTCTTGATTAGAACCTTATAAATTTGTCTTGAGGACCCTCCTAGAGAGTATACTGGGATGTAGTAACAACTGGAGTTATGCTGCATTATGGTAGTTACTTGCTATATGTAGTAGCTATTTAAGTTTGCATGAGTTAAAAGTCAATAAAACTAAAAATTCACTTTCTCAGTTGCACCAGTCACATTTCAAATGCTCAGTAGTCATATGTGGCAAGTGGCTACCATTTGGGGCAGCACAGATATGTTTCCACCATTGCAGAAAATTCTGTTGGACAGCGTAGAGAAAACATGATTCGTGTGGAAGCCATTATTATTTAAATACAGTGTTCTGTATTAGTGAGTGGCATGATACCACATGATAGTTGAATGGCAATAGCAATTTGTTAAGGCTTATAAGCTATGTGTGGTCTAATTTAGTACTTCTCGATCTTTAATGTATATTCAGATCACCTGGGGAGCTTGTTAAATTTAGTTCCTGTTCTGGTAGGTCTGAGGTGGGCTGAGGTTCAGTATTTCTAACAAAATCCAAGGTGATGCTCATGTTACTGGCCCATATAGTGAAGTGCTAGACTCTCTAGCTCTGCATTGTCCAGTACAGTAGCTGGTAGCCACATGTGGCTGTTGAGCTCTTAAAATGTCTGTAGTCCAAATTGAGATGTTATGCAAGTATAAAATAGACCCCAGATTTTGAAGACTTAGTTTGTAAAAAAGAATGTTATTTCATTAATAAATTTTTCTATTGATCACATTTTGCAGTAATGATAATTGGTTATATTGGGTTAAATAAAATACATTAATTTTACCTGTTACTACTTTCTAAAGTGGCTACTGAAAATTTTAAAATTATGTGGCTCACATTACATTTTTGTTGGGCAGCACTGCTCTAAACTATTGATTGAAAAAATTGTTGATGGATTGATGCAGTAATACACAGCACAGAAGCAGAAGAGAAGTGGAGTAAACAGTTCTGGCAGTAGCATGTTTTATTGAGGAGGTGACTCTGGAGCTGTATATTTTATTTCACCTTTTTAAAGTTTTCTCTGTTTTAGGAATTAAAAAAAACTTTTTTTAAATTTATTTATTTTATTTATTTTTGGCTGCATTGGGTCTTTGTTGCTGCACGTGGGCTTTCTCTAATTGTGGCATGCGGGCTCAGTAGTTGCGGCTTGCGGGCCCTAGAGCACACGCTCAGTAGTTGTGGTGCGCAGGCTTAGTTGCTCCATGGCATGTGGGATCTTCCTGGACCAGGGCTCGAACCCGTGTCCCCTGCATTGGCAGGTGGATTCTTAACCACTGTGCCACCAGGGATGCCCAGGAATTTTAAAAATATCCTTCATGGAGCTTGAGATTTCAAATTACCTACAAATATGTGTTCTGTTGATAAAAACTTGATACTGTACTTCATTGCTTATTTTGTGATGTATTGAATATTTTAACCCTAAGCAAGAAGATATACTTTTAGCTTTCTTAATTTAAGTATTTAAATCCAGGATTAGTGACTAGGTATGTAGAAGTGTTAAGGGAACCCCACAGTGTAGATTCCTAAATTCAGGAATATTTACTGTAAAATATCTGTTAAATATTGATGGTCACATATTTACCAGTGGTGTTCTTGGTGATTAGTGCTGGTGAGGAAATTTTCTGAGTCCTCTTTGTAGTTTTAGCACATAGCATAATGAGAGGTCTAGATTAATAATAAAACAACACTCCGTGAGTCATTAACATCTTCCAGATACTATTCCAAACACTTTAGATGCATTTACTTATTTAATTCTTTCAGTAACTTTATGAGGTAAGTGGTATTCTTATCCCCATTTTACAGATGTGGAAATTGAGGCACAGAGATGGTGATATGCCAAGATCATGTAGTTAGAGTACCAGAACTAGGATACAAATCTAAGCACTCTGGTTTAGTCTGTAGTGTATCAACTGTACTATCTCTATACTGTAGATATTTAATAAGTGTTAGTTTAACAGATTAACCATTTCTTAATAAGTGGATTAGCTTTTCTTTACTTTTTAATAATGTTTGGTCCAACAAGTTGTCAGTTTTCTTTGATTTATATTGCCTTTTCCTTTAAAAACCTTACATATGGAGATAGTTTTCCCAGTTAGGCAATTTAGACAAAATGAAGACAAAATGATTTGATCAGTGAAGTCATCACTTCATAGTTATGTAATATATGAAAGTTTAGTTTAAAAAAAAATCCAGAAAATTAGGTTATAAAGCTGATCTATCTGATGCTGGCTAGTAAGGAATACTTAAGAGAAGTGGTTCTTTGTTTGTTTTATTTTTAAAATATCAAATGGTGCACACGTAATGTTTGCTGTTGCTTATTAGATTTGAATTTTTAAGCTGGACTCTGGAGGGTATTTATTGACTGACTGTAGGACTAGGCTTGAAATTCCAGTAAACTGCTTGGTGGATGATGGAAGCCAATTAACTCATAAAAGTTTTGTACCTTACCATGTTTTATTTTACTTTGTTTAATAAAGGCAAATGGACAATATTTCTAGCTCTCTTGATTCACCCAATGCAGTGATTTTTACTAGTGTCTGAACAGGTGAAAGTATTGGCACATGCAATCTAAGGAATTCATCACATAGAAATCTAGTTTAACATGCTCTGCAACAAAGTATTTGCTCAAACAATGAGAGATTGTTTTACTCCCCCTCCCCCCAACCTAGTTCTTAACACTTGTCCACTTTTGGCTTATTCTGCTCTGACCAAACCAACCTCCTTGCTGTTCTTTGAACAAGCTAATCCTACTTCCACCGCAGGGCCTTCCACTTCTGTTTCTCGCTTGCTTCATAATTTTCATCAGCTCTCTGCTTAAAAGTTGCATTCTTAAGGAGGCCTCTCCTGACCACCCTATAAACTTCTAATTCCCACCCCAGGCTCCAAATGTGTAAGCTTTATAGGGGTAGGAACTTCACTTTATTCACTGCTGCAAGCTAAGTTCCTAGAACTGCATCTGTTATACATTAACATCCCATATTTGTTGAATGACTGAACAAACAAGTTTTAAAAATTTATAAGACTTAGTGTTTAGTTGGGATATTTCAAACTTTGAGGGCCTTTGAAGTTCTGTTTATCTTTCTTTGGATCTGTGAAGTTTTATAAAACACTATCATAGATTAAGTGGAATAATTTTAAATTTGAGAATCTTTTGAAATTTTAAATTTGATTATCTTTATTGAAGTTTTGTTGATTATTTTTATTTTGTCTTGAGCAAAATTTTTTTAATTTTTAAATTGATGTGTAATTTGTGTACTAAAAGGGCACAAATTTAAGCATAGAACTTGGTGAGTTTTTATATATGTATTCATATATCCAGTTAACCACACCCAGATTAAGATATAGTATGTTTCTAGGACCCTGGAAGACTTCCTTATGCCTCCTCTCACTCAGTATTATACCCACCCCCAAATTAAACACCTTTCTGACTTCTATCTCCATAGATTAATTTTGTCTGTTCTTGAACTTCATTTAGATATATTCCTGTCTGATTTCTTTCACTGAAGATTATGTCTGTGGTATTTATTCATGTTGTATAACTGTAGTTCTTTTCATCATTGTATAATATTCCACTGCATGAATATATATCACAGTGTATCCCCTCTGTTGTAGATAAGCGTTTGGGCTTTCACTTTTTGACTAACGTAAATATTCTTGTATATGTCTTTTGGTGGACATAAGTACTCATTTCTGTTGTGCATATATGTGTGCATAAAGACATTTCATCATTTCATTTTATTTTCTTTGATTTCTTATGAGATTGAACATGTCTTTTATACTCATTAATTGTTCAGATTTCATTGAGTGCTTTGACCATCTTAATATTTCCTATCTTTTTCTTCTTAATTTGGAGAGAAGTATCTTATCTAGGTAATAGTCCCTTACATTTCAGTCACTGCAGATAATTTCTCCCAGGCTGGCATCTGTTAAAGGTGGTGGGAGAGGCTCTCAATTTGTCAGAATTCTATTTACATTGGCCTGTCTCCAAAATAATCCTGTCTAAACTCACTTTGCCTTCCTTTTTAAGATAACACAAGTGTCCTCTTCTATTGTGAATATCTTCCTAGCTCTCCCTGTTTTGAAAACAAAGGAGTAATTAAGACTAAGGGTATCTCTAGTAAGATTTTTAAGACAAAGGCTTGTGTACCACTGTTAAATCTCCCCCCTTTACCAAAAGTGAGACATTAACATTTGAGAACTGGGTTGATCCTGATTAGAATCCCAGAGAAGTCCTCTTTCCTGACTGTACCATGGAGGTATTCCTTGATATACTGGAGACTAGATGAAGATCATCTGAACTCTTCTCTTCACTTACCCAGGAGAGAACATGACATGTTCCTAGTCATTCAGTGTAGTTAGAGAATAGAATGTAGTTTTCTTTTACAGTTGACTGGCTTTTCACCAAGCTCGATAATCTAGCAGATAATCTGCTCTTAGATGCTCTTAAATTCTTTTAGTGAAGAGTGATTCAGAAGTATTACATCTCAGCCCAGACATAGACCAGGAAAAACATACAATCCTGAGTTTCAGAAGGCAAATATTTGCAATTTCCCTGACCTGAAGCCTTTCTGGAACACTTCCAACTGTCAAAAAGAAGAAGAAGAGAAGAAACATCCTGTGATGTGGCCAAATAGGGAGTGAAATTTTAATAAAGACCACAATTTCATAATCTCTTCGCTAAGCATTATTTATTTACAAGAGGCTTATATCTTAAAGAAGAAATTCCTTCACATTCACAGTCTTGGAAGGAAGGAGAAACCATCTACTCTGAGCAGAGAAATGATTCTGAGTTTCCGGTATATCAGTGGTTCTGATTTGAGTGAACTTTCAGTAATAGATAGAAGTCTTCTGAGATTAATTCCCAACCTCCTATCTTTGGCCTTAGGTACCTGAGCTGTGCAGTTCCAAATGTGAGCTGACATTCTAGTCCTGTAGTTCTTTATACCAGTGGTTCTTAAAGTTCAGTGTGTATCACAATCACTTGGAAGCCTTGCTCAAACAGATTGTTGAGTCCCCCTCCCCAGAGTTTTCTGTTTAGTCGGTTTGAGGCAGGGCCCAAAGAATTTGCATTTCCAGTAAGTTCCCAAACTATGCAGCTGCCAGTCTGGGTACTATACTTTGTGGACCACTGCTCTGTAGTGTTTCTGGACTGCTGCAGACTGGTTTCATCCTATCTCTGTGGGAAGAAAGTAAGAGAGTGAACTGTTTTTCCTTAGTTCTTTCAGAATATTTCAAATTGAATGAAATGGCACCATGTTACTTTCACTTTCATTCATATATATATTTTCCCAATAGACTGATTAAAATAAAGTGATAGGGCTTCCCTGGTGGCGCAGTGGTTGAGAGTCCGCCTGCCGATGCAGGGGACACGGGTTCATGCCCCAGTCTGGGAAGATCCCACATGCCGCCGAGCGGCTAGGCCCATGAGCCATGGCTGCTGAGCCTGCGCGTCTGGAGCCTGTGCTCCGCAACGGGAGAGGCCACAACAGTGAGAGGCCCGCGTACCGCAAAAAAGTAAATAAGAATAAAATAAAATAAAATAAAATAAAAAAGTGATAGAAGAAGTTGAACACTTGAGCTTTACTTCATATCCCAATCTCAAATATAGGTGCTCAGATTAACAAAAATTTTAAGAAAAATATTACATACAATGTTGTATATATGGTAGCAAATTTTATAATTTTGTTATATTTGAAAATATATCTTATTTCATGTCAGCAAAAGGTTGCCAACTGCCTCCTAGGGAAAGACTGTCCTTTATTCTGAGACTAAATCCATTTCAGTTTCTTTTGTGAAATGACAGTGCTAGTTTTTTTTTTTTAAGTTCTTTGTTGGTAGCCTTATGTTGGTCCCCTTTAAAACTTTTTTTCTTGGTCTGTGAAGTCCAATAAATCACTATTTTAGATTAAATGGGTATGAAAATTTTGGAGGTGAGAAGAAGTGAAAACAGTGAATCCTATCCCTAAGATAACATCTTATGACTTCTTGGAACATTTTTATAGAGTCCAATTAGGAAACTCTCCTGTTGATGTTGGTCCAGTTTTGATAGTTTTTTGAACCAGTCATAACACAGAACAGATGATTGAATGCTTGTCTTTTACCAGGTTTGAGGGCTACAAGGATGATGGACACAGAGTTCTCAAGGATGTCACAGTCATATGAAGGATATAGCAAACAATTATGATTTAGTGAGAAAGGTGCTGCTATAGGGTGGTATAGGTGACCTTGGCAAAGTATATTTTAGTGAAATAGGAATAGAGGGGAAGATGACAGTGGGTTGAGAAGTGATTTGTGAGGCAATGAAGATGGGGGTAGAGCTATGAAGGAAGGGATGAGAGGGAATACCTAGAGGTTGAGTGCAGGGGACAGAGACAGTGGTTTGGTTTTTATTTCCAAGAAAGACCTGAGAATGTTTGTATCCTGTGGGGAATCATTCCCTAAGAGATAAGAGTTTGAAGATACAGGGGAAATAGTCTAAATAGTTGTCAAAATGACTCTAAAATGGAAATTGGTCAAATCCCCAGCATAGATTGAGAAATTAGACTTAGGAAAAAAGGGATCTATTCCACTGAACGGGAGGGAAGATTCAGTGTTGCTTCAAACAAATTGGGGATGCTGTTGGGAACCCTCCTACGCTGTTGGTAGGAATGTGAATTGGTGAAGCCACTATGGAGAACCATATGGAGGTTCCTTAAAAAGCTAAAAATAGAGGTACTGTATGACCCAGCAATCTCACTCCTGGGCATATATCTGGAGAGAACTCTAATTCAAAAAGATACATGCACCCCAGTGTTCACAGCAGCACTATCTAAGACATGGAAGTAACCTAAATGTCTACTGACAGATGAATGGATAAAGAAGATGTGGTGTATACACACAAACACACACACACCTCACACACAATGGAATACTACTCAGCCATAGAAAAGAATGAAATAATGCCATTGCAGCAACATGGATGGACCTAGAGATTATTATACGAAGTGAAGTACGTCAGAAAGAGAAAGACAAATACCATATGATATCACTTATGTGGAATCTAAAAAAATGATACAAATGAATTTGTTTACAAAACAGAAGCAGACTCACAGACTTAGAAAACAAACTTATAGTTACCAAGGGGGAAGGGGGGGGATTAATTAGGAATTTGGGATTAACATGTACACACCACTATACATAAAAGAGATAAAAAGCAGGGACCTACTGTATAGCACAGGGAACTATATTCAACATCTTGTAATAAGCTATAATGGAAAATCTGAATATATATATATATACACACACATATATACATACATACATACTTTGCTGTACACCTGAAACAATGTAAATCAACTATACTTCAGTTTTTAAAGATTAAATAATAAATAGCAACAACAAATTGGGGGTGCTCTCCTCTTCCAGCAGAGATCAAGTGCTTTGCTGAGCATGGTGGCAGAGATTGTAAGGTAGAGCTTGGGAAGAGCCATACTGGGAGGGACATGAGTTGAAGGAGCAAACAAATAAAAGCCTTACTGTGGGAGGCATGAGATGAAGGAACAAGTAAAAGGATCATCATATGGCATGGAAATTCCTGTCAAAGTTGAAGTTTATGAATTTTATGGAAAGGTATCTGAGCTGGAATGGAAAAGAAAGGATTGGGGAGGGGGGGTTGCTAATAGAAAATGAAAGGGACAAGGGAATTAAGATCTCAGTGTAAGGAGACAAGGGAATGAGGTGTAGTGGTTCAGAGAGTGGAAGGCAGAATTAGAATCTTCAGATCAAGTTTCTTTTCAGCTAGTTCTGGGTCTTGATGAGAGGGAAGTAGTCTTTAAGCATAACTATTCTGTTGGTTATTGCCTCTTTTAAGTTTCTTGTTGAACATAATGAAGTGTTTAAGATGATGTTTGTCTTTTGAGTTATTAAATAATCAAAATAGATTTTGTGTTTGAGCTAAGTGGAATATCACAGGCTGTTCAAGTATCTACTATTCAAGTCTGCAGAGTTTTGGTTGTAATGCCACCTCCTGAGCAAGTATAGTTGGAGGTAAACTCCTGACAGACAATTTTAAACCTCTCCTCAAATTTTAATATAGTTAATTAAGTAACACTTTTTATTTATCTTTAAAAAATGACTCAGACATTAAGTTAGAAAAGTGTAGTGTATTTAATAGTCTTTCAAAAATGGAAGAACTGAAGCTGTATAAACAGTGAAAGTTTGACTTTTTCTTTCTCTCAGATTGAAAAACTGAAAATATTAGAAAAAAGTGTGGGTTTCTGGAATCTAGGAATCCAAAAGAGCCCTTAATTAATTATTTATACATAGACAATAAAATAGGCTTTAGTTTTATTTTTCAGAGAGAAACTCAGTTGAAAGTGCCCTTGATTCATTCTTTTGGAACTCTGAGTGATGCCATAAAATATGCTGATGTGACCTGCTTAAGTAAAGTGCATGGGAAAGTGGCCATTTGGAATAGATTTCTTAAGAAAAGTTTGAAATTCCTGGACTTGAACTAATTTGTTTTCCATGGATCCCATGAGGATACTTGCAAAACCAGATGATAGGATACAGTTGGATCCTGTGAATGGCACTAGTTTACAGTTATGTTTTCTGGATTTCTTCCATATGTTGCCGTCTTCTTTGTATTTGACCATGTATGGATACACAGAATTTCATAGGCCAAAGAAGAAAAGAAGCTTTATAAACAGACTCGTTAAAGCATATAAAATACAGATCTTCATTTTTCTTGTCATTTCAGTAAACAGTTAAGTTGTTCAGCTATTTTTTTTTAAACAAGGAAACAAAAATCTTAAAATTTAAGCTGTTACGGTGTGTGATTAGTATACAACCTAGTACTGAAGGTAGAAATGGGCTTTGTTTGGTAATAAGGGAACCAGAAATGGTTTGGAGTAAAATCAGGAGATGATTCATGCAGAACAATTACATTTTTTGCATCAGTTCTAATATACGGTACTGTGTCATTTAAAAGAATTGTTAGGTGAAGGGCTGGTATGATTACTTTGGATATTTCTGCTTCAATGACAGTTACCATAAATGAATAACCTGGTTTTTTTGTTTGTTTTGTTTTGTTTTTGCGGTACACGGACCTCTCACTGTTGTGGCCTCTCCCGTTGCGGAGCTCAGGCTCCGGACGCGCAGGCTCAGCGGCCATGGCTCACAGGCCTAGCCGCTCTGCGGCATGTGGGATCTTCCCGGACCGGGGCACGAACCCGTGTCCCCTGCATCGGCAGGCGGACTCTCAACCACTGCGCCATCAGGGAAGCCCCCCCTTTTTTTAATGGAGATATAATTGACATATAACCAGATTATCCTTTTTAACTATAGAGGACCACCAGATATATAGAATGTGAACTTCCTAAGCCACATGAAGTAATATCACTTAATTTTTTTTAGTTTTGATAATCTGCCCTAATGAGTCTGATTATTTCTGCAGTTATTTGGTTTCCCTCATGTTATTACAGTAAGCTGGTATCAGACAAACTGTATTATCTTAGCTATGTGGTGTGAAACAGTGGTCTCCCAAGCAGTGTTGCAACCATTGTTGATATTGAAGGTGACCAGAAAATATTAGAACCCTTTTATTTATTTATTTATTTATTTTATTTTATTTTATTTTATTTATTTATTTAGCGGTACGCGGGCCTCTCACTGTTGTGGCCTCTCCCGTTGCGGAGCACAGGCTCCGGATGCACAGGCTCAGCGGCCATGGCCTACAGGCCCAGCCGCTCCGTGGCATGTGGGATCTTCCCGGACCGGGGCATGAACTCGTGTCCCCTCATCGGCAGGTGGACTCTCAACCACTGCGCCACCAGGGAAGCCCAGAACCCTTATTTATTGATGTTTACTTTTTTAATTTACGAGAAATTGACACTAATATTTAATGTTCAGATTGCCAGTTGTGTATGTTTGGTAGGTAAATAAACATACTTATATTTGGGATGTTTAAAATTTTCACTGATAGTTTACACTAGGATCAAAGCAGTCTGAAGACCATTGGTCTAAAAGATAAGAGCTTTGTCCCTTATTTGTCTAAAAGATTGGAAGCCTCGCCATGGACATGCATGTCCAAATCTCAGGCAGTATTTTCAGTTTCAGCAAGTTTCTTTTTTGATAATACTCTTTTAACAAAATAATTTTTGATTGCTATCATCCTTCACTGTCCAATTCAGTAGTCACTAAGCCACATGAAGTTATTTGAATTTAAGTTAATTCAAGTTAAATAAAATTAAACATTCAGCTCCTCAGTCGCTCTCGTCACATTTCAAGGGGTAAGTAGCCACATGGACAAGCAGCTACCATATTGGATAGTGTAGACAAAGAACATTTCCATCATTTCAGAAAGTTCTATTGGGCAATGCTGCTATACACTTTCTTGCTCAGCAGTCTTAGTCTCAACTCCTCATCCATCAGCTAACATCTGTAAGAAAATGTCAAAGGGAAATGGAAAGAGATCATCATTTCTGAAATCTCTAAAGGTGAACCAAACTTTTTCTACCCAGAAATTAGTTGCTCTTCCTTTCCAAACACTGTTAACCAACATAAATAGTTGAAGTTGCTTTTCATGTGATTACCTTTCCCTCTTAAGTCTAATGGTACTTATTGGTACAATAATTTGTACCATCTTATGGCTTGTAGCACTCAGAGTTTCAGTATAATTCTTGCCTCTTAAGTTAGCCTATCAGCATAATTGAAACCTCTAGTTTTAATAAACACTTGATATAAATTGAATGAAAGCCTATCTTTTTCTAGGAGAATGATTCCCCTTTTCTGTTTGAATCAGTGTTTGCTTTATGTAGCAGCAGGGTATGCCCAAGATGAATGAATTTTACATTCTAAAACAGAGTTTGGGGTTACAAAAATATTTTAGACTGTAGAAGGAAATGTTGTTATTGTTTTTAAGTACAAATACCTTTTCTCAAAGAGAAGATTTTTACAAATTCTGAAGAGAAGTGAAGATTTTAATCAGAGTTAGTAGGGTTTTACCCTACCAGAATACATTTTTTTTCAATTCCTTGACCTTTGCTGATTGCTTTGGCCTGAATGTACAGTAACACATTTGAGAAGAGAATTGTATCTTAGCCATAACGTAAACACAATGTAAATAATTACAGCCATGCTGAGAAAGATTTGCAAATGTTAATAAGTTCACTTGAGTAATTGGTTTGGACTAAACTAGATGGAGATAGTCCAGGGAAACGTTTACTGCAAATGGTAAATTAAATGTCCTTGTCTGATTAATTACATTTGATCTCTATGAATTAATCATTCAAGCACATTGTTTATTTGTATTATTAGATGTGCATTTAGGTTACATAAGTATTGTATGGCTTTAGTAATTAATATTATTTTATCAGTTCCTGTTTTCCTTCTCTGTACCAACAGTGAGCCATAAACCCACTATTTACATATGTGCTTTTCTTTTAAACAACCAAGACTTCTAACAGTAATTGATTCTAAAGAAAGTGTGTAGGTGAGTAGATTTAGTTTGCAAAAAGCTTCCCATTTGGTTTTGATTAACACTCATCTCCCTACCTCTCACGTTGTAGGAAACCAAGGATATAATGTATGGTATTAATATCTGTACCAATGACTTTTACAGGTGGAACAATCCAAAGTTTTAATCAAAGAAGGTGGTGTTCAGTTGCTGCTCACAATAGTTGATACCCCAGGATTTGGAGATGCAGTGGATAATAGTAATTGGTAAGAAGGGTTTGTCACTGCTGCTTTCCACTGCATTTGGGGATGGGGGTGGTTAGACTTTTTTACCTTAACATTTTAAAACTTCTCATCTTAGCGAAGGTCACTGAACTTTATGTAGTATGACTTGGGTTCGTATATCAACTTTGCCACTTGTCATGTTGCTTAACTTCTTTGAACTGATTTCCTCTTCTATAAGATGAAGATAACGCCTTTCATAGAAGTATTTTGAAGACAGATTCTAAAATATAGATAAAAGAATTCTCATTAGTACAAGAAACTTGAAACTTTTCATTCTTTACTATAATTTTATCCATTTTCTGTCACATCCTAATTTAAACCTGATTTTAGACCTTCAGTTTTTCCATAAGTTGTAAGTGAAGAAAACACCCGTGGCTTTCTAATTGGAAACAATATCTTAGTAGCTTATAAAAAATATTTTAATTTTTCTTTGAGTTCCACACTGTTTTTTTCTTTTGTTTATATTTATTATTTGGCTGCGTCGGTTCTTTGTTGTGGCACGCAGGATCTTCGTTGGGGCACGTAGGCTTCTCTCTAGTTGCGGCGAGCAGGCTCTAGAGTGCTCAGGCTTAGTTGCCCCATGGCATGTGGGATCTTAGTTCCCCGACCAGGGATTGAACCTACTTCCCCTGCATTGGAAGGCGGATTCTTAACCACTGGACCACCAGGGAAGTCCCAAGTTCCACATTGTTTTTTGAAGTAAATTTCTGTCGACTTTTGAAACACCTAAGTAACAGTTCATTATGAGGTTTCTGTATTGTTTAATCTTTTCATTTGAAATATAAAACTCTTTGAATATAATTTTTCATATTGTAAAGTGTCTTAGCATTGATATACTTATTAATGCAAGTAATATAATTTACTTGTGTCTGACTCTAAACAGTTTTCTTCTGTTTGGAAAGTTTAGAAATAATGAATCAAGATTTATTCAACATAATTTATATGTTTTTGAATCAGTATATATAGAATAATTTGAGATGTCTTCCATTGGTTACATTGGTTTTGTGTATTTAAAAATATTGATTATTGCCCTTTAACAGAGTCATCAGTTGTATGTTCACATGTAGAATTACAACTTAATTATTTTATCTGCATTCTACAGCTGGCAGCCTGTTATCGACTACATTGATAGTAAGTTTGAGGACTACCTAAATGCAGAATCTAGAGTGAACAGACGTCAGATGCCTGATAACAGAGTGCAGTGTTGTTTATACTTCATTGCTCCTTCAGGACATGGGTCAGTACCTTGATGCTTCTGATAACCTTTTTTGTTGTTGTTGTTTTATTATTACTCATCTTTGGGTGTGTATTTTAGTAACCCTCATCTCTGTGGAGTACATTTAACTTTACCAGTTGTGAAGTTCCAAATTCCATATAAAAATGGCTTATAGGAAGCCTTTTTTAAAGTCCTAGACAAGCTAACAATGATTTTACTTCTTAGTTTGTCATGCATAAGACTTTACCTGCTTCATGGAAAGGAATATTGTTTCCATCATGTTTGGTGTCTCAGTGTGGCTAATTTAGCTTTCTTTTTGACCAATCTGCCACTAATTGAATGATCAAATAAGGAGAAACAGCCATAAAAATTAGCTAGACATATTCTAAGAAACTCCAACGATATTATTTACTATAGATCTGGTAGAGAAGGCTGCAAAAAAAACTTAAATACCAAGGTTCTCATGTGCCATTTCTTTCTTCACTAAATCTACTTGTCCTCTTGTTTCACCTAAGCTGTCACAGTCAAATTGTTTAAGTATCATATCATCAGTACTAACCTTCTACTTATTAGGAGTTAAAATTAAGATCTGAGTATCTAGACATTTATTTGATCTGATTGTTCTGTTTGTTAGTACGGCCAGCCTATACTCCTTGTTTTGTTGTTTGTATTTCTTTGTCATTTTGAATAGATATGTGGGTCATTGTCAACTGCAGGTGTTCGTAATTACTCTTCTTTCATCTTTGGATAAATGACTCAGCATAACTCAGCCACCTGATGATTGTAACTCCACCATCTCTCCACCAGAAGGAACTGGACTGTTTTATAGCATCAGACTAAATAGCATTAAGTCATCTAACACCCACATTACAGTAGTGTAAACCGGTTACTTCAAAAGAGTACCTTTCTCTTCTGTTTTTTGCTTTTTTCTTCACCTTTTGCCTAGATAGGCTACTGCCCATTATCACCATCTTGGTTGAGCAGAAAGCCTTAATTATTTAGTTTACCATTTTTGCACTGTCTGACTTTAGTGGTGCAAATGTTTCTTCTTTAATTTATAATATTATTCTCAGAAATTTACATATTTAAAGCACAAAATTGACTCATCTACTTAAAAGGCTCAAAAAAGATCTCAAATACCACACTGTATAGCTTTTTGTGTGTCCTTGTTAGCTTTTTCCTGAATTTATATATATACATATTTTATCATTCTAGTTTAACTTGTTAGGGCTTTTTCCTGGAAGCCAACAGGGTAAAATTTTAACCTGCAGTTAAGTCAATAGAAATTTGTCAGTTTATATCCAGTTTTATTATTTTAGATCTTTTGGACTCTCGCCAAGATTTAGTAATTCTCATGAAATCACATTTCTCTTATTCCCTGAGGGAAAATATATTTCTTAAAATTGCATGGGAAATATGATTTTTTTATTTAAAGAAAAAATTTTGAAATTATGTGTAGTGGCTTTGGGCCATTTCTTGTTTGTCACAAGGGATGGGAGTTCCAAATATTAATTTCTTATGTATAAAAATGTGATTTTGAGTAGTTTCTCAGCTTAACTATTTTTAGAAATGGAACAAAGTTTTGCCCATTGGTATGTGCTGCTATGGATTAAGTGAAATAATATGACACTGAATTTTCCGTAGAGAGTTCCAGATTCCCTGCTCACTACATAGTGAAATTCCAGGCAACGTAATAGATGAATTAGGGCCTTTCTGTCTTATCTGGGTAATCCCTGGATTCCCTTTTTAAACGTACTGTTTTTGGAGTAAATATAAATTGGTGCAACAGCGTATTTTCAGTGTCCCCCATCTCACTCCACCAATTGTAGTCACTGAACAAAGGGTTAATTTATGATTTCAGCTGTTGTTGCTTCATTTTCTTTGTTCAGTGATTGGTAACTGACTTGGAACTTGAATTTTGTTTTGTTTTGTTTTTAATTTATTTGGTTGTGCCAGGTCTTAGTTGTGGCAGGTAGGCTACTTAGCTGTGGCTCGCCAGCTCCTTAGTTGCAGCTTGCCGGCTCCTCAGTTGCAGCATGTGAACTCTTAGTTGCGACATGCATGTGGGATCTAGTTGCCTGACCGGGGATCGAACCTGGGCCCCCTGCATTGGGAGCACAGAGTCTTATCCCCTGCGCCACCAGGGGAGCCCCCGAACCTGAATTTTTAAATGGTGTTTTTACAAACTTTTTGAATGTTGATTGCCACTTTGAAAAAACAGTGTCATTTAGTTTTACATAGGTTTTTTTTCCCTTAGAAATATATATATGTATGTATATTTAATAAATGCTTGTCATTTGCCCTCTAGTCGTTTTACTTATTTTGCTGTAGGCTTTGAGGTTAAATAGTCTTTTCCCTCTAATTTGGGTTTATCTTTTAGAAATTCTAAAAAGGACTTTCCGTTGTGTAAAAAAAACATTTAAAAACTAAATTTGTTGGAAAAGATGACCTGAAATAAAACTAAAGGGACAGAGGAAAAATTTCAACCAGAATGTAATCTACTGTGAAATAAGTGTTTTCTGCTGTTGACATTTTGTATGCTTCTGAAATTTGTATTCTAATTTAAAAGGGCGGAAAGATTTTATCAGGGGTTTAATAAAGGTTACATTTAAAGTTTGATTTTTTTAAACTGATTTAAGTGTACTTCAGCCCTGTTGTTTTATATTTGAGAAGCTGACTTCCCCAGTTTCCTTGTCATGGCTATTTTCAAGCATCTTTCTCTTTAAAAGTTGAAATAATATAATAAATGTCCTGCAAATGTTGTTTTAAGTGTAAAATCTTGTTAACTTGGATTTTGATTTTAATATTTTATATTAGATGCTCTTATGATTTATTAAAATTTTAGATTAACTGATTCTGTCACCGGTTTAATGAGGTGGTAGTGGTGGTAATTTAAATTTGTCATGAGTATAATCTGGAAGGTGAACCCTAAAAATTTACAAATCTGAGATTGATTGACTGGGCCATGGCTTTTCTATTTAGTGTCATAATGTAATGATTGATGAAAACAAGCAAAACTCAAATTTTTTCTCAAAAATCGAAAGGTTTTTCAGTTAGCACTAGTGAGGTAAGGGTGCTATTTACAGATTAATATAGTGTTATTCCAGCCACACACTCTTTTCTGAAGTTTTTTCTGTAGTGTTCTCTGAATGCCAATATCAAAATTCAGAGGATTTAAGACAAGAATTAGAATTGGAGGTAGCTATCTTATTTCTCTGTATCTACCTTCCTGCCTCGTTACCCCATCTTTCTGCCTGTCAGTGTCACTACCACAAAGAAGTATAGTATTATTTGTTAGTAAAAAGGAATACCTCATTAGTCTCTGGACCCCCAATACGCCCAACATGTATATATATTAAACTATAGTACTCTAAGAGAACCCTAAGAAGGGCTTTCTCTTTATTTTAAAATATTAGTCAATAAAATTTATAATGAAATTAGATCTTTATTCCATTTTCCTCATGTTTTATAAAAGTTAAGGAGTACCACATTTCTGTGCAAAATATTGCTGTTACCTTCATTTATTTTTGTAGAATATTAATTTTTAGTCTACAGTGTATTCTAGGTGTGAGGAATAGCTGGTTTTTATTTAAATTTATTCAAAGATGTAAGGAAAATCACAGCAACTTACTTTTTTAGTCAACAGATATTGGATACCTTCTCAATTATTGACACTGTATTAGATATAAGAGATACAGATGAATGAGACCAAGGCCTTGCTTTTGAGGATCTTCTAGTGAGAAGATGGGAAAAACAAATACATAAGTAAGCAGTTACTATGTGGCAAATTAAGTGTTATGATCCCTTAGAAAATGCCTAGTCTTAGGTTAGAGAAGAATTCCCAGAGGAAATGAGAATAGTAAGCTAGGTCCTAAAGGATGACTAGGAATTAGGCAAGCCAAGTAGAAGGGGGATGGGAATGGAGTGTGTTCCAAGCAAAGGCAGTAGTAGCCTATGGCCAGAGATAGGTGTATGGTGTATGGTGGCTTTTAAGGAATTGTGAGAAGTTCAAAAAGGCTGGCACGTTGGAAGTAGGAGGTAGCAAAAATGCTAAGGGATGCTAAGAGATGAGGACAGCTGGAGAGGCTATGTTTTCACAGGCCTTGTAGGCCACACTAGCTAAGGAATCTGGCTTTAGTAAGGTTTTTAGTCAAGGAATGACCTGATGATCAGATTTGGATTTTAGAAAAACCATTCTGACTGCAGTGTGCATGGTTTGGAGAGATAGATTCTTGTCATTATCCATACCAAAAGTATACTTTGGTGGCGTGAATCAAAGTAATGGAAATGGAGATAAATATATAAATATCTTTATTTGTTCAGCAGGTCCTGGGGAATCTTTGGAATTGAGGATTAGAGGAAGGAGGAATTCTGGGTTTCAGACTTGAGTAATTGGGTGGATTGTAGTGCTGTTCACTGAGATAGAAAGCACGAAGGGGAGGGAAAACATGGGGGCTTAGATGAGCTTTTGATTTTGAGGTGCCAAAATGGGATGTCCGAGTAGTATTTCCACTGGGTGGACACAAGCCTGGAACACAGGAGTGAGATCTGAGCTGGGTATAAAGACTCGGGAGTCATTGACCCATAGAGTTAATGATAAGCTTACAGAATGCAGAGTGAGAAGACCTTCTAGAGAATTCTGAGGAACGTACCTATTAAGGAGACTAGCTTACAAAGAGGAGCCTGAAAATTACCCTAAGTGAACAGCTTGTGAGGGAATAATGTCAATGCTGCATAATGGGCAAATTAAAAAATTACTGGTGCACACCACAGTATTTATGAGTTGGCTGCTGCTAATTAATTTGCAGCATGGTAGTATTTGGTGACCTTCTTGAAAGTATAATGGCAAAGTGGAGGCAGCAGTTAGAGTGTAATAGGTAAAACGGATGAAGAAGATTCTCTTTTGAGCCTCTTCTCTGAGAAATATAGTTGGTAGCAAGAAGTGAAGGAGGACTAAATTTTTCATTTAAAAACAAAGCAGAGATTTCCCAAGTTTTGAGTAGTAAATGTAGAGACTGTAGGAAAGCCTATTAGGAGCCTTTCTGGTTTTTCTAATTCTTCTTTAGGGCCCAAACCCTATGACCAGGGTGTTAAAGGGCAGGAGTCAAAGCCTTTTTAGCCACTCCAATGCTTCTTGAAATCCTGTTCTTCCTAACTGTTGCTGGCCCAATACACCGTCAGGGAGTGTTTCTGATGAGTAAGTAAAGTAGTTCCAATGTATGTAATTTAACATTGGGATGTGAAGAATCTATTCTCCCAAACTGATCAATCCAGTCATATTAAATATTGTGTATTTCAGACTTAAACCGTTGGATATTGAGTTTATGAAGCGTTTGCATGAAAAAGTGAATATCATTCCACTTATTGCCAAAGCAGACACACTCACACCAGAGGAGTGCCAACAGTTTAAGAAACAGGTAAGTAGAATGAGGTTGAACTCTTGGGTTTCTAATATCATTCATGTAATTTGCAGTTTTTCGTATTTTCAGTATAATGTGTTACAGTGTATTCCTCTTGCTGCTTTACTATATAGTTGTTTACACTGTATTAAAAATAACTCTTGAAAATAGTCTTCTGCTTGAGTTTTCTCCTAGGAGCCCATAAGTATTATCATATGCCCTTATCCTTTCAATTTAAATAGGCTATTTTAGATGTTTCCATATAGCTTCCACCAGCACCCCTCCCACACCCGTTAGAATTACTTTCCTAGACCGAATTCCCAAGAACAGGATTACTTTTGAAAGGTTATGATTATTTTATCTCCCTCCCCCACCTACCCATTTTGTCATGGTGCTTTCCCAACAAAACAATCAAATTCGTTTTATAACAGGTATATTTGTTCCAGTGTCTTGCCAGCATTGTTTGTCATTTTTATTTTTTAAACTTTTTTGGAATAAAGTGGTACCTAATTTGATTTAATTTAATTTTCCAGAAAAGCTGAACACTTTAAAGCACAGGTTTATTTTTCCCTCATTGTTGTGTTTGGTTTATTATATATTATATTTTATGAAATGTAGGGTCAGTTTCTGGAACTATTATACTTTCCTATTCCAATTTCCTATTTTTAAGTTTTAGGCCAGTTTTATGTCTTTTAAACTGTGGCTATGTTGTATAATATTTTTAAATAGATCTTAGAGTTAATTATCTCTTATTGTCCTTATAGTCCCCTTTGTAACAAGATACTTTGGTTCTTCACCTTTTTCAGTATGAATTTTAGAATAACTTGAAACCTATTACAAAAACAAAAGCCTGTGGAAATTTGCTTTGAAATTGTGTTAAATCTGTATAAATTTTGAGAATGTTTTAGTGTATCATTTTTACTACATATATCTGGTATTTCTACCAGGAGTATATGTTTTTATTTTATGCTTATTCACTCCATTTTTATTTTGTAATGTGCTGTTTCTAAGTTCAAATACTAATCATATAATAACATTTCTCCTCTTCTGTCTTGATTTGTATGTACCTTGATTTGTATTTGTTCTAAGAACTAAGAGATAAAGATGAATAAGCAATGATCTCTACTTCCGGATTGGTCACATTGTAGGGTTGTACAATTTTCTTTTTCTTCGTTTATGCTTTTAAAAAACTTTTTTTCTAAATAAATTAATTTTATTTATTTACTTTTGGCTGTGTTGGGTCTTCGTTGCTGCACACGGGCTTTCTCTAGTTGCGGCAAGCGGGGGCTACTCTTTTTTTTTTTTTTTTTTTTGCGGTACGCAGGCCCCTCACTGCCGTGGCCTCTCCCGCCGAGGAGTACAGGCTCCGGACGTGCAGGCCCAGCGGCCACGGTTCACAGGCCTAGCCGCTCCATGGCATGTGGGATCTTCCCGGACCGGGGCATGAACCCGTATCCCCTGCATCGGCAGGCGGACTCTCAACCACTGTGCCACCAGGGAAGCCCGGGGGGCTACTCTTCGTTGCAGTGCATGGGCTTCTCATTGTGGTGGCTTCTCTTGTTGCGGAGCATGGGCTCTAGGGCATGCGGGCTCAGTAGTTGTGGCTCGTGGGCTCTAGAGCGCAGGCTCAGTAGTTGTGGCACACGGGCTTAGTTGCTCCGCAGCATGTGGGATCTTCCCGGACCAGGGCTCGAACCCAGGGGGATTCTTAACCACTGCGCCACCAGGGAAGCCCTAAAAAACATTTTTAACCAAGGGTGTTTATCAGAGTCATCTAGAGAACTTTTTCAAAATGAGTTAGTGGAGCATATCTCTACCAGTTGGTTCTGTAGGTTAAGATAGGGCTTTTGTATTCATTATTTTGAAGATGCTCACTCAGGCCATTTTAATATACAACCTCTGACTAAGAACCACTGCTCCTAGAGCTAGCTGCTAGTGTTCCTTTCTTCTTCTAGTCATGTATTTGACATCTCATCGTTTATCTTCTTGGGTTTTTTTGTATATAGACATATATAACTCAATTGTAAAAGATATGTGGTCCTGTTTTTCTCAGTGGCAGTTTTACTTCTGTCTGCTTTAGTAACTGTGTCGCACATTTTGTTTAGGTTCCCTTTACTGCTGCTGGGGACCCCGGCAGTGAGAGTAGCGCTGAACTACCAGTACAGGCAGGGAGCTAGCTATAGGTATATTAGCCATCAGTTTGTTATGAGATTGAATAGGGTAGGTATTCAACATTATTTGGATGTCTGTATTCTTATTAGAATTTGGAGTGATTTTGGACAAGATAATTTAATTTGAACTAGGTCATTCTGATGTTATTAATAAGTTTGTCTTTCTTTTTTCTGCACTCTGATTGATTATTATTATAAACTCATTAGTTTCTTAATTTCCAGGGCATGTTTTCTCCCTTTATGCTTGCTTGATCTTATATGTGTTGCTCCTTGATTTGTGTGTGTGCACATGTACATGCAAGGATATTTTCTGATAAGTGTGCACTTTTTTTTTCCTGGAACCAATGCTATACTTAATTTTACTTACCTTTGCTAAATTCTACTAAAAATTTTAGGTGAGTTTAAGCTTTGTTGATTCAGATGAATAAAACAGTTGGTAAGAGTTTATCTAGAGGAAGTATCTCAGTCATTATAAATAAATGACCTAAAACCATTAGAGTAGAAATCAGCTAGAGAAAGCCCTTTCTGGGTTCTAAATCATTTTTAGAACTCTTTTGGTATTATAACCGTATGACTTTAACACTTCTGAAGTAATTGGATTTTGAGAATGGTACTTTTATATATCAACTTTATGGTTAAAAAAAAGACTAGCATAGTACTTTGGTTTTAGATTACATTTTGCATCATTGAAAAACAGTAAAGGAACTGGAATTGAGGACTCAGGAATTTAAGAAGAGTATAATAAAAATAAGGCTAATATACTAAAATTATGTGTGATGCTCTTTTGCTGACTTCCTCTTTCATTTTAGATAATGAAAGAAATCCAAGAACATAAAATTAAAATATATGAATTCCCAGAGACAGATGATGAAGAAGAAAATAAGCTTGTTAAAAAGATAAAGGTAGGTTCATTCCCATACATATACTAAAATGTTTTAGGGACTTAAAAATACTATAATAGCTGCTGGAAAAACCAAAAATATCAGTGTTTTTAAACAGTTGACTTACAAACTAAATAGAGAGATTATTCAGTATTGAATTCAACTTTATGATTAACTTTGTTGTTTGGCTATTATGTATCATAAAGCATTATATGGAATAGAGAGATGAATAACATAATTCTTGTCTTCATGTGGTTTTCAGTTAACTGATTTCATATTTTATAATTTTCCCCCTAAAAACAGGTAATGGGAAAGAAAAGGGGGGCGTAATAAGAAGGGAAAGTATTTGTTCTTACGCACTGTTATGCTTAATCTTTGTTTTAAGAGCCAAAAATATGTTTTCTTTTGTCCTTTCATAAGAATCAACTAAAAATCCATACCGACATAATTTTCTGTATTTTTAAATTATAGTGGTTTCCTAAGTACCCTGGACCTAAAAATGATGTACTGACTAATGGCATTCTCTGCCTCCAGGGCTGTTAGGGTTGGTTTGTGATCAGGTAGGGAAGCTAGCCACAAGCCTCATTTTTCTCCTCTAACTGCTAATATATTTTTTATCCTTTTTAATTTTTCCAATATGGGGCAGCTTCTTTTTGGAATGATGTTTTAACAAATAATTTGATCAGCATATGCCTTAGTATTCTTAAATTTTCAGTGAAAATATTTTATTTATTGTTTACATTGGTGACAATACCATATAATGGCATTTTACTAAATAGTAATTGAATGGCGTATAAAAATGAATGCAGAAACTGTCGGGGTAATAATTGTTTTTGCTTATCTGTTGAGTAATGTAACTTCTTTATTCTTGAATTTGTGAGGACTACAGAGATATATTTGAACATGAGTACTTTGTTTTATAGGACCGTTTACCTCTTGCTGTGGTAGGTAGTAATACTATCATTGAAGTTAATGGCAAAAGGGTCAGAGGAAGGCAGTATCCTTGGGGTGTTGCTGAAGGTAAGGTTTTCTTCAGTGAATGGCTTTCTATAAGATCTCACAAATGTGATTAAAAATATTTATATTTATAGTTAGTATGATAAGCATACTGCATTGATATAGTCTAGATTTTCAAAGATAGTTCTGAATTGTTTCATTGAGTCTCATTTCCTCAAGTTTCTCAGACCTTGTGTCCTACTAAGTCAGGCAAGTATGTGTTAAATCTTAACGGTGTAGTACTGTAAAAGCCACTTGTCAGTATCCACCCTCCCACCTCTGCCTCACCATTAAGTCTATTCCTGTTTTTTTGTTTGAAAACTCTTATAATGCAGGAGTTCTTTATGTGGGGACCAAAGATTGCTTCCAGGGGATCTAATAAACCTTCTGAAATTGAGAACAATTTTGCAGAAAAGGCCTGTCACTTTTATCTGAGTCTCAGATGGGTCTGGGACCCTCAAGAATGAGAACAACTGTCAGAAGCTCAGTTAAAACATTCACAGTTTCTTTTCCTCAGGACAGAAGTCACCTTTTTTGGCATCCCATCTTTAGAGCAAAAAATTTCATTATTAAGAGATCCTCTACTAATTTTTTAAGGAGTGTTAACAATAAAATCTTAGTTATAGCATCAATTCTCAACAAGCCTTCTTGGCAATAGACATGTTTCCCCAAATTTGTGTTTATTATACTGGTTTTACTAATATTTAATCTTCTGTGTTATAGTAACTTGGAATCAAGATTTGAGTCATGATTGTTCTATTTGTTGGTATTGCTTTGAAAAATTCTGTAATTTTTAGAATATTTTCCAAGTTACTGTTGTTATCAGTGACTTTCCTGACCAGTTATACTGTGCTCATTCCCAGCTCTGTCATCGCCATGTAACCTTCAGTTGCTGAGCTGAGGCTTTAGAACTAGTACAGTCCTTAGAAATATGCACAGAAGAAATTGCTTTGTATCTTTAGTTTTAGGTACCTCCCCCACCAAAGAGTGTTCTTTTAGTGATACGTTTTTAAAAAATAAAGAACCTTAATGTTCTTGGCTCAAGTTTTCATTTTGGTTACCTTAGGGAGGTTTTTCTAAAGTGATCCCCTGCTCACCCCCAACACTGAACTTTTTAAATGCATTTTATTATGGAATAAATATACTTTCAACCAGTAAAGAGAAATATATGATGTCCTCTTTCAAAATGTCAAAATTGTTTGCTTTTGGAGAGCTCATTTGTTAGGTTTATATTTTATCATTGAGGATTAAACTACAATAAAGTAATATAGCACAGTCGTCTGATGTGCCCTTAAATTAAGTACTATATGTTACAGTGTTAAATCTTAATGAAAAATTGATCTAAGCTATTTTGCATATTCTCTTATTGTTGTTAACACCCAGTTTCCTCCGAAAAGACTGGGTTTAGTGGAAAATAATGTATGTGATCTATTTTTTTTTATAGTTGAAAATGGTGAACATTGTGATTTTACAATTCTAAGAAATATGTTGATAAGGTAAGTGTGAGTAATGATGAAAATAACATAAATTTTTTCTTCCCCTAAATAAAATTAGAGTTAGACAGATTTAACTTTTTGTCTTCTATAAATTTAGCTAATTTAAAGTGGTATCTTCGTTCTAGCACTGAAGTAAGCACTGCAGTAAGCGCTGCATGGAGACAACTTGGGTTATTTTGCCAAGGTTTTGAAGTCAAGAGCAAAAATACAAAATAGGCTGTGTGGCTAGGGATATATAGGAAAATGGGCCTCTTGATCATTATACTTTGTGTTAAGGTTTAATACTGAAAGAGGTATGGAAAGTGGAAAGAAAAAGGCTTTTGCTCTTCTTTAATGTGGAAACTGTGGAAGGGAAGGCTAAGTTTTGGGTCAAAAACTTGACTTTGAATATTTAAAAATACATAGCTTGGTAGCTGGTGAGTGGAGCATTTTTGTTACTGGAACACTGTGAACAAAACTGATCTTCCTCCCAGGAGGGAAAACATTACTCCTAAATTGTACCTTGTGCACCTGATGAAAGAGAAGGAAAGCATGTGAGAACAGGACAGTGAGGTTTTTCTGATTAGAGGAACAGGACCTGAATTAGAAAATCAGTAGCAGAGAGGAAATCCCGAAGAAAAAGTTGAAAAGAACCAGAGACATTAGTGGGCAAGGAACAGAAAGGGGATCAAAATGAACCTCAGTGTTTTTATGCTGAGATAAATTCCTTTCTCGTGCCATTTCATACCCTTTTGCTACTTCTCTACTCTCTCATCTTGCTTGCTTCTCCAGACCCTCACTATGTACTATTCTCTTCAACCTCCAGTTTTAGATGGCCATCTTAAGTTGGTGTCTATTCATTTTCATACTATCCACTTTCCCAAAACACAGGAATCTCTTTAGCTATGTTGAAGTAGTAACATGCATATTGATGATAATTGGAAATCATAGAACAAGAATAAGATCATTCTTAAAAGTGGGGGAAAATATGAGTCAAACTGCTACCTCAAGAAATATACAAGAGATGAAAGTGAATTTTGAAATCAGAGATTGCCATGTAATTGGTTTTTCTCAAAAGAGCTCATGACAAGGTGTTTTGGTAGAAAGTGGATGACGGAGTTAATTCAGCCATTGGGGTTGCCATGCCTCACACAGTGGGAGAACAGCAAATGCATATGAAAGGGTGGTCATCTCTTGGTTTTGAGAATACAACACTTCAGGTTCTATTACGAACTCTTTCCTTTCACTTCCATTTTTAAGATGTGACTTAAGAAGAACTAATAATCTCTTATGACATTATATATGTAAGGAATGTTTCGTAAGTATTAATTGCCAGTACATTCCCTCTGATTTTATTCTTTTCCTCAATTTTAAATCTATGCTACTTGTCTAATGCCTTACACAATGATATTCTATAACTTTGTCTTATGTGGGGTTTTTGTTTTTGTTTTTTTTGCGGGTCTCTCACTGTTGAGGCCTCTCCCGCCGCGGAGCACAGGCTCCGGACCCACAGGCTCAGCGGCTATGGCTCACGGGCCCAGCCGCTCCGCGGCATGTGGAATCCTCCCGGACCGGGGCACAAACCCGCGTCCCTGCATCGGCAGGTGGACCCTCAACCACTGAGCCACCAGGGAAGCCCATCTTATGTGTTTTTTAAATATGCAATCAATAATTGCCTATATACCTAAAATACTATAGAAAAGAAGGCTAGTTACTGAGTCAGAAGCTAGACTTTGAACATTTGAAGGTACACAGTGACATCTGGTGAGTAGGACTCACTAGTATGGAAGCATTATAAGCAGGAAGGACCATTCCTGCAGGAAGATTTAGTACAGGAAAGCAACAGGACAATCATACATGTATGAAAATATAAAAAATTCTAAAATTATGTAATATATAAGTAGATGTGTGCTGTGATGAGGTTGCTTAGATGTATTAAAGAAACTCAGAGTAAGTGGTAAGTGGTATGTTATCATGCAGTGGGTCAGATAGGAAGAGATTCATGGAAATAGATGCCTTAAGATGGATTAGGATAAATACAGTCATTAAATGTTTATTTGTGGGATTAGGAGTGGTCCTACTTAACATTTTTAACAAGTAGGATGAAGATATTGGCTTCAGCTCCTTGAGGTAGATGACTAGGCAATTTTGCTTAATAAAAAATTCATTTATTTGTTAAATTTGCTTTAGCACACTTGTTTTTCTTTCCTAAGGAATAAATGTTCACTTATGCTAGATGTTCATTTGGCTTCTTAACACAATTTTTCGATTATAGTCTTTGAGACGTGTAAAACATCCTTGATAAGTATGCTTTGCAAATGGTAAGCTTAGGAATATTTTACTTTATTGCTTTTCCTTTTAAGTTTGGAGGAGAGATGAGAAAGATGTATATATTATGTAGCTCATGTCTTTATGATAAAGGCACCTAGTGGATATTTAATAAATACATGAAGGAAATATCAATGCCAGTGTTCCATATGTCTGTAAGTTCCAAGTAATTGAAATCCTGCAGGTTAAATTTAGGAGTGGTGGTTGCTTCTAAGAAAGATTAAAGTTCAAAGCTGTGTCACTTTGCTAATTAAGAGAACTAGCTGTTGCAGGCAAACCAAGGGAGACAATGGAAAGAGGAAAACTTGATAAAAATAGTTTCAGGGTGTGGCAGTGGACAGTGCAGAAATCAAATAGAGAAGGAAAACAAAAGGAGAGAAGAGAGTGCTTTGTTATCAGCAATAAGAAATGGAAAAGATGAGTAAATTCCGGAAATTGTGGAGAAAACTATATTACTAATTAATTATTTTCAGAGTGGAGGAATGGGTTGATTTTAAAAAGGATAAAGTAAAATATTTAAGTAAGTGGAAATAGAGATTTCTATATCCTGAAAAATACCAGAACCAGGTAATCATAAAGTTATTTTAGTGAAAGGGAAAAATATTTCACTATCTAAAACGTTGATGACATTAACAAAAATAGTTTAACAACTAGTTAATAAGCCCACCTTATTTTTATTTTATACATCTTGTATTTCAGCTACTAAAGTACTTTACCTCAGGTCCTTTAGTTATTTTTCAGTGATTCATTAATGAGATAATATATAATATTTAAAAATTACAAGAAGATTGTTTCATATTGGCACAGTTATTATTCTCTGCTTAGAGAAACTGATAACAGTAATTCTAGAAAGTCAGCAGTGTTTATCATAACTCAGCTTCAAATCAATTCTTTTTAAAGGGCCCATTATGTGCTATCTGTGGCAAGAGTACAAAAGGTGATGGCATGTTTTTTGTAAAAGGGGATGTTTACAATATAGTTGAAAACGTTATGTGGTGTCACCTATAACATATACGGGTACCCAAAAAATGACTGACCGCCAAGGAGAAAGTTGTCCTGGGTTAGAGTGGTTTGACTTCGAGACTGCAAAGAGAGCCCCCAAAGCAGTAGAATTCTGAAGTTTGAGAGTCAGTGACAAATTAACATGAACTATTCAGTCCCAGTCATTGGATATGCTAGGAGTAAGGAACTGTCTGACTTGACTGAAGTACAGGAGGATAGAGCTTTAGGTGTAACTCTAGTGGCCATAGAGAGGATATATTCATCAAGGGACAGAGTATAAAGGGAGATGAGGCTTGTGGAAAACCCAGTCTTAGAAATAGGAGGAGTTAAGCTATCAGAAAACTGCATGGAAATGTCCAATACTAGGTGAATCAGAGTAATTGAACATCACATTCTGTTTACAAAAGGGAAAGTAGTAGTAACTGTTTCATGGATATCAGGAAGAATAAATACAGAGTAACACCTTTATGTTTGTCTCCCGTAAGGGGATTTTGGTAAAGTGGTGGAGATGAAAGATGGGGGATTGCAGGTGCAGGAATGGATGATGAGAAAAAGGAAGGTCAAATGATACAGAGTACTCCCACACCACGTATATCCAAAAACACTGCTGCATTGGTAAAGGATACCGTAGAGCAGCTCAGGGAGTCTTTTAGCATCTTGAAACATTAAGGAATGATGAAATTGTCTCATGTATTGTATAGTTGTCTCCTATGGATTGATTTTATGTATGATAGATACGCTGTGAGCAGACATTCATTTAACCAAAATACCACATTTACTGGACAATTTGAATAAACAGAAATTTACTCAAAATTAGAATTCCCCAGTTTGCATCCAACTTGATATGTGATCTAAAGTGTCCCTATGTATTACCTGAATAAAAACTCAAATATTAATAATATTGCTAAAAGGAAAGCAATTTCTTTTGCTTTGTGAACTTTAGTAGGAGCTAATCTACTTTTCCTTCTCTAGTAAAATAAAATATATACTAAAAAGGTAAATACTCTTCTCTAGAAATGTCATTCTTTAGTAACTGCTTTGAGAGGATTCATGCTCCTAAACTTTCATCTGGAACCTAATTTTCCATTGGTGTCAAGTTAGCTCATTGTGTCTTACTCTGCCTTAAATGTGAATGAAGACAGATGGATGCCATCTTCCTTAAGAATAGTCCTTTGCTCATTTTAAGTCTGAAATTTTTGTTTTGCTAAAATTTTGAATTTACACCAAAGCTTTCTTAATAGAAGCAAACTCTTGATGTGTCATTTATTTATGACAGAACACACATGCAGGACTTGAAAGATGTCACTAATAATGTACACTATGAGAACTACCGGAGCAGAAAACTGGCAGCTGTGACTTATAATGGAGTTGATAATAACAAGAATAAAGGGCAGCTTACTAAGTAAGTATACATTGTTTCCTCCAGAAAAGGTATTATTTATGTAGTAAATAATCATATTGTTTCATCAAATTCCTCTTGGCTACTCAATAGAAAATTGGGATAATGTTCTTTAGGTACAACAGCCAAATTTATATTGTCAAGCTTTGTTTGTTGGAGGAAGTGTAGTTTTATAACCTTGTTCCTTAAGTGAAAGAGCCATGCATTCTCTTCTGGTCTTTGCCATCATTTTAATAACCTACGTAACACATTTAATAGATTCCCAATTAAAATCAAATAGCTCCTTCAGCATTTTTTTTTTTAAGGGAAGAGAACGGTTTCTACCAAGTAACCCTTAAACCCATTTTACTCTTAAGATAAACATCCCATAGTCTCTTTAAGGAGACTAAACATAGAGCTTCTACTTTTTATTATGTCTTTTTAAAATAAACCATTTTGGAAGCAGAGTATTTACTAGAAGATTATATAGAAATAAGGGACAGGACCAAACAAAAGGAACATTTAATTATTGTAGTCTTGGTTACCTTTTCTATTCCTATTGTGTATTTCCAGGGAGTAAATTAGCTGGAGTTTGGATTTCTTCTGTTGGTTGTTAGAGTGGTGTGAGTGACTCCTGAGTGTATAGCTTCACCCACCGGAGCTAGTATCTTCAAGATGTGGTTTTATGATGGTGTAGGGAAAAGAGATGTGTGAGGAGGCTGGTGAGTTAGCTGGTATAGACTTGGTAACCATGTCTGTTCCCTGTTTTTCCTTTATTTGGGGTTGTTGAAGACCGTAAGTATTACGAAAACCATTTTAACAATGTGTGTACATTTCTAGCCAGGTGTTATGTATTGATACTATTAGAGGATAATCCTGAAGGATCATCTGCATAATAAATAGTAAGGGAAGCAAGTTCTCAAAGTAGCAACACTGTGTTATAGTGTTCAGCATTCCTTATAATGGAAGAGAAAAATGTTCCTTTTTGCTTTTTTAGTTATGTCTCCGCAGTGGCCGTAAATTCCATAAGAAAGTGCACAAAGCATTAATAATCATTGGCAGAGTCACAAGCAGTTCTCTTTTAAAACTGATCTTGGACCTAACTCTGTGTTTATTTTCTTCATGATGTTTGGGTTGTAGCCCCTAATCTCTTTCTTGATTTTGAATTTCTTCTTACACTATTATTAGCGAGCTTATTTGAGGAACTTTACTGATCAGTTTCTAGATTTTCTGGCTTTAGAGATCTCCCGAGAGCAATTGCTTTTTTTAATTAATTAATTTATTTTTGGCTGCGTTGGGTCTTCGTTGCTGCACTCTTGACTTTCTCTAGTTGCAGAGAGTGGGGGCTGCTCTTCGTTGCAGTGGGTGGGCTTCTCATTGTGGAGTATGGGCTCTCTAGTGCAGGCTCAGTAGTTGTGGTGCACGGGCTCTAGAGTGCAGGCTCAGTAGTTGTGGCACGCGGGCTCTAGAGCTCAGGCTCAGTAGTTGTGGTGCACGGGCTTAGTTGCTCTGCGGCACGTGAGATCTTCCCGAACTAGGGCTTGAACCCGAGTCCCCTGCATTGGCAGCAGATTCTTAACCACTGTGCCACTAGGGAAGTCCCAGAGTAATTGGTAAAAAGGTAAATTTCTAGACTCAACCATTATCAAGAGATTCTGATTCAGTACATGTGGGATGGGCCTGAGAGTTTGTATTTTTAATGAGCACCCTAGATGATATTTTGTTTTTTGGGGGTTTGTTTTGGCCGTGCCACACAGCACATGGGATCTTAATTCCCCAGCCAGGGATCGAACCCATGCCCCCTGCAGTGGAAGTGTGAAGTCCTAACCACTGGACCGCCAGGGAACCCACCACCCCCGTCCTTTTTTTTTTTTTTAACCCTTGATGGTTTCAATATAGGTGATTAGTAACAAATGCTTTGCAAAACACTGACTTCTAGGAATTTACTACTGCTATTTTAAAAATTGATTTTCTTTTAATATTTAAAATGCAAGATTCTACTTGAGGTAAGGTTCAGTGCATGAAAAAAGGCAATGTTTTTAATCTGTTTCTTTTTAGCAGAATTTGTATCAAACAACTATTATTTAGCACAGAAATATAAAGATCCATCATAGTGAATATTATTCATAAAATTGAATCCATTTTAAATGCATTTCACTAGTTTATGGACTTTTTAACTGTTTAAAAGAAAAACATACACAATTAAAGCCACTAGTAATTTTATAATATGTTAAAGCAAAATGTATTGTCAGTACATATCTTTCATTAAATGCATACATTAAGTGTATGCACTTAATGTTCGATTATTTTCTTTTAAACATTTGTTAATATGCTAGAAATAAGGAATTTTTTTTCCATAGTTCAAATTTAAGGCTTTTAAAATAGTGCTATTGGGATATTTTTTACTGTTGGATGCAGGTAAGGTAATTAAGAGAAAAATAGTGAACCTTATAGTGTTGTTAAAAATTCTTCTGCATATACAGAATTTTAGTGTGGATTACTTGAGTTAAACTATAACCCAGGTGAAAACATGAAAAGTAGGATTCTATTGGAATTGTATTTTTTAATGAGATGAATCATGTCTAAACTTTGCCTATGAAAATAATAAAAAAGTTTGTACTGCTAAAAAGCAGATTGCCCCAGGAGTTAGTATATTGTTTAATTTTACTTTAAGTAATAGAAAAATAAATATTTTTGAAGATTGAACCAACTGGGGAATGGTTGTAATTAGAACAGGTATTGATATATGATTTGTTAAATTAGGTTTTTACTACTTTATTGAATGATACATACTGAATCTGAAAGAAGTCACTTGGAATTTTTATCCTTTGATTGTATCTAGTATTGTCTTGAAAATGTTAGCTGTTCATTCCAGTTGAATTTTTGGGGAAAAAAAAAATCAGTACCAGCAATTTATGGTGCTTTAGCCAATGTAAGGTGCCTTTCTTTATAGCTATGAACCCATCCACAGATAACTGAAAAGAATGGCTAATATTTAAATATGTAAAGTAAGCAAATGTGAGTCTGGGCTTCATATTGATGTTCTGTTTGTATTGCTCCCATGGGACTTTTTTCTCCCTAGCAATGCATCCTTTGATAATGGTGGCACGGAGAGATTGAGGTTTCAGGGAGCTCAGAGTGGAAAAGGTAGAGTTATTAAACAGAAATTGCCAGGTCTCCAGCCACCTCCCTTTGCTATATATCTTAATTCAGAGCATCCTGACAGGGACCCAAATACCATGTTTCTAACACCACACCATGCCCTTAATAGAAACATGTTTAATACTTGGAGATACACTCTTACAGGTTTATGTTACAGTGTTTGATTAATCATTGAAAGAGACTTCTCTCTTGTCACCTGGAGGTTTTCATACCTTCAGGTACAGTGTACCTTAGTAAGGGATAGGTAAGAAGGAGTAGATCTTTCTTCTGTAATGTGAGAAATGGACTCTCTGTTAACTTGGTAATTTTCAGGCAGATCACTTTAGGCAAAACTTTGTATGGAAGTTGAGGATCTGGAAGTTGATTCTCTTAAAACTGCACAGACTCAAGTAACTCTCTTCATATAAATAGAGACCTCAGTTTGAAGACCACTGAACTTTGGTCATTAAAAAAAAAAAAGTGGTCATTTTATCACTTTCTTTATTACTTCATATGGTCTCTAAACAGCATCTGCAGGGAATTTGAGAAAGAAATAAACTTGCGAATAAGGTCATTTATTCATCTGATTGCTGATGGACCTGTGTTTTTTAATTGTTCTTATACAATATATAGACATATACTTACACATACAGATATACATCTATTTAAAATTTATAGTTACATTAACCTTTGGCAGTGTACGCTCCACAGAGTGCTAATTACACTTTGTTTTAGAATATAAGTTAATTTTTTTAATGTTAAGCATAAAGTAGATTAATTTATCTTATATTTAATTTTTGGAGACAGTTTCAGATGGACTGTAGAGTGTACTGAACCATGGGTTAAAAATAAAAATATTTGGTATTTGGTTTATATGTTTCAAAATGTGCCTTTCTGTTATGTTAGTGGTCCTCGACATCACATTGTATACCTTAAACTGAGACAATACTATATGTCAATTATATCTCAGTAAAGCTGGGGACAAAACCCAAGATTTTGATTATATGGTTAAAATCTGAAACATAGCTGAGCTTGTCTCATCAAATACTGATTTGTCTCAAGGCTGGAGTCTGGAAAAGTGAGCTCTATTCTTAGCAGCTGTTCAGGTATTACTTGTGTCTGGCAAAGAAAATATCAAGTCATCTGTTTTCCTCAGGGAGAGTATATCTTGCCCACCCCTGTCCAGAGGGTGGAGGATGGTTAGAAGTAACAGAAAGGGAGGTCAGGTTCCAAATTAAAAGAGATTCAACAAGGTTGTAAAGGAAAGTGGAGAATTAACCATGTCAAGATTGCAGATCTCGTAAAGTAATCCCCAATAAGGAGAGAGGTATCCTTTTTTGTTCAACATGCTTTTTTAAAGTTTTACTTGCTTCTTCCTTTGTGGTCTTCCTTACATCTTTTACAGGCATACCTTGTTTTATTGCACTTTGCTTTATTACACTTCGCAGATAATGTGTTTTTTACAAATTGAAGGTTTGTGGCATACTGCATCAAGCAAATCTGTCTTTGCCATTTTCCCACTGGCATTTGCTTTCTTCGTGTCTCTGTGTTACATTGGTAATTCTCACAGTGTTTTAAACCCGGGTTCCCCAACCCCCGGGCCGCGGACTGGTATTGGTCCATGGCCTGTTAGGAACTGGGCCGCACAGCAGGAGGTGGGCGGTGGGCAAGTGAAGCTTCATCTGCTGCTCCCCATTGCTTGCATTACCACCTGAACAACTCCCCCGCCCGCCACCAAGTCTGTGGAAAAATTGTCTTCCACAAAACCAGTCCTTGGTGCCGAAAAGGTTGGGGACCGCTGTTTTAAACTTTATTATTATTATATTTGTTATGTTGATCTGTGTAATCAGTGATCTTTGATGTTCCTCCTACGACTCACTAAAGGCTCAGATGACGGTTAACATTCTTCAGCAATAACATATTTTTCAATTAAGGTATATACATTGTTTTCTAAGACATAATGCTGCTGCACATCTAATAGACTGCAGTGTAGTGTAAACATAACTTTTATATGCCCTGAGAAGCCAAAAAACTTGTGTGACTCACTTTATTTCTATATCTGTTCTGCTTTATTGAGGTGATCAGGTTGGAGTTACCTCTTTCCCATATATTAATTTTATTTTTGTTTTCTACAGCCTTCTCCATCTGTAGTCTTGGGAAAACTCTATGGATAACTGAATTCCTGTAAATGACTAAAAATACAGGTTTCTAAAGGCTAATCCTCAGAACTCTTTTGGTACATGACAAAGTTTTCATTGATCTAAAGAGATATAAAGACAATTTTCTGAAATTTGTCCCATTTTTTGAAAAAAAAAGTAATTTATTCAGTTATATCTTTTACTCTTGTTCATGTGTCCTTTCATGAAAATATAATGATAGTATTGTTTTATTTACATTTATTTTTAACACTCTCACTTGGCAAAATAAAATGCTGGTAACTGTTGTTTCCCAGAATGTTTGGAAATTTTTGTTGCTCTTTGAAATTCTTGTTTTAAGTGAAATTCCTTTGGAAAATTTTGTATGAAAATTGCTACATGTCTGTATACCTACCACACCACTGAAGCAAAAATATGTAAATGTACTTGCTTAATGAGTTCTTCAGGAAAGACCACACATAATTTAAATGAAATGTGGTTGTCTTTCCATTACACTCAAAATGTGGGTCATGTAAAACAACCACAGTAGGGCTTTACTGGGTCAGCCTTAAGTGTGGTCCTTGCTGTGATTCTGTTGTTGGTCACATGAAAAGGGTAAGTCATCTGATGGCTTTCAGGAACTGTCACCCCTTGAATAGATCCCTAAAAGGAGCTAAGTTATATCTTTGGGGATTTAATGTGCTGTTCAGGTTATATTGTAGCCTTTTTTAAAAAAATTTTTTACCAGGTCTTTTCATTTTTTTTGACTGAGTTGCTTTAAATTTCTCTGACAAGTTTAAGTTTATAAGCTTTAGCTTATCTACGTGTGTGAAGAAGAGTTTTCATTAAAAAGCAGGCAGGTAATGATATAATTTAAATGGTTTTTCTAGTCACCTAATAAAAAAACTTTCATTTGAAATGTGATGACAAAAAGTGATCCTTTTTCCAGGATCATACACCATGATCAAGTGGGATTTATCCCAGGAATGCAAGGATTCTTCAGTATACACAAATCAATCAGTGTAATACACCATATTAACAAATTGAAGAAGAAAAACCATATGATCATCTCAACAGATGCAGGAAAAAAAAGCCTTTGACAAAATTCAGCACCCATTTATGATAAAAACTCTCCAGAAAGTGGGCAGAGAGGGAACCTACCTCAACATAATAAAGGCCATATACGACAAACCCACAGCAAACATCATTCTCAATAGTAAAAAACTGAAAGCATTTCCTCTAAGATCAGGAACAAGACAAGGATGCCCACTCTCGCCACTATTTTTCAACGTAGTTTGGGAAGTCCTAGCCACAGAAATCAGAGAAGAAAAAGAAATAAAAGGAATACAAATCGGAAAGGAAGAGGTAAAACTGTCACTGTTTGCAGATGACATGATACTATACATAGAGAATCCTAAAGATGCTACCAGAAAATTACTAGAGCTAATCAATGAATTTGGTAAAGTTGCAGGATACAAAATTAACGCACAGAAATCTCTTGCATTCCTATTCACTAACAATGAAAGATCAGAAAGAGAAGTTAAGGAAACAATCCCATTCACCATCGCAACAAAAAGAATAAAATACCTAGGAATAAACCCACAAAAGGTGGTAAAAGACCTGTACTCAGAAAACTATAAGACACTGATGAAAGAGATCAAAGATGACACAAACAGATGGAGAGATATACCATGTTCTTAGATTGGAAGAATCAATATTGTGAAGATGACTGTACTACCCAAAGCAATCTACAGATTCAATGCAATCCCTATCAAATTACCAATGACATTTTTTACAGACCTAGAACAAAATATCTTAAAATTTGTATGGAGACACAAAAGATCCCGAATAGCCAAAGCAATCTTGAGGGGAAAAAGACAGAGCTGGAGGAATTAGACTCCCTGACTTCAGACTATATACTACAAAGCTACAGTAATCAAGACAATATGGTGCTGGCACAAAAACAGAAATATAGATCAATGGAACAGGATAGAGAGCCCAGAGATAAACCCATGCACCTATGGTCAACTAATCTATGACAGAGGAGGCAAGGATATACAATGGAGAAAAGACAGTCTCTTCAATAAGTGGTCCTGGGAAAACTGGATAGCTACATGTAAAAGAATGAAATTAGAACACTCCCTAACACCGTACACAATAATAAAATGGATTAGAGACCTAAATGTAAGATGGGACACTATAAAACTCTTAGAGGAAAACATAGGAAGAGCACTCTTTGACATAAATCACAGCAAGATCTTTTTTGATCCACCTCCTAGAGTAATGGAAATAAAAACAAAAATAAACAAATGGGACCTAATAAAAAAAGCTTTTGCAAAGCAAAGGAAACTACAAACAAGACAAAAAGACAACCCTCTGAATGGGAGAAAATATTTGCAAACGAATCAACGGACAAAGGATTAATCTCCAAAATATGTAAACAGTTCATGCAGCTCAATATAAAAAAAACAACCCAATCCAAAAATGCGCAGAAGACCTAAATAGACATTTCTTCAAAGAAGACATACAGATGGCCAAGAAGCACATGAAAAGCTGCTCAACATCACTAATTTTTAGAGAAATGCAAATCAAAACTACAGTGAGGTATCACCTCACACCAGTTAGAATGGGCATCATCAGAAAATCTACAAACAAATGCTGGAGAGGGTGTGGAGAAAAGGGAACCCTCTTGCACTGTTGGTGGGAATTTAAATTGATACAGTCAGTATGGAGAACAGTATGGAGGTTCCTTAAAGAACTAAAAATAAAATTACCATATGACCCAGCAATCCCACTACTGGGCATATACCCAGAGAAAACCATAATTCAAAAAGACACATGCACCCCAGTTCATTGCAGCACTATTTACAGTAGCCAGGTCATGGAAACAACCTAAATTCCCATCGACAGACCAATGGATAAAGAAGATGTGGTACAAATATACAATGGAATATTACTCAGCCATAAAAAGGAATGAAATTGGGTCATTTGTTGAGACGTGGATAGATCTAGAGACTGTCATACGGGGTGAAATAAGTCAGAAAGAGAAAAACAAATATCGTATATTAACGCATATATGTGGAACCTAGAAAAATGGTACAGATGAACCGGTTTGCAGGGCAGAAATAGAGACACAGATGTAGAGAACAAACGTATGGACACCAGAGGGGGAAAGTGGTGGGTGGTGGTGGTGGTGGGATGAATTGGGAGGTTGGGATTGACATATATACACTAATATGTATAAAATAGATAACTAATAAGAAACTGCTTTATAAAAAATAAAGTTAATTTTTAAAAAAGTGATCCTTTTTCCTGCATTTTCTACATTATAAGCACAATTTTGTGTTACAGTTTTCTAAATATCACTTTAATAAAAATGACTAGAATTTGGGTGCTACTTAATTTAAAAATTAGATTTGAAACATCATTTTGACTGGTGAGAGGCTTCCAAAAATTCATTTTAGATACATGTAACCATTTTCTTATAATACTGGATATCAATTCATTTGGTTAAGGAGTCCAGTAGTTTTACAAGGCTGAAAAGCTTAAAGTATCTCAAATGTGAAATATTGCTAATTTCTTTGAAAGCATACATATTTAAATAAGTTTAGAAATTTGAGCAGGCTGTCAGAAGATAATCGCACAGCCTATTTATTTTCATAATGATTTGGTATAGGGATTACTAACAGAATTTGGAAAAGAAATTAACTAGCTTCAACAAATTTGGCCATAAACTTTTGTTTTAGGGCACATACTTTTATTGTGAAATCTGTGGATTTGCCTTTAGTTGCTGCTTTTAGTGTCATTTACTTTAAGTGTGCTAAGTCTCTGTATTTTTCGTTCTTTTAGATATGATACAGTTGACGGCATGTAAGTGGTTATTTGTTTTTCCGAAGACATAAGCAGTTTTAGTATGTGAAGATTTTTAATAATTAAATTTTGAATTTAAAAACAAATTTCAAAACATCATAACATGTTTCTCTGCAGTCTTCTATTTTCCTCCAAGAGTTATTTAAATAATAATCTAGATGACAGTGTTTACTGTTGGTAAGATGGTAGTCTTTTCATGTGCAAATTATACTGCAGATTCTTTACATTTATATGGATTGGCTTATTCCTCCCAAGGATGAAATTAAATGAGCATTTTATAGATAGGTTATTATAAGTAAGAGTATATATTGAAAATCTCAATTCTGTGTGAATTCTAATTAATTAATTAATTTATTTATTTATTTATTTATTTATTTATTTTTGCGGTATGCGGGCCTCTCACTGTTGTGGCCTCTCCCGTTGCGGAGCACAGGCTCCGGACGCGCAGGCTCAGTGGCCATGGCTCACGGGCCCAGCCGCTCCGCAGCATGTGGGATCTTCCCGGACTGGGGCACGAACACGCGTCCCCTGCATCAGCAGGTGGACTCTCAACCACTGCGCCACCAGGGAAGCCCTAATTTATTTTTTTAATTCTAGTTTTTTATAATTTTTTACAATATATTTATTTATTTTCAAATTGCAGCAGTATTGTTGGATAATCTAAGTTGCTTAAACATACAGTTTCAGTTATTTAAGACTGCCAATTAAAAAATCGTTATTAGAGTATTTTTTTTTCTAGAGCCTAAAAGTGTTTTGGGGAGTGGCAGAAGTGAGTTTTACAGAAATCAAACAAAAGCTTTGAACCCTCTCACTGGAAAAATGCTTGCGTGAATACACAACACAAACACACATTTATTTGGTATGTCATTTCAGGGCATTCATTGACACTCTGCCCAAGAGATCCAAGACCCCTATATTAAAAACACCTGCCATAAAGATGAGAAATATATTAATATGAAGGGCCTTATCAGCTTTTAATGAAATAATGATATTTACACTTTAAAATTTATTTCAGTTTACCTCACTTTTTGAATGTTGATTCTTCTTCTAAGTTAATGTTTGGTTTATTTTCATTTTCAGAACTTCTGATTAATTGTTTAATTGTTAAGACATACCGAAGGTTTGTAAGTTTTCTTTTGGTGAAGGAATATCCTTTAGTTAAGTAACATTTTGTTCTAACTTACACTAACTGCAAAAACAAATCCTTTTGGTCACAACAGTACATCACATCTTTGTCCTTCCTTTTTGCTAAGAAAAATCAGTAGCCAGTGTTCTTTCTGTCCTGTTGCTCATTTAATATTTTCCATCTTGCTCTCTTGTCCTCCTCCTCGAGAGGGAAGAATAGTGTTGTAATGGTCAGAATACTCAGCCTTGTAGGGAGAGAAGTCACCATAATCAAGAGTGTGTCAAATCAGGATTAAAGTGACTAGCCTTGAAGTTACGGATGAAATACAAAGCCTGACTTTGTTTTTAAGCCATGATTTAACTTTTTAACCACTTTATTGAGATAAAGTTCACCAATTTAATATGTACAATTAAATGGTCAAAGCCTGTTTTTGTGGAGGCAAAATAAACATGTTTTATCAATAAAGTCAGAAAAGGGCCTGCCTCTTTTAAGTTGTCCCAGTGTATTGAATTGTTTTTAGAGATCGTGAAAGCCACAGAGCCCACTTTTCTTTCCTCCCTGGAGCTGTAATAGGTTACTGATACTTCGGCATTCTCTTGTGTCTGTAAATATACTAGCCTTCACATAAAGCTCATTTGTAGTATTTTTCAACATGAAAATTTTGAACAAAATTGTTCAGAGGTTTGAACCTGTGGAGTTTAATGTCAATAGAGTGAACTACTTTTGACTGTGCTTGTGTCTATTGTTTGGCATTTCAGAAATGTCAAGATATTCATTTGCTTCTTCGCTCTCTCTCTCTTTTGTGTGTGTGATCACTGACCATCTTTAGAACTTAAGACACTAAAATATTTGACATAGGTGGAATGAATTTTTCAAGAGCATTAAAATTACATTAAGTGGCCTAGAAATACTCTGCTTGCCTCAACGAAGAGTGTTCTAGGTATTGCCTGGTAGTTTTTTCTAGCATATCAATTCAGTAACCAAAATAGGTTTGAATTATTGTGATGTCAGTAGTCGTCTAAAAGGAGAGATTATAACACTTGGAAAATTGTAGAACTAAAAATATTCTACATGTATTGACTTCATTAACTCAATACCTTTTTTCACATTAAAATTTTGTTTAAAATAAAGTAATTTTCTTCTAGTTTTCCTTTCTAAGAATGTATTTAGGGAATGTGTCCTTTCCATTTTCCTTCTACAGTTTATTTTATGTGTTATCTTCAGATTTGATATGCATTAGGTTTAGAGAAACGTTCTGCTAATATAGTTGCCTTTGGTAGATCTATTTTCATAATAATTATTCACTAGAGACTTTCAAGTTTAGCTATGAAACTTCATGGAAGGAAGTTCTAAATTATAAATATTTATAAATTTTTTAAGTTTCTAGAGAATTTTTAACATGTTCATATATAAAACTTCAAATCTGTGTTCCGTGTCATTTAAGGTGGTGTCAGAATAATTGAAAAATTATTTTGAAACTTATTTTCAAAAAACAGCAGAGAATTTAGTAATGGCACACAGCAGCTCATTTGTTTTCATCACTGTTTCAGAGTTTTGTATTACACTTTTCATTTTTAGACATTAAATGATTATCTTTAATGTTCACAGGAGCCCTCTTGCACAAATGGAAGAAGAAAGAAGGGAGCATGTAGCTAAGATGAAGAAGATGGAGATGGAGATGGAGCAGGTGTTTGAGATGAAGGTCAAAGAAAAAGTTCAAAAACTGAAGGACTCTGAAGCTGAGGTAATCAACCTAATATTTTCACCTTTTATAGGCACAATATTCCTTTTAAAAGTACCTTTAATAAAATTCATAGATAATATAACCTTTCTCCAGATCTTTTCAAATACAATACGCTAACAATAAAATGGAAAAATAAAAGCAAGCACTATGTTTACAATAATATATATTTTAATATGTATTTGAATACAAGTATACTTGGTAGGAAGACATAGTAGAATACTTACAATAAATTTTATTAGCTATAATTAACAAGTTATAAGAAATGAAATTATAAGCCATTCCATCTAGTCAATATAAGAAAAGTAAAGATCAGAGTTTTGGGTTAATGTAAGAATAAAAACTAGTGTAAGTGTAATAATAATAGACGAGACTTATTTGCATATGAATGAAAAAGAAAGAACCTTAGTTAAACTATAGGCATGCCAAGGTAAATTACAGACAGAGGAAAAAATGAAGAAATGTGATTTTTATAAATGAGTTGGGTCTTATTTGTAATATAGTGTCAACGTAATTCCCACTGTTACAAAAATCAGGTAGGGTGGTGACAAAGCATTCCAGCAAGCTGATATACTACCTTGGAATCTCTCTAGATGTTGAGGCATATATTTAGTTTCTATTAATCAAAAAGATCATGAAGACATATCCTTCAATAAGTGATAAGAAATAAAAGATGGAGAAAAAAAACACACTAACACAAGCATCTGTACAGTAAGTAGTTGGCTTGATGTCCAAGAGCAGTAGAAGAAACTCTAGGTGAACACAAAATAAATCAACAATTTCAGTATAATTTCTCAGCACAGATGTATTATCATTGTGCTGAAAATTACTTTTAAATATATGGGATGACATTAATATGAAATACTTTTAAAATTACTTTTAACGATAAAATTCAGTGAGATCCCTATGTTTATATGTGGCTCCACTAATATAATAATATTTGTGTTTAAATATATTAAAAGGAGACTCCGATCTAGTCTGTTAGATCCTTACAGTTGGTCTCTTTGCTTTTGTAATGAATTACTGCATAAAATACATAAACCTTCTTTGACTAAATATATAACCAAAAGTACTGTGATCCATTGAGTAGATGGAATGCATGGAGTAAAAAGTATTCAGTAATTTTGAGAAGATGTTTTTATTCCACATTAGATTTCTCTTAAATCACTGGGCTTTTCATGTAATCTCTTATTAAAAAAAACTTTCACTGTTGTTATATTTATCATATGCTTAATTCAGTGGGGATACAGAATAGTTCCTCCTGGTCTAAGACTACCAAGCACTGCAGAAATAGCATCCCTGGCATCTGTTATTAAGATGACATTTAGGAGATTAAGTTTAGTCTTTTTTATTAATTAGCTTTTTATTAAATCTATCCATCTGAGTCTCTACCCCTTCACTAATTAATAAATAATCTGGAAAATCCGTATCAGAAGGTGAATAAAAACAGGAGTAATCAAGAGTCTGCATTATCTCCACCTTGAGATTACGATGAAAATCTGAAAGGAGTTGAATTTACATTTGGTATAGACATATTTTAGGGCCTGCTCCTAAGAGTAAATGTTATATAAACAAACAATTATAAAACTGTAGTTATAGAACCCTTTGAGAGTTTTTACGATTACTGTGAATGGTGAAAACAGAGTTTTGCGAAACTTAACTGCTCTTTGAAGGATAGAATCTTTATTAACATTAAAAGGACCTGTAAAGAGATCTCGACCAAGTTTCTCCTAATTCAGTAAGCCATATAAGTATGTAAATATATAGGTGAAGAAACCTATTTAACCTTGTTTAATACTATTTTTTCTCAAGTGCTAGAAATACTTGTTTGGGGCACAGTTGCTAATATCCAGCAGCACAGTGTATCAGGCACAGTATTAAGCATCTTTCATGGATTATGTCATTTAATTCATACCACAGCCCTTCAAGATGGATATTATTGTCCATTTCCCTTTTTTAAATGAGCGGAAAGATAAATTAACTTGGTCTATGCTGCATAGCTGTAAGCCAGTATTTGAATACACTTAACTTTGTTCTTAATCACTAGACAAGTCCATAATCATGTATCCACAGTTTCAGAAAACTGCAAAACCAGACATAGAACTAATAGTTTTATCCCACTTGATGTGAATATTTATATACTTCACTGCAAAAAATAGTGTGTTTGGTTATAGGTGCTACCTTAGACAGCCCAGGAGTTGTTTTGTAAATAGAGTATATAGACCTTTCTAAGTAGTACTGGCTTTCTGAAATCTGAAAAATTCTGAACTATGAAACACATCTAACCCCAAGGGTTTCTAGGAAGTGAAGGATTGTGACCTGTACTTTTAACCTACATGCAGTTAACACAAAGATATGTATATGTGACAGAAATGTACAGGTAAAGAATGATGAACACTGGTGAACCTGTGGTCCAGCTTAAAAAAATAAGGCATCATCAGTTCATTTGAGGCCCCTTTGTGTCTCTCCCCTATTGTATCCCTCTCTCTCCTTCTCAGAGGTGACTATTCTGAATTGTGTGTATATAATTCCCTTGCATTTTTTTTTAATAACCAAAGGCATTTTCCTGTCTTCCTATTTTCTGACATTTTCTTAGTAACTTGTTTGCTATCATCAGGAAGATGTTACCTCAAATTTGATTCATGTTTGCTTAAATATATTTTAGATGGTTTTGTTTTGTAAGAACTGCATGAAATAATTTGGAATGAGAATGAATATGAAGTCACTTTTTGTGGGTTTACAAAGTAATTAAGAAAACAAGTTGTATGCGAAATTACAATCCAAATTCAAGATGTTAATTCATTGGTGTAATACAGTCTTTAATAAAACATAGTTCCTGGACATCTGAAAGTTTTTAATATTAATAGTTCTTAGGGAAGAAAAAGTTCTTAGTTATTCATTGTAGTTTTTTTTTTCTGTGACTGTTTTCCTCAGAAATGGATTAACTAGCACCTAAATGAATTATTTAATGAACTATTAGATAAGCTCTTTGTTTCTGCAGTTACTCTGCATGAGTGTTTTCCACCTTTGAGCCAGCATTCTTTTTTTTTTTTTTTTTTTTTTTTTTGCGGTATGCGGGCCTCTCACTGTTGTGGCCTCCCCCGTTGCGGAGCCCAGGCTCCGGATGCGCAGGCTCAGCGGCCATGGCTCACGGGCCCAGCCGCTCCACGGCATATGGGATCCTCTCGGACCGGGGCACGAACCCGCATCCCCTGCATCGGCAGGCGGACTCTCAACCACTGCGCCACCAGGGAGGCCCCAGCCAGCATTCTTTATAGCATTAGTTCTCAATGTAGAAAGAACCACCTGCTTTAGAATCACGGGGGCTTGTTGAAAATGTAGATTTCTAGACTTAACAAAAACATAGAGATTCTAATTCAGTATGTCTGTGTGAGGTCCAGGATTCTTTTTTTTTTTTTGCGGTGTGCGGGCCTCTCACTGTTGTGGCCTCTCCCATCGCGGAGCACAGGCTCCAGACGTGCAGGCTCAGTAGCCATGGCTCACAGGCCCAGCCGCTCCGCTGCATGTGGGATCTTCCCGGACCGGGGCACGAACCCGTGTCCCCTGCATTGGCAGGCGGACTCTCAACCACTGCGCCACCAGGGAAGCCCCCAGGATTCTATATTTTTAACAAGCATTCAGGTGATTTGTACGAAGACTGATATTTGAGAACCACTGCTTTATAAGAATCGGGGACCTTATCCCATGATCTTGTAACTCTTAGATCCTCATCTATTTGCTTTCTTTTCACTTGTCTCAGCTTTCTGAACTTGGAATTACAAGACAGGTTCAAATCCTGGTTCTGCCACTTTTTGGCTAATGACTTTGGGCAAGTGACATAAACTCTGCAACTGTTTGGTCATCTATGAAGTGGGAGCAGTGGTGTCTTCCCTGCCCAGCTTCCTACATGTTTTGTGAGTAAGGAAAAATGAGATGATAAGATAGGGTATGCCCATTATAAAGTGCTACACACTGTAGCTTATTGTACTCTTTTTTTCCCTGTTTACCAAGATTATTCTCTTTGATCACTGGCCTTTTGGGTGGTAAGTCCTATAGGTAGAGGAATTTTAGACAGTGCTAAAAGATTAGACAGTGCTAAAACCAGGTGATACTTTGAATTTATAGCATAAGAACTGAATGCTCATTAGGATGCTTGGATGAAATGTACTTCTGCTCCTGATTTCTCAAACAGTTTTATTTTATATATTGTGCTCTGAATTAGCTCCAACGGCGCCATGAGCAAATGAAAAAGAATTTGGAAGCACAGCACAAAGAATTAGAGGAAAAACGTCGTCAGTTTGAAGATGAGAAAGCAAATTGGGAAGCCCAACAACGTATTTTAGAGCAACAGAACTCTTCAAGGTATCTAATATCAGATTCCCAAGAAACGTGTGTATTAATGCTTTAAAGAATTATTTTCCTATTTATTTGAAAAACATTAAAATAACATTTAAAAAGACATCATTCATTATCATAAATCCCAAGCACAAATAATTTTCATGGATGAATCTTTTATATAGATGGATGCAGTCTGTCTATTATAACAGTATTTTTTTCACTGTAAACATTTTCCATGACTTAACAATCTTCATAATTATAATTTAGTAGCTTCATAACATTCTCTTCAGTTGACTCACCATAATCAGTCGCTTACCTTTTCCCATCAAATGTTGGACATAATGGTTGTATTTAATTTTTGGCAAACATAGAGAACACTGCTACAAAGATCTTTTATACATTTAGAGGTATGTCTTTATTGTGTTGAATTATTTCATTAAGATAAAATTTTGGATATCTAATTCCTAATGCAGCTAATTAGTTACTCTTAATTTACACAAAAATCAGTAGTATTTGTACTTTGGTTTTCTTCTTTTCCTCATTAGTCCCATTTAAAACTGAAAAGTTGTATCCCTTTAAGGATTCTACAGTTTACCCTCACTGCTAAACATTTTCAAGATTTTCAACACTATCCTTCTATTAACTTTTTCCCCAAGGAAGAAGAAAATATTTTGTAAAAGCGAAGCATTTCAGAATGCAAATGGCAGTAGGAGAAAAGGATACCCAGGTTGATGTCAGTTGGTCTTTTTTGATTTGCACTGTTTCATTTAGGAAAAATTGTGCTTGTATATTAAAAATGAGGTTTTGTCATGTTTTTTACTGTTTGTTTTGGAATTTTGTCAAATATTTGTCCAAGAAAATAATATGGTAGACTAGTATTGTCCTTATTGTTAACTTTAAATCTTCTAATTTTTAAATGAAAACATAGTGTTTGAAAATCCAACACAGTTGTAGTTGGTTTAGCTATTGCTACCATATGTTATCTATGTTTATAAAGTGGTCACTCATTTTGATTATTTTCCTTTAATCGTTTAGAACCTTGGAAAAGAACAAGAAGAAAGGGAAGATCTTTTAAACCCTCTTTTGACCACCAGTTACATATTAGTTGCCAACATGCCAGCTTGGACATCAGTGTTTGTTGGATCCGTTTGACCAATTTGCACCGGTTTTATCCTTAATGATGGATTTAACAGCATGACAAAAATTATTATTATTATTTTTTGTTCTTGACGGAGATTAAGATGCCTTTAATTGTCTAGGGTGTTGTGTACTTAGAAACTAACAGCTCTAAGTACCTTTCCTATGTTTTCTTTTTTTATTAAACAGATGTCTTCAATTTAATGCAAGAAAACATTTTACCGTCGTACAATCATGTTCTGGTAGTTTGATTGTTTACAGGATATTCCAAAATAAAAGGACTCTGGAAGGTTTTCATTGAGGATAAATTGCCATAATATGATGCAAACTATGCTTCTTTATGAATTATAATACAAAGTTTCCATTCAGTGCAGCATATACAATAATGTAATTTAGTCTAACACAGTTGACCCTATTTTTTGACACTTCCATTGTTTAAAAATACACATGGAAAAAAAAAACCTATATGCTTACAACGCACCTAGAGCTTTTTTATAACAACCTCTTTTTTTGTTTGTTTTGGATTCTTTAAATATATATTATTCTCATTTAGTGCCCTCTTTAGCCAGAATCTCATTACTGCTTCATTTTTGTAATAACATTTAATTTAGGTATTTTCCATATATTGGCCCTGCTAAAATAGAATATAGCATCTTTCATATGGTAGGAACCAACAAGAAAACTTTCCTTTAATTCCCTTTTACACTTTATGGTAAGTAGCAGGGGGAAAAAATGCATTTATAGATCATTTCTAGGCAAAATTGTGAAGCTAACAACCAACCTATTTCTACCTATGTGCAGTCTCTTTATTTTACTAGAAATGGGAACCATGGCCTCTTGAAAAGAAAAAAAAGTCACCATTCTGCATTTAGCTGTATTCATATATTGCATTTCTGTATTTTTTTTGTTTGTATTGTAAAAATTTCACATAATAAACAATGTTGTGATGTAACTGAGCGTGGGGTCTTAAATATTCTACAGTTGATATACAAGAGTGTACAGTGTATTTGGTTTGTTTTTTTGTTTTTTGGGGTTTTTTTTTGCTGTACGCGGGCCTCTCACTGTTGTGGCCTCTCCCATTGCGGAGCACAGGCTCCGGACGCGCAGGCTCAGCGGCCATGCCTCACGGGCCCAGCCGCTCCGCGGCATGTGGGATCTTCCCAGACCGGGGCATGAACCCGTGTCCCCTGCATCGGCAGGCGGACTCTCAACCACTGCGCCACCAGGGAAGCCCTGTACAGTGTATTTGGGAAGAAACTTTTCAACTTGAATTTGCCTCCTCCATAATTGTAACTCTTATCTTTTCTCTTGTATGTTTGTTTCATTTAGAATGCATACGCCCTGATTTTCTAACTAACGGGATATAGCATCTCTCTACTCATTTCTGTTTCCTATTAACACGTTATTTCTCTGAGAAAGAATTTCAACTCCCCAGGTGAACTCACAAGTCCTTGGACTGAAATTTTTTAACTGGAAGGAGGGTGGTATAATTTCTTTTCACTATAAGGTCAAATGATATAGATTTTAACAAAATGCTTTATGATATTTTAAGTATAATTAATGCAACACAGTTTGTTACCTTAAAAAGTTTCACCATATCTTTTTAAAATTAATGATCCAAGCAGAAGGAAGTAACTGATATTTCTGATTAGCCAATATTTTTGTTTACATCAGAGGCTGATGGGTTTAAACAAATCAGTATGCTTGAAAGATCTTGTTGCTTTTCAAAGATATATAGATATAAAGTGTAAAGCATATTAGGAAGATTATTCACCTTACAGAATCTTGACTTTACATATAAGTTCACCCTGGAGTGCTATTTTTAAACCAGATCTTATAGGGCATTAAAAACGTGATTTTAAGAATACTGCAGTAGGGCTTCCCTGGTGGCGCAGTGGTTGAGAGTCCGCCTGCCGATACAGGGGACACGGGTTCGTGCCCCGGTCCGGGAAGATCCCACATGCCGCGGAGCAACTGGGCCTGTGAGCCATGGCCGCTGAGGCTGTGCGTCCAGAGCCTGTGCTCCGCAACGGGAGAGGCCACAGCAGTGAGAGGCCCGCGTACCGCAAAAAAAAAAAAGAATACTGCAGTAAATACTTATCCTTATTTGATGGCCATCACTAGTCTTGGAAAACTTTTGTTAATCCTAAAATGCTTTCTGCTATTGGAGAATATACTGTAGTGCAAATGGCTTTTTTTTTTTGGCTGCGTTGGGTCTTTGCTGCTGTGTGCAGGCTTTCTCTAGTTGTGGCAAGTGGGGGCTCCTCTTCGTTGCTGTGCGCGGGCTTCTCATTGCGGTGACTTCTCTTGTTGTGGAGCACTGGCTGTAGGCGTGCAGGCTTCAGTAGTTGTGGCTCGCGGGCTCTAGAGCGCAGGCTCGGTAGTTGTGGGATCTTCCCGGACCAGGGCTTGAACCCGTGTCCCCTGCATTTGCAGGCGGATTAACACTGTGCCACCAGGGAAGCCCTGCAAATGGCTTTTAAAAAAAAAAATTGGCTTTTATTTCAAGACCAGCATCAGATATTCAGGAATAACTGTAAGTAAACATGCAGGGGTTTTTTTTGTTTGTTTGGTTTGGTTCTTATGTTAAGAGAGATTGGGTTAACACCCCTAACCAGAAAAGTTTGGTTTTAGGAAGTTAAGAATAACCTACTGAATTTGGAGACTGCAAAATGAGGAAGTTTATATTGACCACCTGCCTAACTGGTAAGTACTGCTGCTTCCAGAAAAAGGTTCTCATAGGTGCCATTTAAAAATTCTGTATACATTGTGATAACTTTATAAAGTCACCTTTATTCTACTTCCCTAGTGAAAACTTTCAATAGTCTTTATCCATGTCATGCCTGAGGTTTTATCTGATTCTGATATAGGACCCATACAACTTGACTGGGTCTTTTGAAGGTTGGTTCCAAGCTTTTCAAGCATATTGAGGGCTTTTTTGTTATATGGCCTGTGTATTTTTGAGAACTGTTAGGTGATTATTCACAATACATATAACATTCAGGAAGGCATAAGGAAAGGTCAGCTTGTAAACAGCAAAACGGGCAATACCTGGTCTCCATTGTCGGAGGCATTATATAATTGAAGTCACTCATTAACCACTATGCTATCTTTTTAATTAAGTGAGACTGACCAAGTATGCACTAGTATGCCAGTGAACATCTTGGGCACCACATGGCAGAGTTTTACTGCCACCTACTGGAAATAAGATCTAATTGTTTTTATGAAGTTCACCAGTAACTGGGGAAGTTGATAATAAATCGGACATATGGCTTATTTCTGTGTAGCTCAGGTTGTAATTTTGAAAGCTGAGGAGATAGAAACTCCTGCTTTTCAGACTCATTAGCTTAGTGTCACAGTACAACCTACAGATTCTGACTCTGCACCTTTTGTGCCTTTTATTCTCTTGGAGAAAGACCTAGGAATGTGGAAGTCAGAGTATAGTAGGTGAGGAAAAATAAGAAGGAAAGAAGGTTGTCTGATAAGCAACAAGAGCAAAGTGTTGACTTAGCACGTCATCTAGATTGCTGTTTCCAAACCTGATCCTGTTTCCTTATGAAAATATTTTTGAGCATGTATCTGTGATTATAATTGTACAGTAAATTGTATACATGTAGCACTATGTTAATGTGAATATTATGAAACAAAATTTTAAAAATTGAAAAAAAGTTTAGCACTCTTCCCAAGCCCCAGTGAATTATTTAATACACTCTACTTTGGAAGCCCTTGATTTAGTATGGTTGTAGGAGTCATATTCAGTTATTGTTGAATCCCCAAGGAAGTCCTAGTGAATACTGCTGTGGTATCCTACGTGATGTAAAAGGAAAGATTATTGTCTGCCACTCCAGTAAATTGAAATCCTTTCTAATAAATAGCTTGCAAGTGAAAACAAAAGTTCATGTCTTTCATTTAGGATATTTACCCTACCCCAGACAGTGAGCTAAATGGTTTATGTGCATTATCTTCATTTAATCCTTAATAGATACCAGTGTCATCCTTTTACAGATGTGGAAACAGCTTTGGAGATGGTTAGTGGCTTACCCAATAGACGGGTGGTAACTGGCAGAGCTGGAGTTTGAACTGGTCTTGGCAACACCAGGACCTGTGTGCTTCAGTCTTATGCCATATGACCCCCTGGTGTGTGCTAGAAAACACTGGACACACTAATTATCTAGGTTCAAATCCCATCTCTGTATAAATTATGTTACCTTTCTGAATATTTGTTTCTTAAGCCATAAAGTAGGGCCCACATCTCCCTTGCTGGTTCAGAGTGAAGATTAGATTGTGACTGCACATGTGAAGGTGTCTGGACCTTGAGAGATTATCCTTGAATTTTAAGAAAATTCAATTAACACAAAAACAAAAACATTTCAACACCTCCCTCCTCTCGCAGAATGTTGATGGATGTGGTGATGCCAGGGCCATGACAAAAGTATTGTCTTTTCCCACTTTTAGGTAAGTTTGCATGGTGCCATGATAACTCTCCAGACCTGCTTCTTTGTACACAGCCTTTTGGAGTTACTAAATGAGGTATGTTTCAACAGTAGGGTACATCATGGAAATAAGGTAATTCTGGTTAAGAGCAGGTTTTCTGCAGTGCTAGTAATGGGAGTTATAAAACTTGAACTTCTTTGGAAGTAATGCTGAGATGGTTTATCAGTATCTCATCTGTGAAAACATTGCTGCTTTTCCAGCAAACTTGGTTCCCATGATTTGGGATTAATCCATAGAATGTTCAGAGTTTAGTGTCAGCCGTTTTCAACAGAAAATAGGGATGACAATTTCCTGTGTTCTTTAGAAGACTTTCAAAGCTTCACAGGAAGAATGAAGACTATTCTTGGCCTGAACATTTGCCCCATGGAGTGCTGTGCCCAGCCAAACAGCATTGTATTAGCAAAGGAGGGTCAAGTGAAAGGAGACCTTGTTCTGTGCCAGGCTCTCAAAGGGTAGCCTGAAACCCCACTGGCCACCCAGATGCAGTGTTTGTGGACCTGCTGAAACCTAATGCCATTCAGGCTTTCTGAAATCCTTTGGGATAGGGAGAAGGAGTAGTAGTTGACACTTCTGAGAATAGAGATCTGTGAGGACTTGGCATAAGGTGGGAGGCTAATTGGCGGAGATGGTAAGACGCTGCCAACAAGTGTCCATTTTTGGTTATCTTCTTCTTCAAAGTGAGTCCTTAGCTTCCTAGCTTACAGGTGTGTTGCAAGGAACAGTGTTTCACCCTGGCTACTTACAGGGAAACAGCAGACCCCAGAAGCCCCACGAGTAGGAGTCTGCTTCTCATCCAAGTGTGCAGTACTGAACCAGGTCTAGCAGGGGCTTACAACTTTTTCCCCCCTCATTTAATTCTGTTGTCTTTGAATTTCACTGGGCTCTTTCATATTTAAATGTATGCTCCAAGCCCAGAAAAGTTCCCTGTGTTTGGGGTAAGCTAGTAATTTAAGCAACTTGGCAAGTGGTGGGTGAAGTGATAGGTGCCGTGGCACAGACCCCAGAATTAATGTGAGCTTTTTCCCCTTGCTTTTCAGAAGTAAAGGGATATATGTTTTGTCTGGTTGGGAGTGGGGGTAGCTGTCAGTTTTTTCCCTAGGGATAAATCTCTTGATTATACAAATCTATGGCTTAGTGTGGTTTACGTTTCAAACCAAAAAAAGAGCAGTGTTGTAATTAACATTTTGGGAACACAGTTCTTTCACTCAGACATCAAAATTAAATCTTCCTTAGACCTTCGGGTTGCTGGGTAAAGGTATAAGAAACTCAAGTTGGCATTTTCTCTCCCAAACCTCTACTTCATTGGTGCTTAATTAAGCCTCATCCCTCGTAGTCATGCTTGGAAGATGGAATAGAGGCCACTGAGGCAAGCTCACTTCTGTGAACTCTTCATTCAGATGGGATTGATCCAAGTATAACCCATGTCCCGAAGAGGAGATGGGCTTTCTCTCCAACTTGTACTATGAGGACTGAGGAACTCATCCTACCAAATATGAACATTTTGACAATATTCAAACTGGGAAGAATTCCTATTTATCAAAGGAGAGAAAGCTCACTTGGAAATTGAGGCAAGGGAACAAAATCATTGAAAAGTGAAGCAGCAAGTGTTTGTTGAGTACCTGCTATGTGCCAAATACAGAGTTCACATAGATTCTCAGTGAAAGATCAGTAGAATTTTATGACATGGCCATTTTAATCCCTCATTAATAACAAGCAGACTAGAATGGATAAAGAAGATATGGTATATATATTCAATGGAATAGTACTCAGCCATAAAAAAGAATGAAATAATGCCATTTGCAGCAACATGGATGGACCTGGAGATTATCATACTAAGTGAAGTAAGTCAGAAAGACAAATATCATACGATATCACATGTGGAATCTAAAAAAATGATACAAATGAATTTATTTACAAAACAAACAGACTCACAGACATAGAAAACAAACTTATGGTTACCAAAGGGGAAAAGAGGGGGATGGATAAATTAGGACTTTGTGATTAACAGATACACTACTGTATATAAAATAGGTAAATGACATGGACCTACTGTATAGCACAGGGAACCATATTCAATATCTTGTAATAACCTATAATGGAAAAGAATCTGAAAAAGAATATATATATATAAAGCTGAATCACTTAGCTGTACTCCTGAAACTAACAACATTGTAAATCAACTATACTTCAATAAAAAAAAGCAAAAAAAAAAGACTAAAATTTAACTGTAAAATTATATAATATTTGTATTAGTTATCCATTGCTGTATGCAAAGCAACAACTGCCCCCTAACCTTAGTAATGATAACATTTAATCTGTAATAATAACATTTGTTTTCTTAGTTTTTGCAGGTCAGGAATTAGCCAGGTGGTTCTGGCTGGGGGATGGCATTAAAGATGTTGGCTGGAGGGCCTTCTTACAAGATGGCTCTGTCGGATCACTGGCGAGTTGATGTCAGGAGCCCTCAGTCCCTTACTACATGGACCTCTCCATAGGGCTTCTTGAGTGTCCTTCTGACATGGTGACTGGTTTTCTCCCACAACAAGTGATCCAAGAGAGATCAAGGTTTAAGCCACAATGTCTTTTATGACCTAGCTTTGGAAGTCACACCATGTCCTTTCTTCAACATGCTATTTATTGCTGATGCAGCTCAGCCCTGTTCAATGTGGGAGGCAGCTGTACAAAAGCTGGAGTGCCAGGAGGCCACTGCTACAACATTTTATCTTTTTGTTTAATAAATAGTTTTTCAAATTTTTGTTTAATAAACAAAATTACTTAAGTATTTTGTTTAATAAACATTTTTACAAATAACGCTGCAGTGAACATTTCTGTACACATCTTCTTGCCCAAATATGCGAGTTTCTATAGGCTTATGTATCAACATCAACAAAGTCAGCAAGTCTGTGCCTTTTAGGTTCATAAACCTCTGTCAAGGTTTCTGGGAGGCATCACGCAGAATATTTTATCCACTGCCTCCTCCCCACTCAGATCAGATGTCCCTACAGGCCCTACCCATGGCCTTAATTAACTCCAGGCTTCCATCTTTACAGTTTCAACCAGAGAAGAGAGCAGGAGTTCTTCCCCTGCCCGAAAGTTTGAAAAATCTCAGGGAAGAACTACAACAGGCCCAGTAGGGTGGGTGGCAAAGCCGTGGTCACAGAAATAACAGCTGTGAGCCAAACAGTACCCCTGCTCCCCTGCAAACTTGTCTCCCCCTAGGGATTATGGGTAAATGTGGTACCAATTCTGCAGCCAGCCAACCTGGGCATTTGAACCAGTTCACCCCATGCACACCCCACATTCCAGCTCGGGCTTTGCCTATGTTGGCTGTTGTGGAGCTCCACGTGGCCTACAACCTTCTTCCCCACACCCAGGCAGCCCCCGAACCTTGGCCCCCATGAGACTGCACCTGTCTCCCTCCCTCCTTGCTGCCCACCCTGGGCCAGGGTTTACACTGGCCCCTATTCCATGGGTCATGGGTGCACCCAAAGCCCACATCTCAGCACTTCCCCCCTCACAGGGCTGGCTTCCTGTTGGTACACACAACAGATTGTCAAATACCTCCTCCCCATTTTATAGATTTTTTAAAAAATATATTTATTTTTGGCTGCGTCCGGTCTTAGTTGCAGCGTGCGGGCTTGGTAGTTGCAGTGCGTGGACTTAGTTGCCCCACAGGATGTGGGATCTTAGTTCCCTGACCAGGGATCAAACCCGCATCCCTTGCATTGGATGGTGGATACTTAAACCACTGGAACACCAGGGAAGTCCCCCCATTTATAGGTTTTTAATGAACTTTTTTCCTTCTTATTTTCAATTTTGGCAAAAAGTACTTTTTTCTGAACCATTTTTGAGTCATTTGAAGCCCAGTGCCCTTTATATTAAATACTTAGGTGTGTATTTCCTAGAAAAAAGGAAATTCTCATATAATAGAATAATAATCAAAACTTGATGAAATTTAATGAGCTTTTAATAAGACAACATTTATAGATCCTGTCAGATCACTGACAAGTTGATGTCAGGAGGCCTCAGTCCCTTGCTACATGGACTTGCTTGAGTGTTCTTATCTTCAGCTATATATTTGTGTGTTCATATTTATGTACACTGCACTTTGCATTATGGCCCAAAGCTCCCAGTTCTGGCTGTTGTGTTTGCATATTCCTTCAAATAAATTTAAAGGGAATCAACTCAGCATCCCTGGGCCTGGACCTCTTCATCACCAATAAACCCTGTGAGTTGACTGGATGGGATCAGTGGCCAGGTTGACACCTGAGTCTAGGTGTCACTTCTCTCTCTACCATCCATTCATGCATTCATTCATTCTCATTCTCTCCATCTGACCTCTGAGTACGGGACAGCCAGGTGTCCTCTGCCCCACATCAAGACTTAGGCTTTCCGCGGTGAGACAGAAATGCACCGCCACCTCAAGGGGGCTTCGAAGATTAAGGCAGCGGAAGGTAGTGGCCTCAGCCTGGCCCCACCGGTGCTGGGGAAGGTGGGCTCCCTGCTGCCCCTTGGCAGCCTAGAAGCCCTCACAGGGCCTTGCTCCCCATGCAAGTAGCTCGAGAGGCTGCCCCCACGCCTGTCCAGCCAGTTCCCTCTCGGGCCTCCCATCTCTTGGGGTCAAGTGGGGGCTAGGATCTGTGGAGACAGCCCCTGCCTTACTCCCATGGGCCGCCATTCGAGCGTCAGCAGCGGACGGTGGCTGTTGGGACAGAAGGTGGCAGCATCCTCACGCACCCTGCGACCCTGCGCCAGGAGGTGGCTTTCCAGGGGGCTCCCAGAGCACCCGCCAACCCTGAATTCCACTCAACTGTTGGATTTTATTTTGTTTCAGAAACACTTCAAGACCTTTTTTAATTTTTATTTACTTAGGGAAGAATTTTAAGAATGTTACAAAAGTAGCTCAGAAAAAAAAAAAGTAACTTAGACTCTTGAAACAGAACATTACAACCAAACATAAAACATTAACAGTTTAAAGTTTCCTCAAAATGTTAAACATAGAATTACCATATGACCCAGAAATACCTCTTCTGGGCATATACCAAAAAGAAGTAAAAGCAAGGACTAGAGCAGGTATTTGCACATCTGTGTTCATAGCAGCTTTATTCACAATAGCCAAAAGGTGGAAGCAACCCAAGTGTCCATGGACAGATGAAAGGATAAACAGACTGTGGTGTATACATACAGTGGACTATATTCATCAGCCATAAAAAGGAAATTCTGACACAGGCTACAACATGGGTGAACATGCTATGTGCAAAAAGACACCAAACACAAAAGGACAAATGTATGATTCCACTTACATGAAATACCTAGAATAGGAAAATTATAGGGACAGAAAGTAGACCAGATGTTACCGGGCCCTTCGGGGAAGGGAAATGGGGAGTTGTTGCTTAATGGGTACAGAGTTTTGCTTTGGAGTGTTGAAAATTTTTCAAAATGGTGGTGATGGCTGCACACTGTCAGTGTAATTAATGTCACTGAATTGTACACTTAAAAATGGTTAAAATGAAATTTTAATGTTATATATATTTTCCATAATTTAAAAAATAGTTAAGAAAGAGAGAAAAGAAAACATTGAGTTTACCTCTCTACCTACCATTCTACCTCTCTGAGGCAGGAGCAGTCAAATAACTTAACTGGAGTCTGAAGTCATGTAAATGGAAGGGATTGGATTTGAGCTGATTGCAAACCATGCGAGATCACTATGGACAGCTTGTCTCTAAGCATCCAGCAGCCATGGTCAAGTACCTTCCACACCTTCGCATTTCCCTGGGAGCACCAGTTGGTGAGTCATCACTGCTTCATTCTTCTCCCTTTGCTTTCCAGTGGAGACTGACGTTGGCCCGGTCCTGGTCTGGGCTTTAGCATACTGGCCCCAAGTTTCCCCAAGACAGAGAGTGACAATGACTGTTTTAGAACCCAGTGCAGCCAGTTCAAAGCCCAGATTAGCATAATGGGCAGGAGGCCTTGGTGGCCTCCCAAGGCTCCTCTCTCCTCCTTAGGCCCCATGGCTGGGGCTACCATGGCCACCTCATCTCCAGAGAACTTCCCCTCTCCAGCAGCCCCTGCCCCTGTGAAATCTCAAGTTCCTTCTCCCCATCCCATCACTGTCTCCACCCACTCCTGTTCTTACCTCAGAGTTCTTACCTCTTATCTCTACCTCACCTCCCTCCCTCCCCAACCCTGTGTGCATTGCCCAACAGGCACATCAAACTTCCGCTTATGTCTCCAAAAACTGGGGAGGAGAAGAGTTTGCAGGTAGATATTTTTTTAAAGAGACATCAAATTATTTTCCAAGGGAAACCAAGATTTTGTCAGAATCCTGGATTGTTTTTGCACTGTTTACAATTTTAAATTGGTTTTCATTTTGAATTGGATGGATGGGGGGCGGGGTGCTAGTCTTTAAGGGTTTACAGCTTCTATACATTTTGATCTGGCCCTGCCCAGCCTGCCTGGTGGTGGCTCTTCTCCTTCTTGCTTCTTGTTTACTCTCATGGGGGCCTGAACATCACAAGGAGGCCAGATCTGAGAAGAGCTGGGAGAGCAGGAGGTGGAAGGAAAGGAGGTGGAAGGAAACTTCAGCCTGTATCAGGGGAGTTTGCTCTCTTTGCAATATGGTGTAGGGCAGCCCGAGTGTCCAGTGGAAATGCTTAGGAGTAATGGGACTGGGTCAGGGAGAAGTTAGGGTCAGGGGAGGATGATCACCCCAGTGGTGCCCATTTTGGGCAGTGGTCAAGGACAATAGGGCATCAGCTCTCTGGTGGCTGGGAAGGGGGAGACACTGACCTCTCCTGAGTATCAGCCTGGCTTAGGAGTCCCCAGTGACCTTACCATGTCCTCAGTGGATGGGGGACCTCTCTGGAAAAGGGGTTTGATACACACTCAATGTGCTTCTCCTGGGGTTGTGACAGCACACTGTGGGCCCTCACAGGGTTATTTTGGCCACTTGAAAAGCCTGCTGATGAGAAAAGGGAACACTCTTGCACTGCTGGTGGGAATGTGAATTGGTACAGCCAGTATGGAGGTTCCTTAAAAAGCTACAAATAGAACTACCATATGACCCAGCAATCCCACTACTAGGCATATACCCTGAGAAAACCGTAATTCAAAAAGAGTCATGTACCAAAATGTTCATTGCAGCTCTATTCACAGTAGCCCGGAGATGGAAACAACCTAAGTGTCCATCATCGGATGAATGGATAAAGAAGATGTGGCACATATATACAATGGAATATTACTCAGCCATAAAAAGAAACGAAATTGAGCTATTTGTAATGAGGTGGATAGACCTAGAGTCTGCCATACAGAGTGAAGTCAGAAAGAGAAAGACAAATACCGTATGCTAACACATGTATATGGAATTTAAGAAAAAAAAATGTCATGAAGAGCCTAGGGGTAAAACAGGAATAAAGACATAGACCTACTAGAGAATGGACTTGAGGATATGGGGAGGGGGAAGAGTAAGCTGTGACAAAGCGAGAGAGAGGCATGGACACATATACACTACCAAATGTAAGGTAGATAGATACTGGGAAGCAGCCACATAGCACAGGGAGATCAGCTCGGTGCTTTGTGACCGCCTGGAGGAGTGGGATGGGGAGGGTGGGAGGGAGGGAGATGCATGAGGGAAGGGATATGGGAACATATATATATGTATAACTGATTCACTTTGTTATAAAGCAGAAATTAATTTAAAAAAAAATAACAACAACAACAACAAAAAAGCCTGCTGACCTTGCCTGGCAGGTGGTCTAGTTATAGGAATGGATGTGTGGGTGGAAGCCGGTCTGCCCTCATCCCTCTTCTCTGGAGAAGATGAAGCGGGGAGCAAGTGTGTGCCAGGATCCCCCTTTGGGAGAGCTGGGAACACAACTCCCAGTGGGCACCAGGGGGCAGCACTGGCCCAGCATCAGGCTCCTTCCACTGAGTAACCTTTCCTGGCCTCAGGTGCTGTAGTGGCACTAAGTTCCTGGAGCTATATTAATGTTTTTGGATTTTAAGAAATAAAAGGCATTTTGAGGGCCATGAGCTTGGTATGGGCCCTTATAGCATCAGGTGGAAAAACTTGGTCTGAGGGAAAAAGCATGAGACAGGTTCTGCTCTCCAGCTCTCTGATGAGAAACAAGCCCTTCATCCTCTCTTTGCCTCAGTTTCTCCATCTGTCTGACTGGGATGATCTCTTCCTCACCTCCAGCTTAAGGAATTCTTATACTAAAAGGAGCAATTGATGGGAAGTGATTTCCCCATGTTTAAGGCAGTTGGCCCATAGTCATGGGCATTTCTACAGTGAAGAAATGTGCCAGGGGCTTCCCTGGTGGCGCAGTGGTTGAGAATCCGCCTGCCGATGCAGGGGACGTGGGTTCGTGCCCCGGTCTGGGAAGATCCCACATGCCGCGGAGCGGCTAGGCCCGTGAGCCATGGCCGCTAAGCCTGCGCATCCGGAGCCTGTGCTCCGCAACGGGAGAGGCCACAACAGTGAGAGGCCCGCGTACCGCAAAAAAAAAAAAAAAGAAAGAAATGTGCCAGTGTAGCACCTTTACAGTTGGATTCATGAGTCCATCCTCTGGAATTAATTTTTCATAGTTAGAAACATGCAGCAGATGAGTGATGCTTCCTGCTTCCTCAAGTTGACACAGCCAAGGGGCTGTGGGTGGGCTGGCAGAGTGAAAGACTAGCTTGGCCTCAAAAGAAGTGAGAACCCACAAAGTCAAGGTCAAGCCTGGCCAGTGGAGACCTCACAGCAACTGGAGTCTCTCTTGGGGATGTTGTGGAGGGGTGATTTGTGGTACCCACTGTTGGATGTCCAATTCCAGGGCCTTCCCTTTGCTGTCTGGTTCTATCACTGAACATGAACAATCCCCTGAAAGTGAGGGGAGGGAGAAGAAGTAGGAGACCAATTTCCTTGTGGCTGAACTTCTTGTCAACCTTTTCTGAAAGAGCCTGGCCCTGCTCATCCCAGGAAGGCAGTGACCAGGGCAGCACAAGACATAACAGAATGAATTTCTGGACCTTTGGCAGAGCCCTGGGAGGGGCAGGCAGAATGCACTACGTAATCCAGCATGTTGTCCTTACCGTTAGACAAAGGAAGGCTTAGCAGATGGTATGCAGTTTTCTATTGATGAAAGGCATTGGGTTATAAAATCCATTCAGCCCAGAATATTTACACAAATCTCAACCACAATCATCAGGTAGGTGCCAGTCCTGGCTCTACTACTCGATGCTGAGGAAGTTCCCCAACTTTTTTTTTAAGTCTCACATTCCTCATTTGGAGAACAGAGACTGTTACCTCTTCCTTGCAGCATCGTTGTGAAGATAAAATGAGCTCGCTTCTATCAGGTGCCTAGCAGAGCATCTAGAGCGCAGCAAGTGCTCGGTAAATATCAGCGTAGCAGGATGCTGGGTGAGAGGTTGAGAATTTTTGGTTGTTTAGTTTTGTGGATGTTTTGTTTAAGTAATTCTGTTCATCCTTGTGGGGTGGGAGCAGAGTCGACTTATGACTAATTAGGAAAAAAACGAAAGCTATGTTTCTTCTTCCAGGAAGAGAACCAGAATTTGGTATCCTTAAGATCTCAAGATTCTTAAGACCCCTCCTTACATCCAGAAAACCTTTGTGGTTTTAAGCCTGATGTCCTGTCATGGCAAAAAGGGGCAGAATGCATGTGTTGTGTTTTGGAGGTGTGAAAAGCGGACAGTGGCCTGAGCCTGCCCTCTCTCTCTGAGGGGCCAGGAAGAAGCAGCCTTGCGCAGACCTGTGAGGGAGAGATGACTGTAGGGCGTGGTGGGCCCGTGTGGAGGGCCCTGGGCAGGCCCAGCGGGGAGGGCATGGGGTTGCCCTGGAGGCCCCCTCCTTGGCAGGGTCCTTCCAGATGGAGGCAGGAGGCCAGTGCATGTGTGCAATGGGGTGAGGCCCAGTACTGCCCAGAGGGGGGAGCCACCCTGATCTGGACACCTGGGGAACCTCTCTGGGGCTGTGTGACCCCTACCCCCACCCAGAGTCTTTGTGAGACCCAAAGGAGGAAACTGATTTTAAATGCCTCCCAGTCTTAGTGGGTGGTTCATAATAAATCAGAGGGAAGAAAATCTGACATTATGTGCACCTCGAGGAGAATAATTCCTCGTGAGTGAAATGCAAAGATAACATGGATAACATTTGTTTGGGTCTTGGAATCTCAGCAAGTCAGCACCGTACAGAACTGCTGAAGTGTGTTTTTCATCTAGTGGTTTTGGTTTTCTTGACATCAGACTGATAGAGACCCGAGGAACGACAAACCATACATACACAGCAACAACACAGGGCTGAGGAAGGAAGGTAAGAAACAGAATAGGGTCTAAAGCCCACTACCGTTCCTGTTATCTAAAATACGTGTGAACACACAGTGGCACCACATGTGTCATACATTCAAAGATCTCTCTCACACTGGTAAGTGAGGTGAGTGTGGGCTCAGAGGGAATCTATAGGTAAAGAAAAGATGTCAAGAGGGGGCTACCTGCCCTGGCAAGTGATGCACGGGTCCTGAGGCTGGGAGGGTGACTAGGGCAGCTCTACAGGGGCCATCCAGTGAGGTGGGGGACAGGCAAAAATGATGGGCATGAACCGTGGAGGTCCTGCCACAGACTCCATCAAGCCTACAGGCAATGCCATGATGCTTCAGGGAATCTGAAACTGAACTTCAGGGGCACAAAGAGAGCTTTCCAGGCCTGTGTCTGCCCTTCTGTTCATGTTGAGTGTCCAGTGTTGACTCACCCAGACCCTGGCACCTGGGTCGATTCATGTGGGCTCACCCAGCAATTTCCAGGTTCCCATAAACACTGTAAACAGCCTGTGTCTAACAGGAACTTCCCATTTAATTTCTTTCAGGGTTGACATTAAAAGTAAACTGGTCCACTTAAAGTGTAGAATCTTAACACATGCCACTGGGAAAACTGTCTTTTTCTGTAGCCCAAAGCCTGTCAGGCTTCGCGGATTTTACAGAAGAACCCGAACTGAGGGCCAGGCTACACCTGGCCACTGACCCTGAAGTGATGGGAGTTGCCTGTGGATTGTCCCAGTTGGGGAGATGGGGCGTGACTGTAGTGCTGGTGACAGTACACCAATGCCGATGACACACAGCTTCATCCAAAGAGGTCTGTTAGGAACCGAGCGCCTGTGCTCCACAGAGGTCCCAGTCTCTTTCTGGAGGACATGGTTAAACGTCAGTTACCATACAATCAGACAATGTAATATTTTTCACGGATAAAAATGCTACTTTTGAACCATTCTTATTGACATGGGGAAATGTTAATGTCACATCCGTTCAAATACTACTTAGCCAATGCCTCTGTGGCAGAAGGCCAACTGAATAGAGAGAAGAGCAGAAGCACAAACAGGCCATGTAAGAATCTACTGGAAATAACTCTTCGGCAGAAAAAACTGTTTTCCATCCCACAGCTAATTGGCCTGCTTTTCAGACCTCGTGAGCCAGAAGAGATCGCCCTGGGATCACAAACTTCGCAATTGTTGGGGCCCAGCGTGTCGCAGGTGCAGCGGGAGAGCTTCGGCCCCGCAAACCACCGGGTGATCTGGGGTCTCGGGAGGCGTGGGGGCGGTCCCGCATTGGGGACCGCGGCTTTTCCCTGGCCGGCTGCTCATGGGGGCTGCGCCTTCCTGCCTCCTGACGCCGAGGTCCTAAGGTCCTGCCCAAGCACAGTCTCGGGACCCTCGCCTATGGTAAAGAGTACCAGGAAAACTAGGGGTTTGGGGTACTTGGATATTTGCAAAAGCCGAAGAAATCCAGGCGGCCCCCGCGACCCTGATTTCCACCCGGGAGGAAGGACACCAGGAAGCGCGGAGCGCGAGATGGGGCGCCCTCCAGCGGCTCTGTTAGGTCGCCGGGCTTCTCCGCTTTCCTCCCGCACAATTGAAGGGTTCAGTCCGGCTTGATCTCTGCGACAGGAATCCCAGGTCGGAGGCACCGCAACAGGTAACCTGAAAGAGGCCTTGCTGGTGACATTACTGACCAAATGGAAAAAGATGCTTTCTAAGCTCCTTGAACGGCTCAGCCAGGGCGATTTCTGTTCCCAGCTAACACCAAGTGTCCTTTGGAAATAATAAAGGAACTTGGTAACAAGAAGAGAGAGAGCGAGTGTACTTGCATAAGGATTGCCATATAGAGCAATGAAATAGAACTGAGAATCCAGAAATAAACTCTCACAGTACAGTCAATTGAATTACAAGAGTGAGGAAACAATTCAATGAGGAAAGAATAGACTTTTCAACAAATTGATATCCACATGCAAAAGAATGAACTTGGACCTATAATTAACTCAAATGGATCAAAGACCTAAATGTAAGAACTAAAATTTTAAAACTCTTTTTATTTATTTATTTTTGGCTGCGTTGGGTCTTCACTGCTGCGTGCGGGCCTTCATTGCTGCGTGCGGGCTTTCTCTAGCTGCGGCGAATGGGGGGCTACTCTTCCTTGCGGTGCGCGGGCTTCTCCCTGCAGTGGCTTCTCTTGTTGTGGAATATGGGCTCTAGGCATGTGGATTTCAGTAGTTGTGTCTCACAGGCTCTAGAGGGCAGGCTCAGTAGTTGTGGTGCACTGGCTTAGTTGGTCTGTGGCATGTGGGATCTTCCTGGACCAGGGCTCAAACCGGTGTCCCCTGCAATGGCAGGTGGATTCTTAACCATTGTGCCACCAGGGAAGTCCCTAGAAAAGTCTTAGAAGGAAACATAGGGACAGATCTTTATGACCTTGGATTTGGCAATGTTTCTTACACCAAAAGTATGAATAACAAAAGAAAAAATAAGTTAGAGTTCATCAAGATTAAAACTTTTGTGCTTAAAAGGGTACCATCCAGAAGTAAAAAGATACCCCACAGAATGGAAGAAACTATTTGCAAATCATGTATCTGATAAGGGACTTGTATCTAGACTAAGTAAAGGACTCTTACAACTTAATTATTTTTAATTTTTTTAATACAATTTTTAAAGGTTACTTTCCATTTACAGTTATTACAAAATATTGGCTATATTCCCCATGTCTTACAACTTAATTATAAAAAGAAAAATAAGCCAATTAAAAAATGGGCAAAGGATCTTAATAGACATATGTCCACATAAGTTATATAAATACATAAGCACAGGAAAAGATGCTCAACATCACTAGTTGTCAGGGAAATGCCAATCAAAACCACAACCAGATACCAATTCATACCCAGTAGGATGGCTATTAATAAAAAGCCAGATAGTAACGAGTGCTGGTGAGGACGTGGAAAAAGCAAAACCCTCACACACTGTTGGTGGGAATGTAAAATGGCACATCCAGTTTGGAAAATAGTCTGGCAATTCCTCCAAAAGTTAAACATAGAGCTACCATTTGACCCAGCAATTTCACTCCTAGGTATATACCCAAGAGAACTGAAAACATATGTTCACACAAAAAAACTTGACCACGAATGTTCATAGCAGTATTATTCATAGTAGCCAAAGGTGGAAAGAACCCAAATGTCCATCAAGTGATGGACAACAAAATGTTATGTAGCCATACAATGGAACATTATTTGTTATAAAAAGGAAAGACGTCTGCTACATGCTATAACAGTGGATGAACTCGAAAATATTATGCTAAATGAAAGAAGTCAGTTGCAAAAGAAAGACCATATATTGCATGATTCTGTTTATACAAAATGTCCAGGAGAGGTAAATCTATAGAGACAGAAAGTAGATCAGTGGTTTCCTAGGACTGGGAGGTGGGTAGGGGGCAGCAGATGAGGTGGAGGGTGATAGTGATAGCTTACATGTACAGGTTTCTTTTTGAAATGATGAAAATGTTCTAAAATTAATTGTAGTGATGGTGGCATGACTATGTAGAAATTACATTTTAAATGCGTGAATTGTAAGGTAAGTGAATTATACCTCAATAAAGTTGTTACAAAAAAACTTAGGGACGGGCTTCCCTGGTGGCGCAGTGGTTGGGAGTCCGCCTGCCGATGCAGGGGACGTGGGTTCGTGCCCCAGTCCGGGAGGATCCCACGTGCCGCGGAGCGGCTGGGCCCGTGAGCCATGGCCGCTGGGCCTGCGCGTCCGGAGCCTGTGCTCCGCGACGGGAGAGGCCACAGCAGTGAGAGGCCCGCGTACCACAAAAAAAACAAAAAACCAAAAAACGTAGGGACTAATTACTTTAAAAAGGTCCTTACTTTAAAACTAATTCACAGCAGAATTCCCTTAACTATCAGACTTAATAGGCACATTTTAAAATATGGCTCAATTCACACATATTTAATGCATGAATTGTTATAAGGAGTGTGTCATACATGTGTGAACTAAATTCACGCATCCTCTATCCAGAGCACCTGTAAAGGTGATGATTCCTGAATTCGGTCAACTCCTACGTATGAAGACCAAAGTAAACAAACAATGTGTAGTCATAAACTCTTTCATAAATACCATCTCCCAAGAAAAATGCCACATCCTCTAGGAAAAGGATTTCAGGAATTAGTGTGTATGTAAAGAAACTATTTCTAGTGATCTTTTCAATGCAGCTCCTCAAGTTGGGTCCATACCCTTGAATCACTCTTCCTCTCTGCCAAGCCTTGAGCAGGCCATAGGGGCCTAGCTGAGCCCAGGGCCACTCAGGGTGCTGAGACCCCAGTCCTGGGGTGAAATCAGACAGAAGTCGTGGGCTTTCCTGGGCCATGTGATGCCTCCCCTGGGACATTGCCTATAAGTTGCTATGCCCAAGTAAACAATGAACTCACCTCATTGAGTCTTCAATACCTTATCTGTAAGGAAGAACACTGGTACCTGCCCACAGAAGAGCTGTAAAGATTAAGTGGGATTCGGTGTATTTAAAGAACACACACTAACTGCTACATAAATTGTAGCTGTTATTATTGTGATTACACCTAAGTTTAGAGCAGTTTGCATCAACATTATCATGTTTCATCAGCATCATCCATAGACTTGAAACAAAGAAAGGGTATTTTTGGAGCAGAGGGTGGGAAGGAAAGTTTGGAAAACGTGCAGGAGGAGGAAAGTGCATGATGGGTACATGGGAAAGTTAGGAGAAAATGGTCTTTCTGGAGTGAAGTTCTGTGACACATAGCCGTGGAAAACTGAGTCCAAAAAGTTAGCAGGAGACAGACAGCGAAGTCCTCTCACAGCTAGAATAAGACCTTTGATCTTGGTCCTGAGTGTGTCAGGCCCTGAACTCTGTTTTTAGTGCTGGCCAGAGTGACTGGATTCCTCCCTGGTGACCCAGTGCCAGGGCCTCACAGCAGCAGAACTTCTGAGCAAATAGGGCAGTAGGCGGGGCCCACAGCACAGAGTGGCCCTTGTTGGGTCACTTTGCTGAGGGCCCCTGTGGTCAGCCCCAGGGTCATTGGCTCCCTGGCCAATGTGCTAGCCGGGCTCACTCTCTTATTTGTTTATCAGTGACCTTGCCTGATGCTCTAGCCATCAGGTCCTCAGGTGCCATCTAATACCTTGACTATGTGTTTATTTTTAAATCAGTTTTTTAAAAAGTAATAAGTGATTATTATTGTGGAATATTCTCCAAATTACAAAGAAGACAATAAAAAATAGTAATTCCATTTCTCAGACCTAATTACTATCATTTTACTTCTACTATATAGTTTTTTTTTAAGACTTTTTTTTAGAGCAGTTTAAGGTTCACAGAAAAATTGAGGGGAAGGTGCAGATTTCCCATATACCTCCTTGCCCCCAGCATATGCACAACTTCCCATGTTGTCAACATCCTACACTAGAGTGGGACGTCTGTTATAATGGATGAGCTTACGCTGACATATTGTTATCACCCAAAGTCCATAGTTTGTTTACTTTGGGGTTCACTCTTGGCATCGTATATTTTATGAGTTTGGACAAATGTATGGTGACCTGTATCCATCCTTATGGTATCTAATTTAGAGTATTTTCACTGCCCTAAAAACCTCTGTGTTCCACCTGGCATGACTCCCCACCAACCCCCCATCCCCTGGCAATCACTGATCTTTTTACTGTTTTTATAGTTTTGCCTTTTCCAGAATGTCATATAGTTGGAATGATACAGTATGTAGACTTTTCAGATGGGCTTCTTTCACTTAGAAATATGCATTTAAGTTTCCTCTGTGTCATTTCATAGCTTAATAGCTCATTACTTTTTAGCACTGAATAACATTCCATTATCTGGATGTACCACAGTTTATTTATCCATTCACCTACTGTAGGGCATCTTGGTTGCTTCCAGATTTTGGCAATTATGAATAAAGCTGCTGTAAACTTATAGTTTTTAAACATAACTTTTTATTATGCTTCTTTCATTCAACAATAGATCATGAACAGGACTTCCCTGGTGGTTAAGAGTCCACGCTTCCATTGCAGGGGGCACTGGTTCAATCCCTGGTCAGTCGGGGAACTAAGATCCCTCAAGCCCCGTGACTCAGCCAAAAAAAAAGATCATGAACATTTTCTCAAGCCATAAGTATTGCTGTGCAATCTCATTTTAAGGATCATACTGTAATCCACCACATGGTTTAAATGAGTTAATACCAATAAAGCCCTTGAAACAATGAGTGGCACATGGTAAGCACTCAGTATATCTTAACAATTATTATAATATGGATATGTGTATAAACTATATGTATAATTTAATCAGCCCTTTATTATTGGACTTGAGTGTTGTTTTCACTAATATAAATAATGCTCCAGTGTGCATCCTTGCAGACAAACGTGTACTCATGATTCTGATTTCCTCAGGATATATTTATTCCTAGTTGTAGAATGGCTGAGTCACAGAATATGTAGCTTTTCTGTTTATCAACACAGATTCCTTTACCAATTTATATTTGCTCTAGGCTGCTAAAAATTTTTTTTCTCTCCCAATAAATCTGGGTTTGAAGCTAGTTTCTCCCCTGAGATTGAGGGACGCTATGGTGGGTAAAAACACGACCACCCCATTTTATGACAGGAGCTAGAAGGTGAACAAGAGGCCACGTAACCAGTAATGAAGCCGTGAGTCAAGTGCCTGACTCAGCTTCATCTCAGTTTCTTGACCTGTAAACTGATTTCAGCAACACCTACAACTCTTAAATTTGATGAGAGGATTAAATGAGATGACCAAGTCTCTTTCTATGGCGTTGAGCACATAGGAAGGGCTCACACATGGCAGCAGTCATTAGCAGGTAGAGAAGCAATACAGTTAGTAGTGGCTCCACAGCAACATGGGAGGCACTCGATAGATTTATGAATGCTAACCTAAGGGGCATAGACTTGCACTATAGAGCATGAGGATCCATCAGAGTTTTTGGTACAGGGACCAGCATGTCTAAGCCAGGGCTGTGGGGACTGGACCCAGCAGGCTGAGGGGTGGACTGGGGCAGTGGCACCTGGAGGCCAGTCCAGAGGTCACTGGAACTGTCCAGAGGGGACAGTTCACATCAGAGATTTTTGCCTGATGCATATTAAAAGCAATTATTTCCAATATTTGTTTTGTGAACAGGAGAGATGACAAGCTCCAAAGCCCAGCCTTTCTGTGTTGTTTTTATTTAAAATCCATTGGTCAATTAAGAATAGTGTGTGCTGTGGCACAACATGGGAATGTACTTAATACCCCTGAATTGTATACTTAAAATGGTTAAGATGGTAAATTTTGTTATGTACATTTTACCACAATTTAAAATAAGTTAAAAAATAGGTTTAAAAAAAGGACTCAGAGGAATTCATAGTTAGAACAAGGGTCAGGGCAGCAGGAAAAAAAATATGGACAATATCTGATGGGGGTGGCCACATGTAGCCCTCTTTTGGGACAATAGCAAATGATAAGGAAGAAGGGCCATGGGCATAACGGTGGCCTAATAGTCACAAGTCTTGGATTTAAATCATGGTTCTGAATTTAATCTGTGAACTTGAACTAATCACTGTAACCATTATAAGCTTCAGCAACCTCCTCTGTAGAAGGGAGATAACAGTACCAGATCTCCCTGCTTAAGGGATGAAGCAGAGATCAAACCAGACTGAAATCAAATAAGTAATAAGCTCTGAGTTGTCCCCATTTTGTAAACTTTCAGTTCTACACTCCAGGCAGATTCAAGATGCTACTGAAGTAAGCTCCTGTTATGAACTTGAAAATATTAAGTCACAGTTCTGATCCTACCAGTGTCGTGGGATTTCATCTCAGGGCTTGGGATGCTTTATATCAAATTGTGGTGGGAGGAGATGCAGACATGGAAGGAAATAGCATCTGTCTGCACATTCCCTTTTCCCCTCCAACTTCCAGGTATTCAGTAAAGGAATCTGACTGCTCCAAAAGGTCACACTCTGTCTTGTTTTATTATAGCAGGTCATGTCAGAAGTGGCTGTTCCACACTTCAGTTGATAAATTGATATTTAATAGTGTTCCATGTCTTTTAAGAGTTTTATAATGGAAACATTAAATAAATGTAATATATGGAAGTATATGTACAAAAAATAAATAAAATAATAGTGTGTGCCTCTTTTGGAAGTGGACTTTAAGAGTGTGAGTTCCGTTACTGCTGGGTCTGATATCAATAATGCTCTGCTTAAACCATGGCACATGGTTTAGAAATAAGCATAAAGGATCCTTGACACAGGACGGATGGCTCTTGGTTACTTGGCAGCTGGTCATCCCGTTTACGGATGATTATTTTTCGACCCTCCTTCCATCTTTTCTCAACCAGTTCTCTCAGTTAACATATACATCAAAGTAGAGGAAGGGAGAAAAGATGAAAAATCATGTCATGTTACAAGCACTACCTCCAGCGAGGGTTATATAAGATTAGCGGATTGACATCGTTGGATACTATGTCAATTATTTGTATTGTTCAGAGCCCCCATTAAGACAGAAAACACTGAGGTAGCTTCAGTCTCCATCTTGGCAATCTGGAAGGATAACGTTTCTCTCAGCATGCACCAGGGATGGCTAATGGTCCATGTGAACAAGTCAAGAGTTAAGTCTATTGCAATATTAATGATTATGACTTAGTTTTGGTTTGGACTTGAATTAATAATTCATTCATCATTGCTTGACTGTTTGAATGTGGCCAATTCTCCAACTGAGTCCTCGGCTCACACACAAATGTCTGTTGCAGGGGGTTCCCAGGCTGGCTTCTGCATTGTCAGTGCTTCCCAGGGGGCTCAAAGACCCCTAGATCCACACTCTGCCTTCAGAGAGCTGAGTTGGGACCTTGTTTTGGTGACTGGTTTGGACTTCTGTGACTAGTGGATTTACTCTGGTTCTTCGGGCTCTGTGGATTTTGGTGACCTCTACAGTGGGAGTTGTGAGAGTTTCTCTGTCAACCTTAGTTCCACAGCTTCCTTACAGACTTAACTATGTTTCCACCTCCTCCATTTTTCCCGACACATGATGTATTTATGAGAAAGCAGATGTCATCTCATTAGTGCCTCACAAAACGCTGCGCCAGGCAGCTCCTCATTGGAAAGATGTTTAATTCATATAGTATAACCCAGATATCGACTGTGGTCTCAGGACCTCTCGAGATCTAGATAAGCTTAATTCTAACCTTTTCCCATTGATTGTAGAAGTCCACAGACTTGGCAAGGTTCCTCTGAATTCCTGACAGTTTTTCATGATCAACTTCCCACTAAATTCATTTCTTTGCCCAGTTTTGTTCTCCTCTCTGTAGCTTGTGGCTGTTCTCTATTTCTGCAGTTCCCTTGGCCCAAACCAGGGGCCCAGCACTTCCTCCTGTTTTCTCAGTCCCTCTGATGTGACGATGGAAGCAAATGGTTGCATGTACCAGAACTTTGGCTGCAACCATTTGAAATCCATGTTCGTCCTGAGAAATTCTCACTTCCTGCAGCACCTGCAGTACCCCTGTTCCTTCTCTCTGTCTGACTCCTCTTGCTCTTCCCTTTCTCTTCCTCGTCTCTCTTTTTTGTTTTTCCCCTCCTTCTTAGGAACAAATAACTAACATTTGCAACAGCTTCACTCACTTTTTTGGTTGGTTTGTTTTTTACATGTATTGTTAGAGTTTCACTTTCTGCCCCCAGAAACAGCATTTCTGTGGGGAAGCAGAGCACTGAAGGGAGCCAGATTGCTTGGGTTTCAATCCCTGTGCTACCTTGTCCTATACATATGACTCTGGGCAAGTCACTTCACTTCTCTGTGCCTCAGTTTCCTGTCCTGTAAAAAGCAAACAAAAAATCCTCGTAGGACTGTAGAGAGGATTAAATGAGTTAATAATATATGTGCCATCGGTGGAGGAGTGGATAAACAAATTGTAGTATATCCATACAGTGGAATACTATTCAGCTATGAAAAAGGAATGCAGTACTGATATCTGCTGTAACTTGAATGACCCTCAGAAACATTACAGTAAGCAAAAGAAGTCAGACAAAAATGTTACATATCATATGATTCCTTTTCTAAGATATATCCAGAATAGGTAAATCCACAGAAACAGAAAACAGATTAATGGTTACCAGGGGACAGAGGGAGGGGCAATGGAGAGTGACTGCTTAATTGTACAGGATGTTCTTCTGAGATGATGAAAAAGTTTTGAAACTAGAAAGAGGTGGTAGTTGTACATTTGTGGATGCACTAAATGCCCCTGAATTGTACATTTTTAAATGGTTAATCGTATACCACATGAATCTCACCCTTTAAAATAAATAAATGTAAAGCATTTTGTGTATTTCCTGGTATACAGTAAAATCAAAATATTATTACTACCCATCACCCCCTCTACCCAGCATAGAAGATTATTAATCTCAGCTGTTTTCAAAATAAGAGAAAAAAATCATTAAATAGCAAGCAGTATGAGGGAGTCTCAGGCTCCAGGGAGAGAATTTTCCTGAGGCCTTCCCACTATATGACTACTAAGATAGCAACATTTCATCTCGTTGCAAGGAGAACAAATGGGAACCTGGGTCATGCAGTAAAATTAGTAGTTCTTGGAGAGTCTTTTGTCTCATTAATGTGGCTCCAGGAATTGGAAGTTGGAAAACTATTCCACTGTTTAAATATCTCTGGCATCCACAACCTTCCTTCCATCCTTGTTTAGTGTCTTAGCCACACAGGCTTGCTCTACCATGCTGCCTCCCCCAAATCAGGCTCATTAGAAAGACTGGACTATGTCACGGGGAGGTCTTCAGACCTCACCAAAATCTCACTGAGGCCCTTCTGTGGGGACTGCGTCTTGTTCAAGATGCTCAGACCAGCCAGTCATGTGCCCCAGCTGAATGCAACTGCAGCCTTTTTTTTTTTTTTTTTTTTTTTTTTTTTTTTTTTGTGGTATGCAGGCCTCTCACTGTTGTGGCCTCTCCCGTTGTGGAGCACAGGCTCCAGACACGCAGGCTCAGTGGCCATGGCTCACGGGCCTAGCCGCTCCGCGGCATGTGGGATCTTCCCGGAACGGGACACGAACCCGTGTCCCCTGCATCGGCAGGCGGACTCTCAACCGCTGCGCCACCAGGGAAGCCCAACTGCAGCCTTTCTAATTGCTGTTGCTAAATATATAGGATGCCCTGTACGATGCAAGTAGCACATCTTCATCACCATGGTGACCGGGCACCTTCTGTCTCCAAACACATTCCTTTGCAGCATATGTCTACCAGGTACTGAAGGGAGCCAGTGAAGCTGTGAGTCTGGCAAAGGAGGGTCTCATCCCCCAGTCTCTGGTTCTTAGATCTGAGTGGTCTGTGCTCTACTCTTTGACTGTATGAGGCAATTTTGAGAGACCCTCTTTGTCAACACCAAACTCACAAATTTCCATCACCTAAAACTGGTTCAGGAAAAAAGCACCCAAGAGAAGGAGGCTCTAAAGGTGACAGCTGGGAATCTGGGGTTAAGTCAGAGGATGTAGGATTCACTGGGTCATCCAGAAGGTGCAGACTCAGTGCTGACAGAACCAATTCCAGAAGCATCCACCGGAATCCCTTTTTTGGGAGATTCTCTTCAAGGATGGAGCTAAAAAAGATGTAGGTGCCTCAAAAAAAAAAAAAAAAAAAGATGTAGGTGCCTCAAGAGAGCCTCTTGCTTCTAAGGATATTGTAAGGTAAACCATTTCCCCTCCTCCGTTTCCCACTTGGGGCAGGGACAGACAGAAAGTCAGTGGGTATGGGAAGCTGGCCGGGGCTGTCCCACTTGCAACAACCACAGCTTGCTCTCTCGGGACTCTTGCATCCCTCCAGCACTACTAAGGCAGTCCGCTGATTTTCACTTGAGTGCCTCTGGGCCTCTTTTTAACACTACCACTTTTTATTAACACCACTCCCCGCCGGCCCTTCTCGGGCACCAGTCAGTGATGCTCTCAGCTCACAGTGGAGATTCACTGCCTCAACCTGACACCCAGGAGTATGGAACTGCCTTCAGAGTTTCCAGGTTGCTGACTAGGAAACCCAGCTCATGAATTGGAGCCGTTTTCCTCAGGTCACCCCTTGGGTCCCACAACTCACAGAGCCAGGGATTTGATGAGCCGTTTTCTTGTGACTTAGAACAGCATTCTTCAACTCTTCCTGAGGCATTGGGGCTACCTGTGATGATGGGGGACAGGGCATCCCCTATGCAATTCAAGTGCAGACTCCCAATTTTATCTGTTTTACAGGTTAAAAAATCCACGTGAGATTTCCTTTGAAGAAAAGTTCCAGAGGCCAAAGAGATGAGGAAAATCACTTCTTCGGACATGACGAACTTTTAAAAAAACAGCTACATGGAGGTATCATTTATATACAGTATAATTCATCCTTTTTAGTGCACAGTTCTGAATTTTGATAACCACATATACTCAGGGAACCACCACCACAATCAAGGTCTAGAACATTTCTGTCACTCCAGGAAGTTTCCCGCTGCCCCTTTAGCGTCATCTGCAAGTCAAGCCCACACTCAGCTCCTGCAAGACAGATCTTCTTCTGCCCCTTTTTTGTTTTGCCCCAGAATGCCGTATAGGTGAAATCATAACATATGTGGCCCTTTTTTAAAATAAATTTTTTATGTTGAAATAATTGTAGATTCACATGCAAGTGTTAGAAGTAATACACTCAGAGAGAAACAATACAGAGGGAACCCTGCTCCCTTTAGTCAGTTTTTCCCAATGGTAACAGTCACAAAACTGCAGTACAGTGTCACCACCAGGGTGCTGACAAGGAAAGTTAGGACACAGAGCACTGCCTTCTCCACGAGGATCCCTCACGCTGCCCTTTATAGCTGCACTGTCTTCCCTCTCCTTCCCCCTCCCCAACTGTTCTTAGATTAACACTAAACTTCCCTTCATTTGTATAAATTTGTCATTTCGAGATTGTTATATATGTGGAATCATACGGTGTGTAACCTTTAGCGATTGGCTTTTTTTTTTTTTTTTCCACTCAGCATAGTTCTTTGGAGATTCACCCAGGTTGTGTGGCCGCAGGTTTTCTATGGTGTTTGGCTGGAGTAGGGCGGTCATTGTCCAAAAGTTTTCTATCTTGCGGATGCCCCTTTCCTGGTCCTTTGACTAGAGAAAGCGGGCTTCTCTTAGGGCTTTTTGGGTCTGCGTTTGTTGGCGTTTCAGATTGCTGCCTTCTTTAGTTCCAAAGCTGGGGTCTACGAGACAAAAAGAAAACCCATGTTGTCATCAGGTGCCTAGCTGGTCTGCACCTTCTCTCCCCCTTTCAGAATCTTCTTATGTTTATTTTATATATATAATGTTCAGGATTTTTATTTGTACTCAACAGGAAGAACAGAGAAAAGTAGATCTACTCCATCTTCTCAGAAGCAGCGATCTTTTTAAACAATAATGCATCTAAGATTTACACTTCAACGCATTTTGGCAAAGGTTTACATTTGTGTAACCTCTATCATGATATAGAATATTTCCCTCACTCCAGAAAATTCCTTTATGGGTGCATGATTTTTTTGATACGAATCTGATTATGCTCCCTGTGAGGCCAGCTTCCTAGAAGACCCCAAATGGTTCCCACATCTTGGTATTCTCACCCCCATGTAACACCCTCTCTTGGGTGTGGACTGGATTTAGACTACCTTCTGGCCAATGAAATAGGGCAGAAAGGATGGCTTGTCATTTCTGAGATTAGGTCATAAAAGACTGTGGCTTCCATTTTTGGTGCCCTCCCTTTCAGATTACTCACTCTGGGAGAAGCCAGCTGCCACTTCATGGGTTCTCTCCTAGTGCAGAGGCCCAGGAGGCAAGGACCTGGACTCCAGGCAGCAGCCAAGTGCGTGAGCCTCCCTGGAGGGAGGAGCCGTCAGGGACTGCAGCCTCATGAGAGACCCTGAGCTGGACCACTCAGCTAAGGTGCTGTGGGTTTATGACCCTCAGAAATTCTGTGATGTAATATGTTTTTATAGTTTTGAGCCGCTAAGTTTTGGGGTAACTAATTATGCAGCAGTAGGTAAATGATACACTCTCTAGTCCTCCCCTCCCCCGGGTCTGAGCTCTGCCAGCCTCCCTAGCCCCATCCTGCCCCACTCTCTCCCTCTTCCCTTCCTCTCTCCACGCTCCAGCCACATTGGTGTTTTGGTGTCTCTTCCCTCAAGACTCCATTCCTGGGATGCTCTGCCACCCCCACCTCCCCAGGCCAATCTCACCCTCAGTTAATCTCACTTGTCCTGCTGGTTGGCTCCAATGTCGGGTCTCCAAGGAAGACCCTTAATGATTAGGGTAGGTTGCCCAGATATACCCTCCTTTGATTCAAATTACCCATCATAATTGCAATGTATTGTCATGCTTGTTTAACATGTCTCCCCCTATGAGGATGGAAGCTCCCCGAGGGTGGAACTGTGTCTGTCTTGTTCACCCCTGTATCCCCAGTGGCATGAGGCCTGGGATCCTGTGTGTGTGATGAATAGATGGAGAGATGCATGAATTTCCTCTCAAGAAAGAGTGTATGGAGGAAGGTTTGGGAACAGAGCATTTCCTGGAGGTCTCCAAGAAATTGTCCTCCTTCTGAACAGAAAGTATGAGATCCTAACGAAAAAAGGCAAAATAGGTTTTTAAAAAATGTGCTAACTGGGGCTTCCCTGGTGGCTCAGTGGTTGAGAATCTGCCTGCCAATGCAGGGGACACGGGTTCGAGCCCTGGTCTGGGAAGATCGCACATGCCGTGGAGCAACTAGGTCCGTGAGCCACAACTACTGAGCCTGCGCATCTGGAGCCTGTGCTCCACAGCAAGAGAGGCCGCGATAGTGAGAGGCCCGCGCACCGTTTGCCACAACTAGAGAAAGCCCTCGCACAGAAACGAAGACCCAACACAGCCAAAAATAAATTAAAAAAAAAAAAAAAGGGAGTCCATGTATTTAAAAAAAAAAAGTGCTAACTGTAGGCAGAAGTGGCGACCCTTCACCTCAGAGAGGGTCCTTGAGGTCGTCAACTCAGAATGCACAGCAGAACCTGGAAGCTTGAACAAATTATGACTCTTGGGCTCCTCCTGGGCCAGTTGAATCAGAGCCTTGGGGGTGGGGGTGAGCATGGGTATCTTTTCCAGGTAAGAGTCGAGAGCTCTGATGGGACCTCCAGATGAGGTTTTAAGGATTTTCACATGCTGAGGGAAGCTTCTGGAACTTAGAGGGTTCTTAAAGGGCCAGCAAGGAGGCTCTGACCTCAAGTCTGGCAGGATCATTTGTAAACGTACTCCTGGTATTGAGGAGGCCTGCAAGGCCAGATCCCCTGCAAATGAAAGGGGAGTCAGGATTTGGGAGTGGGGGTGAAGTTCAGGTAAGAATGGCCAATGGTGGCCCCTGCCCTGGGCCCCACGCTTTTGAAGACCCTGCTCTGGCCCTCCCCAGGGACCCCTCCCCCAGGAGTCCACGGGGCTTAGGGATCTACCTACCCAGAGCCTGTGCACTCCTTTTGAGACCGTGCCCCAGTTACCTGGGATTCTGGAATACCTGCCCAAATGCGCTGAGCCTGCTTCTGGGTCTGTGGGGCCTCCTCCCTGGTTCTGTCTTCTGCGGGGGAGACTGCACAGCTAGTTGTTCTCCCTAGTTGTGCACACAAGGGATAGCCAAGGGGCGGCTATCTGCAAGCTGGCGTGGAGGGACCGGGCTGAGCTGGCCACATACATACATGCTCATGAGGCCCTTTATGGTAGGAGATGGGAGGTGGGGGTTAGGATGGGTCAGGGGCCAGGGACCTTCACTGTGTTCTTGCTGCAACTCCCACAGTTACTGAGGGCAGGCCTGACATATGCCCCCAGTTTTGGTTCTCCTACTCAGCTCCTCCCTTGATTGCATTTACTGTGGTCTCCAAATTGCCCCTCATTGCATGTCCCTGAGCCCGTGTACCCCGTTCTTTCCACCAGCAGTGTTCCCTCCTTGCCTGCCTCTTAGCCTCCTGCCCCACCTTCCGGGCTCAGCGCAGGCGTGCTCTCCTCAGCAAAGCATCCCTGGCCTCCCCAGCTGGAGTCCTCCCTTCCCTCCTCTGTGCCCCATGGCTTGTCTGCTGCCTCTGGTCTGGGACCGGTTGCTCTAAACTGCATGTACGGGCAGAAAGCTTCGTCTCTCCCATTCATGGCTCCTGTTCTCCTCTGGGTCCCCAGCATCTGGCCTCTGCACCTGGCACAGGAAGCCATTTAAAGACCTGCTCATGGACCGGATTGAATCATTTTGATAATTATGGGAAGAAGGCTTTGGAGGCCTCCTCTCAAATTTACTCCCAAACTTTCTTTTGGAGAATTCAGTGCTTGTTCTGAAGATTCAGTTTCTTCAGTTGCAGTGAGGGCATTGATCTGCTCACCCATTTCCCACCTCTGAGCTGTCCCCATGGGTGTGGAGACGCCCAGCCTCCCCCCTTCCCTCACCGACCATATGGAGAAGGCTGGACAGCAAGCGTGAGCACTTGAGTCTCTGCACTGTCTGCTGCCCAGAAGTATCTCAGGGGCTCAGCTGCCTGCGGAGGAGGTGGCCATGTGTCCTGGTTTGCAGGGACAAGCTGTGTGTGTATAACTGCTATCTTGGAATGATTTTTAATAGGGCCCCTTTCACTCTCAAAAGTGTCCCGTCACTTAATAAGATAGATGATAAGGTCCTCTATGCAGCAGAATCTTGCCTTGCTGCTGAGCTCATCAGCCTGAGCATTTGCACTGTTTTCCTTGAGTTCCAGGATTTCTCAGATTTACTGGATTCTTAGAGAGGTTGGCACAAAGCAGGGCGATTTTCATGGCCTCATTACGAATCCTAACTGGTTCTCTTTAAAAGCAAGTGGTTATAAATATTCTGTCCAATCCAGCGGCTCTCAGACTCTACTTCCAAAGGACACTTCTGAAGATTCCCAAAGGAGTGCATTGAATAATGATGGCTATGTCCCATGTCACAAGGAAATTATAAGTCAGCGGATAGAATGGATTCAAGTTCAGTTTCTTTTCCAACAAGTTTTTATATACCTTTGATAGCTGACCCTGCTTGTCAGCTGGCAGATAAACAAATACCCAAGTGTTAAGTGAATATGAATTTTTAAACATTCAAGAAAGTGTTTAATAACTTATGTATTTTTAATGAGGTAAAGAATTCCTGCATACCTGGAACACGGTCATATTTTCATTTGGTAAAATTAGTTTATGTGATGGAATTTAACATATCAACATGTCATAGTACTTCAGTATTAAATTCATATCTAACATCTGTTGAGTCTTAGTATGTGCCAGACAAGTGCTGAATGAGTCACATACATAATTTCGTCCTTGCAATGACCCCATGAGGTAGGTAGCAGGACCACCCATATAAAAGAGGAAACTGGGGATTTGGGAAAGGACTCCAGGTCTCGTGACGTCCAGGCGCTCTGCCCCCTAAACTCTTTTGAAATGCTCTTTGAAACTTCCTAGCTAGTCATTATAGTCAAAAAAAGTCTATCATTTGACCTTTGCCCTTAGGCCATGATTCCATAGCAATTAGAGAAAGCTTCTGAAGCTACAGTGACATCTGAGTTTTCCTTTTGACACTGAAAAGACCTCTTCTTTTGCTATAGTTTTTTTTTTTTCTTTTAAAAGAAGAGTGTAATGAATCTGGAAAAGCTGAGGCCATGTCATATAAAATGCAATGCTGCTGGTTTGCCTAGGGACCTCTCTAAGTCATGGGCTCAGCACACTTTTTGCTGTAACGCTCTGTTCCTTCCAGACCCCCACTTTAGTCCACCTCTACCAGTTTCTTAGTTTACCTAAGGAGGGCACATTGGGATTGTTGTAATCTGGTACAAAACAGATGCTCAATAAACACTGGTTTTAAGAATGAATGCATTAAGGTAAGGGAATGAAGGAATGACTCAACATCACTTTCATCAAGATTATGAGATGGAATCCTACAGAAACTGCTGCATTTTGCCAAATCCCCTTCCTTAAATTTCTGGGTGACTGCCAGGAAATTGAATCTCTGTGTTCCCTGGTTAGTCAAACGAAAGAGACTGACTAGAGGTGTAAAAGTTTCTCCTTGGTTCTATGGCCTCATCAAGACCTTTAGAAGGTGAATTGAAATACTACCTTTCTGTTTTGCTGACTGAACATGCCTTTCAGTCTGGTCGCTTCTAAACTCACCAGCAAGCCTTTCATTGCTGTGTGTGAGCAGCCGTGCTTCCTACGCTTGTCACTGGACCACCCTAAGCTCACCTTTACTTTGGGACCTGGCATGTCATCACCTCCAGTGAATAGAGCCATCTTGCCCTGCCTGCCACCCACATGTGCATTTGCCCTGTTCACACCAGGCAGCCAGACCGCGTTCCTGCTATTTCCCTTTCAGTGATTGGCAACAGGCCACTCAAACCTGGAAAACATTTCCTGCATCCTGACTGTAGGCGGGGAGGACGCAGAGAGGTGACTGACCCCGCAGAGATGCTTTTCTTGCTCATGCAGGGAGAGCACTTACTGCCAAAAGTGCTGAAGGCCTTTGTGTCCCCCTGAGCGTGTCAGAGCCTGAACAAGCTTTGCATTCCAATGCTCCACTTTCCTGGAAAGCTCCCTCCCTTCTCTCCAGGGCTTCATCTCATTTCTCCTCAGCTCCAGACAGAATTATAATGGGTGCATCTTCTGGCCTCTGGGCCTTCTCGGGTCCACAGATGGAATGTAGGTCACTTTTTTTCCACATGACTTGTAAAATAATGTTTTATTTTTAAAACAATTATTACAAAGTTAATAATAAATATATTCATGGAATGAAATTGAGAAATGCAGGAAACAAAAGTAAAATTATCTATCACTATCTTGCACTAACATCTATTAACATTTTGCTATGGATGTGTCTAGTCTTTTTTTTCAATCTGTTTTATTGATTAGTAGGGGGAAAAAACTCCAAATAGAATTATACCAGCTTGAATATTTGCTTAACTATTGATTCATTTTTATGCATTCTCCTTATTAATTTTTAAAAATTTTGTCATAATTTTAGATTTACAGAAAAGTGGCAGAGATAGTACAGAGCGTTCCCATATACCCTTCATCCAGCTTACCGCCGTCATGTTAACATCTTGTATAACCATGGTATATTTGTCAAAAATAATAGATTCACACTGGTGTGATCCTAATAACTAAACTACAGATTTTTTTTTTTTTTTTTAGGATTTTACCAGTCTTTCCTTGCTTTTCATGACGTTGGTACTTCTGAAGAGTATTGGTCAGGTATTTTGTAGGATATCCCTCAATTTGGGTTTGTCTGGTGTTTTTCTCATGATTAGATTTGGGTTATGGACTTTGAAGAAGACCACAGAGGTGTCTTTTCACTTCCTTATGTTGTCCTATGAAATACACACACACACACACACACACACCCCTCACCTAAAACTTTTGAATCGAAGAGGAGGTTAAAACTATGATTTATTAGACAGCCTCTTGAAGTGTATCTTCAACTACTTCATACCCAGTGCCTGGCCTGGGGATGCCCCAAGTAGGTGCTCCCTTGGTGTTTGTTTCATGGTTGACATTAGTGTCCAGGCCAGGACACTTCCCTCTGGGGAAATGATGGACTGGGTGGCAGCTACTTTGTTCATCTTGAGAGACAACAGAAAAAGAAAGATAAAAATAAAAAGCAGAGACCAAGTTTGTGCTGAGAAGAAATATATCATTTCCTTTAAAATAAAGACATAAGATGTAAAAAATGGAAATGAGGAAAGGGGAAGATATTAAGGGAAGAGAGAATATCAGAGCACAAACTGCTGGAGACAGTTGGGGGTCCCAGTTATCTCCAAGTTCAGCAACCTTCTGGGATCACCATTTGTTTTGATATCCAAAATAAATCTCCCTCTTTTGCCACATAAATGTGGTAAGTGCAGGACCCTCGCTGAGAAGGCAGGAGCTCTGGGACAGGAGAGCGGGGGGAAGCTGACTCTCACACAGAATCCTGTCCAGGCCTCTCCCTGACCACCTCTGGAATTAAGGAATATTAATGGGGAACAAATTCATAACTCCTCAAACCCTTCCAAAATCTCTTTTGTCTATTTCCTAGCAGATAATAGATGCTCCAGAGCATCTCACTTGTCAAATTCCCTTTGAACTCTTTCTGATGCCTAGTTTCCTCCTTCAAGGGCCTGTTTCTCTCTACCCCTGTTTCCAGGGTTAACACAAACATTTTATAACTTGGTTAGTAAAGACTAACGTCTTTTTTTTTTTTTTTTTGGCTGCTTTGGGTCTTCGTTGTTGCGAGCAGGCTTTCTCTAGTTGTGGTGAGTGGGGTCTAAACTCTTTATGGAGTAGAGAGGGAAAATCTGAGTAGGAAAAGACAAAATTATCTTTAGCTGGTTAGGGGTGGGAGGAGAGAGAGAACATACTGAAACCCTGGGTAATCATTAGTTAAATCCATTTCACCTGTAACCTGCCTTTCACTAATCAAGGTTGTTTTAATTGTTGCTACAAAAGACTTGCATGTCCTCCAAGTGGTACGTAGCCTAATAAGATATTTGCCTGGGCTGTTTTCCAGGAATGTGGAGTCAGCTGTGCCTAGTTCGAGCTGAGCTGGTTAAGACCGGTTAAGACCACCAGCCCTCCAACTGGGCATGCGTGAGTGGTCAGCTCAGCGACCTTTTGGCGTCAGAGGGCCCAAAACTCCACCCTCAGATCGTGCTAAGCACCTCCATTTTGAACGTGCAGAAACCTGTAGCTTAGCTACACCTGGACAGAGTGACAATTACCACACCTTTTTTCAATCACCTTTCCCTATTCTCCCCACGCTCTCCACGCCTCAAACCGCCCTGCTGCTCATAAATACCCCATGGCTTAAGCGTAAACCCTCTCTTTGCTGCAAACCTCAGCGTCTCAGTATCTCGGCTTGCTGCACGTCAGGCAAAACGATCATGGTTCGGTCACAATACCTCCCATCATACAGAGCTGAAAGGAATCAGGTACTTGCCTTGTTTGATAAAGGAGCCTGAAAGGAAGGCAGATCAGAGGCCTGCACACCTCCTCTTGGGGTTGGGGGGTGTATCAGGGAAAGTCACATTAATGTTTGAGGGTTATGTCAAGAAGAGTAGGAATTTCAGGAGGGGTAGAATTTATCACATGGTGAAAGCATAATGACTCTGAGAGGTAGTTTTATCGTTTCTGATTACAGATGAGAAAAATTAGCTCAAAGAGGAATTATAACTTGCACACCCATGATCACCCTATTGGTAGGTGGCAGAAGTAGAACTAGAATCCTTCTCTGACTTGAAAGACCACATTTTTTTTTTGTTTTTTTGCGGTACGCGGGCCTCTCACTGTTGTGGCCTTTCCGTTGCGGAGCACAGGCTCCGGACGCGCAGGCTCAGCGGCCACGGCTCACGGGCCCAGCTGCTCCGCAGCATGTGGGATCCTCCCAGACCGGGGCACGAACCTGTGTCCCCTGCATCGGCAGGCAGACTCTCAACCACTGCGCCACCAGGGAAGCCCGGAAAGGCCACATTTTTAACCCTGAACCACACTACTGCTCTTAACTGAAACATCACTTTCTCCGGATTTTACCAGCTACATCCAGATCTTGGGTCTTAGGCCACAGAACCTTGCAGTGATCAGGGTGAAATTGACTGGACTCTAACTTCGGTATATTGCTATTTTCCATCTTATACACTGGGTGTGACAAAATAGCAGAGACGTCTATCTTTCTCAAGAAACTAAACTAGAATTGGAAAGAGATTCAAGGTGACTTGACAAGAAAGCCGCACTCTCTCCTCACAGGACTCTTCCTCTGCCTTGTTGCTTGGCAGCAGCTCTGCCCAGTGACCGTTTACACTCTTCCCACCCTCCAGTGCTGCCTGTGGACAGCCCTTCTCTGAACTGAGCTGCTGAACGTTCCAGACTGCTTCTGGGAGAAATGTGCTGTGAAGAGTGGAGAAAGAGTAGGACAGACCACATTTGAAGTATAGCTGTCAAAGGCCATCAATCCATTTGTTTGTTCACGATCTTTTTGGATTCTCAGATTTTTCTGATTAACTGCTAGGAAGCTTGCATGTCAGTGCTGCAGTGGGGACTCCATCTCCAACCTATAAATAAAAGCAGAGCTCCATTCCCTGCCAGTGCACTGCCTGGGACGCTGGCCAGGTGCCTGGGGGTGGGAATGTTATTAGATGCTCAATAAATATTTGTTGAATCTTGAATAAATTCACCCCTGCTCAGAGGTGGTGAACAGACAGAGGTGAGAAAAAGTACCCTTCTCTTCTCCTAGGAGATTGATTTGGTTATTATATTAGAAATAGAAATGCAAATTAGCATGTGCTCAGAGCTGGTTGGAAATCTGTCCATTGATCCAAATAAAAGTTAACATACTCCATAGCTCTTCTTGCTATCCTTGGGTTAGGTTTTTAGGGGGTTTAAAATAATGTATCTACAAAATGGAAAGCTAGAAAAACTCCAAAGTGATCTAAGATTGATCTGAACAAGGAGATATGATCTTGACCTTCAAGGGGTACACGTGAGAAATGCTGGGACGTCCCCATATATTCTGTCATAAAGAAAAACAGTCCTCTGGGAATTTGGAGGAATGAGATTATTTTGGCCTGAGGTGGTAAGGAAAGTGTTTATGTAGGGAGTGGGCATCATTCATTTTTTTTAAAGAAATATTTCTGAGCATCGCCCCAGCTAAGCACTGATATGGGGATGAGCAAGATTCGGTTCTTGCCTCCAAGGAGCTCACGACACTGGAACAGCAGACTCAGCCAACGCTTATGGTACTAGTTAATGCCGCTGTGTGTGCTGTGCAGGGGGAGCAGGCAGGGGAGGAGGAGGGACCCCCCAACTGAGCTAGCTAGACAACAGGGGATGCTTTCTGGGGGAAGTGTCTCTGGAACTGGACCTTGAAGAATGAGTCAGGCAGACAGTGAAGGATAATTCCAGGCGAGAGGAACAGCATGAAAGTGCTCTGGAAAGAGAGAGGTTTGGTTTTGCTGCAGTGAAGAGTGCTCAGAGACGAGGCCCTAACAGCTGAAAGGGTTGATCACAAAGGGCTTCGCAGACTTTGCTGCCGGAACCACCAACCAGAGGCTGGAGGCAGGGAGTGCTGTGAAGACACCTGATGTGAGTGAAAAGTAATGAGGTGCAACTTGGCTTTGCCAGTGGAAAGAAATGAGACAGAGGAGAGACCTATGGATATTCTGGGTGGCAGTAGGAGTCTGAGGTAGGAATTTTCTACGTGTTTGTGGGTGCAATAAGTAGGCTGTGGTAGCTGGAAGTGGTGGTGACGTGCTGGATGCCAAGGGCTGGGAAGGGGTTGAGATTTTCCCTGCTTGCAAGCAGATGAGTTAGCCTGCCCCAGTACGTGGATGCTGATAGAAGACATACAAGTCCTGAGTTGGGGACCAAGGACTCTATTACTTGTAGCAATAGCAAGATCCAGAGTGTCGGCACAGTCATATCAGTCCTGAGCCCCAAAGCCCACAGGGGCCATACAGGTGGGCGACACACAGGAAAGGGATCCTGGGTCTTGAGAGCCCACCGCCTTACAGCAGCCTGCTCTTTGAGAGAGACAATATCTCATCCCTCAAGGGTGCTTGCTGCAAACGCAACCAGGAGAAACAGCCTGGGACCAGTTAAAGAGAGACCAAGGCCTTGGCAAGATGTGCAGGAGTGCCAGAGACCCTTGGAGGAGTGTCTCCCAACATTGGAAAGATGTTTTGTGTCAAATGTTGAAGGCCCATGGATCCAAAATAAGCAATTTGGAATTTATCCTGTAGGCAAAGGGAAACCACTGTAACTGTTTTTGGGGTAACCGAGGACTGTTAAATTGGGGCGCTTAACCTGGAAATGGGTGTAAGGCTGGCGCAGACTCAAGATATCCTTGCATTCCTGGACATTCCTTTCCCAGAGAGATAAGATCTTTCTTGACACTGAGCAGGCTCTGTGACTGATTTGGTGGGAGTAACACCTGGGCTTGGACACTGGCAGCTTCTATCTCCTCAATCTTGGGACTCTCTCTGGGGGCCCTGAGTCATGTAGGAAGACAGACTACTCTGGGATTGCCATGCTAGAAAGCCTACATCTAGGCCCTCCAGCTTCCAGCCAGCTCTACCACAATGCCATATCTGTGGATGAAGTTGTCTTGGACCCTCCACACCAGCCTATCTGCCAGCTATGAACCCCTGGGTGACTTAAGTGGACACCACATGGAACAGAAGACTCACCAGCTGAACGCGGTTCAGATGCAAACACATCTTAAGATGTAATAAAATGATTGTTGTTTGAAAACACAGAAGTTTATAGTAGAGGCATACCTTGTTTTATTTGTTTCCCTATATCATGCTTCGCAGATACTGTGATTTTACAAATTAAAAGTTTGTGGCGTCCCTGCATTGAACAAGAGTATCAGCGCCATTTTTCCAACAGCACTTGTTCATTTCATGCCTGTGTCACATTTTGGTAATTCTCGCAATATTTCAAACTTTTTCATTATTGTGTCTGTGATCTTTGTTACTATAGCAAAAAGATTGTGACTCACTGAAAGCTCAGATGATGGCACTTTTTAGCAATAAAGTAATTTTTTTAGCAATAAAGTATTTTAAATTAAGGTATGTATTTTTGTAAAGACACAGTGCTATTTCACACTTAATTGACTACAGTATAGTGTAAACATAACTTTTGTATGCACTAGGAAAGAAAAAATTCATGTGACTTGCTTTATTGCGGTATTCTTATTGCAGTGGTCTGGAACCGAACCCACAATATCTCTGAGGTATGCCTGTAGCTGTTAAGCTGTAGGTGAGATTGGAGGCTAGGAGTACAATAAAGAGTCTATACAAATCGGAAAGGAGATAAGCAGGGTTTGCCTTAGAAAGCCAATGGAAGCAGGAATCCTTAAAAAGGCACAATGGGGGTGCTTGGGTGGACAAAAGTCAAAACTTCAGCAAAGCCACCTTGAAGCACTGACTGCTCCTCCAGTGAGGGTGCAAAACACACATCCATGGGCCTTTGTTATGCTGATCCTTGGCCTGGGAACCTTCTCTCCAGCTTCATCTTTTAAGACTTAGGTTGAGTCAACTCCTTCTGTGCAGTCTTTTCCTGAAAGAGTATTCATTGCTTCCTCTTTTCCCAGATTCCCCAGGCATGCCCCTGGTGTGGGACTTGCTGGCTGCTTGATGTGAGCATCTTCCCCATGGACTGGCGTTCCTTCAGGTCAGAGTCTGTGTCCTTTCATTTCCATGTCCTCAGGCGCCAGCTTCCAGTCTCAAGGCCTGGTATTTGAGGCACGTAGTAGATGATCAAGAAATGATTTGCAAACAAAATGTTGGTTGAGTTTCTAGAACAGGATGCAGAGTTTGGTGGTTCTCTTGTTTCTTGTTCAAGTTGAAGTTTTTGTTCTGGATGCTTTTTTTCCACCATTTTCTTTTTAATTGGGGTATAGTTGTTTTACAATGTTGTGCTAGTTTCTACTGTACAGCGAAGTGGAGTTCCCCGTACTATACAGCAGTGGACACTCTTTTCTTGTAAAAAACAAACAAACAAAAAAACTGATGTCTGGATCCCACTCCCAGGCTTCTGGTACAATTGGTCTGGGTTGCAGCTTGGGCACTGAGAATTTTCAAAGCTTCTCAGATGATTCTAGTACACAGTCAGGGCTGGGACCATGATTGTGATCCAAGCTCCATTCCTGAGATTGCTCTTCCATTTCTTAGTCTCTCCTCTTACCAGGAAGACCATGTGCTCTTCATTAGACCAGCCGGGGGAGAGCCAGCCCCAGCGGCAAGGGTCCAGAGTGAAATGCATGCAAGAACTGAAGGATAAAGACTGAGAGTGAACGTGCGTGTGAGCGTGTGTATGTGTGTACACATACATGCTACCTGAGTACATATAGTGCACCTTCATGGTAATAGGTGTCATCATGTATCGATATATATTTTTGAGTCTCATTTTTCTCACCTGGAAAATTAGACTTTTATCTTAATTTCTAAAGTCTCATTTAATTCTTTTTTTTTTTTTTTTTTTTTTTTTTTTTGCGGTATGCGGGCCTCTCACTGTTGTGGCCTCTCCCGTTGCGGAGCACAGGCTCCGGACGCGCAGGCTCAGCGGCCATGGCTCACGGGCCCAGCAGCTCCGCGGCATGTGGGATCTTCCCGGACCGGGGCACGAACCCGTGTCCCCTGCATCGGCAGGCGGACTCTCTACCACTGCGCCACCAGGGAAGCCCTCATTTAATTCTTAAATGGTCAGATTTCAACAGGCAAATGTCCTGGGAGCGGCCACATCACACTGAGAGCAGAGCGAGAGCAGCCCACAGAGACAGGAGCCTGCAGGGATGGGGGGAAATCATCTATTTGCCTGCAGCAGAGATGAGGCTGGGGTTACATTTGGGGCCACATCTTGGAGACCTTGAATGCCAGGCTGAGGTGAATGTGCTTACTGCAGCAGGTGATGGGGGTTAGTGAAAGGCCTTATCAAGGAATTGACATGGTTGGAGCTGGGTTTTCGAGATGAGTTTGGTGAGGCTGTGCGCATGGCTGGAAGGGAGAGAGATGAGCCGGGAGGATAGACCCAGTAGGAGAGGCCAGTCCGGCTCTAGCTAGGAGGGAAACGGGGCCTGAACTGCTGCGGACCAGGGGCAGAGAGAAGGGACAGATGACGGGGAGGCTGAAGGGGTCCATGAGGCAAGACTTGGCCATGGATGGCTGGGAGGAAAGAGAGAGCAAGGAGAGTCAGAGTGACTCCAGCTTTGGAACCTGGAAAGGTTGCTTGAGGCCTCTGTTCATCTGTGTTACCACCCAAGACCCCTCTTGAAAGCTGCCTGTCCAAATAGGCCTGGCAGCCTTAGTAGGCAGTGTGGCAGGGGTTCAGAGCTTGATTTGTAGAATAATCCAGATCTGAGTTCAACTCCCAGCCCTGGCCTTTCTATCTGTGTGCCCTTAGACAACTGACTTAACCTCTCTGAGCCTCAGTTTCCTTATATACAAAATGTATATTTTAATAAGGTTTTTGAGAGGATTAAATGAGGTTGTAGTTATAAAATGTATATTTATAAAAGGCTTGGCGCAAGTATACAGTTGAGAGCTCAGTAAACGTTAGCTGTTAGAATTACTGTCTTCTCTCTGGCTCTCTTTCTCGCACGCACACACACACACACACACACACACACACACACAGAGGCACACTAGCATTTCAGGGTCTCTTTTCTTTTGCTGTTCTAAAACCTCCAGTGGGTCAGGGCAGTGGCCAAGGCACCCATCCTCCAGCTGTGGGCTGCTGAGGGCTCAGATCTGCCCCCCTTCCCTCCAGAGTTGTCCATAGCCCGGCAGAAGCCACCTCACCCAGGGGTGTCCACCAGCCTGCCTCCCCCACAAGCCTAATGCCTGACAGCGACAGGGTACAAAAGTGTGGCCTCTGTCTCATGGTGAAGTCAACTCTGTGCTGCAATTCTTACTCCAAAGCACCCTCTGGGAAGGCTGAAGCCAGATGCCAGCTGAGAGTATATCACCTGCCTTACCCTTCCTCTCTCCCTCTCTCTCTCTCCCTCTCTCCCTCTCTCCCTCTCTCCCTCTCCCCCTCTCCCCCTCTCCCCCTCTCTCCCTCTCTCCCTCTCCCCCTCTCCCCCCTCCCCCTCTCCCCCTCTCCCCCTCTCCCCCTCTCCCCCTCTCCCCCTCTCCCCCTCTCCCCCTCTCCCCCTCTCCCCCTCCCCCTCTCCCCCTCTCCCCTCTCCCCCTCTCCCCCTCTCCCCCTCCCTCTCTCCCTCTCTCCCTCTCCCCCTCTCCCCCTCTCCCCCTCTCCCCCTCCCCCTCTCCCCCCTCCCCCTCTCCCCCTCTCCCCCTCTCCCCCTCTCCCCCCTCCCCCTCTCCCCCTCTCCCCCTCTCCCCCTCTCCCCCTCTCCCCCTCTCCCCCTCTCCCCCTCTCCCCCTCTCCCCCTCTCCCCCTCCCCCTCTCCCCCTCTCCCCCTCCCCCTCTCCCCCTCTCCCCCTCTCCCCCTCTCCCCCTCTCCCCCTCCCTCTCTCCCTCTCTCCCTCTCCCCCTCTCCCCCTCTCCCCCTCTCCCCCTCTCCCCCTCCCCCCCTCCCCCTCTCCCCCTCTCCCCCTCTCCCCCTCTCCCCCTCTCCCCCTCTCCCCCTCTCCCCCTCTCCCCCACTCCCCCTCCCCCTCTCCCCCTCTCCCCCTCTCCCCCTCTCCCCCTCTCCCCCTCTCCCCCTCTCCCCCTCTCCCCCTCTCCCTCTCTCCCTCTCTCCCTCTCTCCCTCTCTCCCTCTCTCCCCCTCTCCCTCTCTCCCCCTCTCCCTCTCTCCCTCTCTCCCCCTCTCCCCTTGTCTTGAAAGCATCCCCGCAATAAAGCAAGTGAATCCCTGCCTCAGACTCTTGGCAGGTTTGGGGAGCATGGCCCATGGCTGACGATCCTTTGGTTCTCTATTCAGGCTTCCCCTCAGATACTGTCAAGCCTGGGCTCCATGCTGCGGGGCCAGACAGAGCAACCCTTGCTCCCAGCCCAGGTGCCTGGATCTCTGGCATGGGAAGGGGAACCAGGTTCCTTCTGGAACAGGAGAGGCATTTAGATAACACTCAAACCATGAAGCACCCAACCCCTCCTCTGACTTCTCCAGGTCGTATTTGTATGTCACCTATGACCCTCTCTGCCCTGTGGAGTTGCTGCTCTGCCCTCCCATTGGGCCGTGAGCATCCATGGGACAGAAATTGCAGCCGAGTGGTTGCTGCACCTCCAGCACTCAACGTGGGCCTGCACACAGTAGGTGTGCAGGAAACATTTCAGGAACTGCATTTACTTGTACTGAAAAACAGTTACAACAAGATCACCAAAGAGAGCAGACAGTAATGGCCAAAGTGAAGGGTCCTGCAGGGACCCACTGAGATCTGGGCCTGCCTGGTAAGATGGAAGATTCCAAAGAGAAGCAGCTGTCAATCACCAGGCCGAGTCACAATGCTGCGAGCACTCTGTAGGCTCTCATTTAGTTCTTAAAACCTTCCTTGGTATATCTTACCATCTCCATTTTACTGATGAGGTCATTGAGGCTCAGAAAAATAAGTAACTTGACCAATATGAAGTGTAAGAATGTGGTGGAGTTGGATTTCAAGCCCTTGTCTGGCTGTACTCTTTCCATGATCACAGGGTCTGAAATGATATTCTGAAGTGTTTGGAGTTGCTCTTCTGGGAATCTGCATCCCTACTGACACGAGCTAGAAAGGACTGGCTGGCGACCGTGTTGGAGACAGACTGCTTGGATGGCTGGATGGAGGTGGGAAAGGAGTTTGGATATGAATACACTCTTGTATTGGGGGACAACAGAGTCAGGAGCATCACAGTGTGGCTCTGAGGAGTCAGGCGACAGAGGCTGGGCTGATGCGGTGGATTGTCCAGCGAAGGGAGATGCTGGGCTAGATGCCTGATTCACTGAGACCTCCTGACTCTGGGCAGGCGGGAGCCCCTGGCGCTGAGCTGTGTGACTCTCTCTGGGCTCCATTTCTCATCAGTCAAGGGAGCGGGGTGATTGGAAGGTGTCTTCCAGCTCCGGGTCCCTGATTCTCAATCAGTGAAAGGTCTGATGTTTCCCATCCCTCTTTGCTCCTCTCTGTGTAAATCCTGCACTGCCGACCAGTGATCCAAGTCCCTCAGCCTAGCCAAGGCGACAGAAAGCCTGACTTTCTCAGCCCTGAAAAGAGCTGACAGGCTGTTCTCTGGGCTCCCCTCTGCAGGGAGCATTGAGAAGAGCTGGAAGAGGAGACTGGCATGGGAGGCTTCTCGAGTTGTTCCACAAAGGACCTCTTCTCTTTCCCAGGCATGATGACAAATACTGCTGCTGCCTCTGGCTGTAAGGGCTGGGGTGTGTGGACAAGGTTCCCATGCCTGGGCTCTTAGGAAAATTGCAAGCAAAGAAAAAAAATGTGCATGGGCTTTTGGCTGTGCTTTTTTGACTTGATGCCAGATAACCACTGGGTTCAAAATTACATCACTATTGACTATCTGAGTAATCAGAGTAATTTCTCTGTTTGAGCATCTTGGAAGAATAGCTACCTTGGCAACAGATTGTTATCAGTTCCTTAATGATTTGTGCTGAGGAACAGTTTCCTTTACGCTGAAAACTGGTGGCCTAAAAGCTGGATCTGGCCAGCTAACCCATCTATCTCTGAGTGGATTGCATAGTATTGAGAAATGGAGCTGGGTTTGAGAGCCTACTTTGTCTGTGAAGCAGCAAAGGCCAGGCCAGTGGTGCTGGGATTCCCAGTGTCAGCCCCCCTCACCCCCAGCATTGGACTCAGCTGAGCCTCTGGAATACACAGTCCCTACTCACTGAGGGTTGCTCAGCGCTGCAGGAGGGTCTGATATGACACATCCAGCACTGGCCCCACATGCTGGCCCATCCTTCTGAAGGCACTGGGGCTTCTGTTCCTGATAGAACCGTGTTCTGTTCACTCTCCCTTGCTTCTTGCTCAGCTCCCTGGATGCCATGCGTTGGCCTCTGTGCTTCAGATGAATTTAAACAGCAGGCTGGACTATCCGGAAGGATCTAAAAGGAACTTCTAGAAGATTCACAAAATAGATGGTAGAGAAAAGTGCAATGTGGTTTTTAATGGTCGTGCAGCATTGCAGAAAGTGGGAGGGGAGTTGAAGGTGAGGAAATGGTGTTCAGAAAGTTGAACTGATAACACAGTTGCTAAGTGGTGAGGCTGGGATTTGAACCTGAGTCTGTGCCTCACTGACCCCTGCAGAGGCTCAGCTGCCTTCTGTGGGGTAGGAGGCAGGGGACAGAGAGGAGAGAAGGATGGAAAGAGGGTCAGCAAGATGCCGAGAGAGCCTGGGGCTAAGTGACTCCAAGTGCCCAGGGAAAATCTCCAACTGCAACTGCCCGTGTGCTCCCCATACCTGTTTGAAACCTTGATAGAGTATTGTTTGTTTGTTTGTTTGTTTTTGCGGTACATGGGCCTCTCACTGTTGTGGCCTCTCCCGTTGCGGAGCACAGGCTCCGGATGCACAGGCTCAGTGGCCATGGCTCACGGGCCCAGCCGCTCCGCGGCATGTGGGATCTTCCTGGATCGGGGCACGAACCCGCATCCCCTGCATCGGCAGGCGGATTCTCAACCACCGCGCCACCAGGGAAGCCCAGAGAATTGTTTTTATGAGTGGGGTTTCTTTGCAGAAACTGCAGAAATGGGTGTTTCCTTGTCTGCTTCCGTGTGGTGAGGAGCAGGTTCAGCCTGTGTGGAATCAGAACCCTAGAGCCTAAGGTGGCCCCGAGGATGGGAGACTCAGGCCCCTCCGCGTGCAGTACTAGCATGAGCAGGAATCCGGCCCTTCTCTAGAGGATGGAAGGGATCCTAGCAGACCTCAGGGCAGTGGTGTGCTGGAGCTGGCTTCCCTGCACAGCCAGTGCCACACATCCCTTCCCAGAACCCCATTCAGTGGCACTGTCTTAGCTTCACATCTGCATGGTAGGAGTATTTATACCATGGAAAATGGCAAATGCTACAAAATCAGGGCTTTTTTTTTTTTTTGATAGCTGATTGTTGAACATTTACCAGAACACCCCTGCTTCAGAGGGTCAAGAGACCTTTTGACATCTGTTTACCTTCTCTTGCCAGGCTGTTCATCAAATGTTGAAGGAAAGTTAAAAATTGCAAGTTCTGAAGGTAAGATTTGTGAACTGTTTCCATTTCTGAGTTATGAGAGAGCGTTGGCCAGAGTGGGGACATAGAGTGAGAGCTTGGAGGTTTAAGAAAGGAGAAGGGGGGAAATGCTACAAATAATTGCCTTTTGCATGGGAGACTGGAATACTACTCAGCAATAAAAAGGAGTAAACTATTTGATACCTGTTATAATTATGCTGAGCGAAAGAAACCAGGTGGAATATGATTTTATTTATATGAAGGTCTAGAAAAACAAATCTATAGTAACAGAAAACAGATCAGTGTTTGCCTATGGATGGGGGTGCAGTACGGGTAGCGAAGAGTGGTCAGGAGGGATTACAAAAGGGTATGAAGAAATTTGGAGGAAATAATAGATGTAGTCACTATCTTGCTGTGGTGATGGTTTCATGGATGTATATACATGTCAAAATTTATCAAATTGCACACTTTAAATATGTACAGGTTATTGTATGTTAATTACACTTCAGTAAAGCCGATTTATTTTAAAGCATGATTTCATACTGATGCTGCCAATTCTAATCCAACACAACCAACTTCATTATAGCTTTTCCCCTTTCATTATTTGTAATATTTTTCTCTGATAGTGAGAAATATGGCTCTCATTTTTCACAATAGAGTTATATATTTGTTCAATCTGAGTATACACATAAAGTAGTTTCAGAATTGCCAACCCATGGTGCTGTGAAACACACTTTGACTAACCAGGCTACAGCATTTATATAAGGTTCTATTTGTCTTTGGTCTTACTACCATATTCATCAGGATACTGTTTTCTGAAGTCATGTTAAGGTACTTCCTTCCCCATCGCCTTCAGTGTGACTATAATATTCACTTGAAATAGTGTTAGGTTTGTTTGTTGCTATTTGTATGCCTTTTGGGGTTAATCCCATATTCTGGTTGGATTTAAGTGGGGGAGGAGAGGGGTACTTGAAGCATTCCATGATTCTAAGAGTCAAAGTTCTACAAAAAGTATATTGAGAGGGCTTCCCTGGTGGCGCAGTGGTTGAGAGTCCACCTGCTGATGCAGGGGACACGGGTTTGTGCCCCGGTCCGGGAAGATCCCACATGCCGCAGAGCGGCTGGGCCCATGAGCCATGGCCACTGAGCCTGTGCGTCCGGAGCCTGTGCTCCGCAACGGGAGAGGCCACGGCAGTGAGAGGCCTGCGTACCGCAAAAAAAAAAAGTATATTGAGAGAAGTGATGCTTCTTCCTCATCCCTTCTCACCCATCCCATTTCCTTCCTCCTTTCACCCCAGTTTCCATCCATGCCCTGTAGGTAACCAATCTCTTTACTTTCTGGTTTATCCTTCCTATATTTCTTTTGCACCAATGAGCAGATACATGTGTATTTTGTTCTATCCCCTTCTGTCTCATGCTAGACATATTCTATAGCACTTTGCTTTTTTCCTTAACTGTATGTCTTAGGAATCACTCCAAATCATTTTGTAGAGATTTTTCTGCCTCATTTTTCATAGCTGCATAGCACTCCACTGTGTGGATGTACCACAATTTATTCAACCACTCTCCTATACATAGGCATTTAGGTTGTTTCCAATGTTTTACAATTACAAATAATACTATTTTGAGTAACCTTGTTCATATGTATTTTCATGACGTTGGAGGTATATCTTCATGGTAGATTCCCAGTAGTGGGTCAAAGGGTAATTACACATGTAGTTCTGTTAGTTATTGCCCAATATTCCTCCATGGGGTCATGTCAGTTAGCATTCCCCCCATGCATGAGTTCCTGTTTACCCACAGTCTTGCCTAGAGAATGTATTATCATGCCTTTCAATTTCTGTTAGTCTGGTAAGTGAGAAATGGTATCTGTGTTTTAATTTACATTTTTCTAATTGTGATTGAGGTTAGTCATTTTTTTTCACTTGAGGACAACTTTTATATCTTTTTTGTGTGAATTGTCTGTTTATGTCCTTTCCCAGTTTTCTGGTTTTTGGTCCCTCAATTTTTTTTGAGTTATTTACGTATTAAGGATATTAATCCCTTGTCTGTGCTCTATGTCACAAATATTTTCTCCCAGTTTGTTAGCTGTCTTTCAACTTTGTTTACAAGGTATTTTGCCATGCAAAATTTTTTTGTTTTTATTTCATCAAATTTATCAATCTTTTCTTGCCTCTGGATTTTAAATCATAGGTAACTTTTATTCTATGCCAAGATTATAGAGAAATTCACCCATATTTTCTTCTAGTAATGGTATGGTTTCATTTTTTATGTTAAGATCTTTCAACCATTTGGAGTTTATTCTTGTGTGTGGTGTAAGATATTGTACTAATATTATTTTTCCTACATGGCTACCCAGTTGTCCTGACATTATTTCTTAAAAAGCTCCATCTTGACTCCAGTGATTTGAGAGATGCCTCAACTCCATTTGGAGGAATAAAATAATAATATTATTAACTGCTAACAGCTTCCCCAGGATTTACTGTGTTAAGAGAAATACAAGCACTGTCTCATTTAATCTTCACGATCCAATTAGACAGTTAATATCAGCAACCCCATTTTACAAGTTAATAAACTGAGGCTCTATAAGGTAAGTGATTTAATAAATGTCACACAGCTGATGAAATAAAAACCCAGATCTGTCTGCCTCTTACCCATTCTCTAGAAAAACTTAATCTGGAAGTTAGGCCATTCGTGTATCTATTATCAAAACCCATTATTCACCATCTTGAACTCATAGCTATTAACTCAGGCCACATGCATTTTGGCTGAGGTAGTACTGTTGGTCATGTTGATTGATGCATTCTTGAGATGAGTGAGGACAGCCTCCTCATTTAGAACAGCAGACTGTGAACCCCTCAAACCTACTGAGGGCTTGCCTCTCAGTATGTTTATTCTAGCGGAGTAGGCTAGACAAAAACAAACCAACAATAAAGTATCACAAGTGACAAGTCCTTTAATGAAAATAAAATCGGGTGCTTAGTGGCCAGGTGGTCCTTTAGATGGATGATCAGGGAAAATCTCTCTGAGAAACTTACATGTAAGCTGGGGCCTGAGAGACAAGAAAGGTCAGGCCATGGGCATATGTAGAGGAAGAGCGTTCCAGGCAGAAGGACAGGCAAATTCAAAGGCCCTGAGTCAGAACCAAGTTTGATGCACTGGAAGAATAAGATGAAGGCAAGCATGGCTGGAGTAGAGACAGGAAAGGCCACAATAATAGAACATCAACAGAGGCCATATCATGTAGGGTGTGTGGCCAGGATACAAAATTTCTTCGTGCAATGGGAAATCTTGGGTGGTTTAAATCCAAGGAGTGGCATCAGTTTTGTTTTTTGTACATATGATTCTGGAAGATCTGTAGAAAATGGACTGTGTGGGGCTAGAAGCTGGGAGGACAATTAGGGCTTTTGCAGGAATCCAGGCGAGTGATGGTGAGGACTCGGGTTAGGGTGCTAACAGTGGAGATGGAAAAAATGTCTTGAGACTGAGTCAGCAGGAATCCTTAAATGATTGGGTATGAGGGGAGAGGGAAAGTTAGTGGGTGGATGATGGTGGTACTTGCCAAGATGGGATAGGCTGGAGGAGAAGCATTTTTAGGGAGGATGGGAGAATCAGTAGTTCAGTTTGGACTTGTCAAATTTGGCATGCCTACTGGATATCAAAGTGGAAAAGTGAGCAGATAGACATGAATTTGGAATTGGAGAAAGTAGATGAGCTGCAGATGCAAATGTGAGAGTTGCTGCCAAGTCAAGAGTATTTAAAGTTATGAATTGAATGAGATTATCCAAAGAAAGTATGTAGATTATACCTAGAACTGATCTCTCAAGGGGAGATAAACCTCTAGGAGTTCAAATAAAAAATAATCCAGCAAATGGGACAGAGAAAGAGTTCAGTGAAGTAAGATGGAAACCAGAACAGTGGTATAAGGAATGTTTCAAGAAGGAAAGAATACGGCTTCCCTGGTGGCACAGTGGTTGGGAATCCGCCTGCCGATGCGGGGGACGCGGGTTCGTGCCCCGGTCTGGGAAGATCCCACATGCTGTGGAGTGGCTGGGCCCGTGAGCCATGGCCGCCGGGCCTGCGCATCCGGAGCCTGTGCTCCGCGACAGGAGAGGCCACAACAGTGAGAGGCCCGCGTAATGCAAAAAAAAAAAAAAAAACAAAAGAAGGAAAGAGTAGTGTGGGATATTGATAAGGGGTTGCATAAGATGAGAACCAAAAAATAACTGATAGATTTGTCAAGCTAGAGGTCATTGGTGATCTTGACAAAGGCCGCTTCAGGGACATGTGGGTCTGGAAGACCAACTGGAGTGGGTTGAGGAGAGAATGCAAGGGAAGAGGTGGAGACTTAGTCAACTCCTCTTAGAAGTTATGCTGTGAGGGGGAGCTGAGAATTTGCGGGAACAGTTAGAGGGGAATGGGAGGGGCAAGGAAAAGTTTATCCAAACACTAGAGATACTGGTTTGCCGAAGGTGCCTGGGAATGGACCAGTAGCAAGGAGGAAGGGAGGGAGGTCCTGAGACAGTGAGAGGTGATGGGCTCCAGAGTTGATGGAGCACAGGTGGCCAGAGGAAGGAAGGCAGAGACGATGGATTTAGATGCAGTTAGGGTGCATCTGGGTTTATCTGGAGACAGGAAATGAGGGAGGGAGTCCCTGTCGGATTACTTGCTCTGTGGGGCATGGGCTGAGGTCAGCCGCTGAGATGAGGGGAGAGATGCAGGCAACTTCATGGAAGCAGGACTTGACGGGGGCCTTGAAGAACTGAGATGGGAGATGGAAGGAAAGGCTGTGCTAGGTGATGGGGCAGGAGCAAAGGCACAGAGACTGGGCTGGACTTAGCTCACCCCAAGGCTGAGGAAGCCAGCTTGAGTGGAGCAGAGGCCCTGGGGGAGCAGTGCGAGGAAATCAGTGGGGGCTGCAGGAGGGTCAGCTCCAGGAGGACCCCAAAGCACCAGAGAGGCTACCCATATGGGGAAAAGTGAGAATCTCGTTGACTTTGGGGCTGGAAATGGCCTGGTGCAAGTGTGTCTGAGCAGGTAGACCTGTGTCAAGGGCTGAGGCAGCGTCTCAGGATGGGCCGGGGGGCGGGTTGCCTCCAGAATGAGAAAGAAGGAAGCGTGAGACACTTCAAAGGAAAGTCTACAGGATATGTGAATTAAATACCTCCCTCCCAGCCCTCCACGGCCCCAGTTGCCCAGGACTGAAACCGGAGCGCACCCCAACCCCAGGTCCTGTCTGTCTCCAAGCTCTGCCGCTGCCTCCCTCGGCGTCTCCGGCTGCTCTTCAGATCCCTGTAGCGCCTTTCTTCAGACCGCCATCATCTGCCACCTGTCCCCTCTCCTGGTCTCTCGTCTGCCCCTATTCAATTTCCCACCCCCACCCCCACCAAGGTGAGCTTCCTAAAACCCAGATCGGATCATGCCGTGCGCCTGCGTATAACAATGTATTCGCCTTTCTCGTACCTTCTCCCATCTTATAGGATCTCTTAAGAAACACTGGCAGCTCTATTTAGCAAAAGACAAGGTCTGTGTTCTGAAATTCCTAAGAAAAACACGAGGATTAGTTTTTCAATGTGAAGTTACACTCTCATTGTGAAAGTCATTTCCCATTCATGGGACCAATACGTACATTTATCTCTGAAGCTCTGAGCATGTTCCTAACATGCTCCATGCTCCTAGCATGTTCCTAACATGCTCAGGTGAAGGAGGGGGGGTTCCCCTTTTTTTTTTTTTTTTTTTTTTTTTTTTTTGCGGCACGCGGGCCTCTCACTGTTGTGGCCTCTCCCGCCGTGGAGCACAGGCTCCAGACGCGCAGGCCCAGCGGCCACGGCCCAAGGGCCCAGCCGCTCCGCGGCACGCGGGATCCTCCCGGACCGGGGCACGAACCCACGCCCCCCGCATCAGCAGGCGGATCCCCAACCACCATGCCACCAGGGAAGCCCCAGAGGTTCCCTTTTGAAAAGTCACTATACCATGTTCCTAGAGTTTTCGGTTTGGCTACCAATTAGAATTTATGTATTCACTCATTCATTCATTCACTTGTTCATTCAACAAATATTTATTAAGTATCCACTGCGTGCAGCCCTGGGAGGAGACAGTGGAGGCAAGACGACCTGGTCCCTGCTCTGCCTTCCTGTGGAGGGAGACCAACAGTGAATGAGAACCACATGAGCAAGGTCATTTCTCATGAAAGAAACAGGGAAACATGATCGTTGTTTGGGAGATTGAAGGCAAACGTCTCTGTGCAGAGGGGATATTTGAGTCGACAAGGGAAGGAGCCAACTGTGCCAACCACTGGGGGAAGAGCGTTTCTGGCAGAGGGAACAGCAGCTGCAGGAGAAGAACTTGTAGGGAATAGGGCATTCTGGCTGCTGGATGGAGAATGTGATGTTAAACATTCAACAGGGGAAGCAGCCGGTAAGTCTTCAGAGAACAGTGTTGGCAGAAGATGGAGAAGGAAAACTCTACTTTCAAGAAAGTAATTTAAATCTGGAGACTATCACCTCTGAAAAAGGAGTTCCTTCTACACTTTCTTTACAAGAAGGCCAGTGCCTTGGACACCGACATCCAACGTCAGTGCAGCTCTGTGGCCAAGGGCGCTTGTTGGACCACCGGGGTGAGACTTCTGACCCTGAACGTGTCCTGGATGAGCAACCTTAAAACAAGTCACCTATTCTCTCCAAGCCTCAGTTTCCTCATCTGTGTAGTGGGAATAATTACAATCCTACCTCAGGATTATATGAAATAATTCATGTAAATATTATAATCACTTAAACATTAGCTATTATTATAATGATCCCTTTGAGAAAGAAATGGAAAGCTTCTACAACAACAAACCTGTTGTCCCATATTCTGTTAAAAATGGTTCAGCATTCTGCTCAATTCCTGTGTCAAACCCATTTTCCACTTTATGAGTAATCTCTAAATCCTTGAAATAGTGTGAGTGTTAGAAGTGAACTTTGTTTTTGTTGTGGTAAAAATGTTCCCCTTGCTTTTAATTGGTTTGAAAGGAAAAGATGACAGAGAAGGGCACGGAGAGCTAGGAGCAGGCAAAGGAGAGGGAGGAGGTAATCCTGAGCAACTGTTGACTGTTGGTGCCACCGACGGCACTGGGAATCGGAAATGACAGACTACTTCCGTGTGGCCTCAGTCCTATCACTGACAGGGAGCACTTTAAAACTCTGAATTTAAAAGAGGATAAAAAATGGCTGTCTGGAAACATTTTTAACACAAGATCTAATTCCTCAGCAGAATCTAGCTTGTCAAAGACGAAGGCAAAACAGGAAGCAGTTAGGTGACCTCTGCGTTCAAATGAGAATATTCTGGCATCCGTGGATTTCACGTTAAGAAATCAGGCCTTTACCCCAGACTGCAAAGAAACTTGAGTAAAATGCAATCTGCTGAAGGGTGTGATACACAGAGACATATCAGCACAAGCTTCCTTGTTTTTCTTCTTTTCAACTTTTTACTTTATATTGGAGTATAGTTGATTAACAATGTTGCGTTAGTTTCAGGTATACAGCAAAATGATTCAGTTATACATATCCATGTATCTATTCTTTTTCAAATTCTTTTCCCATTTAGGTTGTTACATAATATTGAGCAGAGTTCAGCTTCTGATCAGCAGTTTTAAATCAACAGTGGCCCAAACTTGAGTTTTGTGCCCTCTTGGTAGATGAACTTCTTCTCACTCCCCCAGTTTTTGTATAAAATCAGTCAAATCTCTGGGCTTCCAAAAAACCTTTGCCCTTGTCAAATCTCCCAGTCATGGTTATGTAATGTGTTGGAGAAATTCTATTCCTCAGGCTTCCTCTCGGAGAAAATACTATACATTTGGAAAGAAATTGTTTGCTCTGCCTCTTAGGAGGGAGAGTAAGGCCCCAAGGACATGGCCAAGCACTGAAGATTGTTGCTGAAGTAAAAGGGACTAGAAGGGGTCTAAGTCCCTCCTGAGAGGGGAGGGGAGGACAGTGAGGGAAAGAGTGGGCATGGGAGTCGATTCCTGCCCCACACACTTTAATATTCACTCAAGGGGCTAACTTCAGGGCACGCTTGGTGCAAGTGGGTTTTCAATTTTACAGGGTAGAAATTGATGAAGGGGCTAAGCCTTGCACTGGATGATGTAAGCAAAACAGAAGCAGGACAGACCCTGAGCTGGAGGGACAGGGAGGCCTTGCTGGAGTCTGGATTACAATTATCCATGGGCCACATCTGCCCTCCCATTAGGACCTCTGATTACATGTGAAGCCCCGCTCAAGAGTCTGAGCTGCAGAGAGATGGTTAGACAGGCCTGGCTTCCTGGAGCCAGTTGTAGGGACTACAAGATTATCATCCACTACTACCCCATGGCCCTTGGCTAATCAGAGCCCCATCTGCTTCAAGTCAGCACTCCCATTTTCAGATACATTTAAAGCAAACTTCGAGTTCACCCCAGAGACATGTAGAACATACTGTTTGTGTTTGAATTAGGGCTGGAGTCATTATTCAGTGAGGTATAGAGACCAACCTCCTTCCAAGGGCTTCCAGGACCCTATTAACCTTTCATGGGCTGTGTCTCCCACAACACCAACTCAAGGCTCACCCTCCAATTTCATTTCCAGGTAACCACAACCTGGTCCTAGTCACTGAGGTCAGTCAATGAGAATTTAGAATCCTAGATTGGTTGTGTGTGTATATGTTTGTAAAGTATTACATTTATTTGATAGAAATATTGATGAGCTTTTTTAGTGCTTGCTTTTTTCTAATCCTGTTGGGTTGGCCAAAAAGTTCGTTCAGTTTTAAGTAAAGACACATTTTTTATTTTTACCAAGAACTTTATCGAACACCGAATGAACTTTTTGGCCAACCCAGTGTTTCATACCTGAATCCCTGTGCTGGCTTCACTGCTTCAAATGAGGCGATGCAGTTCAAATTAGGGATGGTACTTGAATGGCAAGCGAGGAAAAAGTCACAATTAGGGACACAATTAGCCTTCTCCTTTGATCATTACCATTTCCCCCAAATCCTTCCAGCACGTAGGACACGGTCAGCTGAAAAGAGATATTCACGTTTGACACTAGTTTCTAATACCTAGAGGCATTTCTAATACATGGAGGTACTTGGAGGGAGCTGTTCTAGGATAAGGAGTCTTCCTGTTGAGTTTCCAGTTCCACAGAAAGTCAGACTTGCTTGACTCCCAGGCCTGGGGCAGAGGTGAATGTGACTAGGGAAGGAGGCACATACCTTTGCAGGTCAGGTATGACTATCCTGAGTTCTGTGGGCCCAGAAATAAAGGGAATCCACAGGTGGTTTCCAAAGGGCAGAAAGAGAAGCAAGACTCCAACCCAAGCATATGGGGTTAGTGGAAAAACTTTAATTATCGGTAGCATCTTCCTGAGGTTAAACGTGGAAACCATTAGCGTTTGAGGCGATCATGCTCCTGAGGGGGTGGAGGGAGGGTGGTAGAAACAATGCAATATGGCGGCAGGATAGGACCAAGAAGAGAGATAGCCAGTAGGGGCGCCCTTTTGGTTAGATATGGCTGATGGTCTCTAGGGACACTGGGTGGACTCTGACAGTCAAGTTTTAAAGTTTTCCTGTCCTGCCTTGTAATCCTCTTTTGTCACTCTAAGTCGTCAGTAAAGTTTGCTGAACACAAATATCTTGTAACAATTGTGTTTAAGAGAATAAACAAAAGGATCTCTTCCTTTACTTAAGAATATCCTTAGGGATGGGGCTGACCTGGAAGATGGGCCCAGCACAGAAGAGCCTACATCATCAACAGATGCCTAGACAGTCAGAATCTGGAGCAGTGGCCCAGAGAGAGAGGTGACGAGCAAACCTCAAACTTAGACATTACCTTTTGGCTTTTCACTCCCTCTTCCCATCATCATATCCTCCCTGTCCCCCTTTTAATTTATACTCCATTTTGTTCTCTTCTTTAAGAATGAAGGTACTAGACATTAGACCTGAAAGTAACTTCGACAAAATCCGGAAGCAAATTCTGGGCCCCCATTTCTCCTCATGATGCTAGATGGTCTTGGTGTTGCCTTCCTGCTGAAACAGTCCAAGAGCAAGAAGAGTCTATGCTGATTTTGCAAGAATAAATAGTTGTGGTTCAAATAAATCTCTTGCTCAATTTTTTGGATCTGGAGATTTTGCCACATGACTGTTCCAATGCCAAGAATTCAGTGAGATCTTCCTCTCATCATTTAAGATTTTCAAGAAGATAATTTAGCTCGGTGCTTGTTGCCAGATTGACAGCCTTAAAAACAAGAGGTGAAATCCAATCTGGACAGAGCCTGTGCCCACTGTCTATTTTTAGGGAAAAGATTATTCACCCATATGGCCAGCTAGGAATAGAGCATTACTGGGGCCAGGGGGTGAGGTACAGACTTAGAACAGCCTTGACCCTAAATCTCCTGCTCTCAGTCGGGGCGGGGGGTGGCTGGAGGCTGGAAGGGACAGGAATTGTTCTGGATTTAGGGGGGTGTGCAATGCAGAGTTTCCCGAAAACAATCCAGCATTTTGCAGAGTGATAAAAATATCCTTCTTCTAAAAATAGCCCTCTTAGAAACCAGAGGCCTGGATTCAATTATAGTCACTTTATATTGACCATGTACCGAGGTACCAAGTCCCAAGCTGGTTCTTTGCAATATTATCTGCTGTCACCCTGCTCCAGACCCATGAAGCAAGCATTTCCCACCACACAAATGAGCACACTGAGGGTCTAAGAAGGAATTCAAAGCCAGTGTATCACTTAACCTCAATTGTTTCCATTTTCTTCAAATCTCCTAGGCCAGAAGTTCCCAAACCTGGTTGCATATCAGAATAAATGGGGGCACTTTAAAAAATATTACAAATTCCTGGGATTTACCCCAGTCCTGGTAAATCACGGTTTGGGGCAGGGACAAATATTTTTTTAAGTTCCCAAGATGATTCGGTTGCACAGCCCTGCTATCCAAGATTCAGACTGGGCGATTCCAGGAGTGCTTGGGGAATTCCAGGAATGCCACCCCTCCTTCTTTCAGTCTTGAGCCCTAAGTGTCCTCTGGCTACCCTGGGTTTCTCTGAGTTCCTCCACTGAGCCTAATTCCCTCTGACCTCAGAACTTTCCCCTCTGCTTCCCCCTCACATCTCAGTGTCGTCACCTCCTGGAGTCAGCCCTGGCCACCTGGACAGGGAGACGTGCCTCTGCTCTTTTCTCTCTGAACACATCATAGTCTGTAATTACATATCATGTGAAGTTTGAAAATTAATGTTGGTTTCACCTATTAGGTGGTAAGCACCATAAAGGCAGGGGACTAGGTCTGTTTCACTCAAAATTGTACCTCCTGGGCCTTATACGTTTGAGGGAGGGAGGGAACGAGTAAACGACCTGAGATGAGGGCAGAAGAGGGTTCTAGTCCTGGTTTGGTGCCAATTTGCTGCACAACAATCTGGCAAGCTACTCCTCATCTCTGAGATTCTGTTTTCTCCCCTGATAAACAAGGGCTGGATTAGACCCATCGGTGTCCCATCTCACTAAGTGTCAGAGTCGCTAGGGAGCTTGGGTCAAGTGGAGCCCAGCTTTCCTTCAGCAAGTCTGGAGTGGGCCTGGATCTGCATTCTAAATAAGCCCCCAGAGGTGCTGATGCAGATGGGTCTCGGGGGTGGGATGGGGGGCACATTTTAATAACAACTGGGTTGGGTACATTCTGAGGTCCTTTCTAGCTCTGATGTTTTGTCATTTATTCAGTTAGCAAACAGCTCTTGTGATCTGGGTGTGAGGAAGACAAAGAGGACTGAGAAAAAAGTGTGACTTCTCAGAACTTGCATTCTTCACATGGCCACCAGGCAATGCTGTCCATAAGAGGCAGAGTAGAGACCTTGGTTGCCATTTTCTTCGTAACTCACCATACTTGGAATCACCACTTTTTAATATAAGGAATGCAATACAATGTACTCCATGTTAAAAATATCCTGCAAATACTGAACTGTTCTCAGAATACTCCAGATAGTGTTCAGGACCTCCAAATGCCTGAGACCATCCTTGCAATGAATGTAAATTCTGGGAGAGGGGGAAGGCCATACAATTCTCTCTCTCGCTCTCTCTCGCTCTCTCTCTCTCTCTCTCTCGCTCTCTCTCGCTCTCTCCTCTCCCCTTCTTTTAAAAAATTATAAAACAATGGGACTTCCCTGGTGGTGCAGCAGGTAAGAATCCGCCTGCCAATGCAGAGGACATGGGTTCGATCCTTGGTCCGGGAGGATCCCACATGCCTCAGAGCAACTAAGCCTGTGAGCCACAACTACTGAGCCTGCACTCTAGAGACTGCGAGCCACAACTACTGAGCCCGTGCACCACAACTACTGAAGCCTGCATGCTCTAAGGCCTGTGAGCCACAACTACTGAGCCCACGTGCTGCAACTACTGAAGCCTACTCACCTAGAGCTGGTGCTCTACAACAAGAGATGCCACCGCAATGAGAAGCCTGCGCACCACAACGAAGAGTAACCCCTGCTTGCCACAACTAGAGAAAGGCCACACGCAGCGATGAAGACCCAATGCAGCCAAAAAAAAATGAATATATATAAATATATATAAAACAAAAATGGAAAACCACATAAAATAAAGGTATAATGTCATAAGTTATAAGGTGAGCATTTCTTTTTTTTTATACAGCAGGTTCTTATTAGTCATCAATTTTATACACATCAGTGTATACATGTCAATCCCAATCACCCAATTCATCACACCACTACCCCCCCAACCTGCCGCAGCATTCCCCGCTTGGTGTCCATACGTTTGTTCTCTACATCTGTGTCTGAATTTCTGCCCTGCAAACTGGTTCATCTGTACCATTTTTCTAGGTTCCACATATATGCATTAATATACGATATCTGTTTTTCTCTTTCTGACTTACTTCACTCTGTATGACAGTCTCTAGATCCATCCACGTCTCTACAAATGACCCAATTTCATTCCTTTTTATGGCTGAGTAATATTCCATTGTATATATGTACCATATCTTGTTATTCCATTCATCATGGAAGCATGCTTCCATGACCTGGATATTGTAAATAGTGCTGCAATGAACATTGGGGTGCATGTGTCTTTTTGAATTATGGTTTTCTCTGGGTATATGCTCAGTAGTGGGATTGCTGGATCATATGGTAATTCTATTTTTAGTTTTTTAAGGAACCTCCATACTGTTCTGCATAGTGACTGTATCAACTTACATTCCCACCAACAGTGCAAGAGGGTTCCCTTTTCTCCACACCCACTCCAGCATTTGTTGTTTATAGATTTTCTGATGATGCCCATTCTAACTGGTGTGACATGATACCTCATTGTAGTTTTGATTTGCATTTCTCTAATAATTAGTGATGTTGAGCACCCTTTCATATTTGTTGGCACACCATATATCTTCTTTGGAGAAGTGTCTGTGTAGCTCTTCTACCCATTTTTGGATTGGGTTGTTTGTTTTTTTAATATTGAGCTGCATGAGTTGTTTATATATTTTGGAGATTAATCATTTGTCCATTGATTCGTTTGCAAATATTTTCTCCCATTCTGAGGGTTGTCTTTTCATCTTGTTTATGGTTTCCTTTGCTGCACAAAAGCTTTGAAGTTTCATTAGGTCCTATTTGTTTATTTTTGTTTTTATTTCTATTACTCTAGGAGGTGGTTCAAAAACGATCTTGCTGTGATTTATGTCAAAGAGTGTTCTTCCTATGTTTTCCTCTAAGAGTTTTATAGTGTCCGGTCTTACATTTAGGTCTCGAATCCATTTTGAGTTTATTTTTGTGTATGGTGTTAGGGAGTGTTCTAATTTCATTCTTTTACATGTAGCTGTCCAGTTTTACCAGCACCACTTATTGAAGACACTGTCTTTTCTCCATTGTATATCCTTGTCTCCTTTGTCCTAGATTAGTTGACCATAGGTGCGTGGGTTTATCTCTGGGCTTTCTATCTTGTTCCATTGATCTGTGTTTCTGTTTTTGTGCCAGTACCATATTGTCTTTTTTTTTTTTTTTTTTACAACATCTTTATTGGAGTATAATTGCTTTACAATGGTGTGTTAGTTTCTGCTTTATAACAAAGTGAATCAGCTTTACATATACATATGTCCCCATATCTCTTCTGTCTTGCATCTCCCTCCTTCCTACCCTCCCTATCCCACCCCTCTAGGTGGTCACAAAGCACCGAGCTGATCTCCCTTTGCTATGTGGCTGTTTCCCACTAACTATCTATTTTACGTTTGGTAGTATATGTATGTCCATGCCAGTCTCTCACTTTGTCCCAGCTTACCCTTCCCCCTCCCCGTATTCTCAAGTCCATTCTCTAGGAGGTCTGTGTCTTTGTTCACGTCTTGCCCCTAGGTTCTTCATGGCCACTTTTTTTTTTTCTTAGATTCCGTATTTATGTATTAGCATACGGTATTTGTTTTTCTCTTTCTGACTTACTTCACTCTGTATGACAGACTCTAGGTCCATGCACCTCACTACAAATAACTCAATTTCGTTTCCTTTTATGGCTGAGTAATATTGCATTGTATATATGTGCCACATCATCTTTATCCATTCATCTGTCAATGGATACTTAGGTTGCTTCCATGTCCTAGATAGTAAATGCAGCTGCAATGAACATTGGGGTGCATGTGTCTTTTTGAATTATGGTTTTTGCAGGGTATATGCCCAGTAGTGGGATTGCTGGGTCATATGGTAGTTCTATTTGCAGTTTTTTAAGGAACCTCCATACTGTTCTCCATAGTGGCTGTATCAATTTACATTCCCACCAACAGTGCAAGAGGGTTCCCTTGTCTCCACACCCTCTCAAGAATTTATTGTTTGTAGATTTTTTGATGATGGCCATTCTGACTGGTGTGAGGTGATACCTCATTGTAGTTGTGATTTGCATTTCTCTAATGATTAGTGATGTTGAGCATCCTTTCATATTTGTTGGCACACTGTATATCTTCTTTGGAGAAATGTCTATTTAGCTCTTCCCATTTTTGTATTGGGTTGTCTGTTTTTTTGATATTGAGCTGCATGACCTGCTTGTAAATTTTGGAGATTAATCCTTTGTCAGTTGCTTCATTTGCAAATATTTTCTCCCATTCTGAGGGTTGTCTTTTCGTCTTGTTTATGGTTTCCTTTGCTGTGCAAAAGGTTTTAAGTTTCTTTAGGTCCCATTTGTTTATTTTTCTTTTTATTTCCATTTCTCTAGGAGGTGGGTCAAAAAGGGTCTTGCTGTGATTTATGTCATAGAGTGTGCTTCCTATGTTTTCCTCTAAGAGTTTGATAGTGTCTGGCCTTACATTTAGGTCTTTAGTCCATTTTGAGTTTATTTTTCTGTATGGTGTTAGAGAGTGTTCTAATTTCATTCTTTTACATGTAGCTGTCCAGTTTTCCCAGCACCACTTATTGAAGAGGCTGTCTTTTCTCCATTGTATAGTCTTTCCTCCTTTATCAAAAATAAGGTGACCATATGTGCATGGGTTTATCTCTGGGCTTTCTATTCTGTTCCATTGATCTATATTTCTGTTTTAGTGCCAGTACCATGCTGTCTTGATTACTGTCACTTTGTAGTATAGTCCGAAGTCCGGGAGCCTGATTCCTCAGGATCCGTTTTTCTTTCTCAAGATTGCTTTGGCTATTCGGGGTCTTTTGTGTTTCCACACAAATTGTGAAATTTTTGTTCTAGTTCTGTGAAAAATGCCATTCGTAGTTTGGTAGGGATTACATTGAATCTGTAGAATGCTTTGGGTAGTAGAGTCATTTTCACAATGTTGATTCTTCCAATCCAAGAACATGATATATCTCTCCATCTGTTTGTATCATCTTTAATTTCCTTCATCAGTGTCTTATAATTTTCTGCATACAGGTCTTTTGTCTCCTTAGGTAGGTTTATTCCTAGATATTTTATTCTTTATGTTGCAATGGTAAATGGCAGTGTTTCCTTAATTTCTCTTTCAGGTTTTTCATCATTAGTGTATAGGAGTGCAAGAGATTTCTGTGCATTAATTTTGTATACTGCTACTTTACCAAATTCATTGATTAGCTCTAGTAGTTTTCTGGTAGCATCTTTAGGATTCTCTATGTATAGTATCATGTCATCTGCAAACAGTGACAGTTTTACTTCTTCTTTTCCGATTTGGATTCCTTTTATTTCCTTTTCTTCTCTGATGGCTGTGGCTAAAACTTCCAAAACTATGTTGAATAAGAGTGGTGAGAGTGGGCAACCTTGTCTTGTTCCTGATCTTAGTGGAAATGGTTTCAGCTTTTCACCATTGAGGACGATCTTGGCTGTGGGTTTGTCATATATGGCCTTTATTATGTTGAGGAAAGTTCCCTCTCCACCTACTTTCTGGAGGGTTTTTAACATAAACTGGTGTTGAATTTTGTTGAAAGCTTTCTCTGCACCTATTGAGATGATCATATGGTTTTTCTCCTTCAGTTTGTTAATATGGTGTATCCCATTGATTGGTTTGCGTATATTGAAGAATCCTTGCATTCCTGGGATAAACCCCACTTGATCATGGCATATGATCCTTTTAATGTGCTGTTGGATTCTGTTTGCTAGTATTTTTTTGAGGATTTTTGCATCTATGTTCATCAGTGATATTGGCCTGTAGTTTTCTTTCTTTGTGATGCCTTTGTCTGGTTTTGGTATCAGGGTGATGGTGGCCTCATAGAATGAGTTTGGCAATGTTCCTCCCTCTGTTATATTTTGGAAGAGTTTGAGAAGGCTAGGTGTTAGCTCTTCTCTAAATGTTTGATAGAATTCGCCTGTGAAGCCATCTGGTCCTGGGTTTGTTGGAAGATTTTTAATCACAGTTTCAATTTCAGTGCTTGTGATTGGTCTGTTCATATTTTCTGTTTCTTCCTGGTTCAGTCTCAGAAGATTGTGCATTTCTAAGAATTTGTCCATTTCTTTCAGGTGGTCCATTTTATTGGCATATCATTGCTTGTCGTAATCTCTCATGATCCTTTGTATTTGTGCAGTGTCAGTTGTTACTTCTCCTTTTTCATTTTTAATTCTATTGATTTGAGTCTTCTCCCTTTTTTTCTTGATGAGTCTGGATAATGGTTTATCAATTTTGTTTGTCTTCTCAAAGAACCAGCTTTTAGTTTTATTGATCTTGGCTATCGTTTCCTTCATTTCTTTTTCATTTATTTCTGATCTGATCTTTATGATTTCTTTCCTTCTGCTAACTTTGGGTTTTTTTTGTTCTTCTTTCTCTAAGTGCTTTAGGTGTAAGGTTAGGTTGTTTATTTGAGAGTTTTCTTGTTTCTTAAGGTAGGGTTGTATTGCTATAAACTTCCCTCTTAGAACTGCTTTTGCTGCATCCCATAGATTTTGGGTCGTCATGTTTTCATTATCATTTGTTTCTAGGTTTTTTTTGATTTCCTCTTTCATTTCTTCAGTCATCTCTTGGTTATTAAGTAGTTTATTGTTTAGCCTCCATGTGTTTGTATTTTTTACAGATTTTTCCTTTAATTGATATCTAGTCTCATAGCACTGTGGTCAGAAAAGATACTTGATATGATTTCAATTTTCTTACATTTACCAAGGCTTGATTTGTGACCCAAGATATGATCTATCCTGGAGAATGTTCCATGAGCATTTGGGAAGAATGTGTATTCTGGTTTGTTTTTTTGGTTTTTTTTTTTTTGCGGTATGTGGGCCTCTCACTGTTGTGGCCTCTCCTGTTGCAGAGCACAGGCTCCGGACGCGCAAGGCTCAGCGGCCATGGCTCCCGGGCCTAGCTGCTCCGCGGCAGTGGGATCTTCCCAGACCGGGGCACGAACCCGTGTCCCCTGCATCGGCAGGCGGACTCTCAACCACTGTGCCACCAGGGAAGCCCTATCCTGTTGGTTTTGAATGGAATGTCCTATAAATATCGATTAAGTCCATCTTGTTTAATGTATCATTTAAAGCTTGTGTTTCCTTATTTATTTTCATTTCAGATGATCTGTCCATTGGTGAAAGTGGGGTGTTAAAGTCCCCTACTATGATTGTGTTACTGTTGATTTCCCCTTTTATGGCTGTTAGTATTAGCCTTATGTATTGAGGTGCTCCTATGTTGGGTTCATAAATATTTACAATTGTTATATCCTCTTCTTGGATTGATCCCTTGATCATTATGTAGTGTCCTTCTTTGTCTCTTGTAATAGTCTTTGTTTTAAAGTCTATTTTCTCTGATATGAGAATTGCTACTCCAGCTTTCTTTTGATTTCCATTTCCATGGAATATCTTTTTCCATTCCCTTACTTTCAGTCTGTATGTGTCCCTAGGCCTGAGGTAGGTCTCTTGTAGACAGCATATATACGGGTCTTGTTTTTGGATCCACTCATCCAGTCTGTGTCTTTTGGTTGGAGCGTTTAATCCATTTACATTTAAGGTAATTATTGATATGTATATTCCTGTTACCATTTTCTTAATTGTTTTGGGTTTGTTATTGTAGGTTTTTTCCTTTTCTTGTGTTTCCTGCCTAGAGAAGTTCCTTTAGCATTTGTTGTAAAGCTGGTTTGGTGGTGCTGTATTCTCTTAGCTTTTGCTTGTCTGTAAAGCTTTTAATTTCTCTGTCAAATCTCAATGAGATCCTTGCTGGGTAGAGTAATCTTGGTTGTAGGTTTTTTTGCTTCATCACTTTAAATATGTCCTGCCAGTCCCTTCTGGCTTGCAGAGTTTCTGCTGAAAGATCATCTGTTAACCTTATGGGGATTCCCTTGTGTGTTATTTGTTGTTTTTCTCTTGCTGCTTTTTAAATATTTTTTCTTTGTATTTAATTTTTGATAGTTTGATTAATATGTGTCTTGGCATGTTTCTCCTTGGATTTATCCTGTATGGGACTCTCTGTGCCTCCTGGACTTGATTAACTATTTCCTTTCCCATATTAGGGAAGTTTTCAACTATAATCTCTTCAAATATTTTCTCAGTCCCTTTCTTTTTCTCTTCTTCTTCTGGGACCCCTATAATTCGAATGTTGCTGCATTTAATGTTGTCCCAGAGGTCTCTGAGACTGTCCTCAATTCTTTTCATTCTTTTTTCTTTATTTTGCTCTGCAGTAGTTATTTCTACCATTTTATCTTCCACCTCACTTATCCCTTCTTCTGCCTCAGTTATTCTGCTATTGATCCCTTCTAGAGAATTTTAAATTTCATTTATTGTGTTGGTCATCACTGCTTGTTTGCTCTTTGTTCTTCTAGGTCCTTGTTAAACATTTCTTGCATTTTGTCTATTCTATTTCCAAGATTTTGGATCATCTTTACTATCATTATTCTGAATTCTTTTTCAGGTAGACTGCTATTTCCTCTTCATTTGTTAGGTCTGGTGGGTTTTTGCCTTGCTCCTTCATCTTCTGTGTTTCTCTGTCTTCTCATTTTGCTTAACTTTCTGTGTTTGGGGTCTCCTTTTCACAGGCTGCAGGTTCATAGCTCCCATTGTTTTTGGTGTCTGTCCCCAGTGGCTAAGGTTGGTTCAGTGTGTTGTGTAGACTTTGTGGTGGAGGGGACTAGTGCCTTTGTTCTGGTGGATGAGGCTGGATCTTGTCTTTCTGGTGGGCAGGTCCATGTCTGGTGGTGTGTTTTGGGGTGTCTGTGGCCTTATTATGGGTTTAGGCAGCCTCTCTGCTAATGGATGGGGTTGTGTTCCTGTCTTGCTAGTTGTTTGGCATATGGTGTCCAGCACTGTAGCTTGCTGGTCGTTGAGTGCAGCTGGGTCTTGGTGTTGAGATGGAGATCTCCTGGAGATTTTCACCTTTTGATATTACGTGGAGCTGGGAGGTCTCTTGTGGACCATTGTCCTGAACTTGGCTCTCCCACCTCAGAGGCACTGTGCTGACGCCTGGCTGGAGCACCAAGAACCTGTCATCCACACGGCTTTAAGCCATGAATGGTCATAAGCACGATGCTGTGAAGACGGGATCAGCAATGAGAAATGAAGTGCCTCAACTCTGGCAAGGAGTTGCTGCTCCAATGCAACTATGGGTCAGAGGAGGAGATGTGTCTGCTGGGGAGTGTGTGCTGTCATGAACAGTTTCTGGAAACTGCCAGACCAGCCTTCTTCCCACACTATGAGAACCTGCTAGTGTTGGAGGGTCTCCTTCAGAGGTGGGGGGTGGCTGTGTCTCACCGTGAGGACAAGGACACTGGCAGCAGAAGTTCTAGTACCATATTGTGTTGATTACTGTAGCTTTATAGTATAGGCTGAAGTCAGGGAGTCTCATTCCTCCAGCTCCGTTTTTTTTTTTTTCCCCTCAAGACTGCTTTGGCTATACAGGGTCTTTTGTGTCTCCATACAAATTTTAAGATATTTTATTCTAGTTCTGTAAAAAATGCCATTGGTAATTTGATAGGGATTGCATTGAATCTGTAGATTGCTTTGGGTAGTAGAGTCATTTTCACATTATTGATTCTTCTAATCCAAGAACATGGTATATCTCTCCATGTGTTTGTATCATCTTTAATTTCTTTCATTAGTGTCTTATAGTTTTCTGCATACAGGTCTTTTGTTTCCCTAGGTAGGTTTATTCCTAGGTATTTTATTCTTTTGCTGCAGTGGTAAATGGGAGTGTTTCCTTAATTTCTCTTTCAGGTTTTTCATCATTAGTGTATAGGAATGCAAGAGACTTCTGTGCATTAATTTTGTATCCTGCAACTTTACCAAATTCATTGCTTAGCTCTAGTAGTTTTCTGGTGGCATCTTTAGGATTCTCTATGTATAGTATCATGTCATCTGCAAACAGTGACAGTTTTACTTCTTCTTTTCCAATTTGTATTCCTTATATTTCTTTTTCTTCTCTGATTGCCACGGCTAGGACTTCCAAAACTATGTTGAATAATAGTGGTGAGAGTGGACATCCTTGTCTTGTTCCTCATATTAGAGGAAATGCTTTCCATTTTTCACCACTGAGAATGATGTTTGCTGTGGGTTTGTCATATATGGCCTTTATTATGTTGAGGTAGGTTCCCTCTATGCCCACTTTCTGCAGAATTTTTATCATAATTGGGTGTTGAATTATGTCAAAAGCTTCTTCTGCATCTATTGAGATGATCATATGGTTTTTCTTCTTCAATTTGTTATATGGTGTATCACATTGATTCATTTGTGTATATTGAAGAATCCTTGCATCCCTGGGATAAATTCCACTTGATCATGGTGTATGATCCTTTTAATGTGTTGTTGGATTCTGTTTGCTAGTATTTTGTTGAGGATTTTTGCATCTATATTCATCAGTGATATTGGTCTGTAATTTTCTTTTTCTTTAGTATCTTTGTCTGGTTTTGGTATCAGGGTGATGATGGCCTCATAGAATGAGTTTGGGAGTGTTCCTTCCTTGGCAATTTTTTGGAAGAGTTTGAGAAGGATGGGTGTTAGCTCTTCTCTCAGTGTTTGATAGAGTTCGCCTGTGAAGCCATGTGGTCCTGGGCTTTTGTTTGTTGGAAGATTTTTAATCACCGTTTCAATTTCATTACTTGTGATTGGTCTGTTCATATTTCCTATTTCTCCCTGGTTCAGTCTTGGAAGGTTAGACCTTTCTCAGAATTTGTTCATTTCTTCCAGGTTGTCCATTTTATTGGCATAGAGTTGCTTGTAGTAGTCTCTTCGGATGCTTTGTATTTCTGTGGTGTCTGTTGTAAATTCTCCTTTTTCATTTCTAATTTTATTGATTTGAGTCCTCTCCCTCTTTTTCTTGGTGAGTCTGGCTAATGGTTTATCAATTTTGTTTATCTTCTCAAAGAACCAGCTTTTAGTTTTATTGATCTTTGCTATTGTTTTCTGTGTTTGTGTTTCATTTATTTCTGCTCTGATCTTTATGATTTCTTTCCTTCTGCTAACTTTGGGTTTTGTTTGTTTTTCTTTCTCTAGTTCCTTCAGGTGTAAGTTTAGATTGTTTATTTGAGATTTTTCTTGTTTCTTAGGTAGGCTTGTATTGCTATAAACTTCCCTGTTAGAACTGCTTTTGCTGCATCCCATAGGTTTTGGATCGTCGTATTTTCATTGTCATTTGTCTCTAGGTATTTTTTGATTTCCTCTTTGATTTCTTCAGTGATCTCTTGGTTTTTTAGTAACGTATTGTTTAGCCTCCATGTGTTTGTGTTTTTTACGTTTTTTTCCCTGTAACTCATTTCTAATCTTATAGCGCTGTGGTCAGAAAAGATGCTTGATATGATTTCAATTTTCTTAAATTTATTGTGGCTTGATTTGTGACCCAAGATGTGATCTATACTAGAGAATGTTCCATGCACACTTGAGAAGAAAGTGTAATCTGCTGTTTTTGCATGGAATGTCCTATAAATATCAATTAAATCTATCTGTTCTATTGTGTCATTTAAAGCTTCTGTTTCCTTATCTATTTTCATTTTGGATGATCTGTCCATTGGTGTAAGTGAGGTGTTAAAGTCCCCCACTATTATTTTGTTACTGTCGATTTCCTCTTTTATAGCTGTTAGCAGTTGCCTTATGTATTGAGGTGCTCTTATGTTGGGTGCATATATATTTATAATTGTTATATCCTCTTCTTGGATTGATCCCCTGATCATTATGTAGTGTCCCTCCTTGTCTCTTGTAACATTCTTTATTATAAAGTCTATTTTATCTGATATGAGTATTGCTACTCCAACTTTCTTTTGATTTCCATCTGCATGGAAAATCTTTTTTCATCCCCTCACTTTCAGTCTGAATGTGTCCCTAGGTCTGAAGTGGGTCTCTTGTAGACAGCATATATATGGGTCTTGTTTTTGTATCCATCCAGCAAGCCTGTGTCTTTTGGTTGGAGCATTGAATCCATTCACGTTTAAGGTAATTATCGATATGTATGTTCCTATTTCCATTTTCTTAATTGTTTTGGGTGTTTTTTGTAAGTCCTTGTCTTCTCTTATGTTTCCCACTTAGAGAAGTTCCTTTAGCATTTGTTGTAGAGCTGGTTTGGTGGTGCTGAATTCTCTTAGCTTTTGCTTGTCTGTAAAGCTTTTGATTTGTCCATCAAATCTGAATGAGATCCTTGCTGGGTAGAGTAATCTTGGTTGTAGCTTCTTCCCTTTCATCACTTTAAGTATATCATGCCACTCCCTTCTGGCTTGTAGAGTTTCTGCTGAGAAATCAGCTGTTAATCTTATGGGAGTTCCCTTGTATGTTATTTGTCAATTTTCCCAGCTGCTTTTAATAAGTTTTCTTTGTCTTTAATTTTTGCCAATTTGATTACTATGTTTCTCAGCATGTTTCTCCTTGGGTTTATCCTGTATGGGACTCTCTGCGCTTCCTGGACTTGGGTGGCTATTTCCTTTCCCATGTTAGGGAAGTTTTCGACTATAATCTCTTCAAATATTTTCTCTGGTCCTTTGTCTCTCTCTTCTCCTTCTGGGACCCCTATAATGCGAATGTTGTTGCGCTTAATGTTGTCACAGAGGTGTCTTATGCTGTCTTCATTTCTTTTCATTCTTTTTTCTTTATTCTGTTCTGCAGCAGTGAATTCCACCATTCTGTCTTCCAGGTCACTTATTCGATCTTCTGCCTCAGTTATTCTGCTATTTTTTCCTTCTTGTGTAGTTTTCATTTCAGTTATTGTATGGTTCATCTCTGTTTGTTTGTTCTTTAATTCTTCTAGGTCTTTGTTAAACATTTCTTGCATCTTCTCGATCTTTGCATCCATTCTTTTTCCAAGGTCCTGGATCATCTTCACTATCATTATTCTGAATTCTTTTTCTGGAAGGTTGCCTATCTCCACTTCATTTAGTTGTTTTTCTGTGGTTTTATCTTGTTCCTTCATCTGGTACACAGCCCTCTGCCTTTTCATCCTGTCTATCTTTCTGTGAATGTGGTTTTTGTTCCACAGGCTGCAGGATTGTAGTTCTTCTTGCTTCTGCTCAATAAGTTATTTGATAGATTTAATATACAGTATTGGACACAGAGGAAGAAAAGTAGTAAAGCTGCTAGCATTAGAGGGTCTCCTGCAGAGGCGGGGGGTGGCTGTGGCTCACTGTGGGGGCAAGGACACTGGCAGCAGAAGTTCTGGGAAATACTCCTTGGCGTGAGCCCGCCTAGGTGAGCATTTCTTAATCGCTGCTCACGTCATGAAATAGAGCTTTGCCAATCCCCCCAGAAGTCTCTCCACATCCTCTCAACTCCTTCCCATCCCTCAAAAGTAAACACTCTCCTAACTTTTAAAGTTATCATTTCCTGATGTTTCTTTATAGTTCTCTTGCGTGATCATGCATTCCTAGTCTCTATGGTTTCATCTTGCCATTTCTTGTAAACATTGGTTACGTCTTTTAAGTTCCATCAGGTTTATAGTCCCATTCCTCTAAGGTCGAGGGGCACATAATCTGCAGTTTCTCACCGTCTGGATTTTGCTGATTGCATACTCAGGGTGTAGTTCAACATGTTCCTCTGTGCTTGGTATTTCCTGAAAGTTGGCAGCTGAAATCAGAGGTTTGTTTCATCAGTCTCATTTCCAATCCATTTGGCAAGACTATAGGTGGTGGTGTGTTCTTCCATCAGAAAGCACATAATGTCTGGTTTTCTCTCCCTTCCTCTGCCCTCCTCCCTTTCCCCCTCCCCCTCCCCACTTGTCTTCTCCTCCTCCTCCTCTGTCTTTCTCTCTCCCCCTCCCTCCCTCCCTCCCTTCATGCTGTTGGCCACTGTTGATGTTCATGTTCAGTGTCTGTATCCATTAATTCATTAGGGGCTGAAAAAATGGTGACAGTCTAATTCTAAAATTTCTTATTTATTTAATTCTTGAACTACTGTAGGAAGAGATGCTTTCCCTCATCTACAGTTTGGTTACCTGGTGGTACCCTTCATACAGGGAAGGCAAGATAAGTGTTTCATTCTTTCCTTTATTTAGCACTTTTAAAGATAATGAATTACTTCTCTATCATACTCTCCAGGTGACCACCTACTTTAAAAAATATTATGAACTCACATATTAAAGTAGGTTAGATGAGTTTCAGTCTATTGGAATTATTATTCTTGCTGAAGCTCAAATTGCTTATCTTTGGCCAGAGGGAACCTCTTCAAGTTGGCCAGCAAGGGTCCTTCCACCCAGTGAGGGGCTCCCTTCTCTCCTTCTCTAATCTGAATATAAATCCTATTCTCCCCTCCTTTTGCTCCTGGGACTATTGAGTGCATATTTGAAGATATCCCTTCCCTTTAGCACTATTTCTGTCTCTGGCTGTGAACTTTCTAACAATGAAACTCGTCAACATACCTATACAATGCATCTTTCTATTGCCAAAAGTATCTGGATTTACTTTGTAAAAAGTGGGGGTTGGGACTTCCCTGGTGGCACAGTGGTTAAGAATCCACCTACCAATGCACGGGACACGGGTTCGAGCCCTGGTCCGGGAGGATTCCACATGCTGTGGAGCATCTAGGTCCTTGCATCACAATGGCTGAGCCTGTGCTCTAGAGCCCGTGAGCCACAACTACTGAGCTTGCATGCCACAACTGCTGAAGCCCTTGCACCTAGAGCTCACGCTCCACAATGAGAGGCCACTGCAATGGGAAGGCTGTGCACCGCAATGAAAGAGTAGCCTCCACTCACCTCAACTAAAGAAAGCCTGCATGCAGCAACGGGGACCCAACACAGCAATCAATCAATCAATCAATCAGTTTTTCTTTAAAAAGTGGGGGTCAACTGTCACAGCTAAGAGGAGCCTAAGAAGACATGACAGCTAAATGTAACATAGTATCTGGGATGGGATATTAGGTAAAACTAAGGAAATAGGATCAAAGTATGGACTTTGGTTATTAACAGTGTAATAATCATTAATTGTAACAAATGTACCATTCTATAAGATGTTAGATGTTAATTAAAGGGAACTGGGTATGGGATATATAGGAACTCCCTGTACTACATTTGCAATTTTCCTGTAAATCTAAAATCAAACGTTTACTTAAAAGAAAAAAAAAAAAAGAAATGGAAGTCTAGGTAGCTTTGTAGGCACATATCCATTGTGCAGAGCCAGGGAAACTCACCAGCAGATTGAACACGCAGATCACAAAGAGATGCAGAGGAAACAGACTGGTTAGGTGAATGGGAAAATCTCCTAAAGGAGCTGAATTATGAACCAAGTCTCAAATTTGAGAGTTAAGGAGGTAGGGTGTAAGTGAACCAAGGCAAATCAAACATATATATTTATCTCTTCTTTCTTGGAAACCTTTTAAGTGACAGTAAAGAATTTTTAAAGGGTAAACCCAAAGAGCAAAAAGAATGGAAGGGTAGGGGAATAGCAGAAAAATAAGATCAACCAAGTTTTGGAAGCTGAGGTGTAGTCAGTCGTTTGAGTGAGGGGAAATTGCTTCAACAGAGAAGAGAAATTCAAACCCCAGTGTTACTGAGGGGATGCTAACAAAGGGCCGAGGGAGGAAACCAAGAAAAAGTTAAGACATCGGCTCCAGGAAACAGAGGCTGTAACATAGGGCAGCAGGTAAGAGGAGTCCCCAGGGAGAGTACTGTGTAGCAAGTGTGAAAGCCACAAGTGTGGATGGGAACAGGAGGTAGTGGGCTCCAGGGAAAACCCCTGAAATTACAAAAAGAAGAAGAAGCATTTATTAACTCTAGGAAATTTGTTTTAAGTACAAGAGAAGAAACGACCATATTGTTCTACTAGTCTCAGTTGTGAAGGATACTGGCAATCATATAGTAGAAATGCTGAATACTAATTTTTAAAAATTGTACTATAATTTATCAGGAGATTGGGGGAGGGTAAAAGTGTGTGAAGAGAGTATAAGAGAATTCCATTTTCATCTTGCAGAGTAAAAAGTCAGTAGAGGATACATAAAAGTGAAAAATTATTTTCACTTAAAAAAAAAAGATTGTTAAAGAAAAAGACAGGTGGAAGAGATGGAGAGTTAAAGTCTATTACCCCAAAGTTATGGGCTGAGTTGTGTCCCCCTCCCAAAATTCATATGTTGAAGTCCTATCTCTCAGTACCTCAGAAATGACTGTAATTGGAGACACGGCCTTTAAAGGAATAATTAAGTTAAAATGAGGCTACTGGGATAGCTCTAATCGAAGGTGACCAGTGTCCTTATAAGGAATTAGGACACAGACACACACAAGACCATGTGAAGACGCAGGGAGAAGACAACCCTCTCCAAGCCAAGGGGAGAGGCCTCAGAAGAAACCAACCCTGTCAGCACCTTGATCTCAGACTTTTAGCTTCCAGAACTGTGGCACAATAAATGTGTTATGTAAACCACCCAGTCTGCAGTCCTTGGTTATGGCAGCCCCAGCAGACTAATGCACCCAGGATCCAGATGGAAATGGATGGGAGCAGAGGTGGGCGTGGATGATCCTGATGCACTTGGCCTGGGGAACAGGTTTATACAGCCGTGACCTTGAGTGCAGCCACTGAGCTGGGCCCTGATTCTTCTGCCACACGAAAGCCAACAGTTTTAAGGTGTGTTTCAGCTTGCTGGAGCCTCACGTCAGCTAAGTCTGGCTGCGAAGGGCCCTTGGAGTGTGGTTCTCCCACACGTTGGCATGACATGGGTGGGCTTCTCCTCTCTCAATGTAACCAAACATTCTTCAGCCCCTTTGGAGAAACCATTTGTTTTTGCCTTTTGGGCTTTCTTCTTTGGAAGACATGGAGACACAGTGTCCAAGAGACTTTTGTGGAAGGCAAGCTGCCTTGTTTTTGTTTTCGGTTTTTGGCAGATACTGAAGTTATCTTCCTGTTTGTACTGCAGAGACACTATAAATGTTCCTCTGAGTGAATCTCTGCATGTTCCTGTGAAATTTCATGATCTTCTAAGTGAGCAACCTGATAGTACAAACGTGGAAGAAAAGAACTCCTGAGACGTCTCACGTGAGGTTAAGTCACATGATGGAAATATGACCTCTTTCATGAATCTGTACATTGAAAACGATAAGGAAACTTCCCCAACTCAAGCAGTAAAAACATTTTTTCTTCTTTTTGATTTTTTTTTTTTGCCAGTCTGCTAACAAGTACTTAGAGACTACCTGTTCAGTTTTGTCTTCTCTGTATGAATTTGGGTGTGAGTGTGTATTACTGCATTTTTAATGTTAATCTTTGTTATAGTGTTTCCAGATACTAATAGAGACGAGTCACTCTTCCAAACTGCTTGCTCTTGTTTCAAGCACTGGAGATGTTGTCCTGGGAATCCTGTCAGGGCTGAAAATTCACTAGAAGAGATAGATTAGGTTCTATTTGTCCTCTTGTCAATCCAAGCTCATGAACAGCGAGCATTAAGAAAAAAGTGGACAGAGGAAGTTGGACATATCAATGGCCTTTGGTTTTGTGGATCTGTTGAAACTTGCTGCTATGGCCAGTTTTGTTGTTGTTATTGTTATTTTTTACTTTATTTTCCTGGATTTGAGGGCTTTACATTTTCTACTAAAGTAGTGTGTTTGTCTGTTTGCATTAATGGCCTGAGTTTTCATGGGTGGGACAGGCCTCCTCACTGCTGGTGGGCCCACACCCACCTAGCCGTTCACAGCTGCTTTCACAGCAGCACTGAATGCACATAAGGGGGCACTTGTCTTGGTTCTGTTTTGCAAGTGCTGTCTTTGTGTTTCTTCATTTTTCTTGATAACTCTCCTGTGCCGTCATAGTAATGGGAGCCCAGTAGCTGTGTAAGGCAGAACGTGTGCCTTTATTTGCTGCACACAATATTGCAGTGAATGATAGCAGTGTGTAGTTCATCCTCATGGGGTATTTCAGGAGGATGGAATAGCTAGCAGCTGTAAATCGCCACTTTGTGGCAAAAAGACCATCTCTGGCAATGTTCAGTAAAAAAAAAAAAAACAATAATAATAATGTTTCAGAGCCTCATCTGCATAATAGTAAAATACAGTATAATGGTATACTGCCTAAAAATAACAAAATTCCGTTCTTTAAAAATCTAAAATGTATTTTCTATATACTTGCTTTCTTCATTTTCATAATGAATTACTTTGGAATGTTCATTTCACCACAAGTCCAGCAAGATCCTGACCATAGCCCATCTAAAGTGTAAACTTGCTTTACATATCTCAAGAAATTCAGCTGATGAAATAGTTTGAACTAACCAAGAAGTAAAACACTAATGTTCTAAAGGTGTGCTTTCTCCTCTTTTTAAAATATTGTACTATATTATGAAAATATATTCAAGAAATTATTAAATAACAGTATGTCTTATGGTAACATGCTAAAATAGGCTGTCTGTAATAGGTATGGCCTATATTTTTAAGCTTTATGGAATACTGAAAACTAACATCACAGACAGTTTAATTTAAGCATATTCATGCAAATCTGGTAGAACTTGAAAGAAATTAATCCTTGAGACAAAATATCTGGCACACTTATTCTAAGCATACTGTACCATCTTCACATAAACTTCCACAGCACTGCATGGTTGGTGTCATAAATCTGTGACAACCCAGGGCAAGTCATATATTACACAGTTAAAAGTATCATATTGCTGTAAATTTGGTTTGATAAAGCTTTGCATAATTTAGAGGTTAAAGAAAAACATTCACTTTTTTTTTTAACATCTTTTTTTGAGTATAATTGCTCTGCAATGGTATGTTAGTTTCTGCTTTATAACAAAGTGAACCAACTATACATATACATATATCCCCATATCCCCTCCCTCTTGTGTCTCCCTCCCACCCTCCCTATCACCCCTCTAGGTGGTCACAAAGCACTGAGCTGATCTCCCCATGCTATACAGCTGCTTCCCACTAGCATCTATTTTACATTTGATAGTGTATATATGTCAATGCTACTCTCTCACTTCATCCCAGCTTACCCTTCCCCCGCCCCGTGTCCTCATATCCATTCTCTATGTCTGCATCTTTATTCCTGTCCTGCCCCTAGGTTCATCAGAACCTTTTTTTTTTTTTAGATTCCATATATATGTTTTAGTATATGGTGTTTGTTTTTCTCTTTCTGACTTACTTCACTCTGTATGACAGACTCTAGGTCCATCCACCTCACTACAAACAACTCAGTTTCGTTTCTTTTTATGGCTGAATAATACTCCATTGTATATATGTGCCACATCTTCTTTATCCATTCATCTGTCGACGGATACTTAGGTTGCTTCCTTGTCCTGGCTATTGTAAATAGAGCTGAAATGAACATTGTGGTACATGACTCTTGTTGAATTATGGTTTTCTCAGGGTATATGCCCAGTAGTGGGATTGCTGGGTCATATGGTAGTTCTATTTTTAGTTTTTTAAGGAGCCTCCATACTGTTCTCCATAGTGGCTGTATCAATTTACATTCCCACCAACAGTGCAAGAGGGTTCCCTTGTCTCCACACCCTCTCCAGCATTTATTGTTTGTAGATTTTTTGATGATGGCCATTCTGACTGGTGTGAGGTGATACCTCATTGTAGTTTTGATTTGCATTTCTCTAATGATTAGTGATGTTGAGCATCCTTTAAAGTGTTTGTTGGCAATCTGTATATTTTCTTTGGAGAAATATCTATTTAGGTCTTCTGCTCATTTTTGGATTTGGTTGTTTGTTTTTTTGATATTGAGCTGCATGAGCCACTTGTAAATTTTGGAGATTAATCCTTTGTCAGTTGCTTCACTTGCAAATATTTTCTCCCATGTTGTCTTTTTGTCTTGTTTGTGGTTTCCTTTGCTGTGCAAAAGCGTTTAAATTTCATTAGGTCCCATTTGTTTATTTTTGTTTTTATTTCCATTTCTCTAGGAGGTGGGTCAAAAAGGATCTTGCTGTGATTTATGTCATAGAGTGTTCTGCCTATGTTTTCCTCTAAGAGTTTGATAGTTTCTGGCCTTACATTTAGGTCTTTAATCCATTTTGATCTTACTTTTGTGGATGCTGTTAGGGAGTGATCTAATCTCATACTTTTACATGTACCTGTCCAGTTTTCCCAGCACCACTTATTGAAGGGGCCGTCTTTTCTCCAGTGTGTAGTCTTGCCTCCTTTATCAAAAATAAGGTGACCATATGTGCATGGGTTTATCTCTGGGCTTTCTATCCTGTTCCATTGATCTATATTTCTGTTTTTGTGCCAGTACCATACTGTCTTGATTACTGTCACTTTGTAGTATAGTCTGAAGTCCAGGAGCCTGATTCTTCCAGCCCCATTTTCCTTTCTCAAGATTGCTTTGGCTATTCAGGGTCTTTTGTATTTCCATACAAATTGTGAAATTCTTTGTTCTAGTTCTGTGAAAAATGCCATTGGTAGTTTGATAGGGATTGCACTGAATCTGTAGATTGCTTCGGGGAGTATAGTCATTTTCACAATGTTGATTCTTCCAATCCAAGAACATGGTATATCTCTCCATCTGTTTGTATCATCTTTCATCAATGTCTTATAGTTTTCTGCATACAGGTCTTCTGTCACCTTAGGTAGGTTTATTCCTAGGTATTTTATTCTTTTTGTTGCAATGGTAAATGGGAGTGTTTCCTTAATTTCTCTTTCAGATTTTTCATCATTAGTGTATAGGAATGCAAGAGATTTCTTTGCATAATTTTGTATCCTGCTACTTTACCTAATTCATTGCTTAGCTCTAGTAGTTTTCTGGTGGCATCTTTAGGATTCTCTATGTATAGCACCATGTCATCTACAAACAGGGATAGTTTAACTTCTTCTTTCCAATTTGGCTTCCTTTTATTTCTTTTTCTTCTCTCTTTGCTGTGGTTAAAACTTCCAAAATTATGTGGAATAGTAGTGGTGAGAGTGGGCAGCCTTGTCTTTTTCCTGGTCTTAGTGGAAATGGTTTCAGTTTTTCAACATTGAGAACGATGTTGGCTGTGGGTTTGTCATATATGGCCTTTATTATTTTGAGGTAAGTTCCCTCTATGCCTACCTTCTGGAGAGTTTTTATCATAGATGGGTGTTGAATTTTGTCAAAAGGCTTTTCTGCATCTATTGAGATGATCATATGGTTTTTCTCCTTCAATTTGTTAATATGGTGTATCACATTGATTGATCTGCATATATTGAAGAATCCTTGCATTCCTGGGATAAACCCCACTTGATCATGGCATATGATCCTTTTAATGTGCTGTTGGATTCTGTTTGCTAGTATTTTTTTGAGGATTTTTGCATCTATGTTCATCAGTGATATGGGCCTGTAGTTTTCTTTCTTTGTGACCTCCTTGTCTGGTTTTGGTATCAGGGTGATGGTGGCCTCATAGAGTGAGTTTGGGAGTGTTCTTCCCTCTGCTATATTTTGGAAGAGTTTGAGAAGGATTGGTGTTAGCTCTTCTCTAAATGTTTTATAGAATTCGTCTGTGAAGCCATCTGGTCCTGGGCCTTTGTTTGTTGGAAGATTTTTAATAACAGCCTCAATTTCAGTGCTTGTGATTGGTCTGTTTATATTTTCTATTTCTTCCTGGTTCAGTCTCGGAAGGTTGTGCTTTCCTGAGAATTTGTCCATTCCTTCCAGGTTGTCCATTTTATTGGCATATAGTTGCTTGTAATAATGTCTCATGATCCTTTGTATTTCTGCAGTGTCAGTTGTTACTTCTCCTTTTTTATTTCTAATCCTGTTGATTTGAGTCTTCTCCCTTTTTTTCTTGATGAGTCTGACTAGTGGTTTATCTATTTTTTTATCTTCTCAAAGAACCAGCTTTTAGTTTTATTAATCTTTCCTATTGTTTCCTTCATTTCCTTTTCATTTATTTCTGATCTTTATGATTTCTTTCCTTCTGCTAACTTTGGGGTTTTTTTGTTCTTCTTTCTCTAATTGCTTTAGGTGTAAGGTTAGGTTGTTTATTTGAGAGTTTTCTTGTTTCTTAAGGTAGGATTGTATTGCTATAAACTTCCCTCTTAGAACTGCTTTTGCTGCATCCCATAGGTTTTGGGTTGTCCTGTTTTCACTGTCATTTGTCTCTAGGTATTTTTTGATTTCCTCTTTGATTTCTTCAGTGATCTCTTGATTATTTGGTAGTGTATTGTTTAACCTCCATGTGTTTGTATTTTTTACAGTTTCTTTCCTGTAATTGATATCTAGTCTCATAGCACTGTGGTCAGAAAAGATACTTGATACGATTTCAATTTTCTTAAATTTACCAAGGCTTGATTTGTGACCCAAGGTATGGTCTATCCTGGAGAATGTTCTATGAGCTGTTGAGAAGAAAGTGTATTCTGTTGTTTTTGGATGGAATGTCCTGTAAATATCAATTAAGTCCATCTTGTTTAATGTGTCATCTAAAGCTTGTGGAAACATTCACTTTTCAATTAAGTAATTTCCATGGTGAAAGGTTTTAAATTGAAGTGACATTAAACAGTTATTTTCATCTAAAAATGTATTATATCACAGCCATAATTCAAGTAAGCTTTAGGAAATGCTGTACTTTGTCTAGTTAGCAATTAGCTTCGAGATTTAATGATTTCCCTGGGAAAGTTATTCTGATATTTGGGATAGAAGGTCATGTTTCACACATCTGTCTGCCTTGTACACAAACCCATGCCTTCTGCCTCACAAACCTTTGCTTTCTATGTCATTTACCCTTTCAGGCCAATTTCCAGAACTTTCCACTAGGGCAGAATGGACCTCTTTTTCTCTGAACATCAGCAGCCCATCCTCCCACCCCCTCTGGTGGGGGGTGCTTTAGAAAAGGAAAACTGAAGGCTTCACTTTGCAAATCCTCACACTCTCCAATTTCACTTAACAATACACCCCCAGAGAGACTGAGCCAAGAGACTGAAGTAAGACATTTGTTTGAAATCACCAAGTCAAATACAAGCAAAATCTAACATAAAGAGGAGCTTCTGTGACAGCGGTGCAGAACATTAAAGACCAAACATTTATTCCTCATCAGCAGCCATGAGGGCCCCGGATCTGTTGGCAGGAGAAGCCTAATTACAGAGGTTAGCTCCCCAGGTGTTCCTCAGGGGTGGGGCTAAGCTGGCCAGCTACTACTATTCCAGCTACTTCGTGTCTTGTATGTTTGATGCCTGTGGCTTAAACACATCTGAAATGCCTAATTAATGCCAAAGAACCCAAGGTGCCACTGCCACAGACACCAGTGCACAGACTAGGCTATCCGAGTGTCATCTTTCATGATCTCTAGTGTTGGGCTGTCCTCATGCCTGAAATTCTGCAATTATAGATTCAACCTTTGTTTCCCAGTAAACAGTTGTCCTTGCTGAGAGAGAAAGTGATACGTTGGATCCTTCCTTTATTCCAGAGCCTCCCTGCTGAGCTGAGGAATCATATTCATGACCCAAACGCCTCTTTGTCTTGCTATCCATCTGTCTTCAAACTATATCTCCAAATCTCCTGATTCTTTTGAATAATTCTGGTCCCAACATTTGGAAGGCAGCTCAGCTAAGACAAAAGTTCTCAACCATAAAATTTTTTTTAAAAAAAGGAAACCCAAAGCAATTAAAACTTTAACTTTTTATGACTCATGTTTCTATAAATGCAAATGACTAATAGACATCATGAAATATTAAGCAAGTCAGTAATCCAGGATTACGCATGATGTCAAATTGCTCCCTATTGTCAGTGAAAAAGCTATCAGGCAGCAGTTTCCAAAAACAAACATAAGCTTCCAATTGTCCCAGCAGGGGAGTGAGAGCTCACTGGAGGCCACGTTTTTCATAAGGGTGAGTCTTGAATGGAGGGGAAGGCTGCACTGGACTCCAGGGCAGGGCAGAAAAGAGAACTGCACAGGAGGATGCAGGACAGACCTACAGGAAATCTATCAGGGGTTGTGACCTGATGTAGCAGGTGCCTTGGCAGGGGGGACACCTCCCAGCAGGATTAAATCCTGGGCCCATATGTGTATATGTAACAGGAGATTATATCAGAGGGGAGTCCCTGCTAGAGACTGAACTTGTTTTATTATTTCCTTTACTTCAGCACAGTAGGTATGGGCCATGTCCCAGGGTTGTGAATGCTGGGAGTGGCCTTAGGGACATGAGAGTGTCCTCCAGAAAAGGTGTTTGGGGGCCCCCGAAGTCATGGTCCATGGCCTCCTGTAGCAGGCAGGCTATCTGGGGAGAAAGGAGAGCTCACCCAGAGGAAGGGGACCAGTGGCTGTGGGTTCCAACCACTTGGAACCAGCGTGAGCCCTGGGAAGAGAAGAAGCACTTGGAGCAACATTTTAGGAGCAGGACTAGAGCATCCTTTGTTGGCTCAGTGCTCAGGGGCGGGCTTGTCTTCCCTAGAAGAACCGCAACACCCTGGTTGGGCTTCCCAGCCAGCAGAGTGTCTTCTTGGCAGGGGGTGGGCAGTGTCGTTGTCAGGGAAACAGTCTTCAGCACAACATAGTGTGTCAGGGAGAACTGTCACCAGAACTGAATGGATCGGCTCTAGTTTGCTCTCCTGTGGGTGTGGGAAGCTGGGCCAACCCACTGTGGGTGGCACAAGGACAATTAGGGGTGGAGGGGTAAGAGAGGCCTCAATAGGGAAATACTGATTTTCTGATAATAGGGTATATGGTATGAACAATTATTTTGTGCAAAAAACTGTTTTCCACTAACCCAACAATCCTCTAGAAAAGCCCTTTCTGGAAGAACTCACCTCCCATGACAGAGACTTAAAATGCCATATACTCACTCTCTCAAACTGTCTTGGTATGTGGTCCAGTTTTTTTTTAAATTTATTTTTTATTGAAGTATAGTTGAATTACAATATTCTGTGAACTGCTGTTGTACAGCAAAGGGACTGTTATACATGTATATGCATTCTTCGTCATATTCTTTCCATTCTGTTTTATCACAAGATATTGAATAGAGTTCCCTGTGCTGTAATAGGACCTTGTTGTTTATCCATTCTATATGTGCCAGTTTGCATCTGCTAATCCCAAACTCCCAATCCAACCCTCTCCCACCACCCTCCCCCTTAGCAACCACCAGTCTATTCTCTATGTCCCTGATTCTGTTTCTATTTCATAGATAAGTTTATTTGTGTCATATTGTAGATTCTACATATAAGTGATATCCTATGGTATTTGTCTTTCTCTTTCTGACTTCATTTGGTGTGATAACCTCTAGTTGCATCCATGTTGTGGCAAATGTCATTATTTCCTTCCTTTTTATGGCTGAGTAATATTCCATTGTGTGTATGTACCACACCTTCTTTATCCATTCATCTGTCAGTGGACATTTAGGTTGTTTCCATGTCTTGGCTATTGTGAATAGTGCTGCTATGAACATAGGTGTGCATGTATCTTTTTGAATTATAGTTTTGTCTGGATATATGCCTGGGAGTGGGATTGCTGGATCATATGGTAATTCTGCTTTTACGGTATGTGGTCCAGTTTTGATCAATGAGACTGTGGGATAGTTTCCTAGGAGCTTGAGGGGAAATTGTTTTTCTCCTGGTAAAAAGAGAGGGATGGGCAAGGAAAACTTGCCTCTTTCTTTCTTGTCTTAAACACAGTTTGAGTGTGGACATGACATTTGGAGCTGTGGCAGCAATATTGTGACCGTGAGGGAAAGCCCAAGAGTATCACATATAAGTCAACTCAGAGCTCTGACACTAAACAGCCTTCAAACCAACCTTGGACTCACCTATTTCAGCCTACTTTTTATTAGCTGAGAAAATACCCCCTCCGTTTATTAGTTAGGTATTCTATTAGTTGCCATTGAAAACGTTTCCATTGATTAGCAATGTAAATGACAGAAAACCTAGCTAACCCTGGCTTAAGTCATAGGGACATACACTATTTACTTAACAGAAAGACTAAAGGTAGATGGTCCTGAAGTTGGTTCATTGGCTCAGCCATGTTATCAAGAAGGCAGACTTTTTCCATATGTCTGCAATAGATTTTTGACCTTTGGTTGTTGCCTCGTGGTTGCAAAATGGCTGCTGGCAGCTCCAAACATTCCATCTTGGCATAGGATAGGAAGGGAAGAGGAGGGCAGAAATGGATCCTTCTGCCCCAGCTACCTCTCTGTTATCCGGGAAGAAAATCTTTCTCGGGATCGTATGCCCATCCATAGTCCACTTACTGGTGAAAAGGAATGAGACAGCCATTGATGACTTAAATCAGGTACTGCTGGGCCTCCGCTCTTTTCTTCTTCCTCTGCTCTTCTCCTTTCTCAGCATGTCCACTGCCCTTGCTTGCAACACTCATAGTCTCTTGGTGATGCTACATTCTTTGGGTTTCTATTAAAGAGCAAACATGTTTTTTACCCTTTGAGCTTTGCTCTGTCAGTGGGGCCCCAGACAGGTTGTGCGTTCCCTGATGCTACTGTCTGCAGGTGCTGCTTCCACTGCTTCCCTCGCTAGAGGCAGACCTTAGAGGAGTAGCTCTTAACGAGGCGTGATTTTGCACGCACACCCCCCCCAGTGGACATCAGGTAATGACTGGAGACATTGTTAGTTTCACAGCTGGGGAGGTGGTGGTGCTACTGGCATCTAGTGGGTAGAGGCCAGAATGCTGTGTACCATCCTTCAATGCACAAAACAGCCTCCCACACAAGAATTATCCAGACCAACGTGTCAGTAGTGAGAAACTTGGCCCTAGAGGATGCGACCAGACCAGAAAGCCACCTTTCCTCCTTTTCTTAATGCCTTCTTGCTTTTGTCCCAGGCCCTTATAAATAAGGAGAATGTCCACATGCTATGCCTCCCTCCAAAGACATGAACTTGCCCCTGGACAGTAGCCGTGACCAAGTAAACACCACAAAGGAGACACCAAGTATTTGTGTTGATTCACTGATTAAATAAACTAATCTCTTGAGTCTATTTTCACCCTTGGAAAAAATTGCAGCAATCACTATATGACTTTTGTGCAAAATGACAAAGTGTTGCAGCATCAGTAACAGTGTCTCCCGTGGCCATTGCATCAGAGACAGGCACTGTGAGAGGAATGTGGCTGATTCAATCTATTTCTGTTGATGAGTTTTGGAAGTGAGCAAAAGGGCAGCATAGGAGCATTCTAAAATGAAGACTTGTAAAGAGTTTGGATCTGGGGCATGTCTACTTATTCATCCCTGTCTGCTTTCATATTATTTCCACCAGGCTCAAGTAGTAATACCTTCTCTTTAGAGTTGTCATTTCTTGGTTTCCTCTCCTTTCTATAATATACCTTCTTATTCTTATCCCATTTTCCTGCACAAAGAGAGATAGATCAACAAATGAGGGAAGGGAAAGATATCCTGCACACACTTAAGCAGGATTCTCTTCTTGTCAGTGCTGGAGGTGGCTGTTTCTGGGACATTTCAGAGTTCTCTCCTAAGGTAATCATGCCACTTGGAGACTGTAGAATTTAAGATGCAGGTTTGGCTACCATTATAAAGAGATCCCCACCCCCAATCCATTGTGTTAAATAAGTTAGAAGTTTCTCACTTACATAACCATCTGTTCAGGTGGTCTCAGGCCCATAGGGTGATTCAGTAGTGTCTAGACCCAAGGCCCCTTTGCTCCACCAAGCTCGGCATTCAGCTTCTACCTCATGGTCCAGGCTGGCTGCACCATCTCCCATTATCACAACCCACATCCCAGCCAGCTGGAGTGGAGCACTCCCCTTACTCTTAAGGGACATTACCTGCAAGCTGCACTCATGCCTTCTGCTCAAATCCAGGTCACCAGAACCTAGTCATATGGCTACATCAAGCTACAAGGGTGCAGACTGGAAAATGGAGCCATTGTGTTGGGAGGCCCAGTGTGCTAGCTACAATGTGAGAGTTCTGTCACCAAAGTGCTTGCTAAGTGCCAGCCTCTGTGTTGGGTTTTACTAGGATTACTTGGTGGAATCCTTACAATAAAAACAGATACTCGGGCTTCCCTGGTGGCGCAGTGGTTAAGAATCCACCTGCCAATGCAGGGGACATGGGTTCGAGCCCTGGTTCGGGAAGATCCCACATGCCGCAGAGTGACTAAGCCCATGCGCCACAACTACTGAGCCTGCGTGCCACAACTACTGAAGCCTGCGCGCCTAGAGCCCGTCCTCCACAACAAGAGAAGCCACCACAATGAGAAGCCCATGCACCTCAACAAAGAATAGCCCCCGCTCGCCGCAACTAGAGGAAACCTGTGGGCAGCCACGAAGACCCAACGCAGCCAAAGATAAACACATAAATAAATTTATAAAAACCAACAAAAAAACAGATAATTTTCTAGTCTCTATGTTACAAATGAAGGAAGCTGAGGCACATAAAGCCTCCCCCTGCCCCGAAGCAGACCCTGATTTGCTAAGGGAGTGCCAGTGGGGGGAAGGTAAGGCAGGGAGGGAAGCAAGATAGGGAAGGGGAAGGAAGCCAGCAGGGGCTCCAATTCAGAAAAGATCCCCCACCCCCACCCCCACCCCCATCCCACCCAGCCTGATCTTGATCCTGGTGCTGCTGCAGCACATGCAAAACCATGAAAGTACAAAAAACCAGGTCTGTGCTGTGGGCCTAGAAGGTGCTGAATGAATGGGAGTGAAAGAATTAATGAATGCATGGGCCCAGCGCTTGATCGTTCTCAGGAGGACAGCAGAGCAGCTCAGAATCATTACAAGTAGGTCTTCCCTCAAACTACTCAGCCCTCTCCCTCTCATCCTCCGGACCCTCCAGGGGGCTCTAACCCACACTTGCAGGGCAGCAGCCTTGAATGAGAGCACCTGGTACCCTCAGGCGTGAAGGGCAGAACGAAAGGTAGGGAACCAGCACTGCTGAATGTTCTTTCTCCTTCCATCCTTGTCTGAACCTGACCTACCTGTAACTTGGCTGCAGCGTCGCCTCATGAAGTTAGAAAAGTTTCAGGAAGCTTCGCCTCCCCCTTTTGAAACCAGGGAGAGAAGAATAGTTTGTCCTGGTCTGAAAATGACTTGGAGACTTGTAGGCAGCAGATCTCCCTCAGGATAAAATACAAATATAAACACCCCTCTCCCAGACCAAATATCCTCAAGGGCAGGTTCACAAATCCCACAAGAAGTTTGAAGTCTGTGGGTCACTGAGGGAGGGGCTGGCAGCAGGGGCTTGGGCTGGGGGTCTCTAATCCCTTCAGCCTCCACCAGCCCCTGAACAATTAAAGACCCCAAAGTCTTCTTATTGATTAGCTAGATGAGGCCATCAGTTTAATGACAATAATATGACTCAAGGAAAAACCCTATTTATTTATTTCAAATAGAATAAAAGTAGACCAGCTGGATAAGAGAAAAGATTGCTTTTTCTCCCTGCAGCATTATTTCCTAGGCCCCCTCTCTGAGTCAGGAGCATGTCTCCTGTGAAATCTCACCCTGGGAATCCCCAGGGTCTTTTTTTTTCCATTATTTTTATTTATTTTTGGCTGCATTGGGTCTTCATTGCTGTGCACAAGCTTTCTCTAGTTGCGGCGAGCAGGGGCTACTCTTTGTTGCGGTGTGCAGGCTTCTCATTGCGATGGCTTCTCTTGTTGCGGAGCACGGGCTCTAGGCGCGCGGGCTTCAGTAGTTGTGGCACTTGGGCTCAGTAGTTGTGGCTCGCGGGCTCTAGAGCGCAGACTCAGTAGTGGTGGCGCACGGGCTTAGTTGCTCTGCGGCATGTAGGATCTTCCTGGACCTGGGCTTGAGCCTGTGTCCCCTGCATTGGCAGGTGGATTCTTAGCCACTGCACCACCAGGGAAGCCCCCCCAGGGTCTTCTAATTTCACAGTTCCTGCCTGATGTCCTGTGGAGGAAGATATTTCCTCCAGAGGCCCCTAGGGACTCACTAGGACATTTAAAAGTGGATCCCTCCTTTAATAGCTAATGGGAGAAGTCAGGTGTGAGCCTTGGGGTGGCCTTCACCGCCCTTGGTCTCTGTCCCTGTCTTTGTCCGTAGATGTGCCGGGTGAGTTTGGCAGAGTCTTTAAAGTCCTGGGATGATTCACTGGGAGGCACTTGGCAAAGGCAAAACATGATTGTGACACCACCAGAATAATCTCCATTCCAGGTACCAAATATCTGTGGCTAAGAACTGGAAAGAATATTATTTTCTTTCTGAGAATTTGCAGTTTGGTGGGTGTTGGGGGAGAAATTTCATTAAGGAGTGTGGGTAGGGGTGAGGGGTTCTATTCGTGGAGTTACTGTGCTTCTCCTCACAAATGCTCATTGAAGTTCACATCCACACAGTCCTGCACAGTAGCTGTGGTTGCTCCCGTTTTACAGGTGTTTTACAGATGTTACGGCTTGGGTGCAACAGAGCCATGAGCCTTTGAAACTTGGATTTGCACCCAGGTCCTTCTGACTTGAAAAATTCCATTTTTCTACCTCAGTGCTACCTTAAATTCAAATTAAACTTTTTTTTTTTTGAGAATTAAACATCTTTCCACACACCTGGAAGTGAGAGATGGGGTTGTCACCTGTCCCCCACACATCTAATCCTTCCCAGGTGGAGGTGATGTGTTTTAAAATCAGAAATGAATATGCAGGATTTTTCAGATTTTATAAAGGAATTATAGTATATATAGCACGTCTTACATCAGACCAGGTAGGGTCTGGGGCCACACCCTGAATCACATTAATATTTCTGCAGTGAAATGAATCACATTAATATTTCTGCAGTGGAATATTCACAGCAGTGGGATGCATAAAGATTATAAAGCATCGCACAGGAATTTAGGTCAGGTTTTTGCTACCAGATTAGGTATGCCAAGCGCTGGGGATTTGGGAGTCACTGTAAGGCATGGTGGACCTGTAGGTGGTATTTAAGGGCCCTTCTGCTCCTCTAAAGTTTCTCCAGATGAGTCTGGTGGGGAAGGGTGGGGAGCAGGCACACTCCAGGGAAGCTCCTGGGTCTGGAATTCTTTCAGCTGTGCCTGAGGAGGAAAGCCCCAGTCCCTGGGCATTTCCAGGACACAAGGACCAGGGAGCCAGACTTACTGAGCTCTCTCACTGACTGCCACGGAGAGCTGTGTGTCCTTAGGGAAAGTCCTTCACCTCTCTGGTCTACTAAGTCGGGGGAGAGCAAAGGGGAAACCCTGGATGCTCTCGGAGCAGTTGGTCCTGTGCAGCTCTGAGGCCGCTGTGAAGCTGGGCAGACCTCCAGACCAGGGCCAAGCCTCCATACCCTCCATGCTCCTGGGTGGGCATTCCCCCAACCAGAGTCACCACTGTCTGGGGCTGTGGGTTTTGGGGTGTTAGGTTTAACTGCTTGTAGCAGAGTCCACCCCACCAGGCACCAGCTCAGCTTGGACCTGATGACTTAGAGTTTCTTCACCTGGATAATGAGCATAATCCCTGTGGATCGCACCTCGAAGAATAAGCAAGAAGCTCCATGAAGCTAGTGCATGTTCAGCCCAGTGCCTGGAGCACACATAACTGAATAAGCACACACTGAATAAGAAGCAGCTTGTACTACTCTTACTATGGAGATCAGGCCTGTGTCAGTGACTGGGGGCTGCCATAATAAATTACCACAACCTGGGTGGCTTAAAACAATGGAAATTGATTCTCTCACAGTTCTGGAGCCTAGAAGTCTGAAATCAAGGTGCAGGCAGGGTTGATTCCTTTTGGAGGTTCTAAGGGAGAGTCTATTCCATGCCCTTCTTCACCTTCCAGTGGCTGCTGGCAACCCTTGCCATCCCTTGGCTTGTAGTCACATCATTCTAATCTGTCTCCGTCTTCAGGTGGCCTCTCTGTGTGTCAAATCTCCCCTTCTTTTCTCTTATAAGGACACCAGTCACTGGATTTAGGGCCCACCCCTAATCCAGAATGGTCTCATCTTGAGACCCTTCATTTAAGCACCTCTGCAGAGACTCTAGTTCCAGATAAAGTCACTTTCACAGGTACCAGGGGTTAAGATTTGGACACAGCTTTTGGAAGGGATACAATTCAACCCACTACAGGACTAGATGTTAAGTCTGCAGGATTGAAAGAGTAGTAAACCACAGCACCCACCCAGTGATGGCAGACTGTTAGTCGACCCCTGCAGGGGTCCCCTGATGGGGACCGTCATTACAGGAGCCACTGGGACTGTGTAAAGGGTAGGGGTTTCAGGGTCTGGCAGATCAAGCCCTGAGACACTGGGCAGGTCTACTTCACCAAAGTGAGGCTCAGTTTCCTTATCTCTGAAATGGCCGTGATAAGCCCTACCTCTAGGTGTCGTCGTGAAGAGTGAAGTCCTTAAAGTGCTCCGTGAAGTGTCTACTCCATCAGTTGCTCCATAAACACAACTCCCTTCCTTGCCCCCACCTTCTTTTGTCTGGTGACATGAATGTGCCTGTGACCTAGACTCCCTTCTGAAATCTGGATGCGGAGGCTGCAGTAAGGCCCCTTCGTCCCCGTTGTTAGAGCACTGCAGCGCCAGCCACGGCGGAAGTCCCGTCAGCCTAAGGTCTTCTCCGGCACCCAGCGGTCTGCAGGGCGCAGGCCTGCGTTTCCAGGGACAGGGACCTGATTGCTGGGAGCCGCTTCTGTGGAACCCGCCTCACCCCACACCCCCCAGCCTTGCCAACGCCCAGAGAGGACCTCAAACCCTGAAGAGCATTTCAAGATCATCGTGAAACAATGTGAAACAAAACAGTGTCCGGGATGGGTTTCAAGGCAGCAGCCTATGTTCCTCTGAACCCTGTGCGGGGCCTCAAACACAGCTCACAGGAAAGCTGGGGGCCTCGCCACCCCACCTGGCAAGGCTGAGGCCGGAACAGCTTCTCTCGTCCTTCCGAGAGGAGCAAAGCCCCCCACCCTGCAGTGGGTCGGGAAGCCGAACCCTGTCCCGTGTAGGATGGTGCTGGTGGATCACTAATGCTGCTCCCAAGGCCTGTTTGTTCCCTTGGAACACATGAGCCTTTCTTTTCATGATCGAGTTTTATGGCACAAGGAAGGATTTCAATATCTGTAGGAGGTGCTGGAATATCTAGTCTGTGCACCAGACCCAGCATTTTAATTCTTGAGCTAATAATTTAATTCTTCACTAATAATACTGCCAGCAGTACGTTTTTGTATGTCACAGTTTAACTTTTGTCACGAGATCTCAAAGAACACAGAGGGGCATTGACTTTTACCATCTGTGGTGGGCCAGGCAGGGGCTGGCTGACTGCTCCCCCAAAACCTAGGGAACCCTGTTTCCACTCCTCCGTGGAAGGGACTTCAGCCAGCCAGCCTTTGCTCCTGGCCACCCCAACCCATTCTTGTTTTGGAGGCTGCTTTTTGGAGGATCCTCCCCTAACCAGTTTTTTCCAAAGGCAAAGGGCACCCTAACCCGGGAAAAGTCCAGACGTCGGTTCCCTCCACTCATCCTTCTGGCTCCGCCGGCCCTGTGTTCCTGAACCAGGCTCTTCACGATGGCAGGAAGGTTCCGCTGTCCTTCTTGTCCTTCTGCGAAGCTATGCAGAGTGGCTGGGGTATGAGAGATGACAACAGGGCTCCAGGCTTGGCTATTTAACCTCTGTGAGGCACTAAGCAACGTGCCTTCAATATTTCACCCCAGTTAACATGTACCTCACTTTACACATGAGGAAAAGGAGCCCCAGAGAGGTCAGGAATGGCTTCTCTAGGCTACAGAGTGGTGGAATTCCATGGCAGCCAATTAGAAGGAAAGGGGCACTGGAGACTGAAGATCGATTCTGCTTATAGACTTGGATGATTGAGAGTGGACTCAACAGGCAGATGGAAGAGGGTGGGATAGAGAAGTGTGGCCCTGCAGGGCCCACATGGCTGTGGAGGGCAGGGGAGCACCAGCTGCTGAGGCTGGGCGGGGCTTCGAGGGTTTTTCTGTCTGGCCCCACCTGGTACGAATGAATCAGGCCAGGACATGGCTAGACACATTGCCCCGTCACAGTTCTCCAGGCATGCACCCTCCTCCCCTAGACTCGCCAATTTCTCGCTGGTCGTAGCAACAAGGAACCAATGCAGGGTGGCACTGTTAGTCTAGATGCCACCTAGAGTGGCTGCCCAATCCCATATTCCTGTCCTTCCTTTGTCACCGTAATGCCCCCCGACTCTCCTGATTGGAAATGCTCATCTTTTCAGTGATTTGGTGGGACTGGGGCTTACCGGGAAACCTGGCCATGCATTATTCCACAAAATTACTGCATCCATCTTCTAATTCCCGGAGAGCTTTGTAATGTTGTCTTATCACTTTATTTCCCTCCCTTCCACTGGCTCTTTATTCACATGATAACAGGAGTGCGCGGCTGGGCCCGTGGCCACACCACCCCTGAGCTCTCCACCAGCTCCACACTCTCAGTTGTCCTAGATGCAGGATTCCTGGGGTTGAAACTGGCCAGAATGTTCATTCATTGCATGAACTTCACCTGGTCTGTGCTGGCCAGTGGGATTCTGAGATGAAAAACACAGTCCCTGCTCTCAGAGAGAGAAAGACACTCAAAAGAGGGCTGGGGGAAAAGAGCCAGTTCTCTCTCTCTCTCTCTCTCTCTCTCTCTCTCTCTCTCTCTCTCTCTCTCTCTCTTTCCCCAGGGAATTTTGGAGCAACTTAATGACAGTGGAAATTCTTAAGGAGGGAATATCAATACATGTTAGTAATTATTATTAATATTAATTATTACTGAGTCATGGGAATATCAGAATGACTTGGTAGCAGTTCCCCATGGCAATAGAAATGCCTTTAATGGAAATGCATTTCTAGTTTGCCCTCAAATCCTCAGTCAAAATCCTAATTAGGAAAAGAAATGCATAGTGGCATCCATCTGGGCAAATGGAGGGCAAAACACCAGCAACACTATGACCAGGAATGGAAGCCCAGACCCGAAGGTCACTTGGGGTTTGAGACTGAGTTCTGAACAGTGTGTAATTTGCCAGTGATCATGGAATTTCAGAGAAATGACACCTGTTCACTTGACATAAAGTCATATTGTAGCCTTCTCAGTTGGACTAAACTCCCCAGAACAGAAAATCTCCAGTTCTGTGGTAGTTACTGCTTCCTTGGGATATGTTTTTTTGTTGTTGTTGTTAAAATGAGAATAGCAACAGTGGTCATGGGATTTTCTTTATTCTGACGATGAGTGGTGTTCCAGCCGTCGGCAGGGAATGGGTGTCCTGGCCGCAGTCTGGGCTCCCACACTCACCTCCCACCTGTCAGCCCACACCGCCTACATGGGTCCCACCTGCCACTGGAGTGACTGAGTCAACAGGAAGAGTCTGGGCCAAGGCAGTAGCTGGACTGGCCTGGGGGAGGGAAGAGATCCCTGTGGATGTAAGATTAGTGTCCAGATGGAGGAAGGTGGGACTGCAGGAAGCATGTGAGGCTGTGGGCAATCTCATGACTCTGGGTCTGGAGTTAAAGATCTGTCCACAGAGCACTGAGTCAGCCCATACCTACTGACCGCTGATAGGTGGACACTGCTGTGCTAGGTCTGCTGGAGCCCCAGCGGGGAGCACTGTGGACCATTCCGGAGGAACTTACAGTCAAGACGTACTAGAGAGAAAGCCCACGTCGGGGACAAGACCACTTGAGCACACCATTCCCTCTCATGAGACTACCACGTCAGACCTCTGCTTGGTCTTGCTAATGCCCCACCCCACCGCCCGCCAGTCCCCACCTCAATCCATTCGTCCTAAGCTGTCAGAAACCCACCTAGACTGGCACTTCTCAGCCTTCAAGGTGCCTACGAAAGTCCTGGGAAGCAAGTTAAAATGCAGATTCCCTGAGAGCCTGCACGTCTACCAAGCTCCCAGAGAAGACCAAGGCTGCTGGTCAGTTGAAAAGTACCTCAAGGCCAGCAGAAGAGTTAAATGTGTGTGCTCGGGGGTACCGGCAGTGTGACCTTTGGAATATCCCTTTACCTGGCTCTGCTGTCTCCTTCTCTGTAGGGTGTGGCTGCAGCGAAGGTCACAGGGCTCAGTGGATGAAACATGCCAGGACCAGTGTCTGGTTCTCGGTGCCGGCACGGCGGCCCTTATCGCTGCTCATCCCTCCTCTGTTAACCCTGCAGCGCACCCACCCGTGCAGATCAAATAAGTACTTCGTACCCCGCCCTCCCGCCTCGTGGACCTTTGCTTTTCCCTCCGTCTAGAATGCCCTTCTCTCCCTGGTCCACCAGCAAAGTCCTCTTCATTCTTCCAGGCTCCCAGACCTGAGCCCACCCTGAAGGGAGAGTGTTCACAGGGCTAAGTAGCCCCTTGACCGTGAGCTCCAGGGGGACAGGAAGTGGTTTTAGCCTCTTATATCCCAGTCTGTACATTACCTGAAACATAGTAGGTTTCAATACATGATGAGTAAATGGACGAGAGAGCAAATTCTTCAGCTCTTCCTCCTATAACTTCTATGGCTCTGTGCTCTACCGAGAGAGGCTAAACCAGTATTTCTCAACCTTTACTGCACATCACCATCCCCTACAGTCTTTTTAAGAACCAGAAATGCCTGGGCCCCACTCCAGACCTAATTGAGGCAGCATTTCAGGGAGAGAATCTCGGGCACGGGATTTTTTTAAAAGTGTGAACACTCATTTATTTACTTATTTGTTTAGTTATATGAGTATGGACTAGTTATAGTTATGTGTTTTTTTATTCAATGGCTTATAATCCATTATTGTCACTATTTCTTTTGATGCCAAACTGTCCCAGATTTAGCCTTTCATCTGGCCCCTGTATCCTTTTAACATGTCCTCATCACTTTTTGAGTAATTCCTTGCTTTCTTGTGTACAAGACTTTCCAGATTCATTTTGTGGCGTATTTCCTACAAAGCACAACAGGTGACTCTGATGCACATCTGGGTTTTGGAAGCCATCATGCCAATTAGTAACCTCAAATCACCAACAGAGTTAGTTCTGATTCTAGAGTCAGTACCTTTAGCAAAAGGCAGGAGCTAGTGAAGGAAGCGCAATGTTCCCTAAGACTCCCAGGCAGCATCCCTGAGGATGGCTGGCTCACCACAGAGGCACAGATGACTCAGGCAAGCTACATGGCAAAGGTTCCCAGGTGCCACCTGTCCAGCCAGTTACAGATGGCAAATGCCTAGAAGTGCCCAAGGCAACAACTGAGGGAAGCAGGAAGGAGGTGATACAGAGAAGGACTTTCTGGGAGGAATGTGTTTCTCAACAGGAAGAGAGAAGTCGTATTAACTTCACCTGTCTGCATGGGGCAATAATGGTCATGAGGTCTGGGTTCTGCCCTCTGAGGAATCAGCCCCAGGAAGTTCCCAGGGATGGAAAAGGCTGGCAGCTCCCATCAAGAAACCCTACAGGGTATTCCTTTGAAGGAGGCCAGGTATCACAAATGCCTTGCACTAAACAGGACTTTTCTTCCCAAGAATGCCAAGCGCTTTCACAGATGGCTCATTTGTTTTCAAATAATTTTTAACGTAAAAACATTTGTACAACCTGACCAGAGATGAAAAAATGTTTTAAAAAAGACTCACAATTCTGTACTGCCTTGACAAGTTTTCTGTAAATCTAAAATTATGCCACAATGAGTTTTTTCAAAAGACTCACAATTCACAACATCGTGGTAAACAATAATGCCCTTACCCACAGATGTTCACATCCTGGTTCCCTGAACCTGTGAATACATTACCTTACATGGCAAAAGGGACTTTGCAGATACTTAGAGTAAGGTAAGCATCTTGAGGTGGAAAGTTTATCTAGAAACATCTGGGTGGGCCTGCCTGTTGTAATCACAAGGATCCTTATAAGGGGTCAGAGATGTGACAATGGAGGCAGAGGTGAGGAGGAGGGTGGGGAGAGAGAGAGGGACTCGAATATGCTACCCTGCTGGCTTTGAAGATGGAGGAAGGGACCACAAGCTCATTTATAGAAACCCGAAAAGTAAGGAAGCAAATTCTTTCTAGAGCCTCCAGAAAGACTGCAGCCCCACTGACACCTTGATTTTAAGAACCACTTCAGACTTTTGACCTCCAGAACTGTGAGGGAATAAATTTGTGTTGTTGGCCTAAAACAACACACATTTATATGTGATTTATTGTAGCAGCAATAGGAAACTAATAAGACACTAATTCAAAAATTCATTTATGACATTCTCCACGTTCCTGTTGTGTCAACCAGCTTGCTTTTCAGTCATAATCTCTTCACTTTTCCATGTCACATTTTATAAACCCTTCCCATGAAAATGCAAGTGTAACCTAAAATATTATTTAAACTTCTTTCACCACAATCTGAGCCCACACCACCCTCCTTTCTGTGGTTGTTACTGCTGCTGTTCTACACCAATAAGGCTCGTTTACTTGACGTTTCCTACTCAACAGTAGCCTCATGCTCTTTTTAATACCTCTGGAATTTAATTGAGCATCTATTACTATCCTTTTCTTGAATGCATATACAAATGGGCATTCAGGTGTGCAGGTGCCATACACCTTCCCATATGCAGACTGTCAGCTGTCTGCAAGATATTCCTCTACAGGTGGAGCATGGATTTCCCCCACCCCCTTGCAGTAAGCCACCGTCCTCTGCCGTGGGCAAATGTTCCCCGAAATGAAATTACTGGCAGCCCAAAGTTAACCTGGAAAATGATTCATAGCTCAAAATCCACTTCTCCCTTTCACACATGGCCACCTGGAAGCTGCAGTAGTGACAGTAGTATGTCCAGAGCACCTGGCAGCAATACCCAGGTAAAGCCACCAGGTAGGCACTCAGTGTCATGTTGCCTGCATTCTCACGTCATCCACAGATGACCCAACTTCCCATCTACCCATCACAGGCCCAGAGACTTCCCTGCCCAGGAGAGGAATGTAAGCAAATCTCTATGCAGAATAACCCTGATTAAATCACAGTCCTGTGGCCAATCTCATGCTACAGAATAAATTATCAAATCATTACCTTCAGCACGAATGCACCAAGGACAAATAAATATAGTGTCTCCCATATTTACTTCTAAGCTCATTGCACTAAGGGCTGGTGAAACCTTAGCCCAGTGTGGCTGTGGGAAATGTTTCAGTCCCTTTCCGCTGACAGCTTCTTCTTTCATTCTCTATTGATCAGCTGTGCCCACACGCTTCCTTGTCACCCTCTAGTCTTCCTGGATGGTTCACCCTTTTCCACAGGGCTTCAAATCTAATAGGATAGGGGGCTCTTTCTCTCTGGTTATAATTGCTCAATGTCCATGCTTTACGGGCCCTGAGTTCAGGAGCCCTAGCTCTCCTGGTTGCTACATGCTACTGTACACGTCCGTGCAGCAGTGGATGCTGAGATGTGAGTTCTGAGAGGTTGGCTGCCCAGAACCCTGAGACGGCTTCATGCTCTGAGAAGCTCACCCACCCTGACCTCCTCATCTGTCTGAGTTGTGCCGTGTCTCTGGGAAGAATTTTCCCGGCTTTAGATTTGTGTCGGTAAAAACTTCCAGGCTGAGTACAACCTGGAAAAGGTCCTTTGGAGAAGAGATCATCCATTTTGTGCTGCTGCCTGTATTTGGACATCAAGCCTGCCCTGGTTGCAGCAAGGCTGGGTGTCACTGTTTTCACTGTTCCTTGCCTGGACCCAAGTGGACCACACAGAGAGACTTTATAAAGTTTCAGTGAAATGAACCAGACTGATCTACTTCTTGGACAGGAAATCTACCTTAGGTATCTGGTTACCCTGAGAGCCCTTTGTTATCAAGAGAAGGTTTTTAATTCAGGCAGTACTGAAGGAAGAGAAAGCAATGTTTTCCAAAATAGAAGAAATCTGAGGGGTTTTCAAGTAGGTAAGATCTACTTACAGGAAGCCTTTCTTCCCATTTGGATTTATTCTAAAGGAATTAGGGTGGAGAGGAAGGGGGAAGGATTAGAAAAATCCACCCCCTGAGGTCTAAGTCCATAGCACACCTGGTTCAAGGTCTGCAAAGTCCCTCCTCATGGGGGAGGTTGCATGAGGGGTGTGGTGCAGGGCTGGGCTGGGTCTGCTCAGGCGGGCCAGGCAAGGCTCCCGTCCCGTGGAGGAAGACGGGTGCTGCCAGGAGGCAGGAGAGTGGCGGGGGCTTTGGTAATGGCCAGCGCACCCGGAGATCTCTCTCTGCCTTTGGTGAACCCAGGAGTCTCCTCCTCAGGACTGTTAACTGTGTCTGACATCCAGTGGGGGCCCAGGCTGGACGGAACAAGGCCCAGGAATTCTGTGTTCGCTGGAAAGTGGGCCACGCCTGCCATTTAAGGGCAGGAGTTGCTCTCCCATGAGCTTGCTCTTGGCTGACAGCCCGTGATGATGATCCCAAAGTACCTGATCTGACTGGAGGCTCAGCACTCACAAGTTGGACGGGCCACATTCTCTAAGGGCCTTAACCTGACCACCTTCCAAAATGTATCTTTGCAAACCAGAGCACCTGGGAGAGGAAGCGCCCCCAGGAAATATTCCACCCTCTCCTACGGACCCCAGCAGAGCCAGGCTGCATGGGGACTATGTGGGCATCCAGTCCCCGTGGCCCGACAGCACGGAATGACCTGGATGCCGAGGAGCTGCAGCTCTGGATAAGCAGTTGAGTGTCTAGGCAGGGAGCCTGGAGCCATCACGGCCCCACTATCAGGACATCCCGCGGTCAGCCAGGGCCTGCTGAAAGCACGGGATGTGAACCCCGGGGCCTCCTGGAGCCCCCGTGAGGCAACCTCTGACACAGCCCCACCACCTGCACTGACCACCTGAGCCAGGTCAACGAGCATCGGACACAGTTACCCAAGGTCTTCTCACCAGCTTGCCGCTTCCCACATCGTGACCCTGTTCTGGTGGTGGTAACTATCCCTCAGCAAAGACATCCTCTACCCTCCCTCCCCGACCCCAAAGCCCACTATTCTAGCCACCATGGCCTCCTTATTCATCAGTAAAATCCTTCCTTAGCTGCTTTATGGCCAGTCTCAGCTCAAATTTGTCTGTTGGTGTTGGAGGGCATTGTCCGAAGGCCCTGTCCAGGGCTTGTACTACACTCACAGGCCCCTAACCCAGTGAGACTGTCAGGCAGGCCCCAGGAAAACCTCGATAGGGTTTCAGACACAGCTATGATATGATTGGTTTACTTGCCACATATACTAGTTTTCACTGCCTTTCAACCCAAAATACTCCTTTTCACAGAAATTGCTGTTTCTGTGCTGCTACTTCCACTCTCTCCCTGATGCCCCAGCCATATCTGGGGGAACTATGGTTAGCAGAAAGAACAGAGATACCCCCCGGTCTTCCCAGGCCAGCAGACAGAGCCAGGCCCTGGGGGAAACAGCTCTCTGGCCCTACCTGGCCACCTATGAGCCAATGGCCAGCCCTCAAACTGGGGGACCAAGAAGTGAGGCCCTTCAGGAGAGAGACTTTGGAACCTGTGGCCCTTTTGATGCAAACTTCTGCCCTCTGTGCCTAACTCCTCTTCCACTGTTCCCTGCTTCACCCTGCAACCCCCAGACCCATCAGATAACTGAGGGCAGGAACCAGGAGATGGAGAGGGAGGGGCTGGGCCTTCCACGGTACCTCCGTCAAGTTTAACCTTGACCCCAGGATTGGAGGAACCTGGGAAATTCCCACATCCAAATTTCACCTGATTATATTGTGACCTGCCGTGGGCAAACCGAGGGAGCCCAACGCCCCTCTTCCGACAGCCTCTGCGCTGCTGAGCCTCAGAACAAGCCTGCCCACGCCAGGTCCCCGCACCACGTGACTCTGAATGGGAGAGTGGGGCACAGGTACTGGTATTTTTTAAAAGCTCCCCAGGTGATTTAAAGAGCTGCCTGTACTGGGAAGCCAGAGAGAGTCTGGGGAGAGGCGAAGATGTCCCATCGTGGCTGAGGGACCAGAGGCTCTACTGAGAAGCACTCAGGCCAGGCCCCCTCCTCACACGGTTCAGCTCCCCCAGCCCCATCCTCACCCTCTGCTTTGAGTCCCCCTCCAGGCTAACAATGCTGGTTCCCACTCTGTGCCTCCTGTCTGCTCCCTTCACATTGATGAGCTGGCTGAAGGGTCTGCCTGCTTGTTCCCTTCCTCCTCTGGTTTGAGATGTGACTTAGCACATTTGCACACCTGGGCTCACGCCCGACCACCTCCCACCACAGCCCCTGGCCCAGCCCAGGCTCCCAGGCTCCTGCGCTGCAGCTCCTGCCCTGCTCTGAGCGCCCACCTGCTCATCAGGAGACTATGGGCAGTTTCCCACAGAATCTCAAGGACATCCTGATGAATCTGCAAGGCCTAGAAGATAGGAAGACAGCAAAGGATGTCAGTTGAATGAAAAAAAATGAGTGTAAATTCAAAAGCCTCATTTTAATCATTAATTTTCTCTGGCTCCGTGACCCAAACTCTTTCCGAATGTGCTATCGAGCTGCTAAAATGATTGATTTGTGCTTCCCAGAGATGTGCAGCCAAGAAGGAAAGAAGAAATGAAGCAGGAGCTGGCAGCACACAGCAGCTGGGGGCTGATTGGCTGGGCTGTAATCTTTCTGGATTAAAAGCCAAAAGTTTGAAATTACAGGTTATGGAGTGACTGTGGAGTTAGCTGTAGGTTTCTGTCCTGGTCCCAGCTTTTGTTCTGAGTGATGGTTTTTCAGTCCTTATTGCATTAAAGAATAAAACAAAAAGCCTAAGGAGATAACAGGAGGCCAGACGTGGACCAACAACAACAGAGTGACATAAACAAAGGATGGTGATTAATCCCTAATCCAGTTCTGTGCACCTGAGGTCCAGGAAATAGAACACAGGACTATGTCACACTGGCTCAGTGTCTCCAGCGGCTACAGCAGGCCTCTGTTGAGGGGAAGGGAGTCGGGCTGCAACACTTCCTCCCGTTGGATGTTGGACACCATCATGGCATCCAGAGGAACTGGTAGGGGGTCAAGCCGAGCAGAGCTTCTGTGTCTAGTGAGAGGCTGCAACCTGCACCTGTGTGAGTCAACAGGTCCTGTTTTGGACACCCCCAGAAAAGGGGGTGTCAGCCTCTGCCTATGAGAACCTGGACATGGGCCTAGAGGCCTGAGCGATTGGCCCTTTGGAAGTTTGCCTGGGTTTGCAGGGCCAGGGAATGGGGAAGGGGTGCCAGGAAGACGTGTTCAGACCTCCTGTCAGCCCGCTCCTCACAGGGTTCCACCCCTGGGGCGCTCCAGGCCACGCAGTTATGACATCTCATTATCTCCCCCCGACCGGGAGCCAGGTTTTGTGGAGCCCAGAGAGTATACAATTTGGGGAGCCTTTTCAGAAAATGAATACACATTTACTGACGCAAAAAGCAGATACCAATACAAAAGCAGATACTTATCTAGAAGTGCGGGCTACCTAGCTATTTAGCTTTGTTCTCATCACAGTACATTTGGCTCTGGGTGTAGGTATCATCACTTCCATTTTAAAGGTCATGAGATTGAGGCCCAGATTGGTGAAGTGACTTGCCCAAGGTCAAACGTCAGGCAATGAGTTAACTACGATTACAACCCAGATCAGTTCCATGTGACCCAACTGGGTGGTAACTTCCAATAACCTCTGATGATGGTGGTGATAGAGATGCTACTGTTCTAGAAAGACTGGTTATCTAATTTGCTTCCTAAACTGATTTATGCCATCAGCCAATTTGGTTGTGTTTATCCAGGGCATATTTTGTGCTGGTGCAGGGCAGGGCCCTGGGAAGAGAGCAGTGATGGAGACAAACATAGGCCCTGCTCCCCAGGAGGTGAATAGAGAATGAATCCCACTACCACCAGCACCTCTGGCCACTGAGCACTAGTGTGGGAAAGAAGGTCATAGAGCAAAACAGACATATTGTATTTTACCGGCTGGTCCCAAAGGCCTCAGGGGAGGAACCAGGCGTGTTTAGGAAAATAACTCGATAAGCCTTTGGAAGTGGAAGATGAGAGCCTTTGGGTTCGAGTTGGAAGAATACTATGGAGCGGTAGCTGCAGTACTTTAGGTTAGGAACCAGGACACTGGTGGGGGCCAGAAAGGAGGAGGGAGAGAAAGAGGAGGTGGAAACGTCAGAAAGACTCAAAAAACCCAACAACCAGGTTATCTGTACCATTGCGTTTGTACAATCTCCACATCCCCAAAGTTTCAGTAAAGCTGGACCACACACATGGCCTTGAGAGAATGGTGAGTGTGAGTGTGAGAGTGAGGAAGTGTGTGAGTATGTAAAAGTGTGTGTGTGTGTGTGTATTTGTCTGAAACTGAGTTCCACACCTGGATTAGATTAAAAACCTAATGGAGGCAAGTATAGTGGAGTAGAAACAAGAAATCTGATGCCTGGGGTTTTACAGGAAATCCTCCATCAGCATTGGATGGGTGGGGGTGTGAGATCCTCTCTAGATCTGGAGGGCAGACAGGTCCCATCTGGCATCTGTGTTGTAAAAGGAAAGTACCATTGAGCCCTCTGTGCACCAAGTCCCATGGCTCTGCCACACACACTGTCTCATGTAATCTTCCCCCAGTCATAAAAGATGGTATGTCTATCCTCGCTTTGTAGATAAAGAACTCAAAGCTCAGACAGATTAAACAACTTGCTGAGAGCAGTAAAAACTATTAAGAACAGATTCATCTGATGTCACAGCCTTTCTTGATTCCATGGCTCTCTCAGCCTGGCTGTGGTATTCCTTTCACTTTGGTCCATTTCTAGACCCATTCGTCCCAGGTTTCATCGTGAGGTCTAACAGAACACTGGACGTGGACAAGTCCAAGGCAATCAGCTGACAGTCGCCAGGTCCCTGCAAGGCAGGTGCCCCGCTGTTTCCTCCCAGCTTCTCCTCTTCCTTCCCTCCCACCCCTTTCCCTGTTAGGATCCTCATGGAAGCCAGTGGAATATTACTGACCCAGTCACCTGCTCCCATCTCTTAAGTGGGGACAGTACTCCTCCCCACTGCCCAGATTGTTCCTGAACTGTTGACCAAATGTGTGGAAGCTGCTTTGAAGTGTGACCTCTCATTAAGTGAAAATCCTAGCAGCAAACACATATTACCTCTGTGTGTGTGTGCCTCTTCATAGAAATTGAGAGAAAAACATTTTAAAAGAGTTGTTTAAATAGATGAGGTCTTTCAAAACTTGACTGCAGGTAAAGTACTGGGTCATGCCAACTAATTTTATTTATTTATGTATTTATTTTTATAAATTTATTTATTTATTTTTGGCTGCATTGAGTCTTTGTTGCTGTGTGCAGGCTTTATCTAGTTGTGGCCAGCGGGAGGCTACTCTTCATTGCAGTGCACGGGCTTCTCATTGCAGTGGCTTCTCTTGTTGCGGAGCACAGGCTCTAGGCACGCAGGCTTCAGTAGTTGTGGCACGCAGGCTTCAGTAGTTGTGGCACGCAGGCTCAGTAGTTGTGGCTTGCGGGTTCTAGAGCGCAGGTTCAGTAGTTGTAGCGCATGGGCTTAGTCGTTCCGTGGCATGCGAGATCTTCCCGAACCAGGGCTTGAACCCATGTCCCCTTCATTGGCAAGTGGATTCTTAACCACTGCGCCACCAGGGAAGTCCCCATGCCAATTAATTTTAACCTATTGGCTATCCGACTGCCACTAAGACACAGTCGCTTAGTTTTTTCTTGGTGAAGTGTTAAATAGCTGTCAAGTTAGCTCTTGGGTGATAAAAAGCATCCAATTATCACTAAAAATGGAGTCTGGTCCCAGGGGCCTGCTTGTCCTTGGAGATTCGAGGAGAACTCCATGTGCTGGTACAGCTAGGCCCACACATCTAGGAGAAACAAATAAAACTGGTTATTTACTGACTGCCTCTTATGTGCCAGCCACCAGGCAAAACATGCTGCATCCATAATCTTGTGGATTAGCTGCATGGCAGAGCAGGCACCATTGTTATCCCCATTTTACAGAAGAGGAAATTAATGCCATGGTCACCAGCTTATAGGTGTCTGGGGTCATATTTAGGGCTTGTCACAAGCAATCCCAATCCAGTTATCCAGTTCTTCCCCCAATAGGGGCGGGATATTCTTCCCTGCCCCCTGATGTTGGTAACATGTGTCCCTTCCAGGTGGAAGTAGTTTCCTCATCTGCAGTTGAGAAGAAATAGTATCTATCCCATAACCTGCTGGGAGGATTAAATGTAGTAATATATATGCAATAATGTATATAAAAATATAGCATAGGGTATGGCACATAGTAAGGGCTTAATAATGTTAGCTGTTATTATTTTCATGATGATGATTACATGATGTTGTTCCTTGAGAATTTTCAGCATCTTCTTGTTACGTATTAAGTCATGGCCAAATGTCTCAGCCAGGCATTCCAGTTGTCACTTCCTTCCTGATGTTTCTGTCATGGCTCAGGAAGCTCTGAGGCAGGCCACCTTACTTAGCACCTGAACTGTTTGAGGGAAGCTAGGAAGCTGAAGACAGGAGCCTACCCTGAGGAGATGGGGCTGCTTCAAGTAGCCCAGCTTCAGGAGTGCTCTATTAGGACAGCAGCTGCCTCAGCCAAAACCTGATGTGGCCAGAAGGCCCAGTCCAGCGGGAAGAACACAGCTGCTGGGGGCTATATGAAGGCAATCCTGGGAGTTAGTGTTGGACATTGTGCCCATTATTGAAGACAAGGTTTCCTTACTGTTTATAGCATTGGATACAAAATGTATATTTGGGTTCTTGCTCTGGGCAAGATGAAGTAAGCACACTTCAACATGCCTCTCCCACTGAATTCAACAATAAATGTCAGACAGAATGCATGGAGCAGCTATTGGAGGACAATGAAAAGTAAATAGGAGGAGGTGGATTAGGGAAGGAGAACAGAATTTGAAGTACCACCAAATCCACCGTGAGTCTCCCATTTTTACCCCTCTGGGATCATCTGGCCTAGACTCACAGGCAGTCTGAAAACTGGACATGAGCACCAGATGCAAACAGAAAAGGCTGCAAAAGGAACCCTTGCTGTCTGGTCTGAGGAGTGGGAAAAGGGGCTCCTAAGTGTCAGAGAAAGTGAGGAAAGCCCCTGGTTGTTGTTTTTTTTTCCATCCTCCCACTCTGACCCCCAGCTAATCCCATGGCAGCAGCAGTGATTGCAATGGGGGCGGCAGCCAGGCAGATACCTAAAACTTTGAGAGAAGAAAACCTTCCCTCTGACTAGAGAAGCTATGGTCCCAAGAAGGTAGGACAAAATCCCACTGCTTTTTTTTCTCCCTGTCCTTCCAGTACTTGGCCCATACTCAGATACACTCAGGGGAAGTGCACAGCTGAGCAGGGAAACTAAATCCCCAGCTTATAGACCAGAGGGCTACATGGGAGCTGAAAGTGTCAGAATCATCTCAGAAAAGAGAGAGCTTAAGAGAGAAGTCCCATGTGAGCTCCTGGGCTTATTTCTAAGCTCTGTGAGTTATGAGAACTGAACTGTGGATTAGAGAATCACCCAGACTCCCAAATAGCCACTGGGTAGCACATAAAGAACAGATCCAAGTAGCACTGCAAAGTCGTTGAAAACTCAACTGAAGTTGAAACCACAGTCCACAGAAGGCGGGTCAGGACTTGAGGCTGGAGCTTAACCATATCAATTGCCTGCTAAAATAAAACAAAACAGAATTCAACGTTCTCTTTAGGATTTAAATAAAACATAAAGTCTCAGAATATAATATTCAAATGTCTAGGATACAGTCAAAACTACTCAGCATATGAAGAACCAGAAAAATATCAACTTATGAGGAAAAGGGCAATCAAGAGATGACACAAACATTGAAATTACTAGATAAAGATGCTGAAGCAGCTATTATAATTATGCTCCAAGAAGTAAGAGTGAATTCTCTTGAAATGAATGGAAAGATAAAAAATTTAAGCAAAGAGATTGAATGAAGAACTAAATAGAAATTTGGGGGAACTGAAAAATACAATAACTGAAATAAAACATTCACGATGGAATCAATAGCAAAATAGAGAGGAGTCAGTGAACTTGAAGACAGATCAATGGGGATTATCCAATCTGAACAAAGAGAAAAAAATTGAAAAAAAAACAATGAACAGAGCCTTGGGGACATGAGGAACAATACCCAAACGTCTAACATTTGTATTATCAGAGTCTCAGAAGGAGAGGGAAAAGAGTATGATGCAAACATTTTATTTGAAGAAATAATGGGTAAAAACTTCTCACATTTGGTGAAAGACATAAACTTACAGATTCAAAAGGTTCAGTGAACCTCAAATAATATAAACCCAAAGGAATCCATGTCCAGACACATCATAATCAAACGGCTAAAAACTAAGACAAAGAAAAAAGTCTTAAAAGCAGCCAGAGAAAATGGTGCTTTATTATGCTCTATAGAGAAATGCTGATTGGAATCACTGTGAATTTCTCATATAAAACAATGGAGGTGAGAAGGAAATGGAATAACATTTTTAAAATGCTGGCAGAAAAACTGTCAACCAGAATTCTTTATCTGGTAAAAACATTTTTTCAGGAATGAAGATGGAATAAAAATATTCTCAGTGAAGGAAAACTGAGAGAATCCTTTACCGTTAGATATGCTCTAAAGTAAATAAGGGAATGCTTTCCCCCTGACACTGGGAACAAGGCAAGGATGTTCTGGAAAAAAAAAAATGATGGTGATGGGGAATAAATCCGTGGTTGCCAGAGATTAGGGTGTGATTGCAAATGAGGAACACAGGGAGTTTTGTGTGTGAGGGACTGTTCTGTATCCTGTTGTGGTGATGGCATGAAACTATATATATGTGAAAACTCAGAACTGTTACATCCAAAAAGAAAAAAGAAAAGGAACCTGGAAAAAGAACTGGGGTGGGGCTGGGGCAGACAAAAGGAGAATGAACTGAAGCTTCCTCTCACCTCCACAAAAGTCATTCAAATCCATCCACCGAAGTTCTGAAGACACCTCAGCCACCCATGAAAATCCTGCCCCTGAATTCCCATAAATTAGGCTCTTCCTTTTCCTATTACAAGAGGTAAGCCAAGACTCTAAGAGCAAGCAATGCAACGTTTCTCATTCAGTTTTTCAAAAATGAGTTCTGGAGCATGTACTGTGTGTTCAGTAGCCAGGGGTACAGATGTGAATAACAAGGGTTTAGCTCCCTACCCTTATGAACTAAAGTCTAACAGGATAGGAAGCAGAGCACAGAAAATAAAAACATAAATCAAATGATGATGGTGCTAAACAGGGACTAAACCCAGTTCTGGGATTCTGGAATGGGATTCTGGGACACGTCCACTCTTCACTTACTAGGGGGCTGCTATGGGCAAGGATTTAACCACTCCATGCCTCGGTTACCTCATTTGTAAAGTGAGGGTAACAATAGTAGCTACCTCCTGAGGGAGTGAGAATTCTGCAAAATATGTGTATTCCATAGGATTACTGGACCACTTGAACATTCTACGTGATCAGTAAATGTTAGCTACTCTAATTATTAGTAGTTTCAGAAGAACTGTACTTAGAGTTGCTTCAAGCTTCAGCGAAGTCTACTGAGCAGGTAGGAATTCCTCTCTTCTCCGCCCCACTTGCTTCATGCTCCCTTCCCACGTATCAAGGAATTAGAGATTTCAGGAACTCTTAGGCTCATTTGCCTCTGCGGGCTCCCTGCTAAGGCGGCCTCTTCATTAAAGGAATATAACCCTTTAGAAGCACTGTCTTCTCCATGGGGAGTGTAGAAAGCTCCTGGGATCAGAAAAAGCTGGGTTTGAAGCCTGGCTCTGCTGTGTGACCATGGGCAAGTGGCTTAACTTCTCTGAGCCTCATTTTTCCAATCCATAAAATGTGACTAATCACACATGCTATTCAGAGTGGAGATAAGGTCAGCAAAGAACGTTTCATTAGGGTAGCTATTTTTGTTATTCAGAATCTAGGCAAAGGTTTATTCCGGGAATTGAATTAAGCAAGCCATTGGAGCGAGCAGGATGCATAGCCCTGGAGTGGAAGTAATTGATGGGAAGACAACCCCACCTCCATCCTGTCACTGTGCAAGACAGTGGGGTCCCAGTCATGGGGTTACTGAGGGGTCAGAGCAGAAAGGACCAATAAATATTAGTGGCCTGACCCCTCATTTTCAGACAGGAAGGTGGACAGCAGTGACTTGCCCCAGGTCACAGGGTCCCTTGAAAGCTCAGCTGGGTCCCCTAAGTTTGGGGGTGTCACTGGACTTCTGTAAACACATGTGACTCCCCCACCAACAGTTACTGTGACTAAGGAAGGGGCCAACAGCCACCTCAGTGATGGATGAGCAGGGTGGGTGACAGTGGGCAAGGGTGGACTGGACACAGCTGAGAAAAAAGTCAAAGCCAACCATGAGGACAGTCCCTTCCAGCAATAGGTTTCTTGTGCTCTTTGTCATTTTATCACCATTTTGTGGGAGCTTGCTATATACGGACTGAGTCCTTTGCCATATTGTATGTTTGTTTACATGTGTACATGTGTGTGTACATACACACATGCATCTGTCTATGCATATAGGCATGCATGCATGTATATATATATTATATATAATGTATATAAATATAAAGTATTTTCCTGCAGCCTAAAGCTTGTTTTTTATTTTCCTAAGTATGCTTCTTAATGAGAAGTTTTTAATATTGATGGAATACAATTTACTGCTTGTTTCTTTCGTATTTAGTGCTTTTTGTCCAGTCTTAAAAACTTTGCCTCCCCCTAAGTAGAGCATATTTTTCTGGTGTGTTTTCTTCTAGAAGCTTTCTAGTTTTAGCTTTTACATTAAGATCTGTCATGCATCTTGAATTCCTTGTTTGTTTGTGGTATGAAGTAGGGGGTCAAGTTTCTTTTTTTCCACGCGATATCCAGTTGCTCCAGCACCATCGGTTGAAAAGACGTTCCCTTCCCCATGCGGGTGCACTGACTGCACTGGGGTCTATTTCAGAACTCTCTATCCTCTTCCATTCGTGTGCTCAGCTGTCCTTACATCAGCACCACACTGTCGTGGTTACTGTAGCTTTACAGGAAAGCTGGGAAGCAGGGAGTGTTAAGGTCTGCAACTCTGACTTATGAATGTCTTGACAAATCTAGGTTCTTTGTATTTCTACATAAATTTTAGAATCAGCATGTCAATTTCTACAAAGTCTTCTGGGACTTTTCTTTTTCTTTTTTTTCTTTTTTTTCTTTTTTTTGCGGTACGCAGGCCTTTCACTGTTGTGGCCTCTCCCGTTGCGGAGCACAGGCTCCGGACGCGCAGGCTCAGCAGCCATGGCTCACGGGCCCAGCCGCTCCGCAGCATGTGGGATCTTCCCAGACCGGGACACGAACCCGTGTCCCCTGCACTGGCAGGTGGACTCTCAACCACTGCGCCGCCTGGGAAGCCCTGGGACTTTTCTTTAATACTAGACTGATTTTCTTTTAGAGCAGTTTTAAGTTTACATAGAAAATGAACAGGAAGTACAGAGTCCTCATATACCCTCCCTCATCCAGTTTCCCCTATTATTAACATGGTGCAATAATGTGGTGCTCTTGTTAAAACTGATGAACCGGTATGGATACACTATAATTAAAGTCCGTAGTTTACATAGGGTTTGCTCTGTGTGTTCCGTAGTTCCATGGGTCTTGACAGATGCCTAATATCATGTATCTACCATTAGAGAATCATGCATACTAGTCTCATTACCCTAAAAATTCTCTCTCTCCTCCTGTTCATCCCTCCCCAGTCCAAACCACTGGCAATCACTGATCATTTTGTGGCCTCTATCGTTTTGCCTTTTCCAGAATGTCATATCACTGGACTCATACAACATGCAAACTTTTCAGATTGATTTCTTTAACTTAGCATTATGCATTTAAGCTTTTTCCATGTTTTTCAGTGGCTCAAAACCTCATTTCTTGTTACTGCTGAATAAAATTGCATCGTATGGATGTACCACAGTTTGTTTATTCACCTAAGGACACAACGAAGGGACATTTTGGTTGCGTCCAAGTTTTGGCAATTAAGAGTAAAGCTGCTGTAAACATCTGTGTTCAAGTTTTTCTGTGGATATGTTTTCAACATATTTGAGTGACTACATTATGTCACTCCTTCCCTCCTGTAATCCTTCTGTGATGAGGAAAAAATGTTTTAAGAAAAGCAGGAAAATTCCATTTAGAGGAAAAAGTCATTGTTGAGCACAATTCCTTTATGGCTGGGAGTGGACAGCCTGGGGACATTGCTAGTTGGGCTAGAAGTAGAGAAACCACATATTTTATTATCCAAACCAGGACACTTTGGAGGGTAAGAGGGGTACTATTAACTTCACTGGCATAACAGGTATAATCTGTTTTATTGCCTATAAACCTAAGTGTATGTTCCTCCTTTTAGAAATGAAGCCAAGAGGTAGCTAAACTTCTGTGCATTAAAGCAAACAAACAAATGAAACCACAACAGGATGGCTAAATTTTAAATGACTGACCATACCAAATGCTGGTGAGGATGTGGAGTAATTGACACTCTCATATGTTGCTGGTGGGAGTGTGGGAAGGTACAACCATTTTGGAAATCAGTTTGGCAGTTTCTTAAAAGGTTAAGCATACATGTACCATACAACCCAACCATTCCATTCCTAGATATTTACCAAAGAGAAATGAAAGCATGAAACTCCAAGTCTTACACATGAATTTTAATGGGAGCTTTATTTGTTAAAGCCAAAACCAGAAACAACCTAAATCCATCAATAGACGAATGGATAAATTGCGGTATATCCGTACAATGGAATACTACTCAGCAATAAAGACATATAAACTCTTAATGCACACAATATTGAGGGATCTCAAAATCATTATACTGAATGAAAGAAGTCGGGGGGGAAAGTAACATATTGTATGATTCCAGTTATACAAAACTCTAGGACATACAAGCTAATCTATATAGAGAGAAAGAAGATCAGAAGTTTCTTGGGGACGGGATGGAGGAGAAATGGATTAAGAAAGGCACAAAGAAACTTTAAGGGGTGATGAAAATGCTTGAGGGGTCATGGTTTTATGTGTGTGTATATGTCAAAACTGATAGAATGGGACTCTTTAAATATGTGCAGTTTAGTGTACTTCAATTATACCTCAATAAAGTTGGAAAACTTCCTAAAAATAAAAAGTAAAATAAAAAGGAATGCTCTTAAAGACCTTTAAAAAAATGAGAGATTTTGGGGGGCAGTTTATCATTGGAGTCAGTGGACCAAGGTGGAGAGTAGAAGATTGAGGGGGAGGAAGGGGACGCAAGAAGTTGAGTCTGGAGATAAGAGAAGAGAAAACCAGTGAACATTCCCCAGTTAGGGTTGGGGCCGCAGGAGAGGGAGTACCAGGCTTTAAGACTAATGATGTCTGACAGTCACTTTTATCTGCTGTGCTGTCACCCACTCTTATACCCTGAATCTGTAATTAGAAATGTAATGGCCTCTTGGATGAGTGTTGCTTTGCGGAAATAAAGGAACTGGGTCTCTCTGTGTGGATTCAGGATAGTGAGAAAGGGACAGCTAAAATATGCAAGATGGGAGAAAGATCCAGGATTCACTGGAAACAGAAAATCACAGTCTGAGGTGACCTGGTGAAATATCTGACTTTCAAGAATTCCCACTGAGATTTGGAATGTGGCCGGGAATTCCACAGGGAAAACTCTCAAAGGACAGGAGGTTATAAGTCCCGGCTGACATCTGTGCTGCATGAGTGTGTCAGAGGGCAGGAGTCACATCATTCCAGCTGACGTCACATCCTGCAGCCACTGCTCCCTACAGCTGAGTTCTCACCTGGGGCCTTGGTCAGAAGGAAAAGGTCACTGGCCTTCTGCTTCTTTGTCAGCAGTCAGAGGTAAATGGCAATTCAGGGGAAGGGAGAGGTGATGGAAGGTAAGAAGTGAAAGTGGTTTTCAGTTTCAGTATCCATGGTGCTGGCACTAGAGATATTGTGATGGGTGTGATTGTCCTTGCCGATGGCCTTGAGGAGCCTGTGTTCCCTTATATGGGTCTCTTCCTCAGCAGAGATGGCCAAGAGGCCCTGTAGTATGTTGGACTTACTGCCAACAGTATTAACTTACTAAATTAAAACAGAAAAAATGAAATAAAGAAAAAATTAAAAATGAGAAAAACAGTAAAAAAAAAAAAAAAGAGGAAAAGCACAAGTTGATAAAAAATAAAAGAATAAAGCAAAACTAAAAATTGGAAAAAGACTAAACAAAGAAAATTTTAAAAGTAAAATAAAAAGAACAATTAAAAATAAGAAAAAGAAAAAAGAAAAGAATAAGAAAAAATGAGAAAGGGGAAAAAAGTAGAGGAAGAAAAAGTAAAAATGACAAGCAGAATAGATTGTGATATAAGAAGAAATATATATTTGGTTTTCATCCCAAGTTCCTGGCAGAGAGCTTCTAAAATCTTAGTAATTTCCTGAGTGATGGGGTGAAAGGAGCATCTCTTGTTATTCATAATACACCCCTTGCAGCCAGACCAAAATTTATGTTAATTAGGTGACTGGTAGCTAAGAGCCCCTAGGTAGCTGATCCCCTAGGATGGGGACAGGTTGCCACAGTAATCCGACCCATGTGATCAGTGGGCTGGAACTTTTAGCTCAGTCTCACCACCCAACTTCCAGGGAGGGAAAAGGGGTTGGGGGTAATCACCAATGGTGAATGATTTAATTTATCTTGCCTATAGCAGAACCTCCATAAAATGACAAGGTTAGAGCTCTGGGTTGGTGAATGCATCCAGGTGCCAGGAGGGTGATATACTCCCAAACTCCGTGGGGAAAGAAGCTCCTGAACTTGGGAACTGTTTCTTCTTGCTCTATGTAGCTCTTCATTTGCCTGTTGATTAGATCCTCTATAACATCCTCTACAGTGAATCAGTAATACTAAGTAAAGTGTTTCCCTGAGTTCTGTGAGCCATTATAGAAAATTACTGGCCCTGAGGGGGCGCTCATGGGAACCCTCAATTCATAGCAAAGTCAAACAGAGGTGGGGGGGGGGAACCTGGGGACTCACTGCCTGCAATTGGCATCTGAAGGGGGCGGGCAGTCTTGTGAGACTGAGCCCTTAACCTGTAGGGCCTGCACTAATATGGGGCAGTTAGGATCAGAATTGAATAAAGTTATAGGGCACCCTCTTGGTGTTCACAGATAACTGGAGAATTGCTCCGTGTGGAAAACCTACACATTTGGTGTCAGAAGTATTGTGATTAGAGAAACAGTTTTCTTTCATAGACAAAAATTCAAGAAGGAAAAGGAGCTAATATTGGTGAAAATCCCTCAAGTGACCAAAAGCCAGACTCGTGAGCTAGAAGGATCAAAACCTTAGGCCAAGCCAAGGACTTATGTCAGTGCCTGGAATTCCACAACAATGGCTCCTTATAAGGTCATAGCAAGAAATGAACCTGTCACTGCTATTGGTAATCCAAAGTAGCTTTCTTACTTTTTGGACTCAAGAATCCTTTCACTCTTACAACAGAGTGGGGGGACCCCCAAAGAACTTTTCATTCATGTGGATTGTAGTGATCAATATTTACCTTATTAGAAATTACAACCTGTAGGATGCTTCAGTGGCCTTTTTATTTCTAGTTCACAAAGCTATAATAATTTTGGGCCTTTAAAGAGCTCATAATGTTGACACCTCAACTATTTAATTTCCTTCTCTTTAAACTCTCAATGATTGGTCTCAAAATGATGCCACAACTTAATTGGCATTGTGATGCTATATGAAAATGTTCCATTAGATAAGATGTGATAAAATACATTATTAACACCTATAAAGTCTAGGAAATGACAGCTTTCACCATGTTTTCATTTCTTATTTACAGTTTTGCCCAGTTTTTTTATTTTTGTTTTTGTTTTTGTGTTTGTGTTTTTGGAGCAGATTCCTCCCTTCTGCAAGCCAGAGAACTCCCTATGTCCATTTGGGTACCTTTAGATGTAATGGATGCATCTGTAAGTCAGCAGAGCAAGAATAGTACTTTCTTTCTTTGAATACTTAATAGATGTTTTTAAGAGCAGCTGTAGGTCCGTAGAAGAGCTTAGTGGAAGGTACAGAGATTTCCCGTCCACCCCCTGCCCCCCACAGGCACAGCCTCCTCCACCATCATCATCCCCTCCAGACGGTACATTAGCTACAATGATGAACCTGCACTGACACATCATTACTACCCAAAGTCCATAGTTTATATTACATTCTTGGTATTGTACGTTCTGTGGGTTTGGATGAATGTATAATGACACATACTCATCATTATAGTATTATACAGAGTGGTTTCACTGCCCTAAAAATCCTCTGTGCTCCGTCTATTTGTCCCTCCCTCCCCACAACCCCTGTCAACCACTGATCTTTTCACTGCCTCTACAGTTTTGCTTTTTCCAGAATGTCAGATAGTTAGAATCACACAGTATGTAACATTTTTCAGATTGGCATCTTTCACTTAGTAATATGTATTTCAGGTTCCTCTGTGCCTTTTCATGGCTTGATAGCTCATTTCTTTTTGGCACTGAATTATATTCCATTGTCTGGATGTACCACAGTTTTATCCAGTCACCTACTGAAGGACGTCTTGGTTGCTTCCAAGTTTTGGCAATTATGAATAAAACTACCCAAAACATCTGTGTGTAGTTTTTGTGTGGATATATTTTCAACTCCTTTGGATAAATATCAAGGAACATAATTTCTTGATCACATGGTAAGAGTGTGTTTAGTTTTGTAAGAAACTACCAAACCGTCTTCCAAAATGGCTGTATCATATTACGTTTCCACTAGCATTTGGTGTTTTAGACTTTGGCCACTTCAATAGGTGTTTAGTATATCTCATGGTCTTTTTAATTTGTATGTTATGTTTAACATCTTTTTGTATGCTTATTTGCCATTGTATATCTTCTTTGGTGAGGTGTTTGTTCAGGTCTTTTGCCCATTGTTAAATTGGGTTGTTTGCTTTTCTATTGTTGGATTTTAACTGTTCTTTGTATATTTTGGATAACAGTCTTCTATCAGATCTGTCTTTTGCAGATAGTTTCTCCCAGTCTGTGGCTTGTCTTAATGGTATCGGTGTCTTTCACAGAGCAGATGTTTTTAATTCTGCTGGGATTTTGATTGAGATTGCGTTGAACCTGTAGGTCAATTTGCGTTAACATCAGATTACTGAGGAGAAATCGCCAAACATCAGGACAGCCTGGTATCAGCAGGGAGTGGCGAAGGTTGGCATCCTGCTGGCCTAGGAGGGAGGGCTGTTTTTTTTCTTTTAAACTCTTTTTTTTTCTTTAATTTATTTATTTTTGGCTGCTTTGGGTCTTCGTTGCTGCGTGCAGGCTTTTCTCTAGTTGCAGCGAGAGGGAGCTGCTCTTCGTTGAGGTGCACGGACTTCTCGTTGCTGTGACTTCTCTTTGTTGAGGAGCACAGGCTCTAGGCGCGCGGGCTTCAGTAACGGTGGCACAAGCTCTCAGTAATTGTGGCTCGTGGGCTCAGTAGTTGTGGTACACAGGCTTAGTTGCTCCGCAGCATGTGGGATCTTCCCGGACCAGGGCTCGAACCCACGTCCCCTGCACTGGCAGGTGGATTCTTCACCACTGCGCCACCAGGGAAGTCCGGGAGGGCTGATTTTTATATTAATATGTGCTGTCTCCTCTTCCGCCCATCGTCAGGCCTGAGTCATAGTGTCACGGTTGTACCTGTCCCTGTGTACCCTTGGTACAGCTGTGAACACAGCTCTCTGCACAGACACACACACTGGGGCATATAACTGTGGACACCCATCGAGGCTTCCTGGGATGCACCCTTTTATGGCCTAAAAAGGTGCCAACCGAAGGAAAATGCAGGCAGTGTTCCTGCCCAGATCAACCAGACTAATTAGTCCTTTCTGCTCTGAAGGCAGAGACCTCGTTTTATGGCTGTAAATGCAGGCAGGACAAAAATAAGATACACATTCCAGAGACTTGTGTCACCCTCCCCAGAGCTGGGTAAATACAGTAGTTGGGCAGTGGCATAAAATGCTGTCACTCAGACACACGGCGCCCTTCTGTGGGTCTCACCCACTGGAAACCCTCCCCCAGTCTCTCCTTCCACCCCGTATGCTCTCCAGGGGACTGGAGTTACTGTTTTCCTCCAGCCTCCTCCCAAGCGAGGCTTCTGCACATTTTCTTCTAAATCCAAATTTCTCAGGGATAAAATTAGATCAGATATTTGGGGTTACAAGGATGCTGCCTGGGGAATGGGTGGCTCTAAGCCATTAACGCTAAGGATAAGTTAAAACAACACTAATTACAATGATGCTGCTGTGGGGAGAAGAAGCCCTGTCGCCAGTTACCTTGAGAATCAGTTATGCCCTTCTCTGACCCAGGTTGGTTGTCTTTCGGGTTTCCTACCTGACTCTGCCCTCAAAACTACATCTACATTTAAACCCAAGTCTTGATTTTCCCATCTGGATGATCCTGCCTTTTCTGCTCCTGCTCCTGGTGCATGATTCCTTGTCCTTTGCTCCCATCACAGCCTCTGGGGTGTTTTCCCTGACGCCCCCAAGCGCAACGAGCCCCCGCACCCTCGTGCTGTCACTGTGCCCAGGGCAGGCTGCTCTGTAGCCACAGGATTGCGCTTTGTCCCTGGGTCTCCTGCCCCACCCAACAGCGATTCCCCCCCAGCAGCCACCAGACACGTTTGTCTCTGCATTTCATGTCGTTGCACCCAATAAATATTCTTGGAGTCAGAGTTGTGAGCTGGTGCTTTAAATGAAATCTGAGGCTAATGCGCACGTGACATCCTGCAAAAACCCTACTGCTGGCAAGGAAATTCAGGGGACGTGCCCCTTGGGGGTATGCTTGATGCTGTGTGCGCGTGCACGCTCGTGTGTGTGTGTGTGTGTTCATGGGGGTCTGTGAGACCCCCTGCAATGAAGCTATAACTCACTAGGCAAGAGAAAAGTTCCCCCCAAGAGTCAAGGTTAGAGGTGGCAGTTGGCCTAGGTGACAGTTTTCATTGGCATCACCAGCCTCAGACCATGGAAGTCAGATGTCAGCTGGTTGCCCACCTCCTGCCCCAATTCCTTGGAAAATTTGACCTGAAACCTAATTAACACCCTGGCTTTGGGGGAGCTGGGCTCTCCCTGTGATTTCTCTGGGGTTTTCTCCTTCGTCTCACACTCCCACACGACTCGTCTTGGTTCTGTCTGTCCTTCACCATTTTCCATTAAGAAATCTCCCCACACTCAAGCATTTCATGAGTTGAAGAGATGGGTTAAATTTTCTGGGGTCTCAAGAGGGGTCATGTTGAGACCCACATGTGGCCTTTTGTCAGCTCTCTGGTTCCACCCTCCTGTCCCCCCAAACAACAAATTATTCATCTTGTCTAACACTAAACGATTTACCTCACATTTGGACCCCCTTAAGATCTCACCCTCTAGCCCAAGATCCATTTTTTTAAAATGTTTAAGTTTTCTTACTAAGAAAAGTTCCAGAGGAAAAATTCTTTCGAACTAAAAGTGAAAGCACAGGGGGTGTCAAACAAGATTTTGAAAGTAGGAAAATTTTGCTTTCTCCTGCCACCAAGAATAAGTTGGTGAAGTTATTCTGAGCCTTGGTTTCCTCATCTGTAGAATGGGTGCAATGATATCTATCAATCTTCCCAGGTCATTCGGGATTCATGGCACATAACAGGTCCTCAGAAATGTTCAGTCCTTTCCCTTCTCTGGTTAATGAACACACCATTATGTTGACAGGAAAACCTGGAGTTTAGTCCTGGCTCTGTCACGAACAGTTGTGTGACCTTGGGGGAAACTGCTTTCCCCACCTGGGTATCTGGTTTCTCCCCTGGAAATAAGAGGTGCAGAAGGGCTGGTCTCTAGACTAGATTTAATTTTATTATTAAAATTTTGAAAAGAAGTGTTTTCCACCTAGGAATTTTAGTTTTAAAGTTGAAAAGAAAGAGTCTCAAGAGGACATCAGCTTTTTAGGGATGGATTTGGGGATAGGGTGGGGCCCAGGCCTCTGTCATTGTCCTGCTGGGATCTGCCAGAGAGTCACTCAGCATTTTAGGAGTCAACCTCTCCCTTGGTGGAACAGCAAAGAGGGAAGGCTGGTGAGGCAGTGGGGTATTCTGATGCTGGATTCAGGGGAAAATGGGCCAAGACGGACAGTGTTGAAAGAAATTTAGGAGAAAAAATTAAGCAGGTATTCTCCAGTGGCCAAGTTGCTTTTACAGTCTCCAAATGGTGGAGCTAGAAACAATTGTTTGAGACCTGCTGGTCAAATCTACCCCAACAGAGACGAGGAAACGGCGGCTCCGAGGGCCTAAGGGATTTTCTCAGGTCTCCCTGAGAACTCAGTGATTCCTGTCATACCATGTCCTTTCCACAGAAGCCACTTCTATTTCAGTTAGTCGCAACTCCAAGAAGGGAAACTTTAGTGTGTATTTTGGCCCCCCAAAATGGCAGGAGTAGTTTTCTTTAAAAAGTTTTCTTCAGGGCACTGTTAGTCTCATGCAGTTTTAATAGAGGATTGTGTTTCTATTTCCTTGCACTGTTAGTGGCCGTGAGTGCAAATTTTCTTTTCTTTTCTTTTTTTTTTTTCAGTACGCGGGCCTCTCACTGCTGTGGCCTCTCCCGTTGTGGAGCACAGGCTCCGGACGCGCAGGCCCAGTGGCCATGGCTCACAGGCCCAGCCTCTCCGCGGCATGTGGGATCCTCCCGGACCAGGGCACGAACCCGCGTCCCCTGCATGGGTAGGCAGACTCTCAACCACTGTGCCACCAGGGAAGCCCCAAATTTTCATTTTTAGTGTAGCATGATTCACAACAATGCTTGGTCTAAAAATGGAAGAACTTCCATCCTGGCAAGAATTAAAAGACAAAACTAAATGGGGGTAGGAAACAATCATTTCTAAAAACTAAAGTAAAAGAAATATTGATTAGGCTTTCATTTACTTACAAGTGTAGCCCATCAGACCAATCGTCGCTCCATTTCAATTTCTCCACATTATTCTGAATGTTTTAAATGTTTGCGCCTCTTTTTGTTTTTTTGTTTTTTTTTTTTGCGGTATGCGGGCCTCTCACTGCTGTGGCCTCTCTTGTTGCGGAGCACAGGCTCACGGACGCGCAGGCCCAGCGGCCATGGCTCACGGGCCCAGCCGCTCCACGGCACATGGGATATTCCCGGACCGGGGCACGAACCCGCGTCCCCTGCATCGGCAGGCGGACTCTCAACCACTGCGCCACCAGGGAAGCCCTGTTTGCGCCTCTTTTTACCTTCTAAATAACCACAAGCTCTTCCAAAGAAATGAGGTAACTGTGTGTGTGGGGGAAGAGCTGGGAAAGTTATGAGAAGAGAGGCCAAAAGGCAGCTGTCAGTACAAGCCATAGAATCCCTTTGAGCCCTTCTTCTTTGGGAAACGCTTTGAGATGAGAAACCTGCCCCCTACCCACCCTCTACCACCCTGGTCATGCCCACACCCCTCCCCATTCTTCTTCACATTCAGTTGATTCACAGCTGGTTCACTCCTCAGGTGTGGGAATCCCCCTCCCTGGGCATCTAGCACAGACACAAGCACCACCTGGTACCCTATCCAAGGGAACCCTGGCTATTGGCCATGAAGGAGGCTGAGGGGGAGGGGCTTTCCAGGGGCCCCCTAAAGACTACTATGAAGACCTCCTGGCGCCCACTTGGAATTACTGTGCGAACTAACATTTGTAGAGTGACAACTGTGTGACAGGCGTTGTGATAAATGCACAGCAACCTTAAGAGGATGAGACAATTGTTATATTATTCCCATTTAACAGATGAGAAAGCTGAGGCACAGAGTGGTTAGGGAAGTCAGCCAAAGTCACACAGCTAGTAGAAGGGTGAAGTCTGGTTAAGAACCCAGGTTGTCTGACTCCAGAGTCCATACTCTTTTTTTTTTGCGGTACGGGGCCTCTCACTGTTGTGGCCTCTCCCGTTGTGGAGCACAGGCTCTGGACGCGCAGGCTCAGTGGCCATGGCTCACGGGCCCAGCTGCTCCACGGCATGTGGGATCTTCCCGGACTGGGGCACAAACCCGTGTCCCCTGCATCGGCAGGCAGACTCTCAACCACTGCGCCACCAGGAAAGCCCCAGAGTCCATACTCTTAACCACCACCCAGACTGCCTCAAAAGGACACATCCTGAGTGCCTGGTGCAATCATACCAAGTTTTGGCAAGGATATGGAGAAACCGGAACACCCATACACTGCAGGTGGGAATGGAAATCAGTACATCCATGCTGGGAAACTATTTGGTAGTTTCTTATAAAGTTTAACAGACATAAGTCATGTAACAGCAATTCCACTTCTAGTTATAAACCCCGGAGAAATGAGTGCATATAGGTACCAAAAGACATTCGCAAGAATGTCCACATGTTCACAGCACTATTCACCATAGCCAGACGCTGGAAACCACACAAATGTCCCCCAACAGTGAATGGTAAATAAATCATGGTATAGTCATACAGTGGAGTACTTACTGTATAGCAACGAGAAGGAACAAACTACACACAGGAATAAGGATGAATCTCACCACCGGTGTTGAGAGAAAAAGAAGCCCAACACCAAGAAGTACCTACTGTGTGTCCATATATGTAAACTTCAAAACACTCAAAGCCAGTGCCTGCCGCTGGAGGTCAGAGTAGGGGTCACCTTTGGGGGTGGTGCCTAGAAGGGGGCACAAGGGACACTTCTGGGGGTGCTGGCAGTGTTCTGCTTCTTGATCTCAGTGCTGGTTACATGGGTGTGTTGTCTTTGTGAAAATTCATCAAGCTATACACCCGATCTGTATACTTTTCTTCATGTATGTTTTACTTGAATCAATAGTTTACCATTAAAATAAACTAAGACAATAGTAATGTTTGCCAATACGGAGGCCTCAACAACATGAGTTCCTTCCTTCCCTCTCTCTTTTCTTTGTCTGGATGCCCCTTGCTGGTTCCTCCTCTCCAGGCATTGGCCTTCCAGTGTTGTCACTGGGTCTTGGGTCAGGGTTGCTGGGTTATAATGGGATGCCCAGAGTCTGCGACGTGGGTGTCTATGAGATTTCTTGCCTGGACCAAGGTGAAGAGAACATCCATTCCCTCACTGGGTTCACAGTGGGCTGCACCCTCCCTGCCTCTGCAGGGCTCAGAGCTGGCTGCCTTGTAGTGGACCGAGTTCAGAGCCGGGAGAGCGTGGCTCGAATTTAGGCTCTGCTGGAAACTCGCTCTGCCCCTGGGCAAGTCATTTAGCACAACCGAGCTTCCACTTGCCCATCACAAAGTTCTTAATGACCTCAGGTAGGCAGAAGTACACTGTATGCTGCAAGTGTGATGTAAACACGGGGCCTCATGAATAATAATGAGGCGTGAGAGCACAGAGAAAGGACCCAGCACAGCTAGAACGGGACACAGCCCTGCGAAGGATCCACCATCATCTGCTTTCCCTTGTCTCAGAGTTTCATGCTCCCTCTCCATTCGCCTGGCTCTGCTTAAAAAAGGCTTGGGCTTAACTTTTTGTGGTTTATGTCATGGTTTCTGCAGTATCCCCACAGACAAAGCAGCCGCCTGCAGAAGCTTCAGGATTTGGGCTTACTGCAAGCCCCTTTGTGAATACCGCTTCCTAGAATTCCCTGGGTCTAAAAGCAGCATCAGCTGGCTGGTTTCATCAACAGTGATGGCCCTTGCCTTTGTGAGCAGTCAGCCTTTATATGGGAGGGATCGCAGAGGACATGGATGTCCTTTTTGCTGCCAGATCCCCTCCACAACCCCCCGACCAGCTCTTGTCCTGCCTCTGTTTGAAAATCTCCAGTGACAGTGAACTTGCTAATTTCCACATGCTCCTTCCACAGAGAGACCTTGAAAGGAGATTGTGGCCTCATCCCTGGAATAAGACTCATAAATTTGAGGCTGTGCCATTCTGTTCAGAGGAGGAGCCACTGGGAGGAAAGGGTTCGATAAGAACAGAGCATGATGCTCAACCCATGATGGAAAGGACTTCTGTGGACCATCCAGCAGAGCTGGGCCCCTCTCAGCTTCCCTGCCATGTGGAGCCAAGATGCCTGCTGAGGATGCCCAACCTAGGATGGGGATGAGATGAGGCTTGGCAGAGGTAAGCTGTTGTTGTCACTGCATACAGGGCAGGAAGGAGGCTGGGCTGCGGCCGGGCACAGGGCCCAACCCCATCAGGGAGGTGATCCTGCTTAGTGCAGCCCGTCTTAAATCTTTGGCTCCCAGGACTCTGATACCATTAAAAAGTATGGAAGACCCTAAAGAGTTTTCCTGGGTTTTATCCATTAATACTAAAAATCAAAACTGACAATATTCTTAAATTATTCAATAATTTGTGGGGTTTTGTTATTTATTTATTTATTTATTTATTTATGGCTGCGTTGGGTCTTTGTTGCTGCGCACGGGCTTTCTCTAGTTGCGGTGAGTGGAGGCTACTCTTCGCTGTGGTGCGCAGGCTTCTTATTGCATTGGCTTCTCTTGTTGCGGAGCATGGGCTCTAGGCGCGGAGGCCTCAGTAGTTGCAGCATGCGGGCTCAGTAGTTGTGGCTTGCGGGCTCTAGAGCGCAGGCTCGATAGTTGTGTCACACTGGCTTAGTTGCTCTGAGGCATGTGGGGTCTCCCCGGACCAGGGCTCGAACCTGTGTCCCCTACATTGCCAGGTGGATTCTTAACCACTGTGCCACCAGAGAAGCCCCAATAATTTCTTTAGAAGTGTCGAGGCTTCCCTGGTGGCGCAGTGGTTGAGAGTCCGCCTGCCAATGCAGGAGACACGGGTTCGTGCCCCGGTCCGGGAAGATCCCACATGCCGCGGAGTGGCTGGGACCATGAGCCATGGCTGCTGAGCCTGTGCGTCCGGAGCCTGTAAAAAACTCCCTAGATGAGCCAATTTGTGGGGCTTTAGATCAGAAGTCATCAAATTATATTTCTAGTACTTTTTTTAGGTGCCGGGGTCATCAGAGACAAATCACACAACTGGTCAGGGTTCAGGGTGTTTCGGGTATGTCTGCTCCTTGGACACTGGCTGCACCTGTGGGCACATTGGGTCCCCAGTGGCTGAGTCACACACCTGGCTGTTCTATCTCATCTGCCAACAGGAGCGTTATGATGGACTCTGGCTGTGCTCAAAAGTGTAGAAGGCTCTGCAGCCTCACCGTGCCCAGTGCATGGAGCCCTTCTAGCTGGGGCTGGTGTTGGTTTCCAGAACTGAGGCTGATGGAATTAGCAGCAAAGACATAAAATTCCATTTTCAGCAATGCTCCAAATCACTCTCACTTTTCCCCTTCACAACTTTACGATCTAAACCCTTCCTGATAGTTACTGCATGTGTTTCTTCCCCCTGAGAATCATTTCTAGATAATCCCAAAATTAAAACACACGTTTCTTCTGGTTCTGGAAATTCATTTTTCCATCACAGCCCTGTGACCTCTATCATATAACTGGCCATTATCTGCTTTGTGGTCAAATTATTATTCAACAATGCCACAAGCATTTACTGAGCTTCACCTGTTTGCCAAAGGCTGTGAATAGATACAAGGTGAAAGGACGAGCCACCTCTGGGCTGGCCCCAGGAGCTGTATCTTGGGTGACATGGAGACGGCTGCACCAACAAAGGACCGCAGAGCAGGTGGTGGGGGGAGGAGAAGGCACCTGGCCAGGCTGCCAGAGGAGGAAGAGTGGCGATCAGGCCTGCGTCCTCCAGGTTGGCAAGGACCGTGTCCCACCGTGTGTCCCCACTGCTTTGCTTTCTCCTCCTTCCCTCCGATCCTTGCATGGCTGCCTTCTCTCGTCATCAGCTTTCATTTCAAATGTCACCTCTGCAGAAACGTGCTCCTGTTCATCTGATTTGCAGCAGGCCCTTGTCCCAGCGCTCTGTCTCATCGGCACGTTTTATTTTGTTCACAGCATGTATCATTTAAACATTTCATTTACGTGTTTACTTGGACATCATATGTTTCCCTGACCTAGTTAGTAAACACCCAGTGAGCATTATTGGTTGAATGACTGGCAGAGCCCCTAAATGAAAATGAATGAATGAACAACATGCTCATAGATGTTAAGTCATTAGTCAGCATCACATGGACAATTTTGGAAAAGTTAAAAATAGCTAATGTCATAGATGTAATTACTGTCTTCAACATATCAGAATTTTTCATGAGAATATCAGTCTGGGGGCTTCCATGATTACAGGATAAAGTGGACCCAAATTAACGTGAAAGAAATTTTGTAGTGAGGCCCTACCGATTAGAAACATACATCTGAGTAAAGACTTTAGTTCTAGAGACTCTGGGGGAAAATGACTGTTAGTTTTGAGGGTTTATTCCTTCACTGACCTGAATGCAGGAATCTCAACCAGATGTGAAAGGCTATTATAGGGTAGTGAGCCAGCCATGCCCCAGAGAATATTTCCAGGATCTTCAATCACATATAGATACATGTGTGTATAACATACTTATATGTAAATGTATATATTTTAATATATTTACATATACATATACATATGCACACAAGAGTAGTAAAAATATGGAGAGACTGTTTAGCCAGTCCAGTTTGAGCTACACAGGTACCCCTGACAGGTCAGCTATCTCCTCTGTCCTAGTTTTTAGGCACACTTACAATGATGCATTCTGAAACATTCTTGGTACTATTGAATAGTGAGTTCATTAGCTGGCAAAAGTGCCACAGACTTTTGAAGCATTACTGCAGACTCAGGCCATGTTTTTGCATTTCTGGAGACTTATTCATCTAGGAAACATGTGAAGCATATATAGCACTAGTCAGTGCCAGGGCCAGTGTAAGAAACCAGGCATGCAGAGAACTTGAATGGACTAATGATGGAAGCAGACACACAAATAACTAGCTGCTATACAGAGCGGGGCTGCTGAAGTATACTCAGCAAGGGTTAGGGGACCCATGGAAGGGGTTGTCAATATGACTGGGGTTCTTAGAAGGCCTAGAAGGTTCCATCAGCTAGAATAAGAAGGCTAAGTAGGGGCTTGCTGAATGTAGAGTAGGAGGGGCTGGGGCTCAGGGAGTGAGGATGGCACTGCCAGGCAGAAGGAACACATGTGCAAAGGCAGGAGAGAAAAAACCGCCTACAGCGCTGAAGATGCGTGGATGTGGGCAGGGGCCAGATGAGGCTGCAGAAGCAGACAAGACCGTATTGGCAGGGACCTTGGGTTTGAAGCCAGGGAGTCTGAACCCTGTTCTGAAAGTTAAGGGGTGTCATAGAAGGATTGCCATAGACCTGCCTGTTAGAAAGAAGCCTTTGGCAGCTGGGAAGACGTGTCAGGGAATTCCCTGGTGGTCCAGTGATTAGGACTCGGCGCTTTCACTGCTGTGGCCAGGGTTCAATCCCTGATCAGGGAGCTAAGATCCCACAAGCCAAAAAAAAAAAAAAAAAAAAACACCATGCATCAGATGGGAGAAGGCCCCCAGCTCTTAGCAATAGTTCCAGGAGTGGACACCAAATAGGGGAGATGCAGAAGGGAGAGAGTAAAAACACAGAGGGGCCTCAAGCCATGGGAGACGGATAGGACACGATGAAGAGAGGAGTGCGGAGGATGAGAACCACTGTGCACCAGGCCTTGTTCTAATCTCCTGGGCTCCGCAGTGGACAGAATAGAATGACGGCCCCGCCTGATGGCTCTGGCATCTAGGAGGAGGAGCCAGACAGAAATAAGCAAGTCAGCAGGTAATAAACCAGGGCTAAGTCCTCTAGAGAAAAATAAAGATAGCCGCCCTGGCAAAGGGGGCGGGCAGCTTGAAATTTTAGACAGGTGGCTTGTGAAGGTCTGCAGGGCCTGGGGAAATCAGCCCAGTGGCACCCTGGGGGGAAAGCGTTCCAGAATGAGTGAACAGCAACGCGAAGGCCCTGGGGTGGGATATTTCTGGCATGTTCGAGGAACTTCAAAGGCCGTGTGGCTGGAACGACCAGGAAGAATAGCAGATAAGAGAGCTGCAGGGGTGATGTGAGGGCAGAAGGACTGTGAGGAAACGTACAGGCCGTTGTAAGAACTTTGGCTTTTACTCTGCGTGAGATGGGAGCCAGTGGAGGGTGGTGAGCAGAGGAGGACGTGCTCAGACCTCCGTTTCTATAGTTGACTCTGGCTAAGGGTGGAGAACAGACCGGAAGGGGCAAGGTTAGAAGCAGGGAGACCTGCTTTAGTGGGGGCAGCAGAGGGGTTGAAAGTCATCAGATCCTGGTTTCATTTTAAAGGCCAAGCCACCAGGCATTGCTGATAGATTAGATGTGTCTGAGACAGAAGTAGATGTGACTTCAAGAGTTGTGACCTGAGCAGCTGGAAGATTGGAATTGTCATCTTCCAAGGTCAGAAGATCAGATGTGGAGCTGGTTTGCAGGTGGGGAGGGGGACAACCATGGGTTTAGCTTAGGGAAGTGATCTTGAGATGGCAGGTGGAAATGTCCAATTAGCAGGGAATTATGGCTTCAGATGGTGCTGTGGAACAGGGCAGGTAGGAGGGCCACATAGGCAGCACCCTGCAAGGTGTCCTGATGGGACCATCTTCCCATTGCTGAGGGTGTCTGAACTTCTGTCTTTAATGTCATGGTTCCTAAGGGAGCTGACCATCATAATCACCAGGAGGGCTTTTTAAAAGAACAGATTCCTGAGTCTCACTTCAAATCTGTAGAACAGGAGTCTCAGAGGTGGGGTCCAAAGCTAGAAAAATGTTGAAAGTCTGCATCAGGAGATTGTGATGAGCACCCCTGGTTAAGATTCTCCACATATAAGGGGATTTCTGTTGGTTTCACTGCTGTTTTAAAACTAAGTGGGTCGGGGCTTCCCTGGTGGCGCAGTGGTTGAGAGTCCACCTGCCGATGCAGGGGACACGGGTTCGTGTCCCAGTCCAGGAAGATCCCACATGCCGCTGAGCGGCTGGGCCAGTGAGCCATGGCCGCTGAGCCTGCGCGTCCGGAGCCTGTGCTCCGCAACGGGAGAGGCCACAACAGTGAGAGGCCCGCGTACCAAAAAAAAATAAAATAAAATAAAATAAAAAATAAAATAAAACTAAGGGGGTCAATGCAATGTGAGAAGACAAGCCACACTCTTGGCTTGGGAGAAACTGTTTGCAAAACACATATCTGATAATGGACCTTTATCCAAAATATACGAAGAAGTCTTAAACCTCAATAATAAGAAAACAAATAATCTGATTTAAAGATGAGCAAATACTTGAACAGCTACTTCACCAAAGAATACATACAGATGGCGAATGAACATATGAAAAGATGTTCAACGTCATATGTCATTAGGAAATTGCAAATTAAAACAACAGTAAGATACCATCACATACATATTAGACTGGCCAAAATCCAAAACACTAGACAGCACCAAATGCTGGTGAGGATGTGGAGCATCAGGAACTCTCATTCTTTGCTGGTGGGAATGGAAAATGGTGCAGCCATTTGGGAAGAGAGTGTAGCAGTTTCTTGCAAAAGTAAACACACTTACCATACAATCCAGCGGTCACACCCCTTGGTATTTACTCAAAGGTGTTGAAAACCTATGTCCATACAAATACCTGCATACAAATGTTTATATCAGCTTTATTCATAATTACCAAAAATTGAAGAAACCAAGATGTTCTTCAGTAGGCAAATGGATAAACTGTGATATATCTAGACAATAGAATATTATTCAGCACTAAAAAGAAATGAGCTATCAAGCCATGAAAAGGCATGGAGGAATCTCAAATGGATATTACTTTGTGAAAGAAGCCAATCTGAAAAGGCAATGTACTGTATGATTCTAACCATATGACCTTCTGGAAGAGACAAAACTACAGTGACAGTAAAAAAGATCAGTGGTTGCCAGGGGTTGAGGGAGGGAGGGATGAATACTTGGAGAACAGAGGATATCTAGGGCAGCAAAACTACTCTGTATGATACTATAATGGTGAATATGTGTCAGTATACATTTGTCAAAACCCATAGAATATACAAAACCAAGAGTCAACCCTAATGTAAACTATAAACTTTGGTTGATAAAAAACAAAACAAAAGGGGTGAAAATTTATGGAGAGGACAGACAGAAGAACATAGGAACCTGCCTTTTGTGCCAGGCACTCAGCAGGTGCTAGAAATGGGTGAGTGAACAGAACAGGCCAGTCACTGCCTTTCTGGAGTTTACATTCTAGAAACCCTGTTTGAAAAGCATGGAGACAGAAGGGGAAAGCAAGAGTGCCTGGAAATTGTGCCTCAGACTGATCTTCCGTCTCTACTTAGAGAGAGGCTCCCGATGGTATAGGGCGGGAGAGTAGCACACACAAAGCTATGTGCCAGGGTAAGTCCCTCATCACCCCACCTTCCCGGACCGCAGTGGAATGCTCACCATCTGAGCCCTAGCAGCCCCTGTTTCTTCCTGCCCGCCCCACAGGTGTCTTGACACTCAAAAGAACTGAAAACAGGATTCCAAAGAGATATTTGACACCTATGTTCACAGCAGCATTATTCAAATAGCCCAAAATGGAAGCAATCCAAGTATCCATCAATGGATGAATGGATAAGCAAAATGTGATACTTACATACAATGGAATATTATTCAGCCTTAAACAGGAAGTTCTGACCCACAGTGCAACATGGATGAATCTTGAGGACATTAGCTAATGAAATATCAGTCATATTTTTAAAAAATTTTATTGAAGTGTAGTTTATTTACAATGTTGTGTTAATTTCTTCTGCATAGCAAAGTGACTCAGTTATACATATATATATTCTTGAAATGTCAGTCATAAAAGGACAATTATGCTATATGAAATAAGTCATAAAAGGGCAATTCTTTTTTTATTATTTTTTTAACTGAAGTACAGTTGATTTACAATGTTGTGCCAGTCTCTGCTGAACAGCAAAGTGACTCAGTTATACACATATAGACATTTGTTTTTACATTCTTTTCCATTGTGGTTTATCACAGGATATTGAATATAGTTCCCTGTGCTATATAGTAGGACCTTGCTGTTTATCCATTCTATATGTAATAGTTTGCATCTGCTAATCCCAAACTCCCAATCCTTCCCTCCTCCCACCCGCCCCCCTTGGCAACCACAAGTCTGTGCTCTACGTTTGTGAATCTGTTTCTGTTTTGTAGATAAGTTCATTTGTGCCATATTTTAGATTCCACATATAAGTGATATCCTATGGTATTTGTCTTTCTGACTTACTTCGCTCAGTATGATCATCTCTATTTGCACATGAAAGGGCAATTCTTGTATGAGGTACCTAGAGTAGTTAAATTCCTAGAAACAGAATGCAGATTGCCAGGAGCTGGGAGGAGGGGAGGGAATGAGGAGTTATTGTTTAATGGGTACAGAATTTCAGCTTTGGAAGATTAAAAAAAAGTTCCGGAGATGAATAGTGGTGATGGTTGCATAGCAATGTGAATGTACTTAAATTCTGAACTGTACACTTGAAATGGTAAATTTTATGTTAACTGTATTTTACCACAATTTAACCAAAGGGTGTTAGGCACTTTTACTAACCGAGACTAGTAGGGTGGATGGGGGCAGCGAGGGCCACGGGGCCTCCTGGAAATGCAGCACCCAGAGCTGATGCAGCCAGGCATCCCTGGAACCGGATCAGGAGCAGCTGTGGCTAGGGGGGTATGGATTGGAACCCGTGCTCACCTCTCCTTCTCTGCTGCGCTGCCCTGCCGCCGCCCGCCACCCCCCCCACCAGCCTCCCAGCTTCTGCTCTCTAAGGCAGCTCGCTTCCTCATCTCCCTGGCTTGCAAGGGACCCCTCAGGACACTCCCTACCGTACTCTCCTGAGATGTTCTTTCATCTTCAGCTTCCCTGATCACTGCCTCGTCTCTGTAGCCTCCACTTCAAATTTTGAAGGAATCATATTTGTCGGCCCATTTAGGCGGAACAGGCATATTACGAGTGTCTGGCAGGCTTGTGGGCTGGTACCCCTGCTCCAGTCAGCTTTGCCAGGTTAGTGGACAGCCTCCTGGGCAGCTCAGTCAGCAGGGCTCTGGCCACCCCACCCTCAGTAGGGGCTGTGGGCAGCAGGGATGATGGGACTCACTACAACAGCAGGGACCGAATCTGAAACCTCCAGACTGACAGGTTCTCTATCCATCCCAAAGTCAGCCTCTCTCCCTCCCTTCCTATCCCCGTAACCTCTCCACCATTTGTTATTCTGTTGCTCATACACTCCGGAAACAGTAAATTACACACAAGGCAGGGCCTGCCTTATTGATTTTTATATTCCCACGTCACTGTATGGTAGCACTCAAACGTTTACTAATAAACGAATTAATGGGAAGATGAAAACATAGAAGGAGCAATGTGTTTGGAAATCTGAAGACCACAATTGAGTCACTCAAGGTCACTTTCTTTGTGACCTTTGTAAGAGCATCTAATTACTCTGGGCCTCAGCCTCAAATTCTGCAGCATAAATGGGTTGAGATCTATCAGTAGTCCAAAACGTGTTCTACTGCGTCCCCCACAAAGGAGTTGAATGGGTGTCTTTCCAGTAGAATTTCTCAAAGTCTTTAATATGATAATGGGGCTTTACAAACTTCCCAGAGAGCGATTAAAGTACAGAACACTTCCCAAATTCACTTCTCCATATACTCCTTTAAACCTGGAACATCCTATGGGGCTTGGGCAGGGAAAGATGAAACATCTGTTTGGGATGCACATGATTCTAAGGGCTGATTTAACCTCAAAGAATTTTGGAATTCATATGAGTCTATTTGCCACTGCCTGTCTACTCACCCAGAACAAATTGCTTTGGATTTTCGATTGGCTACCTTGGGTAATTTCCTATGTAAATATCTCACTCATGGTTGTCTGAGGTTGTTTCCCTCTGTCTGTTTACTCATGACCTGAAGTTAACCAAGGCCACTGAGTCAGATTCTACAAATTGCTCCTCCTTATCTCGGGGTGACATGGTACCTCCTATTTCCAAGAAAGATAAGGCGCTGACACACCAGGCTACTGCCGCTGAATCACCAGGTGAAGGCATCTGAGTGGGCAGCTGTTACCTAGGAAGTCCCCTGAGTTGTCAGGTCGCTGCCAGATCACTATCTCAGCCATATAATTAGTGGGATGCATAATCTAACTTGAGGGTTTATTGTAGGGAAGTTAAATAGCTTTCATGACTTTGGCTAATGGCCAGATACTGTAACTTACTGGGGAACAAGACTCACTGTCAAATCAAAATATGCGGTGCTGGGGCTGCCAGCGCTGGGGAGCGCTCTCCTGTAGTAGTTTCATGGGACTGCTGTAACAAAGTGCCACAAAACTGGGTGCCTTAAAACAGCAGAAATGTATTCTCTTCAGGCCGGAAGTCTGAAATCAAGGTGTCAACAGTGCTATATTCCTACAAAGCTTTTAGGGGAGGATCCTTCCTTGGCTCTTCTGGTGGCTCCAGATGATTTTTAACCCATGGCTGCATGACTCCAACCTCTGCCTCCATCTTTGCAGGGCATTTCCTCTGTGTCTGGGTCCAAATTTTCCTCTTCTTATAAGGACACCAGTCATGTTGGATTCAGGGCCACCCTAATGACTTCATCTTAACTTGATTATATTGGCAACGACCCTGTTTCCAAACAAGGTCACTTTCACAGGTACCGGGGATTAGGACTCCAGCATATCTTTTGGGGGATGTGATTCAAACCATAACACCCCTCATGTCAAGAAAATGTATGTTTAGGGAGTTCCCTGGTGGCCTAGTTGTTAGGGTTCCGGGCTTTCACTGCCATGGCCTGGGTTCAATCCCCGGTTGGGGAACTGAGATTTCGCAAGTGCAGTATGTTGCACTCATCCCTCTGAGCCCTGTCTGTGAATAATGACTATCTAGTCTCTCCTTTTGGGTCTATTTTTGGTTTTGAGAGAGGAGAGTCCAGAGTCCAGGCACCTTCAGCACAAAAGGTAGAGTTTAGGGCCAAGGATGTCCAAAGTATATGAGGCCATTTTTGCAGACAAGGGTATATCTCGAGTCACTATAATGTGGGGCTTAGGAGCCAGCTGGACTCTGGTTTGAATCCTGTCTCTACTGCTTGGTAGCTGTGTGACTCTGAGCAGAGCTCTTGACTACTCTGAACTGGGGCTTCCTCACAGGTGGATGGGAATGACACCAATCCCCTCCCAGGGGTTCTCACCTGAGGAAAAGTTTTCCCCCCAGGAGATACGTGGCAGTGTCTGCAGATATTTTTGATTGTCACAGCTGCGGAATGCTGCTGGCATCTAGGGGGTAGAAGCCAGGGATGTTGCTAACATCCTACAAAGCACCGGACAGCCCCCATATAACCAAGAATTATCTGGCTTCAAATGTCAGTTGTGCCAAGGTTGGGAAATCCTGTCCATCCTTGTGGGGTTGATAATTATCTTTGAAAATGAGGCATGCAAGGTACCTAGCACATGCCTGGCCTTGTGTCAGCCCAATAAATGGCAGGTCTACAAATCGCAAAGTAGGGAGTTTGTGACAATCTCATAAAAATATGTGAACTCACTAGAATTTTCAGAGTATGAAGAGGAAAAAGGCTCTCAAATTCAGCGTAGTCCCTGAATTATGAACTCCCAAGAAACATAAGGAATGTAAAAATACAATTGGCTAATGCAGATAATGAGTCATATAGAAGGGATAAAAATATTAGTGGAGTGCTTGTTATGTCATATGCTGGCCACTTTCTCCTCCATCAGCTCGTTTAATCCTTTTAGCAACATTAGGAGGTAAGAATTTTTATTCCCATTTTATAGGTGAAGAAACTGAGGCTCACAAGAGTTTAGATCTTGTCCCTGGGTTATGTATCTATAAGTGGTACAGCTGGTATTTGAGTCCAAGTCTGTCTGTTACCAAGCCGTGATTCTCTGTTGCCCTGCCCTGATTCACATGTGGTCACTTCAACTGACAATCTTATTAGTCATGAACCCAGCAATGTGGATGCTGAGGGATGCAGCCAGGGAAACCCTCAGGAGAATCAGGAACCTGTTGAAGGTGCCTCAGGGATTCCGAAGGATGTCTCCCCCTCTAAGATCTCCTCTCCTCTTCCCTGCATTTGAATCCAGGCCCCTCTTGATGCTGTCTCTGGTGATCCTGATAGCTGGACCAGGCCTGCCGTCCAGGAACAATGCAAAATGCTAAAAAATGAACTCATTTTCTTCTCCTCCTCTAGTTTCCCGTGACAAGTCCTATTCCCTCAGGGTCACAGAGCACCAGCATACTACAAAGAAAAGATCATCTATTTTAACCAGAGATGCGACAACAATGCACAAAAGTTGGGGGTGGAAAAATGGAAGTGTACTTGTGTAAGGTTCTTGAATATACATGAAGTGATATGACATCACTTGAAGGTAGACAGTGATAATTAAAGATGTGTACTATAAAACCTAAAACAACTACTAAATTAATGATACAAAGATTTACACCTAATAAGTCACAGAGGAGATAAAATGGAATCATAAACAGTTCACCAAAGAAGATAAACAAATGGCCAGTCCGCACATGAAAAGATGTTCAACATCATTTTTGCCAGGGAAATGCAAATCAACACCACAGTGAGATATTGCTTTATACCAACCGGGATGGCTATAGGCAAAAAGACAGATATTAACAACTGTTGGAGAGAATGTGGAGAATTTAGAACCTTCATGCATTGCTAGTAGGAATGTAAAATGGGGCAGCCACTTTGGGACAGTCTGGCAGCAACTCAAAAAGTTAAACGCAGAGTTACCATATGACCCAGCAACTGACATCTAGGAATATACCCAGGAGAAACGAAACATATGTCTACACAAAAACATGATATACATGGCAGTGTTATCCATAAAATGTCCATCAACTGATGAATAGATAAACAAGTGTGGTATATCCATACAGTGGAATTCATTGATAAAAAGGAATGAAGTAGGGATATGTGCTATAACATGGATGAACCTTGAAAACACTATGCTAAGTGAAAGAAGCCAGTCACAATAGGCCCATATTATATGATTCCATTTGTATAAAATGTACAGATTAGGCAAATCTATAGGGGCAGAAAGTAGATTTGTAATTGCTTAGTGCTGGGGGAGGGGTAGGAATGAGAGGACTTGGGGGTGATAGCTAAAGGTGTGAGGTTTCTTTTTGGGATGATGTTCTGTAAATATGGTGATGGTTACACAATTCTCTGTATGTACTAGAAATCACTGAATTGCACACTTTTTAAATGGGTGAAGTGTATGAGATGTGAATTATATCTCAAAAAAGCTGTTACAAAAAAGTAATCAATCCAAAAGTAGGCAGAAAAAGAGAACAAAGGGAAAAAGGAATAAGTGGAAGAAAAAGAAAAACAGGGAGATGGTCAATTTAAACCTAACCATATCAATAGTCACATTAAATTTAGATGGTCTCAGTGCTTCAATTGAAGGCAGAGGTTGAGAGATTAGATGAAAAAGCAAGAACCAACTCTATGCTGCTTACAGGAAACCCACTTTAAATAAAATAAGGTAAATGTAGAATGACAGAAAGGGATGTACCATGGTAACACTAAAAATAACCAAACCAAACCAAACAAACAAAACACCAGGGGGGATATTAATATAAGACAAAGTAGATTTCAGGGCAGAGAATATTGCCAAGGACAAAGAAGTCCACTTCATAATGATAAAATGGTTAATTTGTCAAGAGAAGATAACAATCTTAAATATATAATTATGGGCCTGATAACAGCTTCAAACTACATGAAGCAAAAACTGATAGAACTGCAAGGAGAAATAGAAAACCCCCCAATTATATCCGTTATTTTAATTTAAACACTTGTCATACAATAACGGAGAAGGAGCTTTGGAGATTGTCCAACCCAGTCCACTCATTTTACTGTATGAGGGAAATGGGGCTGAAAGAAGTCCACTGACTTACCCAGGGCCACAGAGCTCACTAGTGTCAGAGCCTGGCCATTAGCCTAACCGTCACCAGGGCTATTTGGTTCTGTGAGATTCCCTGCGTTATACGGACTCCCAAATACAGCCTAACACTGTGGTGAGAGACTTACCATCCTGAAAAGGCGGAGTCTACTAGATAACTACTCATGGTTACTTGTGTGTTAAGAGACTATCCATTCATCCCCTTTCATAAATATTTATTAAAGCCTAGGCACTGTTGGAGGTGCTTGGGATACAGCAGTGAAGTCCAACTCCCTCCCCTCAAGGAGCTTATATTTTAGCTAGGAAGAGAGACAGGCAATGAACACATCTACAAGTGATAAAGGCTATTAAGAAAAATAAAGCAGGTGAAGGGGGATCAAGAGCCGGCCAGAGCTTTAGGAAACTGTGTCCGCCTAGTATTTCCCCAAGAAAGGCTAGTCCTGTGAAACCTTTCACATAAAATGTCAAACAAGCACCGCTTGTACTGTTTCCTTCTGGAGATTCCCTGTGCCTGTTAGTAAATTGAAGGCTATGAGAAGTCCTGTGATGATGAAACATTTCAATTTCTCTGATCTAGTACTTTCCAGCTATGGAGGATGCCTTGAGGAATGTCCATGGTGCCTCTTAGGCTCCCTACCACATCTTTCCTACCCACTTTCTAGAAGCCAAACTTCCAAGTTTTTGTGTCTTTAGCTTATTCCTCGAAAAGACTGTAGTTTCTTCCAGCTCAACTTGCAGTTGAGGCAATTACATCCACCAGAGAGGCAGCATGATGCTAGGGAAGGAGCCCTGCCCCTGGATCCTAGGGGGTGATTCCCAGCAAGTTTCTTGGCCTCAAAAATAAAATGAAGATCTAGACTTGGTGCTCTCAGATCCCCTCCAACTCTAAAATTTTATAATTCCTTGGACTGAGGTTTTAAGACTGTGGTTGACCTTGGCCATTAAAATAGGTATTCATGTTCCAGATGCTGATCCTGTCCCTTTGGTGTGGAAAAAATGTTCAGTCTCATTCATACTCCAGTCTAAGACTGGCTTAAAGCACTGGTTCCCAAGCTATGCACCGGAGTCATCTGGAGGTTTAACACATACACTGTTTAGGTCCCACCCCCAGAGTTTCTAATGGGATTGATCTCGGGGAGAGGGGCCTGGGCATTGGGATTTCAGCAAGTGCCCTTGGGGTTCCCATGTGCTGCCACGGTTAAGAACCACTGCCTGTAAAACATGGTCTTTATACTGCAGCCTTTCTTGAATACATTCAGGGATTATTGCCATATCTGAGCACCATCTGGGCCTGGGGATGTATGACTGTATATGGAACAGCTGTATCTTTGGCCATAAATAGAAGATACCCAAAAAACATAAACCCCCAAATGGAAAATAATATAATTACATTTTAGCTTAATACTGGTGCCTATCAAGATTCTGAGCCCGAGATCACCGTTTTCTCCATGGAAAGAGATTAACAAATCTGAGAACGTGTTATGGTCACAGTGGCCCTGAACTGAGAATCTCCCCTCGACACAAAGTGACGGTCAGAGTAATGAAAAGGGAAAGATTCCTCACTGAGCTGTTCAATCGTAGTTAGTGCTGTGTCTGGGGCCACCTAAATGTCTATTCCTCACCACCATTGGATTACATTTTGGGAGATGCTCTTTAAGTCCTTCAAGGTCATTTCTTAAGGGAGTCATTCCTGAAAGTAGGGCTATGAGATCAGGGAAGAGATGATCAGACCTTACTTTTCCAATACTTAGGAGAAATGTGGCTAAGAAAGAACATCAGTGGCAACGGTGAAAGGGGAGAGAAGGCGAGAACTGGAAAAGTGCTCCATGAGGTTGAACTTGGTAGGGTGTGGACGATGGGGACGATGCTGCCATGTGAGCCTGAAGCTGGAGTCAGAGCAGGGGAGGTCCACCTGCTGCTTGTGTATGGATGAGAGCCCCCCCAGCTCCAGCCAGCGGCACTTCCACCTCCGGCCCAGGGGCTGGCTGAAGGAGCCTCCTTCCCCGCTCCCAGAAGTTCAGGGTCCAAGGGCTTGCCTCATTCCCTCTTCTGCCTCTGGAGCATCCTGTGCTAAGCGAAGCCTCCTAATTAGGCACCCAGAAATCAAAGTACTAGGCTCTACCAAGAAGAATGTTCCAGAAACCCTCCAATTTAATAAACAATAAAGAATAAACTGTTCTGTGAAAAGCGGAAGTCTGAAACTAACTGCAGATGTTGCTTTTAAGAGGAAATGAATAAAGCAAATGGGAGCTAGAGTTCCTAAGTGATAACCATATCGCCTTTAAAAATTAATGAATATTATTTTCTGTAATAATAACAACTCTGGACATTACCATCAGAAGAAACATAGTACCCCTGATGGTAAATGTTCTCCATTTTTGTACTGTAAATGAAGCCACCTTGTTCTGTTGGGATTTTGCTAGAATAATCTCCAGCCAAATGCTCCATGAGAAATAAAATGCCAGATGTCGGGGGAAATGACAAAAGCCTTCAGCTGTCAGCCATGAAATGAAACAATTTATCAGTCAATAGACTATGAGCTTTATTTTTAAAACAATGTCTTTTTTTTTTTTGGCTGCGTTGGGTCTTTGTTGCTCTGCACACATTTTCTCTAGTTGCGGCGAGCGGGGGCTACTCTTGGTTGAGGTGCGCGGGTCTCATTGTGGTGGCTTCTCTTGTTGCAGAGCACGGGCCCTAGGCACGCAGGCTTCAGTAGTTGTGGCACACAGGCTCAGTAGTTGTGGCTCGCGGGCTCTAGAGCGCACGCTCAGTAGTTGTGGCACACAGGCTTAGTTGCTCTGCAGCATGTGGGATCTTCCGGGACCAGGGCTCGAACCCGTGTCCCCTGCATTGGCAGGTGGATTCTTAACCATTGCGCCACCAGGGAAACCAGACTATGGGCTTTTAAAGGAGGAATTTGATACAAAGAAACCCGAACTGGTACTGCCAAAATTTCATTCCTGCCTTTCAATCCACTTCCCTGGAATAAGGCCAAGTCCACTGAAGGAAGGAGAAATAACACTTCTGGGTTCCCTGGAAGTTGTGAATTGAGGTGCCTGTTTTTAACTGCTTTTGAGCTCTGTTGTGGGCGCTGATGTGAAGCCATTTAGTAATACCAAAGCAGATGCAGGCTTGCACATAAGAATGATTGGGAGCTGCTTCTTCTCAACATCCATGTATCTCATCAGAAAAATAGGTTCTTCTATTTCTAACAGCAGACAGTGACCCCTTGGCACATAAGCTGACACATCTATAAACAGACAAATGGACTGTAAATGGGGAAAGTTTTTTACAATCCTTTCTATTTACTTTATTGTCATAGAAATGTTTTGATTAATCCACTTTAAAAACTTCATTTTGAAAAAAAAAAAAAGCCTTCCTCAATAGACAATCCGAATACGTCTGTATCTATTAAAGAAATTGAATCAGTATTAATACCCTTCCAAAACAGAAAGCACCAGGCCCAGATAAGTTCACTGGTGAATTCTACCAAACACATAAGGAAGAAATGATACCAATTCTCTACAAGTTCTTAGAGAAGATAGAAGCAGAAGGAATACTTCCTTAACTCATTCTATGAGACCAGCATCACCCTAATACCAAAGCCAGACAAAAACATTGCATCATTTTATGCAAAGGAACATTTCTGTATAGTATCATGATGTCAGTTAAGTTATGGCATAATTTGAGACCAGTCATTCAGAGGTTAAAGAAAAAAAGAATTGAGTAGTTTAAGTGTAGACATTATGAGCTTTTTAAAAGTCAAAAATTATTATAACTTTTTAAACTAGAAATGAAAAGGCCACTGAAGCATCCTACAGTTTTTAATTTCAAATAAGGTAGATATCAATTGCTGTAATCCACATAAACAAAAATCTTCTTCTTTTTCTTTTTAACAGTAAAGAATTTTTGAGTCAAAAAAGTGAGAAAAATCACTGTGTATTATCCCCAGCTGTGATAGGTACATTTCTTGCTATGACCTCATAAGGAGCCATTGTTATGGAATTCCAGGCACCTGGGTCCCTGGCTGGGCCTAGGTTTTTGGTCTGTCTAGCCCAGGAAGCTAGCTTTCAGTCATCTGAGGGGTTTTCACCAAAGTTAAATCTTTTCCTCCTTGGCTCTTTGTCTGTTTTGCTTACTACCTTTTCTCTCCCTCCACCACCCCCCATTCTTTCTTTTTTTCTTTTTCTCATTTTTTCTTTATTTTTTCATTTTCATTTTTCTAATTTAAAATGTTTTTCTTTTCCCTGTTTTCTTATTTTTCTTTATTTTCTTTTTACTTTTTCTCACTTTTTTTCTTCTCTCCGTTTTTTCTCATTTTTCTTTCTTTGTTCTTTTTTCTTTCTCTCACTTTTTTCTTTATTGTGGGAGTGGGTACTGAGCAGAATACACAGTATTCCCTTCTATGGGATATTTCATATGGAACATGAAAACCTGCTCAAGAAACTCCTCATCTTCAACCCCATCAAGGGCAGCCCTTTAGAGGAAATCATAAAGGATTCGTGGATGAACATGGGCCATGAGGAGGAACTAATGCCTTACACAGAGCTACTACCTGACTACAAGGATCCTGGGCAGACTCAGTTGATGGTGTCCATGGGCTACACATGGGAAGGGATCCACGACTTGTAGATGGGCCAGAAGTATGAAGAACTGAAGTGATGGTCACCTATGTGCTCCTGGCTTACAGAAGATCTGAACTGGGGGGCTATATCATTACCCTGAAGCCCACTCCTTTGGCTAATCTGACCAACAGCTTGCCCTTCTTATACATCCTGCAAAGTACAACTAATCCAAAGCAGCAGAGTTTCAGTGAGCTTGCAATTCCCACCTTTAATTCTTACTCTGAGAGCAGTCAGAGCAGCAGCACAGAAAATCAGTGGCCTGAGGGGGATCAGGAGTTAGGACGGAAGTCCAGCAGCACATCCAAAGTACCTGCCAATCCCCTACCTGGATGGAGAAGACCACCCCAGCACAGCCCCCGGCATGGCCCTGTGGTCTCCCCCTGCACCAACACACCACCAGCAGCAGTGGTGGAGTACACCCCAGATGGAACCAACTTCCCCAGGGGGTATCCTGCAAAGAAAACTCCCTCCACACTGGGCAGCTCAGACAGATGCCTGGCCACCAGAGTTTGCCTGACAGTGCAGCAGCCAGGGGCCAGTGGGAAAGTGAAGGTCCTTCACCTGCATCTGCACCTGTGTTTCAGGTCGGCCAGAAAGAACCGGCCTGAAGCTGAAAGCAGAGGGAACCTCAGGTAGTCCAGGCAGTGATATAAACAAGAAAACACATTGGGAGGTCAAGCATGCTCCCTGCACTTTACGTGGAGTCTGAAGATCATGAGATCCATGGAGCCCAATGAGATGGTGTGGGAGATCAGTCAGATACTGCAAGAAAACAGCTGTGGGTGGGAGCTGAGCTGCTGTGGGTACACGGCCCATCCTTGAGAGGACTTTGTGCAGTGGAAGATGGAGGTGTGCAACCCGCCTGGCCTTCACTCATGGGGTTCAAATAAGAGGATATCCGGCACCTCCATGGCCTTCGAAAACACAGTCTCCAAGTTAACTGGCAGCTCAAAGGACTGCCATGGGGCCACTAGGGAGACAAGAGGAGAGGACCCTGGCTGGAGCCGCAGGCCGGCCCCTCCCCCGCACCTGGGTGAACTTCTGAGGCTAGACTGTTCCCCCCACCCCCCCTGCATTTCTCCTCTTCCCTGCTCTTCTCCATCTTGTCTTCCGTGTTTGTGGCGGAGGGGAAACGGCTCGGTAGAAATAAACGCAATCAAAAAACGTATGTGTGGGCTTCCCTGGTGGCGCAGTGGTTGAGAGTCCGCCTGCCGATGCAGGGGACACGGGTTCGTGCCCCGGTCCGGGAAGATCCCACATGCCGCGGAGCGGCTGGGCCCGTGAGTCATGGCTGCTGAGCCTGCGCGTCCGGAGCCTGTGCTCCGCAACGGGAGAGGCCACAACGGTGAGAGGCCCGCTTACCGCAAAAAACAAACAAACAAACAAAAAAAAGTATGTGCTAATTTATTGTTTAAACACAATCATTTAAAAAAACTACCCTGCTTTATTGCTACAGCTGTCACAAGACACTCATTCATCACTTGGCCAGAGGAAGGTCCTTGCCCAAATTCTCTCGTGACCCAACTGAAAAAAAAAAGAAAACACAAAACACTTTTCTTGGGGGAAATCAAAGTCTGGTGAAACCATCCTAAGAATGAGACAAAGGTCAATGAATTGTAGAGGAAACAACATTGGAGCTGTGGCATTGGCTTTTCTTGCTGGGAAAACAAGGCCTGAGGATCACATCTATATGATACATATTGCTGTGCGACGACCACTTCAGTTTTTATAAGCTTAAAACAATGACAGTGTATTCTCTCTCATGACACCTGCCTTCTGGGTACCCAATCCTAACTAGGGAATGTTCACTGGTCTCTTCTGTTAGCTCCAGACTCACCTTCTTGGACCCCTTTGTTCCCCTTCAGCTTCCTCCTCTCCACCTCAGGTCACATATCCATCCTCTCTAAAATTACCGTCTTTTTTTTTTTTTTCTTTGCGTTCAAAGAACACTCCTTTTTATTTATTTATTTTTTTTTTGCGGTACGCAAGCTTCTCACTGTTGTGGCCTCTCCCGTTGCGGAGCACAGGCTCTGGACGTGCAGGCTCAGCGGCCATGGGTCACGGGCCCAGCCGCTCCGTGGCATGTGGGATCTTCCCAGACCGGGGCACGAACCCGTGTCCCCTGCATCGGCAGGTGGACTCTCAACCACTGCACCACCAGGGAAGCCCCACTCGTTTTTATTTTTTGAAGATTTCCCCCCAGTCTTTATTGAGGTCTAATTGAAGTATACTAAACTGCACATCTTAAAAGAGTACAATTCTATCAGTTTTGACATACATACTCCAGTGAAACCATGACCCCTCAAACATTTCTATCACCCCCCAAAGTTTCCTTGTGTCCTTTTTAAGTCCATTCCTCCATCATATCCCCAAGCAACTGCTGATCTGCTTTCTCTCTATATAGGTCAGCTTGTATTTTTCCCTGGAATCATACAATATGTTCTCTTTTTTTGCATGGCTTCTTTCATTCAGTATGGTTTTGAGATTCTTCAGTATTGTGGGTATTAACAGTTTGTCTTTATTCCTGAGTAGTATTCCATTGCATGGGTAAAGCACAACTTGTTTATCTATTCTCTCCTGGTGGATTTGGGTTGTTTCTGGGCTTTGGCTATATACCAAATCTCCTATTAAAATTCGTGTACAAGACTTTGGGTTTTATGCTTTCATTTCACTTTGGTAAATACCCAGGAATGGAATCGTTGGCTTGTGTGCTAGATGTATGTTTAGCTTTTTAAGAAACTGCCAAACTGATTTCCAAAATCATTGTATCTTCTCACACTCCCACCAGCAATGTATGAGAGTGTTGGTTGCTCCACATCCTCACCAGCATTTGGTATGGTCAGTCATTTTGAATTTAGCCATCCTGTTGTGGTTTTTGTTTGTTTTAATGCACAGTTTAGCTTTTGGCTTCATTTCTAAAAGGGGGAACATATGCTTATGTTTCTGGGAAACAAAACCAGATGATGCCTGTTGTGCCAGTGAAGTTAACAGTTCCCATCTTATCCTCCAGTGTTCTGGATTAAATAATAAAATATGTTCCAGCCCAACTAGCAATGCCCCCAGGCTGTCCATCCATAGCCACAAAGGCCCATTAAGGCATTCTGATCAACAAAGATTTCTTCCTCCTCTAAAGATATTTTTCTGTTAAACAACTTTTTCCCCCCTTATCACAACAGGATTACCGGAGGAAAGGAGTGGCATAATGTAGCCTAGTCCTAGGGTTGGGGAGCAAGTAGAGCAGGTAGAGGGGGTCAGACCAGGTCCTGATTACATCATTTGAGCTGGATGCAGTCACGTGTGACATAGGTAAGATCTATTCCTTAACTTTTCTACACAAGAACCCGGAAATCCCTTAGCTTTTATGTCTAAGCTAGTTTGACTTGGATTTCTGTCACTTGCCATTAAGAGTCCCGACCAGTATACACAGTCAGAAAGGCGATAGCATTTTGCCAGGCCTTGGCTGGCTTTCATTTCACATCTGAAGTGCCTCTGCGTTCCCTGAGACTTGGTTTTTGTTGACCTAGCCTAGGAAATTTAAAGCAGAAGCACCGGTTACATTGGTTGGGGATGAAACTTCAGAGGTCACTGAATACCCAGGATCAAAGTATTCAACGGTATCACCACACGGTTTGTTTAATCGAGTACTCTAGCTCCGTGTATCCACTGTAATGCTGCAGGCTCTTTAATCTTTAACTAAATTACCATTTAGTGGTATGATCCAAAAACTCTTCTGAATTTTGGGAAGCAGCCTCTATTTCCAACGAGCACGTTCTTCCTCCTTAATAACTAGGTTTAATACTTATAGAAAATATCCATATTTACTCAGTGCACTAAACGTGCAAACGAACAACGCTATGTGACCTATGTGAACACATCTCTAATCCGTGGTGCGTGCCCTCTCCTAGTAACACAGAGTTGCTAGGGCTGTTTGCGGACATCTCTCAGTAAGCAAGGCAAAGGTAATACTCCACAGGAAGAAAAGAGGACGCCGAAACTGGGGGGCAGAAGTTAAAAAGATCCCATTCAGTCCTCTCTCGAACGTTCTCAGACAGAACTGAGGCGAGGCCCCTGACCCGCAGGGGTGCCTCCCCCACTGGGAGTGCCCTCGCCCTGTCCCCACGCCCCAAAGACGGACTGAACTCGGGCTGGCGGCCCGGTAGCTTCTGCCGAGCCCCTGGGTGCAGCCCACCGAAAAGCAGTCGGGCAGGTCTCGCCCCGGGCGAGGCTAAAAAGCCTCCATCCCGCACAACCAGCCCTCGGTCCCCGGTAGCAACCCGGGCTCAGGAGCAGAGGACCCGAACACAGCCTCGCGTTGACCCGCCGCAGCTCCTCTGGCGTCGGCGCCGCCTCTACAGTCTCTAAATCCAGCCTCCGAGGCCCCGAGGCCGCTCCCTCCCCGCAAGGCCCTGCCTCCGCACTCCCCGTGCCATCACCACCCCCACGCGCTCAGGCCAGCCCTCTCCCAGCATAGCCCCGCCTCTCACACTCCTGGGCCCCGCATTCCTCCACCTCGCGTCCGGGCCCCGCCCCCGAGCTCTCGGGTTTGGAGCTCCCAGGTCCGGGCCTAGCGCTCGGGCCCCGCCCCCACGTGTCCTGGAGTCCGGGGGAGGAGTTGGCGCTCGGGAGGAGGCGTGGCCGTGGTGCCAGCGGAGGCGCGGGCGTGGGGCCGGGACTTGGGTATTGACACGGACGGCGAGCGGGAGCAGTGTCTTTGGTGCTGGGGTGTGGACGCGGTTCTTGCGGATCCCGCGTTCGAGTCGGGGGCAGGACTTTTTGTCTGGATCAACGCAACTGCGGCAACGCAGCGAGTCCTGGTGCAGCCGCAAGACTTGGTGCAGCTGCAGCGGCCGGATTTCACCGCCGCTGCCGCCTCCGCAAAGCCCTGCAGCTCCTGCCGGTTCTGGGAGAGAGACTCTTGAGAGTTTCTCCAGCAGAAAGAGCTGGGGCGCGCGGCCCGAGGCGGTGTGGGAGGGATCCCGCGGCCCGCCCTTGACCCGCACCCGCGTGGGCCCTGGCTCTGAAGGCGGCCGGCCAGCGCTGTCCTGGCCTGGTCTCAGGCCTCGGAGCCGCAGGTGGAAGGAGGAAGCCCTGGAGGAGCGGCTGAGAGGTGGGGCGCCGGAACGGCGGCGGGTCTGGTAGGGGGCGATAAACCCCTTCTCCGTGCCCGCACTAGTGAGGACGGAATTCCAGAGTTGCTGGTGGCGCTGAGTGCCATATGGGGGCTACCGAAGTAGGGGAGATGGCCCCAGTTCTGGGAGAGTTGAGAGAGGCAGGGACGAGAGGTGTAGGCTGATGGGGATAGGTCCCTTTCCAAGAGAAGCGGCTTATAGCGTTTTTGGACCCCAGTGTGATAAAAATTGGACCTCACCAGAAATCCTCATGGACCAGCCCTCTTGTATGTGTGTTTTCAGAGGTTCACAGACAGGCATCAGCCCTGGACTCCTGGCTAAGAACTCCAGCTCTAGGTAGGGAGTGCTAATGCAAACTGATTAACTGACTCGATCGATTTGTATGTTTATTAATTTGTTTTCCAGGTGGCCAAGTGAAAGGTGGTTTGGACACGCTGGGCATGGCTATTTAGTGTTTGTCTGTGGTAACCATTTCATGCCCTGAATCCTGCACCTTCCCTTCTGTGCCTGTGAGCTCTACTGCACTTCCTCCCTAGCCAGAGAGTTCTTCTGTGGTGGTGAGGGCTTCCTGGCCCCTTGATCCTGGCCGGCCATGGGGAGCACCCTGGGCTGCCACCGCTCCATCCCCCGGGACCCCTCGGACCTGTCCCATAGCCGCAAGTTCAGCGCGGCCTGCAACTTCAGCAACATCCTGGTGAATCAGGAGCGGCTCAACATCAACACGGCCACGGAGGAGGAGCTGATGACCCTGCCCGGGGTGACACGTGCGGTGGCACGCAGCATCGTGGAGTACCGCGAGTACATCGGTGGCTTCAAGAAGGTGGAGGACCTGGCACTGGTCAGTGGCGTGGGTGCCACCAAGCTGGAGCAGGTCAAGTTTGAGATCTGCGTGAGCAGCAAGGGCAGCTCGGCGCAGCACTCTCCCAGCTCCCTGAGGCGGGACCTGCTGGCGGAGCAGCAGCCTCACCACCTGGCCACCGCCGTGCCTCTCACCCCGCGCGTCAACATCAACACAGCCACCCCGGCTCAGCTCATGAGCGTGCGCGGCCTCACGGAGAAGATGGCAGTCAGCATCGTGGACTATCGCCGCGAGCACGGGCCCTTCCGAAGCATCGAGGACCTGGTGAGGATGGGCGGGGTCAGTGCCGCCTTCCTGGACAGGATACGGCACCAGGTGTTTGCCGAGAGGTCCAGGCCCCCGTCCACCCACACCAACGGGGGCTTGACCTTCACCGCCAAGCCTCACCCCAGCCCCACCTCGCTGAGCTTGCAGAGTGAGGACCTGGACCTGCCCCCAGGGGGGCCTACACAGATCATCTCCACTCGGCCTTCGGTGGAGGCCTTCGGAGGCACAAGGGATGGGCGGCCCGTGCTGAGGCTGGCCACCTGGAACTTGCAGGGCTGTTCAGTGGAGAAGGCCAACAACCCTGGGGTGCGAGAGGTGGTGTGCATGACGCTCCTGGAAAACAGGTGAGGACAAGAACCACCATTGGTGTTGGGTGTGAAGGCAGCTCTTGCGTGGCCTCATTTGTGCGTGCAAATGAGTGGATTTTGGGGGGGGTAGGGAGAGGGCAAGATTTTTAAATCGGTGTTCTTGAGGCCCCAGCCAGTATCGTGCAGTATTCTGAGTGGCTGAGCTCTTCTTCTCCAGAATTTTCTGAATACAGCTGTCTGGGCTTGAGGTCTGTATCTTGAACATGGTATATCTGAGATCAGTTCCTAACTTTGGGGTAAGTGGAGACTGTATTGGTGTTACTGCTTTGGAGAATATAGTTTGGCTTACAAGACTTCATGGGGTTCACACCAGATCAGGCACTCAGAGCCTGGGAACTATTGCAGTTTTGCATGTATGAAAGAGCTACTTGGATTTTTTTTTTCCTTGGGAGGCAAAGTCACATTCATTCCACCAAATATGCCTATTTGTGTGCAGAAAATCATCTTAAAGGCCAGGTATTTGCAAACACATGTGCTATGTATATTTACCAAAATGCTGTGAATGAATCACTCTTCATTCTTTTCCCTTATTTAGCCTGAAGTTGGTTTTTAGGCCCACAGTGGCAGCCCCAAATGTATGTAACCTCTCCTGTCCCAGAGTCAGAAAAGTCCAAGCTGAAGTGTGGTGAATATTGGCCAGATTTTCCCATTTGAACCGTAGAAGATGAGAGTTGTAGGATGGGCTCTTATCACTGACTGTTTACATTATTCACAACCCTGCTTTTTGTAGGAACTTCCGTTAACCCTCCGTAAAACAAAACAATATTATTGTAGCAGTAACTCCTGCTATTAGTGCAACAGTGTATTATATAACATAATCAACTTTGGGAAGGAAAGAAATGTTTCTAATGGTCCCTTCCAGGGCAGAAACCCTCTGATCCCGGCCTGGAGGGAATTGGCCATGCCATCCCCCCCGCCCCAAGACACAGTATGTTTAGGGCCACTCGCTGCTTTCTTTTGCACTGAGCTGTTGGTGAGGCCGGTGAGGTGGCAGTTAGTGACATGAAGTGACTTCTAGGCGGGAAATCACAGTGCATTGTGGCAGAGCATCAGGATAAATGAGTGAGGAGAAAACCAGGTCACAACGTTTCCCTGGCACCGTCCCACTGGCATGCTCCGTCACTGAGGATTGGGGGACCTTGCACCAGCTCAGGGAACGGGACCCGGGGAGCCCCTGAGTGCTCTTCCGGCACCGCCGTGTCCTCTGTTTTGCAGCATAACTCACTCCTTTTGCAAAATCATCTAGTTCACAGGTGAGAACGGGACTCAGCCTAGGAGGTACTTGTCGGGAATGGCTTGGCAATTGTTCTCTCCATCCATGGCTGCAGGGGTGTATGTATGGGCAAGGAGAAGGGAGGAGGAGGAGGGCTAGCTGTTTAATTCCTATGATGAGTTTTCTTAAGGCTTAGTTTGGGGGGTGGAGGAGGATGAATCAGGATCTGAAGTTGCCCCAATAAGAATGATAGACTGGGTAGCACTTGCCCACTACCTATGACAGAGTTTTCAAGCGTGGTCTCTGGACCAGCATCAGCAACTGACTCAAATTCTGGGTTTCCGTGTTTTCACGCACCCTCTGGCTGGTTCCGATATGCACTAAGGTTTGAGCCCCGTTGTACTGTGTATCGGCAGTCAGCTATCCCTGTGGGTTGCCCTGTAAAGCGCCTTCTCCTGCACTGGCTTTTCTGACAAGGTCTGTGAGTCCAGGCAGAGCTTTCTAGGTACTATTTTCTTTGGTTGTTCTGGTCATCCTGTTACTCAAGCATATGATGTTCTTTCTGGCCAGAGTTTGAAGGATTTATTCAGATTCTAGAACAGATGAATGCAAAGGGTAGAAAATGGGAGAGTGAGCAAGAAACAGCCGACCTCAGAGTGGGCTCAGATCTGCAGGGCAGACCTGGAGCAGCCTGGGGCACACCGAGAAGAGCGCTAGCTTGTCCAGCGAGGGATTTGTCCTGGTATCTCTTGTTTGGATTTCCTCGAGGGGTGATGATCTGTTGAAGGTATTTGACTGCTGTCCTCAAGTGAGAGTGCAGGAAGAGCTTACCGAAACCCAGAAGGGTGTAGAAGGGAGCGTCTGGGAGTGACTTTAAACGTGACTTATGTCCCCATCACATTTCTCACACTTGGCCACATCTGTTGTCCAGTGGGTTGGTGGTTCCTTTTGCCTGTTCACGATGTGTTCAGTATTCTGGGTGCTCCAAGCACCTTGTTAGTGTCTGGTAAACCTGAAGTAATTGGCTTAGGGCTTGACCCCTTGCACAACTGGAGTGGGTCCATTTGCCTGTGTGACTCTCCTAGGGCACCAAAAGATGCCTGGCTGTGATCACATGTCTTCAAAACAGCAGTGCACATTCTCCAAGAGCTGGGTTCATCCTGATTCACAAAAATGTCTCACATTCCAGTTGATCCTTTTATTAGTAAGAGGAAACATATTTAGTTTGAGCAAGAATGGATGCATGTAATTTTTTGGATGGCTCTTAATTTTCATACATATATATATATATATATGTAGTACAGGAGTTAACTGACTTGTGGGTGTGCCTTCATATTTTCCAACAGCTTTCACATTCATTTGATTTCTTCCGTAACTCTGGGAAGTAGGTAATGCATGCTTTTATTAATGAGTCTCCATCTCTGGGTGAGGAAACTAAAACCAAAGAAGTTAAATGACTTATCTCCATCCCACAACTCATTAGTGACTGAGCTGGGACTAGGACCCAGAACCTTCTGACTTTAGACCCATGCTCTTCACAGGCATGCTGTTTTGTAAGCACCTCACCTTTATCCTGCCTCTTGTTCAGGCATCCCACACTCTAACCAAGGGCACTTGCCAAATTGTGTACTAGTCCCATTTTCTTACATTAAATCCATTGTAAAGAGAAAAAAAAAACAAACCCAAAACGAAAACCCTTGGCTCCACCTCTTAATGTGTTAAACTGATGAAATACCTTAACCTCTCCAAGTCTCAGTTTTTCCATATGTTAAATATAGCTAATGGGGGAAAAAGCCCACAGAAACACAAATGCTTGGGCACTTCTTTTGCAAAGAGAATAGCTGGCTCTTGTTTTCCTTTCTGTGGGTTTGCTTTAGTAGGTGGGGGACTAAAGCATGCCTGGGTGGGACTCTAACGGGATAGTCTGTTCTGGCCCTGAGATGCTGCTGCATTGGTGGACAAGTGTGTATGAGTTACAAGAAATCATGTTTTGCACATGAAGCCTGAGATAGGACAGCAGAAAGCTCGATAATCACACGATCACCAGGAGCCTTCAGGGATGTCACGCTATGGCACAGAACCGACGGGTTTCATCAGATTCCTTTGCCAAATCTCAGTCTTAGGCAGTGTTTTTCCTTGTTTTCAGTATTTATGGAGCAAGACTAAAAGAGGAACGCTTCTGCTAAATACTCTTGCAAAATCTGGTGGCAGCCCGCCTATGGAATGAAGATTGTTTCTTTTTTTCTCTTCCAGTTTTACTGAGATATAATTGACATACAGGACTGTATAAGGTGTACAGCATAATGATTTGACTTACAGACATCCTGCGGTGATGACCACAATAAATGTAGTGAGCCTCCATCATCTCATATAGATACAAACTCAAAGAAATAGAAAAAAACATGTGTTTTTCCTTGTGATGAGAACTCTTAGGCTTTATTCTCCTAACAACTTTCATATGTAACACATAGCAGTTGTTCATTATATTAATCATTTTATATGTTAGGTCCGTAGTACTTACTCATCTTTTAACTGGAAGTTTGTACTTCTTGACCACCTTCCTCCAATTTCTCCTCCCTCTACACCCCGCCTCTGGTAACCACAAATCTGATCTCTTTTTCTAAGAGTTTATTTGTTTGTGAAGTATAATTGACCTACAACACTAGGTTGGTTCCTGATATACAACATAGCTATTCGATATTTCTATATATTTCAAAATGATTACCATGATAAGTCTAGTTATGATCTGTCACTATTCAAAGATGCTACATAATTATTGACTATATTCCCTACGCTGTATATTTCATACCCGTGACTCATTTGTTTTGTAATCTGAAGTTTGTACCTGTTAATCTCCCTCACTTATTTCTCTCCCCCTGGCCCGTTCTGGCAAGCATCTGTTTGTTCTCTGTATCTATGACTCTGTTTCTGTTTAGTTATGTTTGTTAATTTGTTTTCTAGATTCCACATATAAGTGATATCATACAGTATTTGTCTTTCTCTGTCTGACTTATTTCACTTAGCATAATATCCTCCAAGTCCATCCATGTTGTTGCAGATGGCAAAATTTCATTCTTTTTTATGGCTGAGTAGTATTCCATTCTGTGTGTGTGTGTGTGTGTGCGTGTGTGTGTGTGTATAAACAATATCTTTATTCATCTATTAATGGGAACTTAGGTTGCTTCCATATCATGGTTATTGTACATAATGCTGCAGTGAACATAGGGGTGCATATGTCTTTCCAAATCAGGGTTTTTGTTTTCTTCAGATCTATACCCAGGAGTGGAATTGCTGGATGATATGGTAGTTCTATTTTTCATTTTTTTGAGGAACGTCCATACTGTTTTCCCTAGTGGTTGCACCAATTTACATTCCCACCAACAGTGCACAAGGGTTCCTTTTTCTACACATCCTCTCCAGCATTTGTTATTTGTGGTCTTTTTGATGATAGCCATTCTGACAGGTGTGAGGTAGTATCTCATTGTGGTTTTGATTTGCATCTCCCTAATGATTAGTGATGTTGAGAAGGTTAATTTTTATTTTTTGTTTTTTGCTGAGGAGTTGTTCTATTTTGGAAAGTCCCTTTGGTTTCTGAAAGCATAAGTCCTGTGGGAGCTGACAGATAATTTCCAAAAGAAATAAGGAGGTTTAGCATCCCACTTGTACATTTTCCCCATGGCCTCTGTCAGAAGGGAACATGAGTCTCAAAGTCTTGAGCCTTTTTACCGTCTGAATCTGTTTTCTTGCCTCGTGTTTGTTTGCGATATCAAAGCCCAAGGTGAATTAGTGCCTGGCAGCACGCACTCATTGTGAAAAAAGAGATTTTAGTTTATCAGACTTGATTAGTAGGCTCAATATAGACACAACCCATCTTGTTGTTTCATTCATTCAATGAAAAACACCTATTGAATGGCTGCTGTGTACGTGCATATGCTGAATTCTGGAGCTAGACTGGCCCTGATTTTAAACCAAGTTAAGCAATGTGAATCAGCTTTTATGGCTCAGCCTCAAAACAGCCCGAAAAATCCATACATTTTATCAAAAGTCACTGACTAGGACTGATACCTGGCTGAATTTTTCCTTTAAGAATAACGGGCTCGGGGCTTCCTTGGTGGTGCAGTGGTTAAGAATCCGCCTGCCAATTCAGGGGACATGGGTTCGAGCCCTGGTCCGGGAAGATCCCACATGCTGCGGAACAACTAAGCCCGTGCGCCACAACTACTGAGCCTGCACTCTAGAGCCTGTGAGCCACAACTACTGAGCCGCGTGCTGCAACTACTGAAGCCCATGCACCTAGAACCCATGCTCCGCAACAAGAGAAGCCACTGCAATGAGAAGCCCGCGCACTGCAACGAAGAGTTGACCCCGCCCGCCGCAACTAGAGGAAAGACTGTGCAGCAACAAAGACCCAACACAGCCAAAACAATAAAATAAATAAAATAAATAAATTTATTTAAAAAAAAGAATAATGGGCTCATCCTGCGGGACTGAAAGGTAGATGGATGCAGCCAGACATAACATCTGGGGGCAAAGTGCCCAGCAATCCCCTTAAAGTAGAAATTGTGGAATCTATTTTGACAGCTGTGGAAACGGAGGCTCAGAGAGATTAAATGGCAGCCATGTGGCCTTCAGAAATGGAGATGTTGGAATCAGGTTTTGAAGCCAGACGTTTGTTTGATTTCAGAGCAGGGAGTGGAGGTGTCTCTCCCCAAATTCCACGTCCCTTGACTGACCCCCGGCCCACCTGCTCTTCCCTCCCTGTCTTGGGTCTGAGGCTGGCCAGGCATCAGGGCTTTGCCTAGACTCTAGGGACTGTGTCAAGCCGCTGGAGGTCTCTGCTCCCTTCCTGTTTTTGTTCCTCGGAAGGACAGGGCTTTTGGCCAGAGGTAGGGCACTCCAGGGGGCGCCAGGGCCCCTCCACCCGGACCCTCAAATGTGAGTCTGCGACCTTGGCTCCACTCCAAGGCGGAGTTCCGGTTTTCTGAGCCAAGGAGATCTGGGTGGTTTCCAGAGAGAAAGGTGGTCAGAAATAGGACTCCTGAGGATTAATAAGGGAAGAGAGTGTGAATGAAGGGAAGGCCTGGGGTGGGCGGATGCAGGGTTCATTTCACCAAAGGGAAAGCGGTTACTTTTGTCTTTCCAGAAAGCTGAGCCCATTTGGGACCTGAATTGGTGAGGGTGGGGCGGGGATGTGGAAAGTATTGATTCTTCCAGGGGATATTCATTCCTTTATTATTTATTCACTCATTCAACAGAAATTTTTTGAGCTCTCACTAAGTACCAAGCTCTGTGTCAGGCTCTGGTAATAAAGTGTAGGACAAGACAAAGCTGGTGCTCTTATGGAGCTTCCATTTTAGGTAGGAAGATGGACAAGTCAATACACAGATAAATAATTATGGGTAGTGGCGAAGGCTGAGGGTGATGGAGGCTTGCTGAGTAGATGGGGGTCAAGGAAGCCTCAGCTGAAAGCTAAAAAGTCAGCTGAGGAGCCAGGCATGGAAAAACTCGGGGGAAAGAATGCTTCACCCGAGGAACCAGCAAGTGCAAAGGCCCTGAGAGTGTTTGTTTTGGAGAGAGTGGAGTCCCGGGAGTGGCAGGTGGCTAGGGCTGCAGGGGGAGGCAGGGCCAGGTGGGTGGGCCCTGCAAGGCTTTTACTTTAACAGCGGGAGGAGGCCACAGAGGATTAGAAGCAGAGCTGATGAATTAGCTGTTACCAGGTTGTTCTGGCTGCTGGGGGAGCCGCTTGGAGTGGGTCCTGGGAGTTGAGAGGCTGATACAGAATAAAGGCTGAAAAGGATGGTGACCGGGGAGCAGGAGAAGTGGGTGGGGATAAGAGGATCTTTAGAGGCAAAAAACTGGAAAGACTTGCCTGTGTTTTGGTTATTGTGGGGATTAACTGGGTAGATTCCTAGAAGACAGGCTCAGAGGCATTTAAGAAATCCCGGGGCTGACTCACATGCCTCTGCATTGTGTCGGCATGATGCAGCTTGCTGACCTCACCCCTCCGTCTGCTGTTGCCTCATTCTGGACAGGTGTGGGATCTTGGTCCACATAGTGGATGGAGGAAGAGGCCTTGTGGTCCTCTGTGCAGCCCGGGTGTTGGGCTATACCCCGCAGTCCTCCAAGCCTTATAGTTGTCCAGCCTCGAGACGAAGAGCGAGCCCAGAGACAGTGACAGAGACATCAGTGGTTTATTGGACCGGGAAATCTTACACAAAGGGTCCTGGATCGACACCCCACCTTGTCCGGCAGACGGCAGGCAGGACATGGCAGCAGTCTTTGGTACTTGCTGGAGAAGGAGGCTATCGTTTGTAGGGGGAATTGACGTCCGGTGTGCTCATCAGTTACCGGGGACTAATTAAGCCTATAATTAAGAGGATTGGGTAGTCATGTGAGTGAAACAGGGACTGGTCGAGCAGGGGATGTACAGAGCACAAGAGAACAGCCATCTTAAATGGCCTAACCACACACCGGGCATCTGACAAGGCCACTTCTGCTGTTTAGTATCAAGTACACGTAGAACAAGGACATATATGGGGAGTTTTAGGTAACTATTTCTATCAAAACATTTCCACAAGTTAAATTCAGCACTGATTGAGCACTTACCTGGTGAGGTCAGAGGCACAGGGAGACCCTGCCCTGGCATCAGGGAGGTCACAGTCTTACAAGGAGACACGTTCGCAGGTACTTACCGGGATGATGAGTGTTTTGAATGAGGAGGTCAAGCTTAAGAAGCACAGGGTCTGGTACCTGTTTGCTTGGCTCTTGCAGGTGGGTGGAGACCTCAGCACAGCGGAAGGATGGGGGATAGGACCAAGTCAGGTGGTTGGGGAGGAGTTAGTCCGGACGGGGCGGGGCTGGGGCCTGAGCGGCTAGGGTCTTGTCGGCGGGCAAGTCGGCCGCTCCCACCGCAGACGCCTGGTGAGGAGGAAGTCAGAGGCCACTCCCGACACGGCAGGGGTCCAGGCTGGCCCACCGCCGAGCTCGGCTCTGGAATGCTCAGACTGGGAACGTGGCAGGTTCCCATACACGGTGCCTCACGGGAGAGAAGAGCGTTGAGGTAGGTATTATTTTTATATCAAAATTACCATACCTTACAAAAGATTTTATCCTGGAGTTCCTTAATAACAGTCTCTGCCAGTAACAAATAAAATCACGCATTTCACTAAAATGTGATGTGTTCATCATGGACACCCTGGTCTGCGTGTAGTCATGTGCAGCTTAGTGGAAATTCCACACCAGTGAGTCTTATCTGAACATCCAGGATAGGCCACAAGAATGCCCTGCTCTGCTTGTAGTCCTCAACAAATATTTAGGAACCTCAGAAACTTCCTGATCCTATTCCTGATGACTACACAGGCCTGATCTGGACAGCAATTCTTATTGTAATGTTTTGATTGACAGCTGCCAAACAGCTGGACTCCAGTGGGTAGAAACCCTGGGGAGATGTGCTCAGAGTAAGCGGTTCATTATAAAGAAATTTTTTTAAATTTATTATTTATTTATTTATTTATTTTTGGCTGCATTGGGTCTTCATTGCTGTGCGCGGCCTTTCTCTAGTTGCAGCGAGCGGGGGCTACCCTTTGTTGCGGTGTGCGGGCTTCTCATTGCGGTGGCTTCTCTTGTTGCAGAGCACGGGCTCTAGGCGTGCAGGCTTCAGTAGTTGTGGCACGCAGGCTCAGTAGTTGTGGCTCACGGGCTCTAGAGTGCAGGCTCAGTGGTTGTGGCACACAGGCTTAGTTGCTCTGCAGCATGTGGGATCTTCCCGGGCCAGGGCTCAAACCCATGTCCCCTGAATTGGCAGGCGGATTCTTAACCACTGTGCCACCGGGGAAGCCCCTAAAGAAGTCTTGAATCCTTGTACTAAACTACTGGGTAAAGAAACCCTGAGTTTTCTTTACTGAGTACAGCTGCCTACCTCTGTTGCTCAGTTGTTTGTTTCCAACAAGCCCTTGTTTCCTGCGAATTCTATTTTGATTCAGCCATTACCTGATTAAGCTGTTAAACTGGGCCTTCAATTGTTTTATCTAGAAGCCGCTGTAAACTCCTGAAATGTGATGCCAAGAGAATGTTGTTCACGTGGCCACATGGAAGGTTGTGTGCATTTTGGGTGTGGTTTTATTGTGTTCTAGGGATCTGAATCTGGTTTGCTCACCCAAAAGCTGGAGAGTGAAGTCACTACTTCGTGTTTCTCAGCTTATGCTAAAAGCATGGTGTCTTTTAAAGTGGGAGGTCTCAGGTGGATTGTTGTTTTTAAAAATACTTATCCAATTCTCTATGAAAAAAAAATTCCCCAGAATGTATTTTCATTAAGCAAATTCAGTCTGACTTAAATATTTTTGCAGTCTCTGTTTTCTTAAATGGGGAAAAAGTAAAAATTTTAGTGGCCTCTAAGTACCAGTGATTAGGCTTGGGACTCACCTGCCAGTAGATTTGGGGCTTTGTCCTTCCTTGCTTGGTGAGCAGCCTCTGCAGCTGCAGGTCATTGTGTCATTTTACTGGTTAGCTCTCTGCAAAGTGGTTCCCATTTGTTTCTAATTTGAGGACTCATTTAAAACAGTGAAATACTGCGTGTCCCTCCCCCTCCACATATGGTGATTTTATTTTCAGTGTCCGTGACCGTGGTGGTAATAGTAGTTGTGCCAAGAACAAAACCAATGATAGTTAACACTGATAATTACTGTGGCTGATGGCTTATACACTGGATACCATCATCAGTCCTCTTACAGATAGAGGAGAGATGGCTCAGGGAAGCTGAGTAATTTTCCCCGGGGTCACACAGCTTTTAGGTGATGGAGCTTGGATTATAATCCAAGCAATTAGATTCCAAGGCTTGATGATAAAAAGCTACTGTTAGTTTACTAATGCTTTTCCACAAATTTGTATTTTATTCATCACCCCAGCCTTTTTACTGGACTAGGTGCTCCCTTAACCAAGACCTTGGTTTGAGTTCCCTAGTCATGATCTTTCATAAGTATGCTGATAACAATATCATTTTGTGTGTGTGTGTGTGTATCCAGTATTTCTTTATTCAAAGTGGAGCCAAGGGTATTTGCAAAGCAATCGGAGTGTGGAATACTATATTTTTATGACTTTACAGTCTTTTTACAATCATCTTGCCCACACCTATTTTGACAGCAGTCTCTTTAAACAATTTGCTTTCATAGAAGCTTGGCTAACATTCATCTTCCTTTTCTTAGAAACAACTTTTTCTGCTCATATTCCTGTTTCGACAGTCTATGTCAGATTTAGGAGAACATAGTAATATATACAACTGACAAAAACAAGTCTGGGGGGCTTCCCTGGTGGCGCGGTTGTTGAGAGTCCGCCTGCCGATGCAGGGGACCTGGGTTCGTGCCCCGGTCTGGGAAGATCCCACATGCTGCGGAGCGGCTAGGCCCGTGAGCCATGGCCACTGACCCTGCACGTCCGGAGCCTGTGCTCCGCAACGGGAGAGGCCACAGCAGTGAGAGGTCCACGTACCGCAAAAAAAAAAAAACAAAAAAAAAACAAAACAAGTCTGGGGACAGACACAGCTGACCCTAGATGAGCCTGTGATGCCCCACTCGAGAGGGGAAGTGCACAGCTCATCCGCCGGGAGAACTCAGCGTGCCACGGGTGCCCAGCTCTCAGCATGTTTTACGAAGGGAGTGGGGACAGTCTGGTGGATCCCTTGAGCAGAGGTTGGTTAGGAGAACCTCTGTTGTGTTTTTAAGAACACTACTGCCTGGGCTCAAGTTACATTATTTCTGTAGTCTAGAGACAGCGTTTGCTGTGGATGTATATTGCAGACCCCTGGCAGTAACTGTGGGTTGTTACTGATGCACTGTTATTTTTTCTAGAAGATTGACTCAAAAATATAAGTAGTTATAAGGTCAGGAGTTCGTTGACCCAGTTTCTTCCCCCAAATCTCATGCAACTTTTAGAAATAAAAGAGGTGAAGGAGTAATGGGCTCTTAAAAATTTTTTTGACCTAATACCTGTACTAGTCAGCATTTTCTTCAGTGCCATAGATGGCCCGCTTATGAAACTCATGAATAACTGTGAGCTGGGAGGGATTTAATAAGCAGGTGGACTGGAGTCAATGGTGTATAAAACACCTTTCCAAGTTTGTAACTCTGTACTGTCATTTTAGCCGTTCTGAATTTAACGTTCGAGTTCAATTTTTGTTCATGTTAAATTCATGTTCATACATGTGAAACTGTGTAAGAGACTCGTGTCTCTGTACTCACACACTGGGCTCTGTTAAATGCCAGGCAGGACTGTTTAGAGTAGATTTGTAATCTTGAATTGTATTAGTTTTTTTTTTTTTTTTTTTTTTTTTTTTTTTTTTTTTTGTGGTATGCAGGCCTCTCACTGTTGTGGCCTCTCCCGTTGTGGAGCACAGGCTCTAGACACGCAGGCTCAGTGGCCATGGCTCACGGGCCTAGCCGCTCCGCGGCATGTGGGATCTTCCCGGAACGGGACACGAACCCGTGTCCCCTGCATCGGCAGGCGGACTCTCAACCGCTGCGCCACCAGGGAAGCCCGAATTGTATTAGTTTTGATGCTTCCAACATTTACAGTAAAAGTGCAAATAGTTGTTAGATATTGTGAGAGTTTCAACTTAGATATTGTGAGAGTTTCAGCTTGGAAATAAAAGTTGCTTCTGTCCTTTAGACTTTTGGGTAAATTGAAGAACATCTGAGACTCTAGGTGATTGTTCAGAATGTTACTATTTGCAACTATTTATCTAATCTATGAAAATCAGGAATTTCTTGTCATTGACCTACCAAAGCAAGATATAGAAACAAACTGGGTGATGAATGAGAGATAAGACTGCAGGATTACCCATAACCCCTGATTCCAGATACATATCTGTGTTCATCAAAATAACTGTGGTATTTTTATTGATGGATTATATTGATAAAGGCTATATGTTTAAATGTATGCAGTTCTTCCGAATCACAAAATCCCTTCCAACCCTTAGCATTCTTCTACAGAGGGAAAATGGTCACTATTTCTACCAAATGCCCTTCAATTCAGAGAAGGAAAAGTATTTGTTTTTACAGGTAGTAAGATTGTATTAGTTTGCTAGGGCTGTCATAGCAAAGGAGCATAGACTGGGTGGCTTAAACAAAAGATATTTATTTTCTCACAGTTCTGGAGCCTGGAAGTCTAAGATCAAGGTGTCGACAGGGTTGGTTTCTTCTGAGGCCTCTCTCCTTGCCTTGTAGATAGCCGTCCTCTCCCTGTGTCTTCACATGGTCTTCCCTCGGTACCTGTTTGTGTCCAAATTTCCTCTTCTCATAAAGACATTGTCTTATTGGATTGGGGCTACTCTAATGGCATCCAAATACAGTCACATACTAGAGGACTGGGGGTTAGGACTTCAACATATTGGTTTTGGGGGACATGATTCAGCCCATAACAAGATGGTGTAAGAAAAATCGCCCAGGGACTTCCTTTTTGGCTTTTTGTGGGGAGCCTTTTCCTCTTGGTTTTTCCTGGGGCAGTGATGATTTCAAGTACTTGTTTAACAGTTTAAATGCTGGAGAAAGCTGCGTTAGAGTTCCTGCAGTGACAGTCTGCTGGACAGGAGGAACGGCTTTCTGGCCAGGCCACGGCAAGCACACACCCGCAGTCAGGGACGGGGATTTGTTCCCCTTGAACTTCTCTCCTTCCAGCTTGCCAGTCCTTGGTTTTCTCCTGAAATGCCAGCAGTGACCTGAAACCTTCTACCCACCCCCGCCAAGGCAGCGGCTCCACTTCGCCAAGTTCTCTGCTTGCCCTTGGCTACAAGTAATGGTGACACATGAGCTTGTCTGCCCTTTAGAATTGTAGTGCCCTTCAGCATTGCCGTGGAAAGGTGTGATTCAGAGGGACCACTGTGAATCCTACTCAACTTCGACTGTCCCTGACTTCTTGTTAAGCACCACAGCTATGGGCTCCCCTATTGGCCTGCGTTTCCCCTCCCATAACAGGCATTCTGTTGTCATTGCCTGTGTGATGCCCTCTGTACTCCCAGACTCTACATACAGCCTAGTTTCGGCACCCTAACACTCAGGAATTTGTGGAAAGGAGAAACGACCCCTGACATCTATTGACTGTTTACTTTGCCCCATGTGCTGTTGCTCAGCCTTTTATATTCATTAACTAACTTAATGTTTGCACCATCCCAGTGAGGTTGGCAAAGTATTCCCACCTTACTCATAAGGAAACTTAAATAATTTAAGTAAACTTGCCCAAGTCACATGGTTGGTGAGTGTAGAGCAGAAGTTCAAAGCTGGGCAGAATTACTCAGAGCCCAAACATTTTTATATTCAGAGGCAGAGAATCCATAAGCCTGGAGATGGAACCAGGAGGTTAAGGAAGGGGACAGTTCTTTCCTAGTCTTTTGTATCTAGAAAGTGTGAGAGACAAGTTTCAAAGGGAGGTGCTCCCTGGAACAGGGCCCAGCTGGCGCATGAGGAAGTCATCCAGTTCTATCATCCAGTGAGGTCAGGAATGCAGGGCTTTGGGGACACAGGATTTTTTAAAAATTGAGATATAATTTCCATACCACATAGTTCACCCCTTTAAAATGTACAATTCAGTGGTTTTTAGTATATTCACAAAGTTGCACAACCCTCACCACCCTTCCAGAACATTTTCATCACCCACAAGGATACTCCATACCCATTAGTAGTCACTCCCCTCCTCCCAGCCCCAGGCAACCACTGATCTATTTTCTGTCTCTGTGGATTTGCCTGTCCTGGACATTTCCTATGAATGAAATTATGTAATATATGGCATTTTGTGTCTGGCTGTTTTTACTTAGGTTCATCCATGTTGTAGCATGTATATTTCTTTTTTATGGCTGAATAATATTCCATTATATGGATATACCTCATTTTCTTTATCCAGTCATCAGCTGATGGACATTTGGGTTATTTTTACTTTTTGGCTATTGTGAATAATGCTGCTGTGAACTTGCATGTACAAGTTTTTGTATGACATACGTTTTCATATCGCTTGGGTGTATACCTTAGAGTGGAGTTGCTGAGTCATATGGTAATTCTATGTTTAACACTTTGAGGAACTGCCAGACTGTTTTCCAGAATGACTGCACCATTTTACATTCCCACCAGTGATATATGAGGGCTCCTGTTTTCTGCACATCCTCTCCAACGCTTGTTGTTGTTTCTTTTTTATTATAGCCATACTAATGGGCATGAAGTAGTATCGCATTAGGGGTTTTAGTTGCATTTCCCTAATGACTATTAGTGATACTGGGCGTCTTCTCAGGTGTTTACTGGCCATTTGTATGTCTTCTTTGGAGAACTGTCTACATAGCGCTGGGTTGCCTGTTCTCACACCTGTTTCCAACCTGATAAAAGTATATCTTTGTGCTGACTCCCTTTTCACTCCATATTCTCCTCTTCCTTGCCCCTTAGTCACAGGATCATTATACCAGAGCCTAACCTAGAATAATTGTTTTGTAATAGGAAAAAACGCCTGCCATCCTACAGAAACAAACCCCCCTTCTGGAAAGGAACCTGGAGAATTCCATTTGGTGTGCTTCATTACATATTCTGGCTGGAGCAGTCTGGCTGCACTGTCCTTGAGAAGCACTTGGTGTCCTTTGATTTTCACATTTAACTTATGTGTTTTGGATGGAACTTAAGCACTTTTAAACTTTTTTCCAAAGTCAAAATGTAACGTTATCCTGTGCCAGGATTTGCAATGAGAGGTAATTTGGAGCTAGTTCATGACAATATCTGCAAATTCCAGAACCCTGGGCCAGGAAAGAACCTCCCACAGGACTCTGCCTAAGTCACCCCAGACAGATGAACTATGTATAATGTTAATTTCCTTATTCTTTTGAACCCAGCTGCAGAGCATTGAATCGTTAGACTCTTAAGTTTATGTCACTCTCTCATCCATCAGTGCTAGGCTCCACTTCTGTTTGGTTTTATTTAAAAATTGTCTTCTTCATCCCGCTCCCCATTCATCCCCCTCCCATAGATTCCCAGTGCACAGTGTTAAATATACGTCCTTAGACATATCTTTGAAAAATGTAATGGTTTCATCTACAAAAAACCTTATGTTTTTATGGTTTCCAGCTAGTTCTTTGCTCCTGACTGCTGCTTAGTCATTGGCCACGTGCAAGGTTAGGCCAGTGTCCATCCCCAGGTGATGGCGAACCAGGCTGCCTCAGGCCCCCTGCTACCAGTGAGGCCACCATGTCCTTCACATACTTTTCTAGCCATTTGGATTTCCCCTCTGGGGGACACCTTTTCTCAGCTTTTGCCCATTTTGTAAAATTTAAAGTTGCTTTTTTTTTTTTTTCCAGTTGTTTTGAAATGTTCATGCACATTCTAGATGCCAATCTCCTTTTTGGTCTCAGAGATTGCAGAGCTCTTCTCCCACTTTATCACCCACTGTTAACTTTGTCTGTGGTGCCCTGCACACAACAGAAATTCTTAATTTTGCTGTGGTTAAATCTATCAATTCCCTTTTGGATGCTGTTGAACAAATCCATCTCACCCCAAGTTCATTCTTACATTTTCCTCTTAGCTCCTTAGTTGTGTAGTTTTATCTTTTGCATTTAAGTTTTCACTCTATCTGGAGTCTACCTTTGAGTAGGTATAAGGTCGGGATCCAGTTTTCTTTTTTTCAATTTTTCTAGTCCCGTCCACAAACAACTTGTTCCTTCCCCACTGATTTGTATGTGCACTTTATCATCCTTTATCATATGTGCACGGCAAATTTAATGTGTGTCAGCTCATGCGTTCCGGTGCTGTAACCACACTGTACCGTGGCATCTGGTCAGGTAACTCTCCTTCCTTGTTTTTCTGCTTAAAAAATTCCCTAACCTGAGATAAGGGGAGTGGCTGCCTCGACTCTGGCTTCCCCGGGGTGGTGGGTGCCTGCCCTTGACTGCAGGTGGCTGTGAGGTGAGCGCCCGGCCACTGGGCCTGGCGGGGAAAGCGGGCCCCAAGGGTGAGGCCGCCATAGGGCGGGTGGGTGACACCGTGGAGACCGCCTTCCCTGGGTCGGGGCCGAGGCCCCGAGGAACGGCCGGGGCCTTCGTGGGAGGAGACAGTGCCCCGGTGCCTGATCCCCGCCTGGAATGGACGGGTGGATGTGGTGTGTGGATGGGTGCCCCCCTGGGAAGGGTGGGAGCGTCTGCCAGGCTGACCCCCCGGGTCAGGCTCAGATTTGAGGGGCGGTGAAGAGCGCTCACTTTTTGTGCCGGCCCCTGTTGGTTTCTCCGCCGGTTGGGGCTTCAGCCCTCTTCCGCCGCTGCACAGGCGGGGCCGGGGTGGGGTCTGTCTCGTCCGCCATCATCCTGCGCAGCGGCTCGTGACAGGCGCTCCACAACAGGAAGGAGAACGTGGGGAGCGGAGCGGGGCGGGGTCTGGAAGGAGCTTTGGAGCCAACTCTGCCAAGGTTCCAAACGGGGCCCCGCCCGTTATTAGCCTGGTGGCCTGGGGCAAGCTGCTTAACCAACTTTGAACTTTGGCTCCCTCATTTGATAGGGGCTGTCACACTGCAACCTTGCTGGTCAGTGGAGAAGGTCAGAGGTCTATAGAGCACCTAGCACTGGGCTGCACGTGGTAGGTGCTCAGTACGTAGGAGTTGTCATCTGGGTGTTACCTTACAAGAAAGTTCTCCAGTTCATTAAGCATGTCCTGTGCCAGGCTGTGCCAGGCTGTGCCAGGTATTGGGTATCCAGAGATGAATGACCTAGCCCCGCCCTTTGACAAGCTCCCAGTTCAGGGTGAGATAGTAGTAGGTAGGTGGGTAGACAATAGCTAACCCTGATGCTAAGATCAGGGTGTAAACTCAAGCTGTGGAGGATGCATCCCTTAGCCCGAGCTAGAGGTCCAAGGGAGGCTTTCTGGAAGAGAAGAAGCCTGAACTGAATCTTGGAAGATGACTGAAGTTAGCTGAGGGAATAAAAGGCAGAAGGGCCTTCCAGGTAGAGGGACTGGCCAGAACAAAGCATGGAGACAGGGAGCGTAGTGCATGCGGGGAAAAAAAATTCTCTAACCAGACAAGGTTTACAGTCAGTTTGAGTTTCTCAGATATCCTGTTGGAATTTTAATTGGAAATGCATTGACTTTATACATGAAGTTTGAGACAATTTGACATCATTGAAATGATAAGTCACCTTTTCCTGGAAAATCTGTTTCTTCATTTATTTATGTCTCCTTTTGGAACTTTTAATAAAGCTTAACTTATTTTTCCATGAAGGTCCTGTGCATTCTGTGTTAGCTTAGACCTTAGATACTTTGATTCCCTGTTTTTAAAATCCCCAGAGAATAAAGTTCCAAAGTTTTGCACTGTTGCTCATTCCAGTATTTAACTGTTCTTATTACCATGATACTCCTCCTTCACTTACTGTACATCCCTTATTTGTAGTTTAGCCCCATTTTTCTAAGTCTTTCCTAGTAGAAGTAAAAACCAGCCAGTCAGAACCTCTCTGAGGCTCTCTCTGTATGTTTGGAGACCTCAGTTCAATCTCCTTCCACCTTATATTCTCACCCTGAATAATTTTAGTTCATTTTGCCTTTCTCCATGATTCATATTTTTCAAGCATAAATCAATTCTTCTTTTTAAATCTCAGATTGCCCTTCTTGTATGAGTAGGTATACAAATATGAGCAGGCCCGGCGGAAGAACCAAAACATGGCCGCTGGCTTTAAACAAAACAAAAACCAAAAAAAAAAAAAAAAAAAAAAAGCAGTGACCATAAATTATAAATGTTTAAATTTAAAATTAATTTTCTTTGTTCAGGGCAACCCTAGCAGTGAGTCAGACTTTATTTTATGTCAAATTTGAGATCAAAGAACTTGGAATAATCTTCTGTAGTTCAAACATCATTTATTGAGTCCCATTTTTGCAAATCTTTTTTGCTTCTCACGTGTCCATGGATTCCTGTTTGACCACCGACATATGTCTGTACATGCCTCCACCCACAGAGTGTCTGGGTATGTGAGTTATAAATATACCGATCTTTTAAAATAGATCTTTATCTTTACTGCTAATTGCTTCTTTGCTTCTTCCACTTTCTCAGTGAGTAAGTAGAGTTGGGAAGACCTGTATGCAGTTGGCTGTACACTGCCTTCTAACTAATTATTTGCAGGCTCTCCTCCTTGGTTAGTTTCAGCCAAGCCCAGTGGTACTGGCATCTGATTTCACCTAAAAGCAACCCAGGTGAAAATTAGAGGTTTCTTTTTCTTTAACCAGGTTTCCAAGTGGCCTCGTGGCTGCTCCCATGTCCTTGGTCTTTTGCATAGTTCTAGGCCAAACAGTGAAGTTTGTTTTTTGGCATCCAAGTAGGGACCTTTAGTTTTGATATGAAACATTTAAAACATACAAAAAATATAAATAATACTTGGGCCCTTTTCCCCCCCTTGTCTGTCAATGCATTTTACTTTTCTGAGGACCCAGAGCCCTTATATCCCACTGTCATTCTTTTAGGTCCCTCCCACTTTACCCCTTCTGTGCTTAGAAAATTTCTGTCCTTATAAGACTTGATAGGCAGCAGAGTCCACCACCCATGGGGGAAGCTGGAAATGCAAAGGCTTACTTTCCCAGCGTCCTTTGCAGCTAGGGCCTGGGCTCTGCAGGTCAGTGTGTCCGTTCTAATCTCTGAGTTGGGAGCCAGTGGCACTAACAACTCAGGAACTATGAAGAGTTCACTCTGAATTTATAAACATGTCAAGTCTCTATGTTGTACACCTGAAACTAATATGATGTTGTAAATCAACTATGCTTCAGTTAAAAAAAAAAAATTTAAATACATCCACCCAAACTTCAATTTATAGGGACTTTATAAAAAGACTTTATAAAAAGAAGCAGAGGAAAAGAAAAAAGTTGTTACAATTAAAAAAAAAAAAAGCACTCACTGTGGCCATAGGGACAGTTTGCACAGGATCGTGTGAGAGAGAGAGTATGGCTGGTGACAGGGAGCGAAGTCCAGGGCTGGTTACTGTTAGCTGCACAGGCTGCTACATCAAGGATTTGGCATTGAGACAGTGGGGTCCTTTCTACCATAGTTCTGGGTCATGTTTACCTCTTGATCCTGATCGTCCAACCCTAGCTCCTTAATATCCTTTTAATGAAATACTTTTCTGCTTAAATCAGCCAGTGTTGGTCTCTGTTTCTTGCAACTAAGAATCTTAACTGGGGGCTTCCCTGGTGGCGCAGTGGTTAAGAATCTGCCTGCCAATGCAGGGAACACGGGTTCGAGCCCTGGTCCAGGAAGATCCCACATGCCACGGAGCAACTAAGTCCGTGCGCCACAACTACTGAGCCTGCGCTCTAGAGCCCACAAGCCACAACTTCTGAGCCCGCGAGCCACAGCTAGAGCCGCCTGCCACAACTACTGAAGCCCGCACGCCTAGAGACCGTGCTCGGCAACAGGAAAAGCCACCGCAATGAGAAGCCTGGGCACTGCAACGAAGAGTAGCCCCCGCTCGCCACAACTAGACAAAATGCACACGCACAGCAACGAAGACCCAACACAGCCAAAAATAAATAAATAAAATAAAATAATAAAATAAATAAATTTAAAAAAAAAGAATCTTAACTGATACACCCTGATATATAGCCCCTGGACCAGTGGTTTTAAAACTCTGTTTAGCCAAGGAAACATTTTTTTAAATGCAGTCTCATCTGGAAGTACAACACATAAAGCCCATAAGAGGGGGTCTGCCCTGGGTTAGGGGCCCAGGAGGGGCCTGCACCACACAAAGCCCGGTTGAAACCCACCTGCCCTGGACATTTTCTGATCCGGGATCAGTCACTGCCTCACTGGCCTTGTGACAGGCCGTTCTCTGCCAGGCGGCCGCTGGACAAACGGAGGGTGGCGTTTGCTACTGGTTCTTCATGGTTTGTATTTTCAGGGCTCTTCACGTGCTGCCCATTCCAAGACCCTGGCCTTCTCTTTGCCTTCTGATCGCTCTTACCAGCTGAATGGTTATATACCTGGCTCATGTCTGGACCCAGCACAAGTGTGGACACCTGGATCAGAGGACATTTGTTACATGTCTCTCTTAAGAGTCCTCTTCAAAACACAAATCCATTTTTAAGATTAGAAAAAACTTAACAGTTGACGAGCTGAAATTCACCCTCACGTGTAAAGAAGGATGTGTTTTAGAGCAGGATCTCAACCTTGGCAATTTTGAATTTAAAATTTTTTTTCATTTTGAGGTTTTCATAGATTCACATTCTATTGACACTTTGAGCCAGGTAATTCTTGGTTGTGAGGGCTGGCCTGTAGCATGTTTATCAACATCCCTGGCCTCTACTCACTAGATGCCAGGAGCGCCCCCTGCCCCAGGTATGACAACCAAAACTGTCTCCAGATGAATGTCCCCTGGGAAGCAAACTCATCCCCGGTTAAGAGTCACTGCTCTCGAGCTATTCATAAGGGAGGCGTCAAGAGCAGTGTGACCACTGTGGGGACCAGGGCCCAGCCTGACCTGGTGGATTTTCCTTGGCTTCATAGAAGTGCTGGACCTTGGGGCCCAGGCTGGACACGGAAAGAGGGGAGCCAGAGGGACTGAGAGGCAGACCACCCTGTGCCAGCAAGGTTGAAGAAGTGTGGGTGACTCTTTGCAGCTGGAGGGCTGGGAGCGGTTGGCGGCTGGGACGTGTACAGTTTCAGCCATGGAGTGAGTGGCATGGATGGAGCTGGTGGGATGTGTGTGGAGTAGAAGGCAAGGCTGAGGAGGTGAGGCCCAGGGACCGCTCTGCACCTGTGCCCCTTGCTGGGACTTCCAAGTAAAGCGGGAACTTGGGAACCACAAACGGATCCACCTCCCTGGTGATGAGGGTGAGCCCAGGATGGGGCAGGGCTGGGGCTGTGGGAAGGGCAGGGAAGCTAAGCAAAGGCCCCACGGAAGGAAGTGTCCCAAAGAGAGTAAAGAGGATAAAGCAAGGCCTTCCCAGGGAAGGTAGATGCACTTGCTTGAGGGCAAATCATTTCAAGAACGGCCTGGAGAAGACTCTCTCCTTCACACAACCCAGAACAGAGCAGAAATTTGGAAGGAGAGAAGAGGTAGGACTACTTTTCCCTGGGCCTTGTTTTATGGTAGAAAAATTGGGTCTCATGGGAGCCCAGTAAATTCAGCAAGTTCTCTTATGCAATGGCTATTTGAATAAAATTTGTTCAGATTACAGAACGGAAAAATTATTTCTGTTCAGATGCTGGGAGGTACCACTGTTACAGTTGTGAACAGGTAGGAAAAAATATTAGCAGGGTTTGACTTACTCAAGTATTAGTGTTTGTATTTCTGGGAGAGATGTTATAATTTTTCCGTAGTAATGACCCCCTTAAAATAAAAATGAACACTTGAAATAAAACGTTATTTTTGTGTACAGGGAAACCTCTCACATTAAAGAGATAATTGTATTTGACTCTAGCTCGTGCTAGCTTGATATGTGCTTGACTCTATTATAAGTATACTCGGAAACAAACTGCTAATGCCAGAAAGCAGAATAAATCATTTTCAGTGAGGAACAAAGAGGTGGGAGAGAAATAGCATATGGTATAAAATTGTACAACCTAAAAATAAAGCTGCCTGATTCTCCTCAAGTAGCTCTTAGGTACTTTGAATGTCTTCAGTGGAAGGAAAAATCATAAATCCCCAAATGATTCAATATATTTTGACTTAAAATGTTACTGCATACATTTTTAGAGACAGAAAGTGGATTTGGTGGTCGGGTCCGGGGGTGGGAATAGGGATTGACTGCAAATGGGCACATGTGGTGATGATTGCACAACTATAGATTTACTAAAAATCATTGAATTGTACACTTAGTGATTTCATGGTATGTAAATTGTATCCCACTAAAGCAATGACAGAGTTACTGCTCTAGGCTTTAGACATCTTATTTGACTTCTCAGCCATTCTCACGTCTGTTTCATTGGTCCTTTCAGTGAGTGCCTGACTTAAGGCAGGTCATTTAAGCTCCCTGTGCCTCATTTTGTCCCAGAAAAGGGGGTGATGGTGGACCTCCCCAGAGGTTGTTGGGACAAATAATTGAATTAATAGGCGTAAAGCACTGACAACAGCCCCTGGTTCCCAGTATCATCGTCACCATGACCATCATCTGTGTCATTATTTGTGTCTATGGTTGTTTTCTCCTCTCGCTGGCCGAGGCCTGGCTCTGGTCCGGGCCTCCTGCAGAGCCTCCCATCCGCTCCACTCCACACCCTGCAGTCAGAGTATGACTTCTAAAAGGAAGACCTAACCTTTCCGAAGATGCTACCGTGGTGGATCCCCACGGGGCTTTTACATAGATTCCACACTCCCCATGCTCACAGGGAGCACCCCCTGCCACACCCACACTGTCACCCCTCCTTTGTCCCTTGTCTCATCTCAAGCTCTCTAGCCGTCTCTCAGCCCTTGATGTTCCTGCCAGTCAGGAATTCTTCCAGTTCCCATCTGGGTTCTGCCTGGGACCATCTTCCCACCCTTTCTCTTCCTGTTGGTGCCAGCATAGGGCCCCTGTGAGGCCCTCTTAATTTTGGGCCCCAATTTTGGGCTCATGGTGGGTACATGAGTAATTATTGAAATTGCAACTCCGGAGGATTTGAAATTACTGTTATTACTCATGTACCCACCATGAGCCCTGCAAGGTAGGGCGTGCCCTGCTTCTTGCTGGTCGTAGCTTCCTGCACAGTGCCTGGCACTTGGTCAGCAGCCCTTGAAGGTCAACTGTATCTCTGAAGTGCTGACTTGCCTTCCTGTTTAATTGCCCCAGGGAAGTAACATGATCCTAGTGTGTGTTCTGTGTGTTCTGTTCATCTCAGGAAGCCTTAGGTCTAGAACCCTTTCTCTCTTTGTGCCTTTGTTCAAGAGAAAACTCCTGTTTGTTTTCCAGAGGTTTAACTTAAACTGAAAAAGAGATTATAGCCTTGGCATTTTGCCCGATGGTCCTTTTCTAAGGGGAAGATCCTTCCTCCATCTGATCTTCTGGGATCTTAAAACTCTAAATTAGAAATGCCTTCTTTGCGTGAAATAAAAGAGCTTACCCATTAACCATCTGTTCACCTGCAAACCAGCTTTTCCTGTGGAGATCCTCTATTTTCTCCACACATGCATTTTCAAAATATATTTAAGCAGAGCAATGTTCCAGGGCTTTAATCTGAGAGACTGAGTGGTTTACCTCCCACCCTGGTAATCAGCCTTTCCCTCCCCCCACCACTGCTGGGCCAATAGGGACTGGCGATCCCCTGAACTTCTATTTATGTGAATTTTATCTCATCCGTTTAATATTTCTATTTTAGCTGTACTTTATAATGTGCATACTGTTAGATTTCTACTTCTGTATAGTTTACCAGTAAGTAATATATAAATAGGCTACATGCTCAGAATTACTGAGAGTGCTGTAAGGATGGTTGAGGTAGTGATGCCTTATTTTAAAATTAGGAACAGGGACTTCCCTGGCAGTCCAGTGGTTAAGACTCCATGCTTCCAATGCAGGGGGCGTGGGTTCGATCCCTGGTAGGGGAACTAGGATCCCACATGCTGTGTGGCACAACCCAAAAATAAAAATAAATAAATAAAATAATAATAAAAAAATAGAATTAGGAACACGGTTACGATTATATAGAAACTTAGCTATATCCAGTGGTTTGCAGGCTTTAAAAATCAGCAGAAGCTTTCCTCGAAGGAAACTGTAGGTAGAACTCCAGAATGTACCAGTACACACACAGACAGAAGTGCCGTGGGCTGGAGCCGGGAGTCTCACCCACTTCACTTCCCCGGAAGGCGCGGGTGTGCTCATCAGAGCTCCCTGCTGATTCTGAGAGCAGAGGGTTGAGAACGCTTCTCCCCAGCCCGGTGAGCAATGGCTTCTCTCGAGATTCCAGCCCAGGGCACCTGGATATTGGAACTTTAGTGCCACAGGGGAGACGACAAGAAGACTCTTTTTCCACCAACAATAAATTCATAGACGAAGGATTCAGGTTACTGGCAGGGCACAGGATGCTTAGGAGAATTCTGCAGCACCTGGAGGAAGTGATGTGAGGTCATTCTCCACCTGTGCAGTATGTGTTCCCCCTTGTCACTACCAGGTGTCACATTGCACTGTCCCCTTTTCTATTTGGGGTTGACAGGAGAGGGCAAAGGTCACAGGGCAGCAGCTCTTTTCTTCCTTCTCTCCTTCCTGCCCACTCCCTCATTCCCCCTTCTAAGTACATGGGGGTTTGGAGGAAAAGTGTCCAGAAAGGCTGCAGGATCTCCCCTTCTATACCCTTCCAGAAACGAGGGCCGTGGTGCCCCTCTCTGGCACTGCTGTTGGAATATTGGGGGTTCTGTGACTGTACCCATAGCTGTAGCTTGTCATAGACCAGGGTGCTAGGCAGGAGAAACTTTAATAGACATGCTCAGGGCACACACAGTGTGGCTTTGTGGCAGCCCCAGGAGGTTTGGACATATACCTACCTTAGAACGCTGGCTGAGGATTTCAGGAGCCTACATGCACCTGCCTTGGTATCTCACTAATGCCGGCTCATCCTCAGATCCCAACTTAAAAATCCCTTCCTCTGGGAAGCTGGCCTCCACCCTGGGCAGATCGGGCTCCTCCCCTGCTCTGTGCCTGTTTGGACAGTGGGCATCCGTTATAAGTCCATTCACTTCTACCCTAACTCTGTCTTTTGCTCTATAAGCCCCTGCCCTCAGCCCCATCATCATGTACCTGGCCTCGTGCAGCATCGTCCCCTTTACTGGTCTCCTGGCCTCCCACCTCCTCGTAACTTGCCAGCTCCAGAGTAACCTGGATGGTTAAGGCCTGCCTGTCACTCCTGTCACGCTACACCTCCATTGCCTTCAGCAGCATTTCCTGAAGTCAGGATGGATAATCTGCAGAATTACTCAGAGTAATTTTTTTGTTGTGGATTCCTGAACCCATTTCATACCTACTAGATCTGGCCTCTGTGAGTTGCGCCTGGGAAATGTGCATTTGACAAGCTCCCGGTGATGTTGGTGCAGGCAGGAGTTTGAGCACCACTGAGCAGGGTCTACCAGGTGGTCAGCAGTTATCTGTGCACGTGCCTTCTTCATCTTCTGTTCCTACCTCTCACCCCTCCACAGTCCACCACCACCTCCTGCTGCCCTAAATTCCACCCACTGCCTCTGTTCCCTTCCACACTTGGAAACTCTACAGTCAGTGCAGCACCAGTGGGCCAGGTAACCCCTCCTTTCTGAGGCTCTCTTCTTGTGTCCTGTGCTCATGTCTGTATTTTGGCAACTATCGAACTGCCCATCCCAGGGTTGACTTTTTGTAGGTTTCTCAAGGTGAGAGATCATGGGACTTCCCTGGTGGTCCAGTGGTTGAGACTCTGAGCTTCCACTGCAGGGGGCACGGGATTGATCCCTGGTCGGGGAACTAAGATCCCGCATGCTGTGCGGTGCAGCCAAAAAAAAAAAAAAGAAGGATGAGAGATCGTATCTTTGCACTCCTAACAGCTCACACAGCCTGACATGAAAGGAATAAAAAGAAGTTTTGAGTTGAATTTCCTAGTTGAGGGTGGCCAGGGTAAGAAGCACCCTGAGTTTGGCTTGTGTCTCACAGATCCCTCATGCTCCTAGCCCTCAGCCACCCCCACTCATTTTAGAGGGGAAAGCGGGTACATGTGGAAATACATTGGTGTAGGAGATAAATAAACATGACGACAGAGTTAGGAAACACCTGGAGTTTCTCTTGGTGTCCCCAACCTCAGAACCACAGACCAGCAGGGCAGTAGGGCTCAAGGCTTCCCTTTTCATAGACTGGTTGAGAGCATTTATTTCTGTATCCCATATGTTCAGCTATTCTTTTTTCAGCTCCTTATTTGTCAGTGTTAACAAGAAGGAGGAGAAGAAGGCACAGGACCACGGGGCAGTCTTGGCACATATACTATTATTCCTTCTCTAACATTGCCAACCAAAGATTCCAAGACTTTTTTTTTTTTTTTTTTTTGCTGTACGCGGGCCTCCCACTGCTGTGGCCTCTCCCATTGCGGAGCACAGGCTCCGGACGCGCAGGCTCAGCGGCCATGGCTCACGGGCCCAGCTGCTCCACAGCATGTGGGATCCTCCCGGACCGGGGCACGAACCCATGTCCCCTGCATCGGCAGGCGGACTCTCAACCACTGCGCCACCAGGGAAGCCTGATTCCAAGAATTTTGCTACCCCAGTTCCCATCTCTTGTGTTTCTCATCAGTGACTAAAGCCATTGACACAAATAAACATGATTTATAAAATAGTAGCCTGGGGGGAAGGGGAATTAAAATGTCTGATATGCTTCTGGAATTTATGTTACAAACAAGCCTGCACACAGAGAGTGAACTCTGGTTAAGGTTGCACGTTGCACGTTTTTCTGTGACAGCAGAGCCTGGAAACAGCCTGTGTGTCCACTGTAGCACATGGGGTCCAGCCACACAGGGGGACACTCTGCAGCTGTAACAGAGGAAAGAGAGGGCCCACATGGAAAGATCTCCATTCTCTATTGTTAGGGGAAAGAGTAAGGTAGAGAACAGCATATACATTTGTGTGTAAGAAAGGGAGAGAAAAATAAGGCCATGTATTCGTATTTACTTGTGAACGCGTTAAGAGAAGCTGGGTGAACACCAAAGATCCGATAAAATGGTCATCTATGGTGGGGGGGATGCATGGGGGACAGGGGGTGGGAGCTAGACTTCTCAGTGTGTCTCTCCAAAGCATCTTGATTTGTTGAACTATGTGAGTGTATTACCTTCCAAAATTATATACAAATAAAATATATCATTTAAAATATTTTATATAAATGTACTGATTATTCTTTTATAATTACATTCATCTCCCTGTATCCATGGGTTCCACAACCTTGGATCAAAAATATTTGGGGTGGGAAATTCCAGAAAGTTCCAAAAAGCAAAACTTGAATTTGCTGTGTGCCGGCAACTATCTACATAGCATTTACATTGTATAATAATAATTATGTTATAAATTATTATAATCTAGAAGTGGTTTAAAGTATACAGGAGGATGTGCGTAGGTTATATGCAAATACTGTGCCAGTTTATATAAGGGATTTGAGCATCCTCAGATTTTGGTATCAGAGGGGGTCCTAGAACCTATCTCCTGTGGATACCTTGGGACGACTGTAAAACCAAACTGGTCTCAGCAGCTTTTGCCCCAGCTAAGTTCCCACCGAGCTTTCAGGGCAGGATCAGAACTCCTGATGCCCAGCTCGGGGCTCCATCTGTGCTGTTGTGCGATAGAAGCAGAGGCTCTTTCCCGACTGCAGATGGACACGGGACCAACATGCAGAGATAGGCACTAAAATGGCACCCTCGAGGTTAAATCCAGCATCTTGTACCTTTTCACCTTTTTAAAGTTTTGCTTCATGTCTGTAGATGCTCTTTTGGGTGTTCACAACCTGTTAGCCTCTACCCTTCATGTCATGCTGACCTTTGACCTTTTGCCTCTTCCTTCCTCTGTGGACAGTCATTGCCATGGCAACCCTAAAGCTCCAGTGGGGGGTGAGTCAGGGCTTCTAGATGGACTGGGTCAGGCAGACCTTGGAGAGGAGGCCCAGAGGGATGGCAATCCCTGTTTCTAAGCCCCCGCTCCTGAGCCAGTTCATGTGCCCAACTGTCATAGCTGTTCTCCCCGAGCTTGAGCAGCTGACCGTGGGCTGTTCTGAGTGTCTTAGGATGTGCAGATGGCACGCATGTTTCATCGTGCTCTCCACAGGTACCAAAACGTGGCTGGCTTGGCGCAGGTTTTATATTTGGCAGACGCACAGTCTACTTGTGCTCCTGGGAGAAGATGATACTGGAGGCCCAGTAAGCCTGAGCATGGTCTCTTTTTGATAAAATGAGGTCACATCTACTTAGTAGACCCTTCTGACAGAGGGCTCCACAGAATTGCCACTTCCCTGTTGTGCTGTCGAAGAGTATAGTCGGCTCGGGTCGCAGGGAGCTGTCACGGGGGCAGTGTGGTCAGGACATCGCACTGGATGGCTTCACACTTGATGGGAGAACAGCTTTGCTCCGAATAACTGTTATGTTTTTGTTTGTTTTCCTCAGACTACGTGACTTTTTCCACAATGGTGTACCTTTCTGCTTTGTCTGCTCAGAACACAGATTGGTATTGCAGTGTTGATAGTTGTGTAGATCTCATGCCCTGGATGGTCTTTCTGTCTGGGCCTGTCTCTCCATTCTAGCCAGAATATTCCTTGTTTTTTAAATTTATACTATAGTTTATTATATAGTCTCATAAGCAGCCATATATTTCATATGAAATGAGGTCCAGTATAAGCACAGAAGCAAATTTTGTGTCTTAGGTTCTGTACCTGACCTGATTTATTTCTTAAACTTTTCTCTAGGACAAGGGAGGCAAGTTTTTTTTCTGCAAAGGGTCAGATAGTAAATACTTTAGGCAGTTACTCCATTTTCTGTTGTAGCGTGAAAGCAGCCACAGGTGAATGAATGTGGTTGTGGTCCAATAAAACCTTATGGACACTGGGGCCTCCCTGGTGGCACAGTGGTAAAGAATCCGCCTTCCAATGCAGGGGACACGGGTTCGATCCCTGGTCAGGGAACTAAGAGCCCACATGCTGCGGAGCAACTAAGCCCGTGTGCCACAACTACTGAGCTCACACGCCTCAACTAGAGAGCCTGCATGCCACAAACTACAGAGCCCATGCACCCTGGAGCCTGTGTGCCACAGCTAGAGAAGAGAAAAAACCTGCATGCCACAACTAGAGGGAAGCCCGCACGCCGCGACAAAAGAGCCCGTGTGCCTCAACTAAGATCCAAAGCAGCCAAAAATGGATAATAATAAAAAAAAATCTAAAAAAAAAACTTTATGGACACTGACATTTGAATTTCATATAATTTTCTCATGTTATAAAATTTTATTCTTCTTTTGATATTTTTCAACCATTAAAAAAAAAGTCAAAACCATCCTTAGTTTTACAGGTAGCACAAAAACAACTGTCAGGCAGGGTATGGCCCATGCGTTTGCAGTTTGCTGATGCCTGCCCCAGCCCCGCGATGTGTTTTGGTCACTTCTAAGAAAGAGGAGGGATTATGTACACTCAGCAGCCCCCAGACCACCTTTAACTGAGAGTTCATCTTATCTGAGTGACAGTCACAGAATCAAGAGTCAGGGGTGCCCTGGGAATATCAGACCTTGGACTGTGTGAGGGCAGGAGAAAGCTCTGGAATGACAACCCTTTGTTTTTGCCTTCCCCTGAACATTTGCAGTCACTTCAGTTTGAGGCATGAATGATTCTATAGTTCTCTCTCATAATCAGGCAGCTTTTTAAAACAGTATTTCTGGAGCCCCATTGGAAGACATTCTGTATGTTCTACTTTCTTCCTGTGTTAAGGGAATATCCTTGTAATAAAGAGTCTGAGTCCAAAAATAAATAAATAAATAAAAATAGTAGTTTTATAAAATGCGTTACTACAAAAACTTACACAATATATGTGTAAGATATAAAGAATTAATGATTGCAGGAATGCTCAAATGCCTACCACCCAAGAAAGAGAACACCGTTATTTTGAAGTTCCCTTTGTGCCCTCCCCACACAGAGATCACTGCTTGCTGGAAATTTCATCATTGTTCATCATTTCTTTGCTTTTCTGTGGAGAGTTTTACCACATATGTTTATATCCATAAACAGACGCATCGTTAGGCTTCATATACATTGAGTAACGCGCAGTGTATTTGTCTGCAGCTCACTTTTGTTCCACTTAACCTCATGCTCCTGAGATCATCCGTGTGGGTACATGTAGTGGTGATCTGTTCGTTTCCCTGCTGTACATTCCACTTTGTGGGTGGTGGGTGGTGGGTGCACCACAATTGACTTATCCATTCTACTTGGTGGTGGACATTTAGATTGTTTCCAGTTTTTGGTTATCACAAGCTGTACTGCTGCAGACATTCTGGTATGTGTCTCTTGGTGCATGTGGGCAAGAATTTCTCTTGGGAATAGATTGGAGTGGCCAGCTTTTGGTCTCTGATTAAGGAATTTTTATTACATTGATCACACCATCATCCAGTATCCCTGTGCCAGACATGATGTAACAATGGTGAGTGTGTGGATTCCCAGATAACCTTGCCCTAAGTCCCATGGGCTATGGTCCATCACACTGCTACCCTAGAAAGATGCTGCCCTCTCCAACTCATGGAGGTCACTGGTAAGATATGAGCATTCTGAGTTGGGGATGGCTCCTGTCAGGGAAAGAAAATCATGCCTCTGGGTCTGCTCACGGTTCCTAAGCAGCTTTGATGTTTTACTTTGTGCCCTTTGTATTGGTGGCAGCATGTTTGTTTCGCATGTCATTAGACTTTGCGGGGATCGTGTATTCTATATCAGGTTTTTTAAGCTCCATAGAGAGCCTTTACCTTGGTGTAAAAGTATACGGCATAAATCAGAATATCCCTTTACCAACTGGCAAAAGGGACCACTTAACATTGGAACAAGTATAACTGGCTGTTATGTTATAGATACCTGAAGTACATTTACCTTCACTCTTTCCTTTCTAGAGATGTATTTATTTTGCTTGGTGGGTTGGATTCTTCCTGGCATATGCAGAAAACCAGCAGCATGTAATCATAGCTCTGCATACCCCAGGGACCCGGAGGCCAAATGGCCAACACTTTGTTAGCATCCCGGCCTCCCTCCAGCACCTCTCGGGGCCCTCCCCTTCCCTGCTGTTTTCCTTCCTTCTGCCTTTCACCCTCTTCTTCCTCAAAAGTATAGTCTCTTATTTCTTTAGGGTTCACAGTGAAGGGTGATAATGGCCACTGAGGAAAGGACTTTGGGGCAGGTTGGCTCTCTGACCCCCAGAAAGTTTATCCCAAGTGGGAGCAGTCTGAAATTCCGAGTGTGATTCCCAGAAGGAGAAGCAGGGTCTGTGCCCCTGACACCAATTCCAGACCTTCAACGGGAATCCATTGGGTTCAGTGGGGAACCCAAAGACGGTTCTGTGGCCTCATTTAAAGACAGCAAAAATGCATTACCACATTCTCCTGTTGGATTGTGAAATAGCAGCAGCCTACTGGAAGGACCCAATAATTGTCTGTTTTTCCCTTTATGACTGAATTAAAATGTCTGCATTGATCTGAGGGAAGTAGAGTGATTCAAAGCAAGCAATTAAAAGTAACTCAAGATACAATTTTTAAAAATAAATAAATAAAATGGATTGAAGACATTCAACTAAAAAAAAAAGTGACTCAAAATAAATGTACAGGTAAGGATGCATGAGTGTATACGTGTGTGGGTGGAGGTGTAGGCAAGGTCATTGCTGTGGCTGGGGTAGGTGCGACATTTGGGCTGATTACAATTTAGTAAGCTCACCATTTTTTCAGTCGTCTTAAGGAAGTATTCTTGGAAATGTTAAATACCAAATGTTTTGGCTACAACATGTGTTTCTGTAACACAGGTTAGCTCATATGCTATTATGATTATAAGTATGGGAATGATGTCAGTGTAATGTGGAAGTCAGTTGTTCCCAGCATACTAATATTTTACAAGAGTGCACAAATCCAGCAGAACTCCGCAAGGCAAGGGAGAACACAGAACCCATTCACCTTGTTCTGGGTTCGTTTTGGCTGCGTGCTCTGTTCAAGAAGTGATTTTGCACGGCTCTCTCTGAGCTGTGTGCAGTTTGCCCTTGTCATTACAGCTCAGCAGCCTCAGTTCCTCTGTCCTTCCTCTTCAGTCAAGGCACCTTTACCTTTTAAGATTTTAAGTGAAGTCTTCTTTCTTTTTTTTTCTTTTTTAAAATGGTGGTAAAATATACGTAATAGACAGTTTACCATTTTAGTCATTTTTAAGTATGTTGGCATCAAGAATGTCCACATTGTTGTGCAGCCATCACCACCATGCATCTCTAGAGCGTTTTTCATCTTCCCAGATTGAAACCACATGCTCATTAAACACTAACTCCTCACTCCCTTTTCTCCCCACAGCTCCTGACAACAACGATTCTACTTTCTGTCTCTAGGAATTTGACTACTCTTAAGTACCTCATATAAGTGGAATTATACAGTATTTGTCCCTTTGTGACTGGCTTATTTCACTTAACGTAATGTCCTCAAGCTTCATCCGTGTTGTAGCATCTGTCCAAATTTCCTTTCTTTTTTTTTTTTTTGGCGGTACGTGGGCCTCTCACTGTTGTGGCCTCTCTCGTTGCGGAGCACAGGCTCTGGACACGCAGGCTCAGTGGCCATGGCTCACGGGTCCAGCTGCTCCGCGGCATGTGGGATCCTCCCGGACCAGGGCACGAACCCGCATCCCCTGCATCGGCAGGCGGACTCTCAACCACTGCGCCACCAGGGAAGCCCTCCTTTCTCTTTAAGACTGAATAATATTTCTCTGTGTGTATATACCACATTTTGTTTATCTATTCATCTGTCTGTAGACACTTGAGTCATTTCCACCTTTTGGCTATTGTATGAATAATGCTGCTATGAACATGGGTGTATAAATATTATCTGCTAGTCCTGTTTACTTATTCATAATTAGTTTTTAACTGTGCTGGTAATTTTTAACTTGTAATTGTTACTTGCTTTGTTAATTCTCTGGGTACAAATTTGCATCAGTCTTGAACGGTCTCTTTTTTTTTTTTCATAAGCTCCCTTATATTTACTATAGGATTTTTAGAGCATGTACTTTTTTTTTGATAATCGATATAGCAAAAATGATTATATTTGAGGACGAGGCCAGAAATGAATAGAACAGGCACTTACTGTTCTCCCTGCCGTCTGTCAGTTATAATGATGCCATTTTATCCATCATTTCGTGTGTCTGGCACCTGCCGGCACCGTGCTGGAGTCAGTCTCAATGGTGTAGTAATGGCCTTTGCTTCCCACGACACTCTATTGAGAGGTAGGATGCTGCAGCCAGCAGCATTGTGACTGTAGCTGAGACAGGTAGGCTGGGTGGCTGTCATCTGGGTCCTGCAGGGAAGGAGGGCCCTGTGATCCCATGGCTATGTATCAATAATCAGCTTCAATAAAAAGCAAAATTTCCATCAGGGCCTTTCCTTTGCTCAGATGAGATCTCCAGTAAATAGGTGGTGAGAGTTAATTCTGCATCCTTTTCCTCTTGTCCTGCTTCCTAGTCATCTGCCAAAATGAGTGGTTTGCATTAAAAAAAAAAATTAGCTCTGAAATGTATGGATAGCTATTTATAGGCATTAAATATAAATATGTTTGGAAAGCGAGTAGATATGAATGCTTTTGAAACCCATTGGTTACTTCTGATGTTTTATTATGAAAATGCTAAATGTTATCAAGGATTTATATAATTTCATATTTAGAAATGCTTTACAACAATCTATTATCAAATATTGATTTCCACATTATAAAATATCAGTTTAAAGCATGACAAATTGAGTGTCATTCAGTGGGTTTGATTTGACAGATGCTGTGGATCTTCAGTAGCCTGATGTAGTGACCAGTGCCATTGAGACATTCCTGTCCTTCACCCTGGCCTCTGCAGTGGGTGTTAGTGGGTGTCAGACCATTCCCACTGCCCCAGCCGTCACAGCATGTGAGATCCAGTGAATAGCACACTGCAGGGGCCATGAGGGAGGGACCTAGAGCAGTGCCTGGCACAGTATGGTCCTCCAAAATATATTTGCTGATTGATTAACCCAGTTTATAGAAATTTCAAGATGAGTGCTAATCTTAATTTTGAAGGCAACATTTTTCTGGTTGAAAAACAGGGATTTTAAAAAATGCCAAGTCCTAGGAAAAAAAAATCCGTGAATAGTTTTATTTAGTCTTGAAATATTAATATTGATGTTATTATTCAATGTGCAAATAACTATGGTATAACATTGAACTTCTTTATGTTATCAGTGGACATTAATTTCCCTAAATCCTTTAGAAGTGCTTTTGCTGTATTAACTTTTGGAGGTAGACTTGCTGAATGTGAGAATCTTGAAATCTAGGCAGTCAGTCTTTACTGAGGTAACAGCTCCAGTCGGCGCAGGTGCTTTGGGGATAAAAGAATGTGCATACCCTCCACTTCCCATGTTTACCGAGAAGGAAGGCTTCCCAGAAATTACTTACGCACGTGGCCTTGCTGAGGTTATTTAATACTGCAGATAGGAGCAGAGGTCTGCAGTTAGACTTGGTTCACATCCTGTGCCCCAGGCTTGCTGTGTCTGACAGGTTGGGCAAATTACATAATGTTTCTGTGCCTCAGTTTCCCCGTCCATAAAATAAAAGCGACAGGTGCCCCTTTGGTTTTGATGATGTGAAGATGAGAGGTGCACACAGGAAACCTGCAGTCAGAGCTGACCACTGTTTTTAGCTCGGCCGACTTTTTTTTTTTTAAACATCTTTATTGGGGTATAATTGGTTTACAATGGTGTGTTAGTTTCTATCAGCTATACATATACATATGTCCCCATATCTCCTCCCTCTTGTGTCTCTCTCCCACCCTCCCTATCCCACCCCTCTAGGTGGTCACAAAGCACCGAGCTGATCTCCTTGTGCTATGCGGCTGCTTCCCACTAGCTATCTATTTTACGTTTGGTAGTGTATATATGTCCATGCTACTCTCTCACTTCGTCCCAGCTTACCCTTCCCCCTCCCCATTTCCTCAAGTCCATTCTGTATGTCTGTGTCTTTATTCCTGTCCTGCCCCTAGGTTCTTCATAACCTTTTTTTTTTTTTTTTAGATTCCATATATATGTGTTAGCATACGGTATTTGTTTTTCTCTTTCTGACTTATTTCACTCTGTATGACAGACTCTGGGTCCACCCACCTCGCTACAAATAGCTCAATTTCATTTCTTTTTATGGCTGAGCAATATTCCATTGTATATATGCGCCACATCTTCTTTATCCATTCATCTGTCGATGGACACTTAGTTTGCTTCCATGTCCTGGCTATTATAGGTAGTAGCTCGTGTGACTCTTGATTTGGCTTCTGTGTCCATCCTCCACTCTCAATTCCCGTGACAGAATCAGACAAAAATCAATCTGATCCTGACCGAGAAATGATTCTTGCTTGATTTTTCAAAGGCTGTGCATCATTTCATCCTTAAGCACGGGATTACTTTTGAAGGTGACACAGTGGGAGCAGCGACCAGCACACAGGCTGGCAGAGGGGAAAACATCTGGCCCCTTCCACCGGCTTCCTTTGTTCCTTCAGGTTTATTTTAGTCCTGAGTCTGATACCTAATGGAAGCCTGGCACATAAAAATAACACTCAACCGAGTACAGAGGTAAAACAACCCGCTCTTTGAAAGTGGGAGAGTGGGGGATGAAGCCTGCAGCTTGATTATCCCTGTTATGTTTAGAGAGAAGCCCACCCTCAAGTAATCACACATCCTTCCTGGCCTCTGCCTCCTGGGGTTGATCCGGGCTGGCTGAGAGCATGACCTGCACCCACCACACCCCAGGTACTTCGGCTTCCTCATTTTGGTCTCATGCCAGCCATCTTCCCCTAAGTCATTACCGGTCATTGACCTCTTCCCCAGAAGAATGCTCAAGAGGTTTCAGAACTTGAAACGATATCCACATTCGCTTTTATGCAGGAGCTTTAGAGTTCCCTTGTTTGGGCTAGGTGGTCTAAAACCAGACCGCCCTAGGAAATAACCATGGCGGTACCAAGTTATGAAGTGCCCATGGTTTCTGTCCAGGAAACATTCTCCTGAGAAGAGTTGGTTTATGCCAGACCTCATTACCTTGGGCAGCTGGGTTGCTGGTCCTCAAATTAAGCGCGTGCTTGGACTGACAAGAGTGAGTTAATAGGATAAGGAGACGGTGCCCCGAGGTCAACCAGTCTGAGACGGCTTTGATTTAGAACCTAAAATCCGCTGTTTCAGCCTCGAGCCCTTGCTGCGGGTGAAACCTTTCTGGCACAGCTGTAGGTAAGCGTGGGAGAGGGTGTGTGCTGCACACCAGAGAGACGGGGAGAGGCGGAGGCACTGGAGTAGCCTGGCGTGCTGAGTCCCCCTCCCCTGTTATGGCCGAGACAAAGGTGGCACTGACAGTGGCTAGCTATCGTTTACTTTCCACAGTGAGACTTGAGCCCACACTGAAGGAGAGAGATGAGCACTCGGACTGGAAATGATTAATGACGTGTTCAGCTACCTGGTCAAGTGCGAGCCATCCTGGGAGGTGTAAATCTGGGCACTTCTGATTAAAACCATCCCAGATGCCAACGCTGGGTCTCTGACCAGATGCACTTCATTTTGTGACTCAAGGTTGCTCTATTTTGTTAGTCTGAGGGAGCTTATCCTGGGGACAGTTTGTTACCAGAGACCACAGCCTTTTCTGGTTTAGGAGTCTGGGATCCTGAGGCTGTTTGTGACCCCTGCCCCATGCCCTTGAGAATCATGGGTGGGTTTGGGAGATCAAGGTTTGGGGCACCAAGACTCTTCCACGTTATCAGAACCTTGCAGGTTAAAACGCCTCATCTTGGGCTTCCCTGGTGGCGCAGTGGTTGAGAATCTGCCTGCTAATGCAGGGGACACGGGTTCGAGCCCTGGTCTGGGAGGATCCCACATGCCGCGGAGCAACTGGGCCCGTGAGCCACAACTACTGAGCCTGCGCATCTGGAGCCTGTGCTCTGCAACAAGAGAGGCCGCAATAGTGAGAGGCCCGCGCACCGCGATGAAGAGTGGCCCCCGCTTGCCACAACTAGAGAAAGCCCTCACACAGAACTGAAGACCCAACACAGACAAGAATAAATAAATAAATTTAAAGGAAAATTTCCTCATAATTAAAGTTTAAAAAACAAACAAACAAACAAAAAAAAAACGCCTCATCTTTACAAGTCCTGACAGGCACATAGGAGCTGAGTCGCATTTACAAGAAGGTGCTGGGCACCCAAGTCTCTCACCCTTTTCTAAAAGCGGAGTGCGTGAGCTTTGCATTGCAGATGTGATTTTTATTTTTAAACGCCGGGAGTGATGGTGTGCGAGCAGTGACGCATCCCCTGCCAGCTAATCTGTATTGTGTAAAAACACACAAACCACAAATTATTTTTAAAAGAGAAGAAAGCAAAAGAACAGATGCAGCAAACTCCTCTTGTCATGTGACTCTAGGGAAGAACTCTGCAAGAGGCATTTGTGAGCAGTGGCAGAGGAAAGACCCGTGTGACTGGAATGAACAGGCAGCAAATTCTGCCTACTTGTCTTCTCTGCGGTAGCTGACAACTTTCTTTGTCTCTGATTTTCAGGGCGCTGATGATGTCCATTTCTATGTGCATGTGTTCCTTCTTTCTCTTTCCTTTACATGAATTGGAATAATATTCTTGTGCGTAGTGAAAAATATAGAAGTCAGGAGTATACAGCTTGTAGTATCATCACAAAGTGGACAAACGTGGGACTTGAGTGGGAGAATTTTACCAGCCCTGCATCTCTGCACTAGGTAATACCGGGCAGACCTGGTTTACTAAAGTCAGAGACTATCATATAACCCAGCTCCCCTTATATTTAAAAAAATTGGTATTAAAATCTAAGAGTAGAAATGATACTCCTTGGGCCACCAGTAGAACTAAATTGTGTTTCCATGAATGAAATTAGAGACCTTTTGCATCAGAAACGAAAAGCATCAGAGTGGGAAGAATTCCTTCTTCCCTCTCCCGAGTTCAGGGGCCGGTTGGGCTGTGCATTCTCCCTGAAGACCAGTGATGCCCTGATGCCCCTGGGCAGGAATGGAAGGCTGTGGCACAGGACCCCTTGTGCCCGTCAGTCTCCCGTGTGGGGCTCAGGTTGCTGGAGGGAGGGGGCCTGGGGAGGGACTCCCCCTGTCCAGATAGTCGCAGCCTGACTCTGCCGGGCCCTGACCCTGTGCCTGCTCTGAAGAAACTCCTGGTCCAGTGCTTGAGGCAAGCAGGGCACAGAGTTCGAAGTTAGCAGCAAGGATGCTAACCGAATCTTGGGGTGAGTGGGGTGTCAAGAAAGGGTCCCAGAAGAGCTGATGATGAACGCCAAGCTCCGAAGTGCCCACCAGGAGAAGTTAAACGAAGAAGGCACCCAGAGAACAGAGGTCCCGAGAGGGAGAAAGTGAAGAGGTTTAGAGCATGAAGGCAAAGTATAGCTGGAGTACAGAAAGGAAGCCTTAGGGGGAAATAGGGAGCGATGAGGCTGGGCAGGAGGGAAGGAACCCCTTCAAGTAGGCCTTGGGAGGCCATTCAGAGGCGCAGGGTTACCCCGAGGGCAGAGGGAAGCGTGGAAAGAACAGAGGAGTGGCAGGAAGACCAGTGAAGCTCTGGATTTGTCATTAAGTATTGATGGAGTCATGCCCTGAGGTGGCCAGATTCCCTCTCCTTGTAGAGAAAAATCTGGAAAAGCTCCAGGGACCACAGCTTCTAGAAGGCCCTTCCTTTGGACACCGTGGGATGTTGTTTCATGTTTTATGAGAGGCAGTCTTATTTAACATGTGCCCAGGGCTGTGTTTTCTAGGAGGAATTCAGGAATCCAGGCCATCAGTTGCCACCGTAAGTGGGTGACCAGTAGCAGCCTAGCCACTCTCATCCTGGTACACTGTTCTTAAGGTTTTTTCTAGAATAATCATCATCTCCCTCTGAGGTGACCTTTGGGGCCATATCACAGTGCTAGGTAGAGCTGACAGCAAAATTTAGCCTCGGACACAGCATGAGGGGTTTGGAGAGTTTTGCCTGGAGCCTCTGTCTCCACCTGAGTCCTCAGGGCCAAGTAGCCTCCACCAATCCTGAGACTCACCAGTCCTGGGTTTATTTTGTGTGGCCTTTGAACTTCGTGTTTTGAGTCCTTTTTGTTCCAGAAGAACTGTGGCTCTTTGTGTCGTGAGGTCAAGAAAAGACCCGAGTTCATATATGAGGGACCCTTCGGGTTTCTGGTTCCACATGGGGAAGATGATGATGTCTGCAGTGGATGTTGTCCATTGGGCATGATTTCCAGGCCCTGAGGTCCTCCTTGGGAACAGCTTGGGTATATGTGGAACCAAATTCATGCTTTAGGGTCCGATCCTGGTCCAGGCATGTTAAGTACATGCTGAAGGAAGAAATCCTGGAACGGTGAATGAATGAGTGAATGCATCAATGAATGAATGCCAGTTCCAACCTGAGGCACAATTTTCAAGGTGGTGATTTTCATCCCAGTTCTTTTGGCGTCCCTCCCTGTCCATTCCTTGTGGCCCCCTCCAAGGTAAGTATCCCCTGGGGCAGGGGAACCTCACAGGACTTCCCCAGGCCTGGCCCCTACTGCTGCCACCTTCTTTCTGCATCTTGTTACCTCTCACTTCCCTTGCATCAAAATGTAAGTCTTCTGAATCACATCCCCCAGAGCTTGTAACTACTCGGCTAAGATCCTATTCTCATGGGAAAAGCCCCCGTCTGGCTTTCCAGGGATACTACTCTAGTCCAGGTATGGCAAATAGGACAGACTCTAAGTGATTGTTAGTTCTTGCTAGAGCAGTGGTCCTCAGTGTCCCTCTACTGAAGGTTCAACCTGGGCATCCTTTTAGATGCGGATTCCCTGGTCCCAATCCCAGAAAGTCTGACCCAGCATGGGATGCAAGCCAGTGGTCATAATCCTTCTAACAGAATCCCAGGTGCTTCTGGAGCAGGTGGACAGTACACGTCGTGCTGGGTGGCAGGGTCCCAGGCTACATCTGGACTGGTCTGGGAAGAATGGTGAAGTTGATTTGGGGGCTCCGCCATGAGAGAAGTGGATGGGAGAGGCGGCATTGGGTCCTAAATCAGCCTTCCTCATCCTACCTTGCCTAACCCTTTAGCTTAGAAGGACACATTTTTAAAATGTGGGCACGTGATCAGAAATCCACGTTCCCTGTGTGTACCAGGATTTGTTAGTTGATTCCAGTGGTGATCTGGGTGTGTCTTCACCTGGTCTCCAGTTCAGGCGCGAATACTCGTGCCCCCGGAGACGACTAAATTCTTTCTTTTTGAAGCTAATCCCTCCTTATGCCCCAGATAGGGCTCCTGATGCAATCTTTTTCTGACTCATTTCTTCTTTTTGTCCATTTCTGAATTCCTTTAATGATCAGGTATTACTGGTTGCCTGCCCTGCAGAGACCTGGCTGGGTCCTGGTGATACAGTAAAGCTTGAGGGGCAGGGGCCCCCCTTCCGAGTGCCACAAGCAGTCGCCCTATTAGTGTGAAAGGTGGGGCTGAGAGCGCTAGCAGGGCTGGCTTCTTGGAGGGATACTGAGGCCTGACAGACTTCACGGTAAGAGGAGGGCAAGGAGAAGCATGTCTGATTTGCTCACGGGAGATAAGAGGAGACTCAGAGCCGCCCTGACCCAGTGAGCCCGGGTCAGAGCCAGGCCCAGCGTACGGCTTCCCTGATGGGATGCTTCTGACTGTGAGATCAGGGGTGGGTCTGAAAAATGTTTCCCCTCTTAATGATTCGTAAAAGAAGCTGAGAAAGCCATCCCGTAAGGCCTTACGCCTTTGTGAACTGAGTTTGTAGTGTCTTTTCCAATTTTAGTTAAAGAGCTCTGACAAAATGTGCAGTGGTGAGCAGGAAACTCTCTAGGTCTGCACACAAAGTGTAAAGCACTTGAATGCTGGAATATCAAGGACCTTCTTCCCTGAAGATAAGAAGGAAGCTTTACAAGATTAGACTCTCTGCATTCCTTGTGCGTGGGAACAAGATGGATGCTATGTTCAATCAAGGCATGGTTGAAGGTTGATGGGTGCTCTGGTCGTGATTGTCCCCTTCCCAGAGGCCCCAGCCAGAGCTGTCTTCCTGAGCACGCGCTTGGGGTCACTTGGGTGGAGCCTACCCCCCACTCCACCCCCACCCCCCCATCCACTGACTTGCTGCTGCCTTGTGGTCTGAGCAGTGAGGCTGGGGGGATGAGGGTGCCCTGCTGGCTGTGCTGGGAGCTCTCTCCATGAGGGGAAGGACCACAGGGAGAGCCTTTTGCTGCTCCCCCAAAGCAGAAGAGCACCTTACACATTGCCGGGAGTCTCAGGATCTCATGCTCACCCAGCCACCCAGTCAGGACACACAAGGCTCACGTAATGCCTTTGACTGGCACCCCGGCCCAGAAATGCAGGTTTGTCCTCGGGAGATGGGAGCTCTTTTTCTCTCTGAGAAATCTGAAGAAAGTTCTCCAGAAGGTGCAGTGTCTTGCCAGCACTCAGCACATTTTGCCCTAGACCCATTTATCCAGGTCCTGCCCCTCACCAGCCGTTTCTCGTTGGGTATCAGGAAACTGAGTTGCCTTGGTTTTCCGGTGTGAGGGCTGTCTGGATGATAAGAATTTTCTAGGAAGGGGGGGTGTTTATCATTATTATCATTATTATTTAAAGCTCATTATCCCCTACCTTTAGAACTTTAGCTTTTCTAATTACTGGCCTGGCCCTCGGAAGGAAGTGGGGAGGATGGGGACTTGCTGAGAGATGGCAGGACACAGTGTTTATGGGAAATGAGGCCTCATGCCTGGAATTAATAATAAGTAATAATTAACAGTAATGTTTGGGATTAATAAGTCTGTGACTTCTGAAACTTCCAGGACTCCCTGGACCAGTCTTGCGGAGCCTTTGGGGGGAAAAAATGAAGTAGAGAGACAGCTTGCCATTGGATAGGCCTGGTTCAGATTCCCATTCTCCCTCTCCTGGCTGGGTGATGGCATCCTCTCTGAGTCTCAGCTGCTGCTTCCCTAAAATGGGAATTATACCCTCTCTCCAGAAGCCGTGGTGCCCCCAGCATCTAGAAAGGGGAGGAACACTTCCCTGGGGGAATGGAGCTGCAAGCATCAGAACCTTCAGAACGCAGGGGCTTTGGGGACTGTGATGAACTCCCCCCTCACCTGTATAGGATTGTCACAAGGACCGGCCCCGACACATGACACACAGAGCACCTGGCCCTTCGTAGTCATTTATGAACGGTCACCATTATTTATCACCTTGTAAATCTTGAGTTCTTCTGCTCTTGTCTAAGATTTTTGGGTACTTTCTCCAGCATCGTATTTCTTTAAGCATGCCCAGTTTTGCTCTAGAATTAGAGCTCAGTTCTAGAAAGCAGTGCTCACTTTCGAGGAATCATTACCTGCACATTCCAGTTTTCTAGCTTGGATGCCGTGAGTGCTGGATTTGCCCTTCAGAACATTCCTACTGGGAGGTTGACACCGAGGGTGTTTTGGGTTTATGTTTTGGGGTTGTTTTGTTATTGTTGTTGAGATTACCAAATTTCCCAGACCGTTGCATGCCCGAGGCTATTGCTGGAGATTTGCTGGGGTTTTCGGCAGCTTGTCTGTTGTGCCAGCTAGTGGTCAAACATGTACCCAGGTTTCTCTCCTGGGTACATGAGTTCTGGTTCCCCTCACTGCTCCTCCAGCCCTGTGGCCCTTGAACTTGAGCCCACACCAGAATCATCTGTTCAGACATTTGGGCAGTCTCCAAGTAACTCCTCATGGGATGGTTATTAGTTGCAAAGGGAAAAGTGGAGACAGTGGAGACACCTGCGGACACTACCATGCGGGACATAGCAACCTCAATTATCTTCTGATATGATACCCCCGGAAGAGTACAACCTCATTTCTGTGGCATCTTGGCCAAAATGCGTGATCTGAATTTAATCACAAGGAAACAACAAACAGACCCAAATCAAGAGACATTCTACAGTTAACTGGCCACTACTCTTAAATTTGCCAGGGTCACGAAAGACAAAGATGATGGAACTGTCCCAGACTGGAGGGGACCAGGGGGGCATGGTAGCTAAATACAGTGTGGGGTCCTGGACTGGATCCTGGAGCAGGAAGGAACCTTAGTGGACACTTGGCAAAATGTGAATATAGTCTGTAGAATATTACAGTTGAGAGTTAATATTATTTTGTCACCGTTAGTGCTCTGATTTAGGTAAAGAAGCTGTGTTTTGTAAGATGTTAACTTTGGGGGAAGCTGGGTGAAAGGTCCTAGCATCTTTGCCACACCAGGGTGTGGAGTAAAGTACTTGGATTTTGGAGCCGGAAAGGCCTGCTCTGGGTTCACATCTTGACTCTGATAACCGTTAGCTGAGTGACACAAGGTACGTCGGGTTACCTGTCCGAGCCTCCGTTTCCTCATCCGCCCACCACCTGGTGTGGCTGTGTGCAACCCACAGTGTGTAACATTCCCCTCCCCAGTGATAAAGAAGGGATTTGTCTTCTTTCCTACCTTCCAGCCTTTCCCTGACCTGCCCTTTATCTCCTTCAGTCTCTCCAAGTGAGAGAGTGCCCCTCTTTCAGTCTCCGCCGTGCACCCTCGCATGTGGTATTTTCAGAAACCTGCACATACATTTACGCCCAAGGTCTAGAAAGCAGGTTCTATAGATGAGAAACCCTCTGACTGGCTCTTGCTGGATGAAGCCTGAGATAGGATTGAGTCCCGGTCCATCCTGCCTCAGCTGCCCTTTGCCACCTCAGGCATCCTGTAGGATTCTTGTTCAAAGCCCTCTAGCCCTTGCTGCTCCTGGACCAGCAGCATGGGCATCACCTGAGAGCTTGTTGTAAACACAGAGTCTCAGGCCCCACCCCAGACCCAGAGACTCAGAATCTGCATTTTACTAGGTGATAGGAGATTCAAAAATTCCTCTACTCAAGGACTTGACATAGAAGAGGACTCCAAACTGGGAGAGCAGGGGGCTAGATGAGAGTCCATACGAGAGCTGAGAAATGTGAGCTCAGGATAGAAAAGTCTTCGGGACGCATCGCTCAGGCCCGGCCTTATGTGGAATTCTCTCCCCCGGAGACTTTAGAGGCCTGAGGTCCTGCCAACAGCCTGGAATTCCAGCCTGGGCCTCTACATGGAGTTGCCTGTCCAGGGTCTTGCCTGGGAGGGGTTGTTTGTTTTCTGTGGGACTTGGGTTTCTCACCCTGTGTGCTCGTTCGTGCCAAGCACACCTGGAGCCTCCATACAGAGGCTGGTGGCATCCTGCTGCCGAGGGTGCCCACAGGAAATGGACAGCAGCACAGGCTGCTGCTAGGTGACAGAGGCTTTGTGGCAGACCTAATCTCTCTCAGCTGGACTCAGGTGCTGTGCAGGTTGTCTTTTAAACTAAGCTAACCTTTCTCGGATGATCCAGCTTTAAGTGCCTTTAAGTTTAACCATCATTAGGACTCTATGAGATGGGACCGCCACTAACCCCATTTTACAGCCTTGGACTCCAGGACTTAGAAAGGCTAACAGGGGCCTAAGGTTACATAGCTTGTAAGTGGAGCTGGGATTCGAACCCAGAGCTTCCTTCAAGCCCAGCTCTCGAGCCCTATGTTGTACTGGCCCAGGTTCCCTTCCGGTGTCTAAAGCAGGATGGCCACCCCAGTGCCCTCATACACAGAGGGGAGGCGGTGACACTGCAGTGTCCTTCCTGCCTTTCTGTGCTTGCCCTGGGTGGACCACCTGCCAGGCCCTCTGGCCCTGCCCTCTGGTGGGGCTCGACCTGCTGACGGTCACTCTTGACATGCTGGGAACAGGTGTTGGGCTCTGGGTGTAGATCTGCAATTCCAGAAGAAGGCAGAATGGCAGGCCGGGAGACCAGGCAGAACGTAGGGCGATCGATGCTTGTCATGGTGCAGCTCCTGGTGGCCAGGCTGGGCCAGGCTCCAGTTTCCGCACAGTGGCTTTGAAGTGTGGCCACGTTGACAGGGTCTGGGGCGGTCATGGGGTGGGCTACACCTGGGCAGGAAGCAGCTCAGGAAAGCACCGCAGGTCGAGGCCACGCTGTGTAGTTGATGTTCCCGTTCTGCAGTCATTTTCCTTCCTTTTCTTTCTCCTTTCTTACAGATGAGCAGAGGAAAGTGGAAAACCACCAGCAACTCTAAATTAATACCCAGCCCGTGTGGCTCATCCTTTTCCCACAACTCCAATGAGGGAGAAGCTGGTGTTTTAAAAACTCTGGTTCTCTTTCAGACTCAACTGAAAGGCTCAGAGGTAATTAGCTATTCTAGAAAGACTGTATCATCACCTTAAAAAGCTGTCTTGTGGGAGTAACCATTATCTGTAGTGGGATGGGAACACGGCAATAAAAATAGACCCTGGACCCTCGTCTGTAGGAGCTGAAGGAAACCAGCCAATTGGTTTAATGAAAATTAGGCAGTGGGCCAAAAGTTGCCACTCTCTCGCTTTTTAATTTGAAAAAAATCTCATAAAAAGAATACATTTTACTATGAAAATTTAGAGGAGTCGGAAAAGCACAAATAATAAAGAAAAATCACCCTTAATACCACCATTTGGGTGAATTGCTCTCAGCATCTTGGCAAATACACCTCCAGTCTCCATTTCCTTTGTTCATGAATGAATGTTTATTTATACAAAATTGGGATCATGCTGATGTATAGTTTTAGAAATCACTTTTTTCACTCAGTAATATTTGTCTTTTCCTCATGTCATTAAATGCTCTTTTTACTGGTGAAATGGCTGCATTAGGTAAAGGCATCGTAATTCATCTAAGGACAGCAGCAACAAGGGTGAAGATGACGATGAGTAGGTTTTGTCTAGACGTTGCTTGGTGCCGGGCACTGTTCTGAGCTCTATCCATAAACTCACTTTATCATCACCCAGTGCTGTGAGATAGGTACTCTTGTTATTCCCATTTAGTCTTTGATGTTTGGCATTTAAGCCTTTCCTTTTAAAAACATATGTATTTTAAACAACTCTGTACTAAACATACATGTTTCAACACGTTCTTAGTTTCCCATAGGTTGCTGCTGGGTCAAAGGGTCTGCATATTTTAAAGCTTTGATGCCCGTTCCCCATCGTCCTAGAATGAGTCTCCACTCCCTGTCCCTTTTCCTCTTTCCACTTTTTTGGTCTGGAGGTGGCCTCACAGGGGGCCTGTGAGGTGAGAGCAGGTGATTCTTTGCTATCTGCTGAATGTTGGACCTTGTGACTGAGGGGTCTGGAGAGGGAGCAAGTCTTTAGTCCTGGTTCTCTAGGACCAGTCGCCTAGACCCCTTGCTTGTTCTTCATTGCCTCGTATTGTTGGTTAAGTCCAGTCTCTTGATTTGGTGCCTCCCAGTTAGACTGAAAAGTTCTTGTGAGCAGAACCATTTCCCATGTGTCTTCTTGTAGCTTAGCATCCTACACAGGTTGTGTAAACACTGGCCGATTGAGCAGAGAGGAGAACAGTGTTAGTAAATATGGGTAGACTTTACTAGCGGCTGAAACAGATTTTGGAGGAGGTGAGACGTGACCACCCCGAAGGCCAAATCTGTGGCGAGCAGTCCTCCTGCATAAGCCCATTGGGTTGCGTGGGTGTGGGTCATTTGTCCATCTGAGTAAGGTGACCTTGACTCCTGGCACCCCCATGAGACTCAGGGCTGTCTGGTCCTCGGGGATTTGCGGCTGCCCCAGAACAGACATGGAGTGAAGTCAAGGTATCAGAGCCTGGCAAACACGTGGGACCACCTGGGCTGCAGAGACTGGGGCTGCCACATTCCTGTGTGCGCCTCCCCTGTCCCCGTATTCTGGAGAACCTCCATGGAGTTCCTGAAGTGGCTGGACATGACTGTGTGACAGTGGTTTTAAAAAGATGTGCCCTGGGACAGTGTAGCAAATGTCTATTGATTCCTTCCTAGGTGCCAGATCCCGTGCTGGACACGGGGGGTGTAGGGACGAATAAATCGTGGCTCTTATCCTCTAGGAACTGGTGGAAAGACCGTCTTGTAATGGTTATAAGACAGGGTGAAAGGTTAGCTATAAATAAAGCCAGGAACAGTGGTCCAAGCTCATTTCTGTTCCCACCAGTGGCCTGTGCACACAGGTCACCCACCCTGGGCTCTTAAGTATGCTGATTCTCAGCAGGGAAAGGGTTAGCTGTGCCTGGAGCCCCGGCCCTCAAGGCAGTGCAAGGTGGGTGGGGGGAGAGGGCTGGCAGCTGAACGTGACAAACAGACATCACGTTTCATCAGAAACAAAAGCTAAGAATAGGGTAGAGGTGGCAGTGGTGTGAGCTTTCTGTCACTCACTCACTTCTGTGCTCTTGGGATTTTTTTTTTTTTACAATGAGAATGCAGCCATGTTTACTGTGTTTGTATAAATAAAATAATTTAGAAGATAAACAATAGGAAAAAATTAGTCTTGGACTCCAAACTCTTCAAGGACTCCTCTCCTTTCAAAACTGTATCGTATGTAAGTCACTGCCCCACGATTATTTTGCGATGAGGAAGACATATCCCATATTTCACATGGGAGAGGAGGGAGTGGCCTGCACAATATTTCTGGCCTCTCGAGCTTTGCAAGGGGTTTCAAGTTTGACTGCCAAAGTGGCCCTTCAGTTCTGGGTCCCAGCACTGTGTGGGGAAGAGTGAAAGCATCTGTCTCTAGTGTAATTTAGAGAACTGAGCTGCAGGTGAAAAGCATGGAGTGGGAGTCTTTTCCCCCAAATGAGGTGGCTTTAGATTTTGTATTGCATGTTTCACTTTTGAAAATGGTTAACAAATTCCCAAAGTGAGCAGCCCATTTTATCAGGATGGTGGAGTGCATAGCACTCAGAAACCAGAGCTCTAGCTATTTTTTTTTTTAAGGTTTATCACCTCTGCAAAGTGGCATTTTCTGCAAAGAGGGAACAGGGATAGCAAAGAGTGTCGAAGACAAAACCCCATAGAAACTCTCTCTCGGACTCTGGGGTAATGGGGCCACTGACCTAAATAAGGGCAGAACTTCTCCAGTACAATGAGCTCACACTGCCAGGACGGGCTGAATTGAGGCCGCGACGTCCTCCGCTCACACTCCAGCCCCATGTGCATTCAAGCCCCAGACGACATGCAGGCTGCGGTCCAGAGACGGCCAGACCGCTGCAGACCCTCCCCAAAAGGGTTTCCTGACTCCAGGCACCTGGTTGAAGGCTGGGTGATAACAAGGCTAAATTCCTGGACGGAGACACTAACTAAGGAATAGGGTTTTATCATAAGAACCCCAAGAAATGAGCAGATCTCGTCAGGCTTCAGGGCTGGGTCAGAGAGAACAGTTCTTGGTAGACCATCCAAGAACAGCGCTGAGGCGAAATACAACGTGAGCCACATGTGCAATTTTCAGTTTTCTGAAAGCACAGTTTAAAAAGGTAAGACAGAATAGGTGGCATTAATTTTAATTTAACCCAATATATCCAAAATAGTCACATTCAACATGTATGCACATAATCAATATAAAAATTACTAATGAAATGCTTGACCTCCTTTTGGTGTGCTCTTCAAAATCCAGTGTGTGTTTTACCCTTAGCAGCATATCTCACTTCAAAGCCATCACATTTCAAGTGCCCAGGAGCCATTTGTGGCTCACGGCTGCTGTCTTGGACAGTGCAGGTCTAGAAGCTGTATCACTCAGCATCTTACAGAGTGAGGCTGAAAGTCTGCCGGGATGCTGTCTGGACCTGTGGGATCCCTGTAGCTTTTGGTGTAGGGTCCTCATAGCATTCTTCTGCTATTAAAAAGAAGCTTTCAACCTTAATAAGTTATAGATAATAATACTTTATATTTTCATAGGACTTTTCCATTACAGGATACGTTAGTATGCTCTCCTTTGCACCCCTAAAACTGTGAGAGAGGCCAGGCAGGTACCATTCCTTTGGAAAATGTTTATTAAGAGTCTACTGGGGGGCTTCCCTGGTGGCGCAGTGGTTGAGAGTCTGCCTGCCGATGCAGGGGACACGGGTTCGTGCCCCGGTCTGGGAAGATCCCACATGCCGCGGAGCGGCTAGGCCCGTGAGCCATGGCCGCTGAGCCTGCGTGTCTGGAGCCTGTGCTCCGCAACGGGAGAGGCCACAACAGTGACACGCCTGCGTACTTCAAAAAAAAAAAAAAAGAGTCTGTTGGGTGCTAGGTCCTGATTAGCAGACAGCTCCTGCCTTCTTGGAGCTCAGATTCCAGTGGAGGAGAAAAGCAAATCATGTGTGACTGTAGTTAGAACTGTAGTGGGTATGAGCAGGGGCTATGGAAACACAAGAGAAACACTTCTAATTCTGCCCAAGACGTCAGGGGAAGCACTTCAGAGGAGAGAAATTTGAGTAGAAAGATGGAGAATGACACCTTTGCTGGGCAGATAAATGGAGGTGAAGGGGAGACGTGTTCTGAACACGAACCATTAGGGTTAGAACTTCTGAACCTGGTATGTCCATTGTACAGCCCAGACAGTTCAGGTCACCTGCTCAAAATCCTACTGGGTGTTCATAGGAGATGGATCCCGGAGGAGTTTGAGTTAGCTAGGCCTAGAGCAGCTATTCATCTGGGAAAAGTGTACCTGGGCACGATCTTTAGGAAGGGAATAAGTGGTGGGAAGAGCCCTACCCTGAAACTTAATGATCAGGTGACCTCACTTCCAGGGTCCTTTCCTGCCGGCAGCTACCATTTTTTGTTTTGCGTTCTGACTTAAGAATATTTTGCATACAATTCTGTATTGTCGTTCAGTTAAAGTACAGTAAGGATGCATGCTTTAAGTGCTGTTTTCAGTGTTTCTATTGTAGTTACTGGGGAGTCTTGGGGGAGACATCACCATTTCTGGAAGTTTCCAGTCACAGATGAACTGACTGCTCATCTGGAGTTTCAGTGCAAGGATTTTAACCCAGACAGGAAGCTGGGTTCTTGCCTTTTGTACATACAAGGCCATTGGCCACCACTACGGCAGGACAGAGCGCCCACATGCCTGCCTGAGGCCTACTGCCCTCCAGGAATGGTGAGCCTCCTCTGCACTCAGCAGTTTTTATTTTTATCTCATCAGCGTGTTTCTGCTTTTAAAATGTGAATCCTAGTGACCTGAATGAGCTGTCTGCCTGGGCCTGGGCCAGCGGGACCAGGTTACTCCAGTTCAGAGGCGGCCCTGGGCTGGGGTGGCAGGGATGGGGTTCCCTGTGTGACTGGATGGAGTGGGGCAGGGAGCCAGAGTGGCCTGCCAGACTGACAAGCTCTCAAACTGGGAAAAGGTTACGCTTAAAGTAAAGCGGGCCCTGTATTCCTCCCTCCCTCATCCCTTTCATAGTAGCCCTTTGAAAAGAACAAGCAAAGTTTGCAGATTTCTGATGTTAATATTTAGAAGCATGAAATCAAGTGTGTGTACCCCTCCAAGCTTGGCTGTAGATGGAATTCAAGCCTGTTGGCTTTGGCGTTCACACACGTGAGGCTCTGCTGAGATTTCATCCATGCTGATGCATCAGAACAGCATGGTTTCATACTTAGAGCTTGAGCATGGGTGTGTGTGTGTGTGTGCGTGTGCGTGCGCGTGCACGTGTGCTCTTTCCCTGGGATTGAGGGGCGCTGCCCCAGGCTCTCAGGGGAAGGATAGGGTAGAGTTTTAGAAACAGGAAGGCAGACGGCCTGCCCGCCCCACCACTGCTGGCTCAGGAAACTGGCACAAATCAGAGAGAAGAAATATAATATTTGTGGGCCCCCTGTGCTGTACCAGGAACTGTGTTAAGTACTTTTCCTCTGTGGGCCCATGAGTCCCACACAGCTGCTCTGTGAGCTTATCATTATAGCAGCAGTTTTCCTTCCATAGGGCAGTGGTTCTCCAATTGTGGTACGCGGACCAGCAGTCTCACCTGGGAACTTGTTAGAAATGCAGATTCTCAGGCCACGCCCACGCTCTCCAGACTGAGGACTCTGGGGAGGGGCCGAGCTATCTGTGTTTTAACAAGCCCTCCAGGCAACCCTGAGGCACTCCAAAGCTGGGGAACCCCTACCCCAGAGGTGAAAAACGCAGACCCAGAGCTAATCTGGGCTCAAACCTCAGGCGTGTGCCTTGGGGCAAGTTGGGCAACCACTCTGCGCCTCAGTGTCCTCATTTGTAGATTGGGGGTGTGAATAATACCTGCTTCATGGGGCTGTGTGGGTTGCATTAGGGAATATATGGTAAAACTAGAGCGGTGCTGGCACGTGGTGAGCAGGCCCTAAGTGTTTGCTGTCACTCACTCAGTCAGCCAGCTTTGATCTCAGGTCTGCTGGACCCCAAAGCCATCTACTTAGAAACCTAATTGTACCAGCTGTCCCTTAGAAACCTAATTCAATTAGCTGTCACCACATCTCATTCTGCAAAAAAATGTAGGCTGCTCTGTAGGCCTAGACTAGCCAGGGGTTCTCCTCTCTCTCTGCCTGCTCCGGTTCCTTAGTAGGAGGTCCTTAACAGTAGGAGGAGAGAAGGATTTTTAAGGCCAAGGCCGAGTTTAGCATGTGTGTGCCTTTATTGATTAGTGTGTCTGTCTTGGATACACAAGGGGTTCTTTCCTCCCGCTGTTGCTGGTTGTCAGGCAGCTTGGTGGGGAATTCTGATCCTTTCCTGTTACCGGGTTTTAATGGAAGGCTGTTAGGAGTCACCGCGCAATGCGGTAGGTCAGAGAGCTGTGCGGGCCGCACACGTTCAGGGCGGAGTGGCTGGAGGCTGTGTGTGGCTCGTGGGCCTTGCCTGGCCCAGGAATTAACGTGCTGCTTGGCCTGGTGCTGTCTCTTTTGAGACTTGGGGAAGTGCTGTGGCCACAGGAAAGGGCTGGTTGAGAACCGGGATGTTCTGAATCCTGGCCAAATGTCTTTCCGTTTTACCATGATTAACAGGCGCTTTTAGCCCCATTTTGCAGCTATGGGAAGGGCTGCCATAACAAAGTACCACAGACGGGGCAACTTGAACAATAGAAATTTATTCCCTCGTGGTTCTGGGGACTAAAAGTCTGAGATCAAAGTGTCAGCAGAGTTGACTTCCGAGGCCCCTGTCTGTGGCTTGTAGATGACTGTCTTCTCTTCCTGTGTTTTCACATGGTCTTCCCTCTGCACGTAGCTGTGTCTAAATTTCCTCTTCTTCTTCTTTTTTTTTTTTTTTTTTTTGCGGTACGTGGGCCTCTCACTGTTGTGGCCTCTCCCGTTGCGGAGCACAGGCTCCGGACGCGCAGGCTCAGCGGCCATGGCTCACGGGCCCAGCCGCTCCGCGGCATGTGGGATCTTCCCGGACCGGGGCACGAACCCGTGTCCCCTGCATCGGCAGGCGGACTCTCAACCACTGCACCACCAGGGAAGCCCAAATTTCCTCTTCTTTTAAGGACCCCCATCATATTGTATCAGGGCCACCCTACTGGCCTCATTTTAACTTAACTACCTCTTTAAAGACCATTCTCTGATTACAGTCACATTCTGAAGTCCTGGGGGTTAGGACTTTAACATATGGATTTGGGTAGAGGTGGGACACAGTTCAACCCATGACGCCCTGCCTCGGACTATCCTCGTGGGTCTTTCAGAAGAGGGAATCCTGTGTGGCAGGTTGGCCCTGAGGTCACTGAGTTCACTGAGGGCAGAGAGGAGGGAGGCGGGAGTGGGGGTCGGACATCCGGTGGGCAGTGAAGGTTTCTCAAGCAGAGAGATAGCTGGAGGTGGAGAGGCGGGGCGGGGTGTGAGGGGAGTGGGGGGAGGGAGGACCCCAGTTTCAGGAGGTGGTTGCTTGTAATAGTGCAGGCAAGTGACAGCGAGGGTCCAGAAATACACGCTGGATCTTCCGGAAGAAAATTTTCCACACTTTTACTGGTAGATTTTTGAATGACTTGACTACGAGGAAAGGTAGACCAGTTTCTTGGATGAGAATACTGTATTTCGCAAAGATGACAGTTCTTCCAGAGTCAGTGCCTAGAGTATTTAATGATTCCAGTTAAATCCCAGTGGGCTTTTGGGAACACGACAGAATGATTCTAAGAGTCTTTTGAAAGAATAAAGAGCTGAAAATTGTCCAGACGGTTTTTCATGAGGGAGGGTAATGGAGTCTCCTCGAGTTTGTTGCCCACACCCTGTCCCGAGTGACCTTTTAAAAACATGAGTCAGGTCCCATCTGATGGTATCATCCTGTCGCACAGAACAGAATCCGCCTTCCTTACCGGGACCTGCAGGCCCTTTCGCCTCCTGAGCTCCAGCTACTCGGGCTTCCTCCTCGTCCTGGAGAACCCCCGGGCTCATGGCCGTCCTCACGCTCGCTGCTGCCTCTGTGCAGAATTGTTCTCTCTGGTCCAGACTGTCTCCTGCCTCACTCGTTCTTGTGATTCAGGTCTCTGCTCAAAAGGCACCTCAAAGCCTTCCTCGAACACCCTGTCTACACCACACTCTCTCCTGCCATTTACTCTCCTCTGCTTTTCTCTGGATTATACGCTTCACTTACAGTGAGGTGGTCTCCGACCCGCACTGCCTGGATTCATTGTCTGGCTTTGCCCCTTACTACTGTGTGGCTACCTGGGCGTCGATTTTCCTCGTCTGTAAAATGGGAATGTCACTGCCTATGTTACAGACTGTTGGGAGGATTAAATTTGACACGTAAAGTGCCCAACAGATCCTGGCACACAGAGTAGGCATTCAGTAAATGTTGTTGTTGTTACTTGTTCAACGTTCATTCCCCCACTAGAAAGGGAAGCAGACAGAGAAGTTCTTTGCCTGCTTCACTGGTGTGTCCTCAGTGCCCAGAACTGTGCCTCGCACACAGTAGGGGCTTGGTAGATATTTGTTGAGTGAATACGTGAAAGCATGATGGTAAAACATATAAATGCACTGTAATTAAAGTAGTGATTGGTATATGAGTAGAGGTGCAGATTAAAGGAACAGACTAATACCTCAAAAGCCAACCCTAGCTTTTCTGAGAATTTAAAATAGGATGATGGAGCATCAGAAATCAGTGGGGAGAAGGGATGGATTATTTATTAAGTGACCAATGCAAAATAATTACATCCTCTCTCACGGCATACGCCAAAATAAATTCCAATTTGACATTTCAAGCCAAACCACAAAAAAATAAGGAAATATATGGGAATATCTTATTTTCTAGGGAAGGGTTGGCTTTCTAAGCACAAAGCACTGGGGAAAATAAGAATAAAGAGCAGTAGATTGGGCTTCCCTGGTGGCACAGTGGTTGAGAGTCCGCCTGCTGATGCAGGGGACACGGGTTCGTGCCCCAGTCCGGGAGGATCCCACAGGCCGCAGAGCCACTGGGCCCGTGAGCCATGGCCGCTGAGCCTGCGCGTCCAGAGCCTGTGCTCCGCAGCGGGAGAGGCCACAGCAGTGAGAGGCCCGCGTACCGCAAAAAAAAAAAAAAAAAGAGCAGTGGATTGGACTGTCTTTACAAATTAACTTCTGTATATCATAAGCATTAGAAACAAAGTTTATAGTCAATGTAGAAGAATTGCCACATGTAACAGAAAAAAAGTCCTTTACTGTATAAATTGTTGCTTATGTAAATCTGTAAGGAAAAAACATTAATAGCTCAATAGAAAAATTAGCCAAAGGGAAGATATAGACCATGCACAAAAGAAATGCAAGCAGCCAAGTAATATGGGGGAAAATGTTTAACTTACTGGTAATCAAAGAAATGCAAAGTAAAATGAGATATCATTTTTTTCCTATCAGGTTACCCAGCAGGGGTTATATTGAGAAAGGCACTTTGCTAAATAGCTGGTGGGAGTATAGCTTGATAAAGCTTTTCCGGCTTTATCACAGTGTGAAGAGGCTTAACTATATACATACCTTTTCACCTAGTAAATCCAACTCTAAAAATGTAGCCTAAGGAAATAGGTAGAAATGCATCTGATATATGTGCAAAGATATTCATTATTCATAAATAATAAAAATGTGGAAAACATCTGCACATCCAGCAATAGAGGAAATAGTGAGTTGTGGTACACATACACAGGAAATATCATCCAGCCTTTAAAATTAATTTTTCTAAGATTATTTAATGTATCAGTTGTTAACCAGGGGCTTTTATTTGCATCATGCTCACTAATGTCCCGTTGGCCAAAGCAAGTCACGTGACCAAACGCTGACTCGGGGGAGCAGACCACAAAGAGGTGACTACTGATGCCCACCAGTGTAACAGTCTCCCATATATATTCATTACATGATTGCAGTTCCTAAACACAAGACACACAAAGACACATGCATATATGGAAATAGGACAGAATGTTATCAGTGGTTATTCTCTAATTTCTTATTCTGTGTACTTTCAAAAGTTCCCATAATAAGTATATATTTTATCATCATAAACAAAAGATATGTATTGAATTAAGAAAGTATGGACTTCCCTGGTGTCGCAGTGGTTAAGAATCCGCCTGCCCATGCAGGGGACACAGGTTCGAGCCCTGGTCTGGGAGGATCCCACATGCTGCGGAGCAATTAAGCCCGTGTGCCACAACTACTGAGCCTGTGCCCTAGAGCCCACAAGCCACAGCTACTAAAGCCCCCGTGCCTAGAGCCTGTGCTCCACAACAAGAGAAGCCACCGCAATGAGAAGCCCGTACACCACGACGAAGAGTAGCCCCTGCTGGCCACAGCTAGAGACAGCCTGCACGCAGCAACAAAGACCCAATGCAGCCAAAAATAATTAATTAATTAATTAATTAAAATTTTTCTAAAAAGAGAAGGTACGGCTCTGGGTTTGGAGAACTTAATATATGATAAAGGACAGATTCAGGAGATGGTTGGATGGGTAGAATTAATTGGTGTTTGTGGCCTTTTAGATGATGCATGAGGCTGAGAGCAGGTGGGTTCAAGAGTAATGTGGCTCAGGCCTTGACTGGACGGTGTCCAAGATGCAGGAAGGGGATGGGGGGCAGGTTTCCTTTAACGTGTTGAGTTTGAGGTCCCTCCGTGGCATTGTAGTTAGAATCCAGCAGCTAGTGGAAATACAGAGCTGGAGTTCAGAAGAGAAGTCGGGGTTGGAGAAGGAAATAGTTTTTGAATCACTGGTGGTCATTGTGAGAGAGAAAATATGATTGGATCCTTGAGTTCACCAACCTTTAAGGTCCTGGCAGAAGAAGTGCCAGGCCCCTTCCAAGCCCTGACACTGCTTCACTGTAGCTTCACTCAGTGCCTTCCCTGGCCCAGACCCGACACCACTACCCCCGCCCCATCCTACGTAGTCTCAGCACCTTGTCCTTCTCTTTTGGAGCGCTTGACATGTTTGCAATTAAGTGACCCCTTGTATAATTAATTGATCCACGGAGGTGCCCCCTACTGGATTGTCAGCTGTGTGAGAGCAGGGCAGGGTCTGTCTGGTCCACTGTTGTTAATCAGGGTTGTCTGGCACAGGTTTTCCAGGACGGTGAGTGAATGAAAGCACGTAGCAAGCAAACCAGAGAGGTAAACGGATAAGAAGGATTCAGAGAAGGTGTTGGGGGCCCAGGAGAGTTTCAGGAGAAGATTTTCAAGGAGAGAGCAGGCACCAGTGCCAGACAGAGGTGAGAGGTCGAGAAAGATCAATGGAGAAAGTTCTAGAGTAGGGGTACAAGCAGGTCCTGGGGGAAGGGAATGTGATCAGTTGTTCAAGAGCAAAGGTGGGCCGTTTGGTCTTGGAAAAGAGGATTGGAAGGTCTTCTGAGTGGAAGGATAATAAAGAGGGTGGGACAAACATGGTCGTCCCTCGGTATCCACGGGGCATACCCCGTGGTTCCAGGAGCGCCCATGGACACCAACACTCAGGGTTACTCAGGTCTCTCATATTAAATGGACTAGCACGATAAATACAGTTGGCTCTCTGTATCCACCGACACCAGCATTCTCCAAAGAGCCCTCCTCACCAAGTCTGGTCAGGGAAATCTTAGATGCGTACCACGTATAGTTGGCTGTGTTGAAATCTTCACGAAAGTGGCATTCTTAGCGATCATACCCTAATTCAGTGGTTCTCCAAGTATGGTTCCCAGTCTGGCAGCAGCTGCCTCTCTTGGGAACTTGTTAGAAATGCAAATTCCTATTTAAATAGAGGACCCTGGGGTGGGGCTCAGCAATCTGTTCTAACAGCACTCCAGGTGATGCTCACTAAAGCTTGAGAACCACTGCCCTAACTCCAAAAACACAAGCAAGTGTTTGTTGGAACTTAACTTGCTCCCCTGACATTTATGCAGGAGCCTCCAAGAGCGGGGATGTCTGTTTTCTTACCGCCTGCTTCCTGGAAGAGGTTTTGAAGTTGTCAGCTCCAAACCTCCTTTGGAATTCCCTGAGGTTGGAGAATTGGGCTAATAAAGTTAGAGACCCCTGTCTTGCAGAGGCTTCTTGCATGTTACGCGGTCAGCAGTTTCTGTTGGGATTCCGGGCAGCTTTCCTGGCCTGACTCTGAACACGAGTTTCTGAGCCGGCCGGTTCGGGGAGTGGGGAAGGGGGCGCCTCCTGGGCCTCCCTGAATTCGCTATTTTAAATTGAAGACAGTGAATGACCCGAGGGGTTACAGACTGGAGGATAAGGTTTCACACATGGCAGCTGGAATTCATAGCTGTGGTGTCTGGAGCCTGTAGCTTTGAAAACTTGGTGAGACGCTGTTGCTTAACAAAAACCAGCCCTGGCCCACCCTCGATCCTCACCTCGACTTGGCACCATGCTGGGTCACCAAGCTTCTAGTGCACCTTGGGGTTCCCTGGAGATGAAAGCTTTTGGTGGCCCTGACTGCTGCTGTTACTTTAAAGAAGATTGACTTAGCTGCAGCTCACAGTATGGACCCCCAGCAGCAAATGTTAATTGCTGGAGAGGTAGAGTGGGTTTTCTCCTCTTCGTAATTCAGAGGGACAGATATCCAGAGACCAGCCAGATCCCCACATATTAGAAGCCGACCCCAGAAACCAGGGGTTAAAATTTCCCAGATAACCAAGGCCGTCAGCAAAGAGGAAGTGCCCTTTTGCCTCTGCAGTGGGGTGCTCACTGGCCTTCTAAAAGCCTGTAGACACGATGTTTTGGGGGTCTTGCTGCCTGGGATTTGTGTTCCAGACTGTTCTGCGTTGTTGAACAGTGTTGTGGGTAGATTCTGGGGAGCTGGGACCAGCCCCGTCCCCCGTTGGGGCTATTCCTGGGTGAGAGGCAACAGCAGGTAAGTGCCTGCACTGTCCCTGGGGGCTCCCTCTCCCCATCCGGAAAACCTCTGGGCTTCCCTGCAGACCACAGACTTGTGTCCAGTCTAACTAAACTCTCATCTTGCACACTGTGAAGGTAAATCTTCCTCTGCTTCCAAAACCACAGGGAAGATGGGAGCCCTTGGTTCTGGTTCTAGTTTATTCACATGATTTTGAGCCAATGACTAAATCTTTCCAAATACTCTTTTTTCTCTCTCTCTCCCATGAGAGGGCTTTAATCATACTATTTCCAGCCAGTGGGCCTCTATGTAAAACTTTTGGGACAAAATATTGAAAGTAGTTATTTATCAAGAATATTTGGGAATCTAAAATTTTCTGTATACACTGTTCTGGTGTCTCCAGAGGATATCCAATTAACAAAGGAGAGGAGGGAGAGAGATGGTTCCAGAACTTCAGCTAAGTTACAGAGATCTGGTTGTTTACTGATTACCCTGTACAGGGCTGCTAAAGCTCTCATGGGCCTTCCAGTGTGACTCATAGGTGCTGGAAGACATTCCCCAGGACTGTCCCTGACCCCCGCACCATCATTCACTAGTTCTGATGAAAGAAGAGTTGAAAATGCCAATAAAATGTTCCATTTCTCTAGTGGTCAAATAGATGTAAACTTGAATAGCATAACAACACCTTTTCTACCTATTGGATGAGGGAGGATTTACAGAAATTAAGTCAGGGCAAGGGAGTAGGTTGTATAACTGCTGGTGGAAGTCTAAATCTGAAAAGCAGTTTTGCAGAATTTTTTAAATCTTAAAAATGCACATAGCCCTTGACCTCCTGGAAATTTTTTGTTTGAAACAAAGTTATGCAGAAAGTAGTATGTTCAGAGTTTTTCACCAAAATGATAATTAGAACAGTGAAAAATTAGAAACGGCCTTGATGTCCAACAAGGATTATTAATTATAGCATACATCTATATTTGTATCTATATCTATCTTCATTAAAATTACATAATACTTAATGACATGGAATCATGTCAATTAATAATAATGACAATAGTTTATAACTTAGTGGCAGTTTAAAAATAATAGAAACAGCATAAACATTATGATTCCAATTTTATAAACTATATGTATTCACTTTTTTTAAGTCTAAGAGGGTATAAATCAAGATGATAATGGTAATTCCTAGGTAGCAGAATTATGGTTAATGTTACTTTTCTCTCTCTCTTTTTTTTTTTTGGTATTTTCTAAAACTTCTGCAATAAATATGTGCTTTGTAAATTACTTCTTTTAAAACAATAAATAAAAGATTCCTGTGAAATATACCCCCGTAATTGCTGCTTTAAACAACTTCCTTCCCAGAACATCTAACTGGCTGGTTTGCATTACAAAAAGGGATGAACGTTTGCTTTTTACTGATTAATGAGGAGGCCATTGCCTCTGACAAAGCCCAGAAGTGAATTTCATCTGGCCTAAAAGGAAGAGAAACCTTGGCAAGAGGTGAAAGGTCAGAACTGAAAGCCAGATAAAGAATCTTGGCTGGAGTATTAAGCTGGAATCACAGACCCTGTATTGTGTCAGATAACTTTCTAATTTCCAGTATTTTCTGAGAGTGGAAATTTTTTTTTCTCTTGCACATTCAGTTAATCATTCTTGCTCTATCCCAGAAAAATGAAACAAGTAACTAAGTTCTGAAGACGGTGGCAATGGCAGTTGAAAGCAGCAGTAGTAAGCCTCACTGGGCACCAATGACACTCTGCCTGTTCCTAAGAGTTGGGTGATGGGCTGGAGGGGTCAAGAGCAGAGCTGGTCTCATTTCCTTTGGTTGTGCCCCCGGAGAGATCATTTTTACAGAGAACTGTGTGAAAATACCATTCTTCTTGGCTGAAAATATGTGATCAAATGTAAAGCTGAGCTTTAGAAATATTCACTTCACGGTGGCTCGACACGCTTAGGATGGAAACATTAGACGGTAGGAGAGGAGGGGGTGAGGATGAATGGCGACTTCGTCCAGGTTAGGAGGGGCTAAAGAAAGCGTTAAGAGAGCGCCAGAGAGGAAGGCCCTGGAGGAGAAGCATTGATCTGGGTCTGCAGAAGAGCTGTGGGGTGGAGTTTCACACCGGGGCCTGGACTCTGTAGGGAGCGGGTCAGTTGAAAATGAGAGGAAGAATGACTCTGAGGCCAGCCTTTGTGTGAAATATCAGAAACCAAACCACTGGGCTGCAGCATTACTTTGAAATGCATCGGTAACAAACAAACAAAAAATATGGATTGGTGGATGGTTAGGAAAAATGTGTGAGAAAGCAAATATGGGAAAATGCTAACGGTTGTGGAATGTGGGTGGTAAGTGTGTGTGGGGGTGTTCACTGCACAGTTCTCTAAACTCTCCGGAAGGTTTGAAAACAAAAATCATAGTTAAAATACTGGGAACAAAAAGAGCAACTAGATGGCAAAACCTAAACTTGTGACATTTACACAGAAAACAGGTAACATGGAATCCCACAGGAATCCCCAAATACAAAAAGGTGGGGAACAAAACCCCCCACCCCGAACCCTTAATTATTGACCTGAGAGCTGGCCAGCATGCATTGAAAAAAATGTGTGTGTGTGTGTGTGTGTGTGTGTGTGTTTTGCCTCCATTCCCACAGGATTTTTTTTTTTTTTTTTTTTTTTTTTTTTTTTTTTTTTTTTTTTGTGGTACGCGGGCCTCTCACTGTTGTGGCCTCTCCCGTTGCGGAGCACAGGCTCCGGACGCGCAGGCTCAGCAGCCATGGCTCACGGGCCCAGCCGCTCCGCGGCATATGGGATCCTCCCAGACCGGGGCACGAACCCGTATCCCCTGCATCGGCAGGCGGACTCTCAACCACTGCGCCACCAGGGAGGCCCCCACAGGATTTGATACACATAGAGAAACACCTACAAATGCAAAAGATGAAAATGTTGGAAGGAAGCCTAGTGAGTGGCAGGGGAAGATAGGGAACTAAGATAAGACAAGATCACCCCTGGAGACATACCCCACATGGTTCTGAACGAGTTGCTACAGGAAGACCACAGGAAAGCAAAGTGCAGAGGGGAACAGGGTCAGCTACAGTCCTCACCTTTTGCCGGGTGAGGTCATTCAGGAGGGAGACACAGTCCCCACTGTAGATACAAAAGTGCATTTGATCGGGTTGTTTCTTATACCTCCCCCAGTGAAAGCCAAGGAATACTGTAACCAAAAAGGGTTCAGGAAAAGCAGTTGGGGGAGGGTGGTGAAAAGTATTTCTTCCTGCAGGAAAAATTATCTTCTGATGATATTTGCAGCGTTTTCTGATTGTATTAGCCAGATGTCTCCTTCTTGTGTAAACATGTGTTGAAAAAAATTGAGGGGGAAGGCTCAAGTTCCAAAAAGTCCCCAATTCACTTGGATTAGAGAGATGAATGGTACCAACTTAAAAGCCCCCTTGGTTTAGGGACGTCTGGACCTATGTCATCATAACCACTTGGATTAAAAATGATCAACAAGAACCTCATCCAAGGTCTAAGGCTTCATCTCTTACCAGTTGGATGTGACACTGGGGAGGAAGTTTGTAATGGAATCAGGAGGTACCAGCCAGAACCCTGAGCCCAGCTTTGAATGACCACTTTGCTTTTGCTTAGTGAGATTAAAGATTTTGTTTTGTTCATTGCTCTATCTCTGGTGGCCAGAACCATGCCTGGCCCACAGTGAGTACTCAGTAAATATTTGTTGAATGAATAAAAAGCAGTGAGTCCTTTTAAATCGTACAGACCAGGGTTCAGTTCCCTCAATTCCTAGCTCTTGTGTGGGCCTTGCACAAGGCACAAAACCACTCTGAAGCTGTAAAATAGGAGTTGAAATCCATGCCTCTTCAGTTGAGATCAAAATATCCCAAAGCCAGGAGTAAGAAAAGCTAATTTTGTAGCATCCAAATTCCTGAATGCTCTTTAGCTTTGGAATCTGCAGTTTTTTACAGCTGTGTCGGGGAGGAAAAACTTTGAGGTGTGAGTGAAATAACATAATGAGGCCTTAGCAGAGCACCTGACATCTGGAAAACACTTGGGTAACAGCATCCTCTCTCTCCCCTTCATTGGTTCTGTCCACATTGCTGTCTGTTCCTGTGTCTTTTCTTCCAAATTTCCCAGGACTAAAGTCACCCAGTCTACTATAGTTTTCTCTCCTGCAGTTAAACCATGCTGTTAACTTCCTAATGGGCTTTCCTGTGGGGCCTCAGACCTCAGATGAGGCCAAATGTTTTAGCCTTTTAAAAAGTGGCATGAAATAGGCAGTTTGCTGCTGAAAAAGAACACTGTGGGTTGGAAGAGCCTTTCCCAGTCTCCACCGGGAGCCACCCTCCCCTGCACTGTCCGGCTGTCTGGCATTGGGTCTGATCATCTTCAGCTGTTTTTCAGTTCAAGTCGAGGCTTCCTCGCCTCTGGCAATTCCAGTGGTTTGTGCTTGGGGAGATTTCCAGAGGGTGCCGTCCTGATTCCACACAGAGGGGCTTCCTGAGAGCAGAGGGTCTGGGATGCCTGCCAGGTAACTCAGGAGCCTGGAGGCCTGAAGCCCGGAAGGTTGAGGGGCCGGACCTGCCTCAGGGAAACAGATTCCCTTTGGGAGACTTTTCCTCACACGCAGGGTGCAGAGCCCTGCAGTTTGAGGAGGAGCCAGTCTTTCCATCTGCTGAACAAGCCAGTTGCTAAAAACAGGAGACCAGACATCATCCTGCCCTGCAGAGACGCTGTCTCTGGAAGCACCTGGTTGTTCTGAAACCGTCTTCCTGTTCATCAGAAAAACACAGGCTCCACCCTGGGTCCAGGTGCCGTGTGGCTTGCAGTTCCTCCTGATTCCTTCCTGATACACCTATGATGACACAGAAAAGTAACAACAGGCTGCCAGAAACCAAGAAGGATTGACAAATGCCAGGATCTTGGAAGCATCAGCTGATGGTGGTGAGAAGACAGAGCTGGACCGCGGGGCTCTGTCCAGGATGTAGCTCATGCTGTGAAGGTTCATGAAGAGGAACCACACCCCACACCCCTGAGAAAGGTCAGAAGGTACTATAGTTTATACCTTCTCTATTGTTTAGTTCCTGACTCTTGTACTTGAAGCAAATTCCAGCTGATGGGCCTCTTTTTTTTTTTTTTTTTTTCCTACTCTCAGCTACAGGCCTCAGAGGTGGGCTTTTGTAAATCCATCTCTCTCTCTCTTTCTCTCTTTTTTTTCCCCCCTGTATCCATGTAGAGAAAGAAAGCATGGGAATAAAATCAGATGGGAAATAGGGGAAACTGGCATGATTTCAGTGCATCCCAGTAAGTCTGCTCCCCCAAAGCAAGGTGCTTTAAGAAGCTCTGGGAGCTGTGCATGCTGGAAACTAGAGCACTTTCTGTCTTGAGTTGATTCAGTCTCTGAGGAGGAGATGAACTTTGCTAGAGCAAGGGTCCTGAATCACTGGCAGCTGTGCCTTTGCCCTGTCCCCTCCCATCGTGGGTACAAGAAGGAGATACATCCTTTATGAAGGTGGACAGAAAATGGAACCACTGCCAATCTACTCATAACGTCTGTTGAAATTTCATCATGGGTCTGGGCACACTTTTTCCTTATTCAAGGATGAATAAAGACAAAAAAGACTGCGTGGAAAAGTCCTGCAAGACAAGGTAAAGGCAATGGCTTCTAAAGACCCAGAAGCAGTGTCTACTTTTAGAAAATCACCTACAACAGGCTGCAGAAGAGAATTTTGGGGAAATGTGTGGCATCCTCAGTATACTACAAAAAGACATGGCCTCCCTGGAACAGGAACAGAAAAATGTAAGGAAAAGATGGGTTGATGTGAAAAGGCAACAGAAAGAAAAAAAAGATATGGATTAAATGAAGAAAGGTTTTGAGGAAATAAAATCCAGCAGCAGAGCTTAAATCCAAATTAGCAGGAGTATAGAAGAGTATTAATGTGTGGGAAGCTGAATAATGCCCCTGCCCACAAAGATATCCTAATCTCTGGAATCTGTGAACACTACTTTACATGACAAAAAACGACTTTGCAGATGTGATTAAGTTGAGGATCTTGAGAGATGGAGAGGTTATCCTGGATTATCCTCGTAGACCCTAAATGCAATCACAAGTGTTCTTGTGAGAGATAGGCAGAGGGAAATTTGATGATAAAAGAGAAGGCACTGTGACCACAGAGGCAGAGATTGGAACGATGTGACCAAAAGCCAAGGAATGCTGGCAGCCACCAGAAGCTGGAAGAGGCAGAGAATGGATTCTCCTCTAGGGCCTCCAGAAGGAGTACGGCTGTTCTGATAACTTCATTTCGGCCCAGTGATACTGATTTTAGACTTCAAGCCTCCAGAACTGTGAGAGAGTAAATTTCTGTGGTGGGAAGTCACCGCGTTTGTGATAATTTGCTAGAGCAGTCACAGAATACTAATACAAATGCTATGGGAAATCAAACCAGTGATGTGGGTTCAGGAAAAAGAAACTATTCTGGAAAATACAAGAAAGAGAAAGAGAGACAAGGTTTAGACGTGGAAGATGGAACTGACAGCCCACATTCAGCTTATTGGTGTTGGTGATTATTGGGATCAGTGCCCAGGCATCAGATACTTCCCTGAGCTGAGGAGAGACTGTGTATAAATGTAAAGAGCTCATTAACCATATTCTGAACAAACTCAGGGGAAAGAGGCCCACATCGGGGCATACCCGGGGGAAAATACAGAATAACAAGGATAAAGGGGAGAAAAAAAAAAAAAAAAACATTTCACAAGTGCCCAAACAGAGAAAAGAGTAATAAAAATCAAGCTGACTTTCGATCTGTTCTCTATAACAAAGAGTCTGTGTCTACTGAACCTGTCAGATTAGGCCACAGGGAGTTTTTGTTTGTTTGTTTGTTTTTAAGTTCAGATATATTCATGCCTATCTGGGTTGGGAATCTGAAACATTAAAAGTTCTTTTGATTATCAAGTACGTTTGCCAAACCATCTATAAAGTTTTGGGGATTATGTTGTAACCCAGCTACTTTATACTTGACTGAGATGTCTTCTGTGTATGAAGCCCATCAGAAAGACCTTCTCAGACATTCAAGGGCTTGGGAAAATAAGCATGTTCCTTTCTTTAAAATGTAAAGATATGTTGCAGAAGCAGAAGTGGTAAAGCAGAATAGAGCTCAAGAATAGGTAGCCTAGGCACTGTAATCAGTAAACCTAGGGAGCAGTTTAAATTATTATTATTATAAGTCTGGCGATCAAACAAATACAAATGTCAAAAATTGTTCTTAAAATAAGCTATAGAATGGAAAGACAGCAGTATGCCTGTATTCTGGGTCTACACCCTGGAGTGTTAACAGAGATCAAAAAGGGAAGAGGAGGTAAAAGTGTGTTACATTGATTGTCTGAAATAGTGTTGGTAACAAAAAAAGTTTTTTCCTTTATTATTCTAATCTTCAGAGAAGTGTTAATGGCTAAAGAAAGACTCTGAATAGTATTGGTACCAATATCTGCCATTTTGGGAGGTTTACTCTCAGCTAACCAACATGCTACAAACTTTACCTTCATCATCTCTACTCAAGGCCCCAGGTGTAGATGCCAGATCCTTTCCCTCCCACCCACTGTTGTTAAGGTTCCTTAAGATCCTGCACCAGTAGGTGGTACAGCTTGAACCCCAGGCCGACCGACTCCAGAGCTCTTCCCTATCCCCTAATATGAAAAACTTACAGGTAAACACTGGGAGATCCAGAAACAAGTTCTGGGACTACCCAAACACTGGGGAATAGAAAAGGAAAACTCATCATAAAGGAGACCAAAAAAATGTATCAATAGTTTGTTTGTTTGTTTATTTTTGGCTGTGTTGGGTCTTCGCTGCTGTGCACAGGCTTTCTCTAGTTGTGGTGAGCGGGGGCTACTCTTCATTGCAGTGTGCGGGCTTCTTATTGCAGTGGCTTCTCTTGTTGCGGAGCATGGGCTCTAAGCACGTGGGCTTCAGTAGTTGTGGCACGTGGGCTTCAGTAGTTGTGGCTCACGGGCTCTAGAGCGCAGGCTTAGTAGTTGTGGCACCTGGGCTTAGTTGCTCCGCAGCATGTGGGATCTTCCTGGACCAGGGCTCGAACCCATGTCCCCTGCATTGGCAGGCGGACTCTCAACCACTGTGCCACCAGGGCAGTCCCTGAATAGATTTTTAAAAGCAGGAAAGGTACAGGGTACTTTCTCTAACCACAGTGGACTTAGAATTATAGAAAATACAAAATTATAAAATTTAAAACCCAAATACTTAGAGAAAAGCACAATCCAAATACTGTGGAGTCCAATAAGAGACCAAATCTGCAACTGCAGAATAGATGGAAAGTTACAAGAAGGCTAAATAAGGAAATTTGAAGCAAGGACAAATACTTACCTAGAGAAAAATTCATGGCTTTATATATAAGAAATCATTTAAATAAATGAATATGCCACTTAAGAAGGCAAGCAGAGAGGCTAACGAAAACAGTGGGAAGTTGGAGAAAGGAATTAATGAAGATAAATGTTGACCTTAATTAATTAAAAAAAAATAGTAGGCTTGATAAATCCTGTTGCTGATTTTCTCAGAAGACCAACAAAGTAGGCTGATTTCTCACAAATCTAATTTTTTAAATGAGAAAAAATACCTATACACATTAATGAGGAAGGGGGCATGACCACAGAAGCAGAAGTTGTTTTTAAGTTAAAAATGATTACTAGTACAATTCTGTGCTCAAAATTAGATAATCTGAATGGATTGAACAATCTTCTAAGAAATTTCCAAGAAATGGAAATTACTGTAATTGATTCAAGCAGTTGAAAACCTGAGTAGAACAAAAACCACGGGACTGTCATCAGAGTAGTTTCCTGCCCACTGTTTTGCAAACTAGTTCTTGCAAACCTGCCAAGAAGAGTTACCCAAGCTAAATTCTATGTAGACTGTTCTGGTGCTAATGTAATAATTCAGCACTTGGCTTTGGAGAGGAACAACGAGATGCAAGCATGTTTGGCAGTGATGGGATGAAATGCTGTAGAGGACGCATGTGAGAAGAACCCTGCCTTCCCTGGGAGCCGGTCCTTTCTTCCCAGGTGTGCGCCCACCTGCATCCAGAGTCTGATGCCCCGCTATGTTTTCCCAACCCTGAGCCATTGGTGGAAGACAATAAAGCATTAGGGGAAATGAGTCTGAACCTAACACCCATGGCATCTTCTAAAATTTGGTGATCAAAAGAGAGAAGTCTTGGGGCTTCCCTGGTGGCGCAGTGGTTGAGAGTCCGCCTGCCGATGCAGGGGACATGGGTTCGTGCCTCGGTCCGGGAAGATCCCACATGCTGCGGAGCGGCTGGGCCTGTGAGCCATGGCCGCTGAGCCTGCGCATCCGGAGCCTGTGCTCCGCAACGGGAGAGGCCACAACAGTGAGAGGCCCGCGTACCGCAAAAAAAAAAAAAAAAAGAGAAGTCTGAGAAGTCTTCCTTACTTTGCTCAGGGGAAGGTAATGTGGAGCCTTCCTTGAGAAGGAGACTTGTTCAGACAACTGCATTGACACGGTTGCTGAATTTGAATTTTGTGAAATCTCATAAGTCCCCCCACCCAGGGGCACGTGAGTAGAGAGTGGCCATTGCCGGTGGCCACTGGCCCCGCCTTCAATTCTACCTTCTCTCCATTCTCTCCCCTTGGCCCCCTTCTTCCTTGTTGGAACGCTGCCTGTCCCACTCCCCCAGTTTTATCCTGTTGTCACTAACCCTAGTCTCCTGCTGAAGGTGCATGTGGAAACCCTGCTCCCTTCACTGGCCTGGCTGCCAGGCCTGGGGACAGTTTGGGCTGGTGCACTGGGCACAGAGCTTGTGTCCCCAAGAATTTCACGCTCCTTCCCCTTTTTTCCTTCAGAAGAGGTTGTGGAAATACTGTATTACAAAACAAAATCACCCCGGCATCGTTTAGGACTCTCTTGACCTTTACTTTTCCCCAAATCATTGCAAATGGTGATTATGCTCTTGGAGAAAAGCTGGATCCTCTGATGATACCGTATGGGGAGGGGGAGGGGGAGGGGAGGGGAGGGGAGGGGAGGGGTGGTGGGAGCAAGAGAGAAGGAGGAAGAGGAGGGAAGGAGCCTTGAGAGGGGTCATTGTCTGCACTTCAATAATTCCACGCACTTGATAAGATGAGGACCTCTCGGCTTTGCCTTCTGCCCCTGGGCATCGTGCCGGGGGGCTTGCCACCCTACCTCTTCTACCTCGGGTTTAATCTCATTATTTCCCCTTCTCCGCCTCTCATCCGTCCACTCCTCACCCACTGAAACCTGGCTTCTCTCTACCACCTCCTGAAACTTCCCTCTCCCAGATCACCAGCCCCAACTTCCCTGGCGTTCCTCAGAATCAGAGCCATTGCCCCCCTTCCCGCGCCCGACTTCTTGCATCACCCTCTCCCCTTGGCTCCTGGGCCATGTGCTCTGGGTTTTCCCTCCACCTTCCTGGCGGTTCTTTTTTTTTTTTTTTTTTTTTTTTTTTTTTTTTGCAGTACGCGGGCCTCTCACTGTTGTGGCCTCTCCCGTTGCGGAGCACAGGCTCCGGATGCGCAGGCTCAGTGGCCATGGCTCACGGGCCCAGCTCCTCCACAGCATGTGGGATCTTCCCGGACCGGGACATGAACCCCTGTCCCCTGCATCGGCAGGCGGACTCTCATCCACTGCACCACCAGGGAAGCCCATGGCGGTTCTTTCTCTGTTTCCCTGACAGGCCCTGTTCCTCTGCCTGCCTCTTTAGAGAGTAAATCTTTTTTTTTTTTTTTAAATAAATTTATTTATTTTTGGCCGCGTTGGGTCTTTGTTGCTGCGCGCGGGCTTTCTCTAGTTGCGGCGAGCGGGGGCTACCCTTCGTTGCAGTGCGCGGGCTTCTCATTGCGGTGGCTTCTCTTGTTGTGGAGCGCGGGCTCTAGGCGCACGGGCTTCAGTAGTTGTGGCTCGCGGGCTCTAGAGCACAGGCTCGGTAGTTGTGGCGCATGGGTTTCGTTGCTCCGCGGCACGTGGGATCTTCCCGGACCAGGGCTCGAACCCGTGTCCCCTGTACTGGCAGGCGGATTCTTAACCACTGTGCCACGAGGGAAGTCCTCTGCCTGCCTCTTAAGTGGCAATGGCCCTTGGTCTTCTGTGCCTCTGCACAGTCTCCTGGGCTCTGGACGTGGACATCAGGAGCACTGTCCTCGTGCTCCTGGTGTCCACACCGAGAGCCCAGAACTTGCTGAGGGACAGCCAGCTGCTGTTCACATCCCACTGAGAGATCCCACAGGCCCCAAAGTCAGTGTGTCCAAGACATAACTCTTCATCAACAACCCAAGTAGATGGTCCCTTCAGCCCCCAGTTTCACAGGCCGGGAGGTGCGAGGATATTTCCCTCACATCCCCCATATCTGTTTCTTCATCAGGTCCTGCCAGCTCCCGACCTGTCTGGAATTAGCTCAGTGCCTTTTCCCTGCACCAGCCTCCATCATCTCTTCCCGGGACCCATCTCAGGTCTTGTTGCCTCCACTCTTGTCCTCCATGCCTCCCCACCCCCATCCCTTCTCCACCTCAGAGCCATTTTTACACCTTTACTGGGCATCTTCTGTGTCCCGGGCCCTCTACCACACCACAGCCCTAGATCATCGGTGGCCACTCCTTAATATGGCTTAAAAACCCTCTAAGAGGCCTGGCCCGGCTGGCTCCTGCAGAATAATCTTTCAGCACCTGCACCACGCCCCAGGCACCCTGTGTTCCCTGGTTGGCGTGCAGTGCCTGCGGGGGCCCTGCCTGACCTCCCACCTCGTTCCTTTGCTCATGCTGTTCCTGCCACCCCACCTCTCTGCCTTGTAAGCCCGTGGGTGTCAGCTTAGCAGTCACTTCCCAGGAAGCCTCCCAGCTTTATTATGCTCTTGCAAAGGGCCTCAAAGCACCCCGAGTTTGCCTCTAGAGAGAACTCCTCACGTGGCTGATGTATTAGTTACCTGGTTCCCCCCTTACACTCAGAAGTTTGAAGGCAGAGGCTGCGTTGTATCATTGTATTGTTGTACATCATCGTATCCTCAGCATCCAATAGTGCCTGGTATATAATACATATCCCTTAAATATCTTATCTGCACAGTGAATGTGTGGCTCCATTGTATCACACCCTTTCTGCATTTATTGAAATCTGCTGTATCTCATGCACTACACTATAATAAATGCAGTGGAAACTCAAAGTGCCAGAATCCTCAGAGAAAGGGAGCGAGAGTGAATTCTTGATTCTGGTGCCCTGTAGCTCATAAGCTGTTCTGGAAGCGTGAGTTTCTGTGTAGTTGGGAGTTTACTCTTTAAGTGCTTTTGCTACACATTTTATCTGCCTTTTCAGGGGTCACTGAGGATCGTTCAGAGTCTGCAGCTCTAAGCCACCCCCAGGCTGCAGGGGTGCCCTCCGTCTTGTCTCTTTAACTTTGCTGCTTTTCTTCCCTGCTGTCAGTGTCTGCCTGGCACCTTGCCCATCACCACTTCAAATTACATTACAGACCTCACTGTGCCAGCCACTGTCCAGCTGAATAAGACATCTGCCCTCAAGCGCCTCACCTCCTTGTAGCTTACTTAGCAAACATTAATTGCATGCATTCTAGGTCCTTCTAAGTGTTGCCCATCTTGACTTCAGAACTTGGCCTTGAAATGGCCATTTTTCTAAATAATTCACGGCTGTCAGCTGCTTTTGTGTGATTTGCCTCTCTTCTCAAAGTCAAGTGTGAAAAAGAAATTGCAGCTCCCATCTGATGGGAGGGAGCCCTGCTGTTTTCAGAGGTTGCTGACCAAGCACCAGGCCACCCGAGAGACATGCCCTGTTTAGCTCATCTCTGCTGGCCCACATTGGAACCCAGGAGAGTCTCAGAGAGACATACCTCCCTGGGCTTGTGCCCTAGCAGCATCCTAGCCCCTGTGAGCCCTTTGAGGGCAGGGACCATATCGCATTCATCTTTGTTTTCCTGGTGCCTGGTGCCAGTATATATTTGTGGAATTAGCAAAAGGACAGAAAGAGGGAAGGAAGGAGGGAGAAATGGAGAAAGGAAAGGAGGGAAGGGGGAGCAAAGTCAAAACTGAGAGATGAGATTCCCTTCCAGGGTAAGAAGTTAGAGGTGTCGAACGGAGGATTTGGGAAATGGGCTCATTGCGTCTTCGTGTGTGTGAAATTTCCTCCCAGGGAGTATCTGATGTGCTAGAAGAATCTGATACCATCAATACTGAAATAAATACTCCAGACTTGAAGAGTTTCCAATAAGTTAAGAACTAACAGTAGGTTAGCTATATAACAGGAAACATCTCGAATACTCTTAAAGATTATAGCTCTAAGGAGGAAAAAAACACAACTTCCTGAAGAAATCCAATGTTATGAGCAGCTGTTGCAGTAACTCTGATTAACATGTATTGTTTCCATTTTGAAACTCAAACCATCTAGATTTGAGTGTCCTATCCTCTTTTCTCCATCTTTTCCATCTTTTCTCCTTTGTGTCGCTGGGTTTTAGTAGTGTGAAAAGGTTTCTATTTTTTTCCTGCCCCTACCCAATACATGAATCCTATTTGGTATTGGTTTTAGAGCAGAAGTTAAATTGGTTGAATCTCACATGTCAACTTCAGTAGATTGGTTGTGGTTCACTGCAGAGTTCAGAAAGATTCTGAAGCTGTATCTAAGTTAAAAGGGGGTGAGTTCCGTGGAAAGAGGTGAAGAGGATTGGAGAGTGTACATGCCAAGTATTTGCCATTCCCGTTCAAGAGGAAAGTAAACTGGTGAGAGCAGGGACTAACATCCTTCAGGTTTTGACTAAGAAGCGTCAACTGAAGTTGTTCTAATTTCGTCTTCATTCAATGCCTCAAACTGTTGGTTTTCAGATCATGTTCTACAGTCGTTTGAATGTAGTATCTTTGTGAATAGGGAGGAGAGAGTTGAGTGTATTAACAGTGTTTAAACCTTTTCTCTAACCTGTCAATATCTGATACCTGATCCTAAACTGGACTTCATGACCATAGAGAAGGGCAGGAATGAGAGACTATTAAAAAAATTCCTCCAGTAAAAATATTTTCCAGTGGTTATTTCAGAAGTAGTTTAAGCTTCTGAAACTTGAGCTACAACTGGAGTCTCCTTAGCCTATAACTTGCTGTCCAAATTGATAACCTGGAATCTAGAGGTGTGCATTGGGAATCAGAGTGCACTGAGAAGTAGCCAATAGCTTTGACCTGCCACCAGACATCCTGGCAAACATTTCTACAAATGCACGTAGCACCGTTCACCCTGGGGAAAACACACACAGTCATCTCACTGGAGGCCTTCCTTTTCAGGTGGAGGAACTGAGGCTTGCCAGTGATTTTAGCTGTCCACACTGATAGCGACTTGGCCTCTAAGCCCCTGGGCCCTGCCTGGCGGCCAGTAAATATTCCTGACTGTCCTTCCTGTGTCAGTTATAGGCACTGCAGATGTAGTGAGAAGACCCTTGAGCTCCCAGCGTCAAAGAGTTTCCAGTGCTGGTTGGGAGGAAACAGACAAAAGCACCCTAACAAATGTATTAAGGTACCAGTAAGTGCACTGAAAAAAAAACCCCCCAAAAACGAACCTGGTGACCAGGGATGCTGCTTAGAAGAGGCAGCAATTTGCACTTAGACTGAAATGATGCAATGGGATGCAGTCGGTGTTGTCAAGATCTTGGGGAAGACTGTTCCAAGCCAGAGATACAACAAAAGAAAACCAGTCCAAGAGACGAAGGAAAGTCAGTGATTGGAGCAGAGGGAATGCCCAGGGTCCTGTCCATTAGCCCTGATGCCTGCTAAATTGTTGTTGGTAGTGGTGGTGGTTTCTTATAGGCCTTGAAAACCTTTATTGCACTTGCTGAAGTTGCTTTAAAGTAAACCTTTGCATTTGGTTGGACAGTGCTTGCTTAGCTGTGCAGAGAGATTATGAAGAATTCTGTAGATGGAGGTGAATCTTATCATGGGCATAACCCCTTTTGATGGAGGTGTGTGGTACAGATGGGGCCCATTTCTGCTCCAGAGAACCTGTGCAGGTTGGCAGGGACACAGTGACCAGCGACCACAAGCAGATTAGCTGGGTGGGGAAGGAGCACGATGACACCATCGACAACTGACCCACCCCTAAACGGTCTTGCTGAGCTCCTGCTTCCTCCTGTGTGCTGGCCTGTCCAGCCTTGGACGCCTGCTCACTGCATCCGCAAACACTTCAAAAGCAATTTGTCACAAAGGGAAAATACCTCCCCTGTAAAACCTGCTCCCACGTCTGAATTCCCTCACTTCAGCTGCTGGCTGCAGTCTGGACTCTGGCCCCTAAACTGGAAACTGATGAGTTGTGTACACACTCGAGCCCTTTCTCTCCCCTTGGTGCCTTTGCCCCCGCTGTCTCCCTGCGGGTCACCTTTCTCCCCAGTCCCCTCCCCTGGCAAGGCTAACCTGGTCCTTCCTGCAGGAAGCCACCTCTGACCTTGGCCGGGCTGGGCTCCCTCTGTGCCCCAGACAGTCCACTCGGCACCCTACTGGTCCTCTTCTGCTCTGACTGTGGCCTCCGAGAGGCTGTGAGCTCCTCGTGGGCAGGGAGCAGGTCATAGTCATCAGGTGCCCTCGACTACCTGCACACAGTAGGGCTCAATCCGTGTACGGTAACAAATGAGCAGCTGATCAGGCCCTCTTCATGAGGAGTGATTTTAGCTATTTGTTTGTTCTCATCAAAGGGACATCAAGGGAAGATTAATGCTGAACATGGGCAACTATTCTTTATATTCCTCTGAATTTATTCAGGTTGCTTACATAAGCAACTATCAATTACTTTTAGAAATTTTTGTGGTGAAATGTACATAACATAAAATTTACTATTTCAATCATTAGTAAGTATACAATTCAGTGACATTAAGTATATTCACATTGTTGTGCCACCATCACCACCATCTACAGAATTTTTTCCCACACAGAAACTCCATACCCGTTAAATAATAACTCCCCATTCCTCCCTCCCAAAGACCCTGACAACCACTATTCTACTATCTGTCTCTTTGGGTTTGACTAGTCTAAGGACTTCAAATAAGTGGAGTCATATAATATTTGTCCTTCTGTGTCTGGCTTATTTCATTTAGCATAATGCCTTCAAGGTTCCTCTGTGTCGTAGCATGTGCCAGAAGTTCCTTCTTTTTTTGTTTTTGTATTTGTTTTTTGTAGTAGGCGGGCCTCTCACTGTTGTGGCCTCTCCCGTTGCGGAGCACAGGCTCCGGACACGCAGGCTCAGCGGCCATGGCTCACGGGCCCAGCCGCTCCACGGCATGTGGGATCTTCCCGGACCAGGGCACGAACCCGTGTCCCCTGCATCGGCAGGCGGACTGTCAACCTCTGCGCCACCAGGGAAGCCCCAGAAGTTCCTTCTTTTTAAGGCTGAATAATATTTCATCATATATAAAATGTGTACCATATTTTGTTTATCCATTCATACACTGATGGACATTTAAGTTGTTTTCACCTTTTGGCTCTTGCAAAAATTCTGCCATGAACATGGGTGTGCAAATAACTGTTTGAGTCCCTGTTTTCAACTCTTCTGGGTATATGCCTGGAAGTGGAATTGCTGGATCATATGGTAAAATCACTTTTACAACTTAGAAACATTTTTAATAGTTCTGAAATGGTCATTTCAGTTCAAACCAAAGGTTACCTTGAGGTGGGAGGTGATGCAGAAATGCAGGCTAAAATTTCAGACTTTTGTTCCTGTGACTTGTCTGATGCTTGGTGATAGAAAATGTTTTGTTTTCAAGTGTGGTTTTAATTTTTTCTTACAGCATCAAGCTGCTAGCTGTGCAAGAACTACTCGACAGAGAGGCCCTGGAAAAGGTAAATATTTTGTTCCTCTTACCCCAGATTTACAAACTTAGAGCAGAGTGCCACACACAGGAAAAACTCAACTCCCTGTCACCAGAGACAGCACTTATAGCAGAGTTGGTCTGTTATTTTGTGTTCTTAACAGTCAGTGAACCTTGCAAAATTTTAATCAAAACGCCCCACATTGCTCATAGGCCATTAACACTTGCAAACTCTTCCTTGCTTGGCTCTTTCAGAGCTGAGTGAAAGCAGAGGCTCGCCCTGCTGTGGGCCAAGCTCTGGAGCAGGCTTTCTGTGCCTGGAAATACCGCACACCGGACGCTGCCCACATGCCAGATGCTGTGCTTCCCTCCATCTCTGCTTGTGTGTGTTCTTATCTGGGCTTATGGATGGTAGAATTGAGGCAAAGAGGTTAGGGAACTTGCCAGAGGAAAATTACCTAAGTGGCAGAGTAGGGATTTGAGCCCCATAGTTTCATTTCCAAAACCAATGCTTTTTCTGTTTAATAGGCTAGTTCATGAGTTTGAGCCCCTGCGGGGACTACTTCTGAGGAGTGGGAAACTCCCTCCCACCTAAGCCCTGGAAGGAGCTATCCAGTGTGTCTCGGTTTTCTACGTTCAAGTCAAGTACTCAGCTGGGGATCTTTTGCCAGTTATGGGTTCAAGTTCTGTGTGGTGGGCTCCAAAAAGCAGGCTGGGCAGGTGCCGAGGAGGCCCAAGTGCCACCCCACGGGCCTCCCAGCTCATACCAAGCTGCTCCCCTGGGTGGCTCAGGACTCTTCCCCAGTATGTGGCTATGGGCATTAATTCGAATCAATAAGGTTAACATAGAAGAAAATGGTTAGAGAGATAAGCACCCAAACAATATTATCTTATTTATAGAATTTAAAATGTTTGGATTAGTGGTCCATCTGCTGGTTGGCACTAAAGCAAATAAAGTCTTCAAGCACCAAGCTGTGGGGTGGGGGGGAGGCGTCTGAGCTCTGGCTCTGAATTTAACATCCCTCCAGCCTCATTGGTATCACAGGTAGAGCAAGGGTGGGGCTGCCTGCCTGACCTCAGAGAGGTGACATGAGAACCAAATGAGTCGGTGCAGTGGATGGGCTTTCTAAATGCCAAAGCCCTCCACTCATATTAATTCTTAATTACTCATTGTCATTCTTTAATCCAGCCATGAAAACATACTAAGTCCAGGTTATTATATATGAAGATTCTTTGTATGTTTTTGAAACTTTTAAAAAGTTACTCCTCCAAAACCAATTCTCTTCTCAGTGTTCACTACAGGTAATTGTTTTACTCCTCAAGTCTCATCCACCCTAACCCGTTAAAGAACCACAAGGAAAGATCTTTGTGGACCGTAGAGCTTTGCTACTCAAAGTGCGGTCTGCGGACCAGCAGCATCGTAAGCTTGTTAGAAACGCAGAATCTCAGCCCCTACCCAGACCTCCTGATTCAGTTTGCATTCTCACAAGACCCCAGGTGATTCTTGTGCACCAAAGTCCAAGAAGTTCTCCCTGAGGAGTAACATTTACTGTCACCATCACTGCTGTTGACTAGTCCATCTTCACAGAGAATCTCTGAGGTGTCAGCTTTTTGCTTTTGTGTCCAATCAAGCTCCTTTTATTCACACCAAAAGTGAAGTAAACACCGTAAGTCTATTTTTAAGAACCCAGTTTTTTTGTTTTCTTCGTTTTTTTTTTTTTCCATTCTTTTTAATTGAAGTATAGTTGACTTACAGTGTTGTGTTAGTTTCAGGTGTACAGCAAAATGATTCAGTTATTCATATATAGATACCTCTTCTTTTTCAAACTTTTCCATTATAGGTTATACAAGATATTGAATATAGTTCCCTGTGCTATACAGTAGGTCCTTGTTGATTATCTATTTTATATATAGCAGTGTGTATCTATTAATCCCAAACTCCTAATTTATCCATCCCCCTCTTCCACTTTGGTAACCATATGTCTGTGAGTCTGTTTCTGTTTTATAGATAAGTTAATTTGTACCATTTTTTAGATTCCACATATAAGTGATACCGTATGATATTTGGTAAGAACCCAGATTTTATCTTTAGTTTGCCTGCTTCTTCCTTTCATTAAGAAAATAGTCTCATTTAACTTAATAGGTAGAGCCAGCAAGAATGACCTCAGTTAAACACACATCCTGCAAACCTCACACCTCTTTAACTGTCTTGGCAGCTGGGCTTCAAATGGCACCGTGCTTTCGGGTTTTGCAATTACTGAACTCCTGAGGTCCCACCACGTTAGGACTGGTCACTTCTAGACAGATGGTCTTTCTCTTATAAGAGGGAAGCTATTCTGAAGGGGTCATTTCCCTCACGGCTACTTGCAGGTTAAACCTGACCAGTAAAATATTTAAATTATGTAAAACATAATATAAAAGGCTAAAAAGCAGCAGCAGTGTTTTGGAGTCTCCTAGACAGTAAGACTTCTAGTGCTTTTTCTCCCTAATATTAGACATTGTTATTATGATCTTAGCGTTTTAGTTAAAAATTAGCAGCCATTTGCCTGACTTGTACTTTCCTTGGCTTTAGGTAGAGAGCCTGTCCATTTTTGGAAATGCCAAGGCTTTCTGGGTTTCTGCAGTGCACAGAGTCTGTTGTAGAAGAGCCAGGGTCCCCTCCCAACCTCGCCTCTGTTTGGCTGTTGGACCTGGCAGAGGGCCTCCCTCGGATGCCTGGGCCCCTTTCGTTACCCATAAAACTGCTTTCTATTCCTTCTGTGGTGCCTTCCTCCTCTAAAAGTCATGGGTTTCACAGTTGATTCTTGATCACACTGTGAAGAGGGGAAAATTCTCCTTTTCATGCTCTGTTTTCTAGATTTTTCTCTGCTCCTTGGTCCAGTGATCCTTACTGGTTTGGGGGCTTCTGTGTTTCATCTGCAGGGAGAGGAGAATGGTGAACACCTGCCCAGTGAACCCCATACGTAGATCAGTAGAGTCCCAGTTTTTACCTCTTCAAATGCTCTTTGTTTTAATTCAGGTGCCATTGATTGGGGTGGAGACTGGGGACACCTGGAAGGTCAAGTGTCTGAATGTCTCTTCTCCACCAACGCCACATAAAGCCATTTCCCAGACAAGTGACAGTGATTTGTCATTTATTAAAATAATGTTATAAAGCATACAATTAATAATTGCTTCTTTTTCTAAAATCTGTTAGAACCTTGAGAAGATGGCTTATTATGCATAAATGTCAGGATATGTGACATTTCCTTGACAAAGTGTTTTGGATTTGATGTGCTTTTTTGATCAGATATCTATTAGACACCAAGAGCAAAGGCTTGCTCTGAGACAGATGCCATCCTATTCTCTCTGTTCTCTGTACTTTAAGAGCAGGACGCTTTTGTTTTTCTGAACTTAAGTCACATAGGCTTGTTTCCCAGGCTTTATAAACAGACCCCATCTAATGCCTTTAAACGCGGCATTGCATGAAAGGAAATAAAAATATTGGTACAGCTTGATTTAGTAAGATCATTTTTCAATGACCCTTTCAAACAGCTTCCTGCAAAGCTGCAAACAATAGTTTGGCCGTTCCCTCCAGCTGGAGGTCACCCTCTCCCTGGAAGGGCCAGAGGGCAGAGCACCGACTGACCCCACCCGAGACCCAAGCCTGCCTGAAGAGCTGCCTGTGTGAGCCGGGCCTCCTAGAGGCTCAGGACGCCCAACTCATGGCCATCGCCAGTCCTACCCCTACCTCCGCCCACCCCCATTTGCAAAATTGTCTAGGACAAAATGCCTGCAGGTCTTCATGCCTGCTGCTGCTAGATATTTTTCCTAGAATCTCAGCTTCGAAGTCCCACTCTTAGTCTAGTTTTCCTACAGGTGGAGCAGATGGTCTCTAAGGCCTCTTGGTGCTTTCATGTGAGATAAAGCGTATACGTTTCACCAGCGAGCCTGAGACTAGAAATACTGAACTTGACGTTTGCACACGGTGGCTAGTCAGGGACTCTTCCAGCTGAACCCTAGTGGTGGGCAACATTGGAATTAGAAGTTAGTAGCTTCCTGGGGATTTTCAGAAGGAAATAGGAGGTAAATAATTGTCACATAGAAGTGCACGAATAACCTAAGGATGCCAAGTGCTTGTATCTGTAACTGGTGGTGGTATGTTCTAAACATACACACATGCATATACATAAGCTCTAGCTCTGTTATTACACGCTTTTGGAGTGTTTTTCACTGTGATTTGGACTTCATGTTAATTTAGTGTGTGCAACAATTGAGTGCTTATGCTGTCCTAAATCGCACTACATACTAAGGGAGATAAAGTTATAAAAATACATTTGGGGCTTCCCTGGTGGTGCAATGGTTAAGAAATCACCTGCCAATGCAGGGGACACGGGTTTGATCCCTGGTCTGGGAAGATCCCACATGCTGCGGAGCAACTAAGCCCATGCGCCACAACTACTGAACCTGTGCTCTAGAGCCCGCGAGCCACAACTCCTGAGCCCATGTGCCACAACTACTGAAGCCTGCATGCCTAGAGCCTGTGCTCCGCAACAAGGGAAGCCACCGCAATGAGAAGACCGTGCACCACAACGGAGAGTAGCCCCCGCTCGCCACAACTAGAGAAAGCCCGTGTGCAGCAACGAAGACCCAATGCAGCAAAAGATAAATTAATTAATTAAATAAATTTATATATAAAAAATATACATTTGAATGGCATATGTGGAATAATACCAGAATGTCAGAGCTCAGGGAATCCAACCCTGTCATTTGTCATTTTGCAGACAGGACACAGACCAGAGGTGTTGAAGTGTCCTCCTCGTCCAGGGCCCATAACAGTTGTGTTGGTAGTCTACCATCAACCCTGGTGGACTCAGCTCCGTTCCAGGGCTCCCTTCAGTACAGCCGCTGCCTGTCTTCCATGGTCTTGTTTATCCTGGGCATCAGCTTTAGCAGACTTTGCTGGTGCTGCTGTCGCTGCATATTTCAGGGCTGGGAGCAGATGCAGAGGGTTGGTCCCTGGCCCAGGTGATGGAGAACTGAAACCCAGGTTTTCTAATCCTTGTGGTGAAACAGACACAGGCTTGTGGTGTTTGTCTCCATGAGCTCCCCTTGGCCCAGCAGGGGAGACAGAGAACGTGGGCTGGGGGTTAGAGGAGGAGGGCAGTCAGAGGTTCAGGGCTCGGGATGTGGACACTGTCAGGGAGCTTCTGAGAGCAGAGGACCTCTCAGAGGTGTGAGGGCGTCAGAGGGTCCAGGGGCCTGGGAAGGAAGGTGATGAGAAACGTGCAGGAGGGTAGAGAACACGCAGCAGACTCGCCCTTCGTAGGCTCTGTGTCAAAATGAATTGCTTCAGGAATCTTAACATAAAATACACCTTTTACAAAACAGTACTCTGTTTTGATTTTAAAATATCAGAATGAGATTCTTCAGCTCCCTGGGTTTATTTTTCTCCCAGGCCTAGTCCTTCACATAGAGCTTAATTTGAATGCCATCTTGAGTGGTCAGTATTCATGTATCTGTTAGATTTTTTTTTAAGTGGATTGAGCCAGATCCGTGTCTAATCATGATTAAATTCATTGTAGTCATGTTCCTGGCTAAATCCCTTCCAGCAGGCAGCTTGCTACCTTCCTTGAAGGGCTAGTGAGCAGAAATGGGGGCCCCTGTGGAGCTCAGGCTCCCCCCGTTCACTGTGTGGAGTCTGGCTGAGGCCCGCAGGGGCCCCCACAGCCAGCCGCTCACCAGCTCCACTTTGCAAACTGCACACTTGGGCCCTGACCCCGTTCTGGAAAGGGCTCTCCGCTGGGCTACACCGCAAGCACCTCAGCTGTCAGAAAATGGAGCATCTTGGTGAATTATGGGCCAGGCTTCACGGTTCATTTTCAAAAAGGGAAGAAGATGCATTTTCTCCTATTCTTTTAAAACCATCACAAGATACCATGTATATTGAGGGGCTCCTGGTACCTTTCTCTGATTACGAAGAGCTTTTATTTGAAGTGAGCAAAAAGTAGAGTCTCAAAATAGGACTTTTAAATTCCTTTTAGCTTTATTAGCTATCAAAGGTCAGCAAATTAAACAATGAGGGATCATTTTAAATGTACTATTACGTTGGCAAAGGTTTTTTTTTTTTTTAAGAAGATGTTGGGGGTAGGAGTTTATTTAATTTATTTATTTTTGCTGCGTTGGGTCTTCGTTTCTGTGCAAGGGCTTTCTCTAGTTGCGGCAAGCAGGGGCCACTCTTCATCGCGGTGTGTGGGCCTCTCACTATCGCGGCCTCTCTTGTTGCGGAGCACAGGCTCCAGAGGCGCAGGCTCAGTAGTTGTGGCTCACGGGCCTAGTTGCTCCGTGGCATGTGGGATCCTCCCAGACCAGGGCTCAAACCCGTGTCCCCTGCATTAGCAGGCAGATTCTCAACCACTGTGCCACCAGGGAAGCCCGGCAAAGGTTTTTAAACAATGATATGTAATGTTGAAGTTGTGATAACTCCAGTGTCCCCATTCATTGGGGAGGGTAGTGACAAGGCACTATTCTTTTGAAGTTCTGGGGTGGTGTATTTCATTAGCCTTTGAGATGCCCCTACCCTGTGACCAAGGTAGATTCCTAGGAGTGTATTTAAGGAATGATCCATAAATATGTGGAAAAGGCATTTGACAGCATGCTTTATAATTATGAATCCTTGCAGGCAGTTCACTGCTCAGTAGGAAGGGTGGGTTTAAACAGTCTGTGGTAGGTCTGCCCATGGGCTGGTGTATGTGGCCATTAAAAATGATAATCATTTAGCCTTGTAGAAATTTGATATAATGTTTACAAAAAGGAGGATAAGCAGTTGTACCTGCTGTAATTACAACTATGTAAAAATATATGTATTCATTCTTTCAACCAATATTTATTAAGTACTTGTGTCAGGCTTTGTACTAGGCTGGGAGACACCTACAGCTGTGATCAAGATGATTATCTTTCCTACTCTCATGTAGCTCACATAATTGGTGAGGAAAATGTTAATAAGTACACAAACACTTATTTAAATACAATAGTGTTAAGCAATGCCCCCCAAAACACCAAAACAAAATCAGGTCATGGTTGGGGGCACCTAATGTTCTCGTAGCATCCAAGGAAATATGAAAAGAACAAAACATAATTAGGTAATTCTTTTTTCCTTTTAAGTTTCCTTTATCATTCATTTAATATTCCTGGAATCAACTTTTGAAGATCCCGTAAGACCTCCAGCTATGGCTGGAGGAGCCAGGGGGAAGGAACAAGGTGGATGGCAGGGAATCTGGAGGATGGGGCTGTGCACCAAGACAGAAGTGCCCTCTGAGTGCCCGGGAGTCCTGCACAGGAGGGTCTTTCTACATCAGAGCAAATGATGATGGGCCCTCCAGTCAAATCTGGTGATAGCTAGTTTTTTTTTTTTTTTTTTTTTTTTTTTTTGCGGTACGCAGGCCTCTCACTGTTGTGGCCTCTCCCGTTGCGGAGCACAGGCTCTGGATGCGCAGGCTCAGCGGCCATGGCTCACGGGCCCAGCCGCTCCACGGCATATGGGATCCTCCCAGACCGGGGCACGAACCCGTATCCCCTGCATCAGCAGGCGGACTCTCAACCACTGCGCCACCAGGGAGGCCCATAGCTAGTTTTTAAACATCAAGTTTTATTAATATGCCGATGCATCCATTCATTTATTCACTGTCTGTGGCTGCTGTCACATTTCAATGTCAGCGTTAAGTAGTTGTGACAGAAAAGGTATAACCCACAAAACTCTGAATATTTATTATTTGGACCTTTGCCGAAAGTTTGCCAACTCCTGTTCTAGATCAGTGGTGCTTGGCTGCTGACCTCTGAAGTATCAGGTGAGAGCTGTACGACCCCATCCAGAAAAATGCACTTACGAACCTATACATGCGGTTGAATTTACATATTCTTGAAGCTTCCCCGTGGAGGCCTTCAGGGTCATACTTCTGGGCCCTGGTGTAGGTAGGACTCATTTCTCTACCCCAGAAATGCTGAAATATCTTCTCTCATTACAAAATGGTAGCCTACTAAGGAAATGTTTCTCAGAGTGGGACGGCTCACCCTTCCCAGGGAGGCATAGTGCCCAGGGTCTGCAGGGAGGGTCCTTCATGTGGTTAGAGGCCAGTCAGATTTTAGATGAGACTGCATCCCATTGGCACAGAAATAGCATCCCTTTGGTTACCTTTTCGTGATTTATGGTTTGATCCTATATTGGTTATTCTAAGGAGATTATCTGGTTCATAGAGTACCTGTGATCCCATTCTTCACCCCTTTCTTTCTAGCATCATTTTCTTCACTGGTAACTTGAGACATATTTAGGTCTCCTGAAATCTGAAATGTGTTCCTACTGTCCTACTTTCCTCTTTGCTACTGTCCTATTTCTCTTCTTTCATGTACTCATAGTTATCTTGAATGTAAATTCCCACCCTACACAACAAACCTTCATCTCCTCTCAGCTGTGCTTAACCCTTAGGAGCCTAGCCCCTGTCCCAGTTAATCTAATAAATCATAGCTTACCCTAGCCAACTTCTAACCCAAAGCATTTTTATTGAAAATATTTTTTGCTTTCTATTGAAAAGTATTATGAAATAATTTTATATAGAACTTAAAATTTGTATATGCAATTATCCATTTTCTTGTAATTTCTGGGTACCTATTTCTGGTTTTATACTGCATCCATAATGATTTTATGTTAAAAAAACATTAAAAAAATTTTTGAACCCATTTAGACACAAATAGGAGTGGGAAAAGGAAAGAAATCATTCTAGAGCTTGTCTTATCTAGGTGAGCTGTACTGCTTGGGGAGTCTGAATCAACTTCTGTCTTCTACCTGTGATGGTTGTCCTTGGGGACACTCTCCTTGATGGTTCCATTACTTTGTCTTCATACTCTAAAAGCTTCATTACTTCTTAGTCTCCTAATTGATTCTGGACTTATAGAGGAAAAGAAGAGAAATCTTATAATAGCCATATGGATTGCAAACTCAGGCAGAGGCCAAAGCAAGACCTATAACAAAAGCAGAAACATCATTTCATTCAGGTTTGAAAGTCAAGGGGACCTTGAAAAATCACCCCTCTCCATCTTTTGCTAAGAATCATTTTATCATCAACTAGAGAGAATTTGGCTGGCATCTTCTGGTGGCTCATAAATGGTGGGCTGGTTTTGTGAACTTGTCTAACCTATGATTTAAACATAATGTGTTCATGTTAATATTTTTCTTGTGCTGACTCTCCCCTTGAGACACCCTCTTTCCTCTTTGAGAGGGCATCTGGAGGTTCCACTCTTGGTAATGCCAGAGTAGCTTGTATCAGAATAACCTTTCCTCAAATAGCAATTATAAACTCTGGGTAAAGTGCAAACAACTATTTGAAGGCACTTAAGAGAAACCACAAACTGGAGAGATGTCAGCCCTCAAAAGAAGGAACTAGCCCTGGGTGAGTTCCACATCTATATGGCTTTTCCCCTGATGGCATTCCCCAGTCTGTGTGGGCAGCTAGAGCTCAGGCAGGTTTGGGGGATGTCATGAGTCTTCTCTCTCTTTTTCTCTTGGTCAGTCTATCTAAAGGTTTCTCATTTTTGTGCTGAGCTTTTCAAAGAACTTTCAGTTTCATTGATTTTTCTCTATTGTTTTTTATTCCCTATTTCATTCACTTCTGCTCTAATCTTTATTGTTTCTTTCCTTCTCCTTGGTTTCTGGGTTGTTTTGGGTCTCCTTGCTTTTTCCATGCTCTTAAACTGGAAGCTTAGGTTATTGATTTGAGATCTTTCTTCTTTATTAGGAATCTACAGCTATAAATTTCTCCCTAAGCATTGCTTTAGATGACTCCCATAAGTTTTGGTATGTCGCATCTTCATTTTCATTCATCTCACAGTTTTTGTTTTAGATTTCCCTTGTGATTTCTTCTTTGACCCATTGTTTATTTGCAAGTGTGTTGTTTAATTTCCATTTATTTATGAATTTCCCACCAATTTTTTTTGTTGTTGATTTCTAATTTCACTCCATTACATTGTCATCAGAGAAGATACTTTACTTGACTTCAGTCCTTTTAAATGTATTTAGGCTTATTTTGTGGTCTACTGTGTGGTCTATTCTGGAGACTATTTCATGTGACTTGAGAAGAATGTGTGTTTTGCTGTCGTTGGGGTGAGTGTTTTGTGACTGTCTGTAGATCTATTTGGTTTATGTGGTTGTTTAAGTCTTTCAGTTCCTGTTGATCAGTTTAGTTCTATCCATTATTGAAAATGGGGTATTGAAGTCTCCAGCTATTGTTGAATTGTCTGTTCCTTCCTTCAATTCTGACAGTTGTTCTTTTATGTATTTTGGGGCTCTGTTATTAGGTGCATATATATGTATAATGGTTATGTCTTTCTGATTGATTGACCCTTTTATTATTATAAAATCTCTTGTCATCTCTAGTAACAGTTTTTGTTTTGAAGACTATTTTTGTGATACTAGTATAGCCATTCCAGCTTCCTTATGATTGCTGTTTGTATGATGTAACTTTTTCAGTCTTTTTACTTTCAACCTACATGTATCTTTGAATCTTAAATTTATCTCCTCTACACAGCCTGTAGTTGGATATTGTTTTTTGCTCAGTTTGACAGTCTCTGCCTTTTGATTGGGTTGTTTAATCCATTCACATTCAATGTTATTATTGATATAGTTGAGTTTACATCTGCCATGTTACTTTTTGTTTTCTATGCCTTATGTCTGTTTTGTTCCTCCTTTTCTCTTTCACTGCTTTCTTTTACACTAAGTGAATATTTTCTGAAGTAGCATTTTAATTTCCTTAATGATATTTTTTGCTGTGCTTTTTGAGTTATATTCTTAGTGGTTGCTCCAGAGTTTACCATGTACATCTTAATTTATCAGATTTATACTAACTTAATTCCAATGAGATGTAGAAACATTACTCCTATGTAGCTCTATTCCCTCTTCCCCCTTTTTGTGCTATTGTTACACATATTACATCTAACTATGCTACAGACCCAACTATATATTCTTATGATCATTACTTTATATACTTTTATGTCTTTTAAAGAAGGTGAGAGAAGGGAGGAGAACAAGTATATTTTAGAGAGTTAACTACATTAACCTTCTTATTTACCATTTCTGATTTTCTTCATATGTTCCTGTGGATTCCAGTTACCATTTGGCATCATTTTCTTATTTTAGCTCATCTTTACTCCTACCCAGGTCCTTTGTGGTGGTCAGCTATATTATATTTCTATATGTTATAGACCCAACAATACAGCTGTATACATGTATTAATATTCATACAATATGAATAAAGGAGAAGAAATATGTATTCATACTGTCTTTTATAATTATATAATTACCTTTACTGGTTCTTTTCATTTTTTTCATGAGGATTTGAGTTGGTCTGGGGTCACTTGCTTTCAGCCTGAAGAACTTTCTTTGGTATTTCTTATAAGGAAGATCTGCTAGGAACAAATTCTCTCTTTTTTTTTGTCTGGGAATGTATTTCGTCTTCATTTTTGAAAGATGGTTTTTCTGGATATGATTCTTCATTGACAGTACTTTGAATATGTCATTCTACTGCCTTCTGGCCTTCATTGTTTCAGATGAAAATTTAGCTGCTAATCTTATTAGAAACAAGTGAATTTTGAAAGCTGGCTATATTCCTAGACACCACATTTACTGAAGGGGTATTTTATTTTGGGGGTTTCTGAAAAGTGGCTCTTACTCAGTGTCCCAAAGCTGGTTCAGATTTAGTGACACAATTTCATTTGTTTGAGGAGACTTCTAAGGCATTATCTACATAAAGTCCAACAAAACATTTCACTTGGTTTTGGCAAAGAGAAAAATGAAAAGTAGACAGCATTTTGATATTCTAGTAAGACCAAAGACTTTGTACTAAGAAATATCTGAGTTTAATTCTCAAATTATAGGTTATGAAATCAATTGAGTAAATTACAACCATCATTTGTTTCATTGTATATGTATATGGATGGATTGATGGATGTATGAGTGGGTGGCTGGATGGATGAATGGATAGGTGGATGGGTGGATAGATGGATACAGACATACCTACACAGTTGGCAGGCAGACACATGGATAGAATATACCAGATTGACATATAAAAATTTATTTATTGCTATGAGTCATGGTCAGAAATGCTTGAAAACTACCATTCTAGACCATTTCTTGGCTTGAAAGAGAGGAAGACAGCATGCTCTGGGGTATTTTTCCAGCACTGGAAAGGCTCTGCTTACCTTCGGGTATATCCTAAGCACTTTTCCCTCCTGCCTTGTTAGTCTCTTAACTCTTTTTTGCTTTTGAACAGTAAGAAAATATGCCCAACTCATTGCATTACCCCCAAAATTGTTGCATGTAGCCATCACCTTATACAAACACTCACACAGCCATGATGACAGGAGTTATATGCAATTTCCTGTCTTATTTGGTCCACCCTAAAATGCTTCTCTTATCAGGAAATGCTAACAATGAGTTAGTACAGAGAGAACTTTCAATTCACTGTTTTAGAGAATTCTGAGACTTTTTGTGAATGATTCATTCACTCATTTCTTGAGAGCATGACTTTGTATTCAGCAAAGTTCAGGCTACTTTATAATTTTAAATGAAACGGAAGGGCAGGCAGGTGAAACTATTTGGCTCAGTTGCTAAAAGCATTTATGCTGGATGTTCTCATTAGGTAAAATTATCCTGATTGAGTTGGTCATTAAGGCTTGCTTTGCCAGAATTAATTCAGTGGAGAGATCTATCAGATTGTTAACTACCTACTTAGAATGAGTAATTCCTACAGCTGATAAAGTATTTTTTGTTAACCTTTGGGAGGCACTGAAATGGTGAGTTTGGGCCTTAACAAGACTCCAAACTTCTGGGAAAACATCCAACCCACTTTTAGAGATTTTGATCTATCTTTGCAGAAATTCAGAACAGTATACTGACAGCCCTTATGAGCATAATCCAAGACCCCTTTCTAGATCCTAGACTTGGTTTCCCCAGTGCACTCTGTACCGCCACCCCATTCCTTCTCTTGCCCTCTCTGTCCCCCCTAACCCTTGTCCACGAAATGCAGGCTTATTTTCACATGCAGAGTTAATTAGGTTGGAAGAAGCCAGCCAGGGAAAACAAAGCAGCTCCCCATATATGAGTTAGTGTAAAATTACCTGCCCTCCTAGTTAGCAGTTAGTGGCTTCCTACACAAGTGGCCAGTCAAGAGATTTCATGACTCTGTAGAATCACTGTTGTGTCACAGAGCATCTTCCTGTTGTGTCCAGCTCTAGGGATCCAGAGGGATGAGAAGTACCCAGGACTAAAACAAGATCCCCAGCATTTACAAGCCAAAGGGCTGAACCTGGAAGGGAAGGTGACAAGTTCTGGGTTTTTGCCTGAATTCCCAACATTTGCACCAGCTCCGAGGTTGAGTGGGGATGGGGGCATTAGAGCCTTTTCCCCCTTGATTAGGAAATCATGAGACTGTAGTTTTACGTTATTGCTAATCTTCTCTGTCAGGCATGCTTTGTCTCCCTCCCTCTCTCCATCTGGCTGAAACCTCTACTTAGAAAATAAATTGCTGCGTATCGATTGTTCATTTTGTTTCTCATCACCCAGATGTCCTTGTTATGCACTTAGCTTGCTTGGCTATATTTGTGAACAAGAGGGGAAGAAGTAATAAGTATTTCTAGCCTTCATGTTAGGATGTGGGAGGGACTTTTTTTATGTTGTTTTTGGTGCTTAATTTATTTAACAACAACAGTGAAATCACCTTTTATTTATGAAAAACAAAGAAGTGTGTGTGTCTGCTTACACATCTTCTACATGGACAAAGTTCAAGCCAATTAATTGGTATTTATACTATGACTTTCTAGAAAAGTGAAATGTCTAGAAAATGTGGAAGCAGAGAGAAAAGTTAAAACATCTAAAATTACTACTTGGTCTCTGTAATTTTCATTTCAATCCTTCCTTTGTATGGTTACCAGAGTAACCCTCCTAAAATGCAAGTCTGATCCTATCACTGCCCTCCTTGTAGTTGCTTCAGCTGGAAGCTGCATGCTATAATGGGAACACGGACATGGATTTGGGTCCTGGCTCAGCCATTTGCCCTACATTATCCCCTCCAGCCCTACATCTCTCATTTCTTGAGCAAGGAGAATGCCTCCCTCACAGAGCCGTGGTGTGGGTCACGTCACACAGCATGTGTAAAGAGCCAGCAGTGGTACTTGGCTCATGGCAAGTGTTCTAGTAAAGAGGACACCGGGGTTACAACCCATTAATATGGAGTCATCCTTGTGCCTGCAGGACACTGTCATGACGTCCATGTGGCCCCATCTGGTTGCAGCTTGATCTTTGGGACACTCCCCTCTGTCCTGTTTGCTTTCACTCCACCCACTCCCAGTTATTTGGAAGGAGCCTGAAAAGCCTGTGAAACTAACATCAGACAGTTTGGCTATTTTTAACTGCCTCTGGCCAAAAACTGCCTCATGGGAAGGGAGGTTGACTGAAAGATAGTTTGGGGATTTGGCTTTTCATTCTTCCCATTTGCACACAAAAAAATGAGAACCAAGGGATCTCAGGACATTCTCCAAAATGAGGATGCTATTTTCATGAACTACCACCTATAGTTCCTGCTGCCATAAAGTGTCTGGGAGTGAAAAATTGCAGGTCTTTCTATCCCTGCCTGCCCACATAGGAAAGAACAATCAAATCTATGTGGTTTGCCGTGAAATAAAATAGGAAATGTGCAGGCTTTAGAGACTAGGATTTGACATAATGCAATTCAAAATAAAGTAAGTCATGAATCTGTAATACTTTCACCCACAGCTTTGAAGTCTTTATGATTATTGCTGCTGAGGATGACAGGCTGCATAAACACCATTTAGAATATAGCTGGAGGCTGGAGTTTTATAAGAAAAATGGCAACCAGAGCAATTTCCCTGAATGGTCCATAAGTACTGATTCTGTTTAATGTGACAGTTCCTAAATAACTCTGCATTCTTCACAGAAACACGTATGGGCAGTGCTGGAGCCTTGCCGTTTAGAGTGAGTCTAAGAGTGAACTAGTCTTCAGTGTTTACGGATCGAGAAAATATCTCTCTGGGGTTTTAAAAAAATAGGTGGGTGTTCGTGTGGGAGGGTTGGGGTTGGGGAGCTGATGTGAACTGCCGGCTTTGTTCTGCTCCTCCATTATTTCCTTTGGATTTAAGTACCTACATAATCGTTTCCCACTCTTTTGTGTCAGCTTTCTCTCTCCCTGTCCCTACCCTTTCTGTTGCTCACGGGTAAAAATGCTCTATCAGTTGTACTGTGGGATGGTTTGTTGGGGTTTAGAGACCATCTGTCCTCCATCTATACCTGTCTTACTCATTCTCTGAGCTTGTTTACCTGAAAATGTCAAAGGGGGAAGAAGACTCTAGAAAAGGAAGAACTACGGTTGGCTAAATCAACACGGTTTGTCTTAGGCAATGTTCTTATCATCTTGGGGCAGATGCCTTTTTGCTTTACAAGTAAAATGTTGTAACATGTATGGTTGACATTTCCTGTCGAGTTTTTGGTTCAGCGTGTCAGTAGGAAGTACCAAATGAAACCCTGTGTCCTCCACCTGTATTGTTGGCGTGTTTCTCCAGCGAGGTAAAAGCATTAGCATCTATGGAACGGCATGTTTGGTGCAAGCCATGGCATGGCCATCCCAGCGTTTCTGCTCTAACTTGTGGGACATCACTCTGCCTGCAGCTCTCCTATGCTCTTCTAAAATAGCCACAAAATCCTCCAAAACGCTTTGCTATTTTCAGACCTGCTCTCACTTAGAATAATTAGTTTCCAGCATTACTCACAAGTTTAGTGTCTAATTTGGACAAGGGGTTTATTTTATTTGCCCTAAAACTGTCTTTTTAAGCTTCAGAGAGCCTATATTCCAAGAATTACCGGCCTCTGCATATCTCTCCCTCTGCATTATCTATCCATGTGGAGAGAAGGCTGGAATCACCCTGTCTAGAGGTGGCCTCCCCAGGGCTGTGGCCCTGCTTCCCTGCTTCCCACCTGATCTAGGGCTCCGTGAGGGACAGCCCGACTTCACAGCTGTACCTAGAATAGCACGTGGCATTTGTTGAATGAAAGAGTGGTTTCTCTGCTCTATCTTAAACATCTAGTCCATTGCCCAAGTCACTTTTTAAATTATTGACATAAAATTCCATACCATAAAATTAATCATTTTAAGAGTCCACTTGAAAGTGAAAACTTCAGTGGCATTTAGTAGCTTCACAATGTTGTGCACCTGTCACCTCTTTCTAGGTCCAAGACATTTTCATCATCCATAAAGGAGAGCCGGTACCTATTAAGCGGTCACTCCACATCCCTCCCTCCCCCTGGCACCTGGCGACCGCCTATCTGCTTTTTGTCTCTATGGATTTGCCTCTTCTGGACATTTCATGTGAATGGAATCGTACAATTTGTGGCCTTTTGTATCTGGTTTTTTTTTCCACTCAGTATAATGTTTTCGAGGTTCATCCATGAGGTAGTGGGTATTAGTTCCTCATTTTGGGGGGTTAGTTCAGTACTGTTCCAGTGTATGGATATAGCACGTTTTGTTTATCTGTTCATCAGGTGATGGACATTTGAGTTGTTTCTGTCTTTTGGCTCTTGTGAATAGTGCTGCTGTGAACATTCACATACCAGCATTTGTTTTCAATTCTTTTGATCCAAGTTGTGCTTATTTCCCAAGTATCTCTCAGATCTGTCCACTGCTCTCCCGTCAGTCAGGCCACCCTTATCACTTACTGCACTACTGAACTGGTCAGGCCTTTCTCCATCCTAACTCTACACTGCAACCCTATAGCCTTTTCAAAATGCAGATCTGTTTTTCATGCCCTTCATTGATTGTAGAATTGCTCAGAGGGTAAGAAACAAACTCCTTTCAGGCCCACAGGGCTGCATGACCAGGTCTCTAACCATTCCTTTAAGCTCATCTCACCTTTCTGCTCCTCACCATCTGAGCTGCAGCCACACTGACCTTCTGTCCGACAAACTCTCCAGGCTCTGCCCCATCACAGGCCCTTTGCACATGCTACCCCTGTTGCCTGGAATGCTCCCCTCTCCTCTTTGCCTAATTAACGCCTTCTCATCCTGGAGTTCTCAGTGCTTAAGCCTTACCTCTTCAGGGAAGCCTTCCCTGACTAAGTCAAACTCACCCCCACCGCCACTGCCACCATCATGGATGCCCACAGGCTCCTAACTGCTCCTTTGCAGCACAAGTTCAGCTGCATGTTTGGATGATTATTTGATTCATAACTGTGCCTACAGAGACAGAAGGCAGCTGTACTCAGATCATGGGCTCTGGAGCCAGACTGCCTGGGCTCAAATGCTGGCTGTGTTCCTACTGCCTGTGTGATCTTAGGCAAGTTAATTAACCTCTCTGTGCCTCTGTTTTCACATCCACCAAGTGAGGATCATCATAACATAATACCTACCTTAGAAGGCTGTTGTGAGAATGAAATAAACATACGTGTTAAGTACCTGGCACTAAAATGATCTCAATAAAAGTATAATTACTGTAACTTTTAAAAAACACAAATAACTGTGCCTACATTGGCACCCCTACACCCCTCATCCCCAGACTGTAAGCTCAGGGGGGCAGGGAACCATGTCTCTTTTGCTGGCGTTATAGCTCCAGAGCCTAGCCCAGGATACCAACCTGGTTAGTGCTTGTTACATTTTTATTGAATGATTGGATGAATCCGTTCTTGTGCTTGCCAGAGAAGAATGTTAACACTACCGTGTTCCAGCTCTCCGTCCATATCTGAGTTTTAGGGGGCTCTGCCTTCCAGCATGCAGTGCGGTGGCACTCGGCTGCAATCCCTACTCCTGCCCACATCCCCAGCTGCTGCGTTTGGGGAACTGTGCTGCCGCGTGTGGAGAGTCAAAGACAGGGATCCTGTGTCCTTGGCCCTGCACTGAGGGAAGGCCCAGTCTCTATGACAACCACAGGACCGCGGAGGAGGCTTGCCATGCACCAGGCCGTGTGCCCCCTGCCTTTACAAATATCCAACTCGTGAGGCGGGAATGATTGCTATCCCCTGTTACAGCCGAGGAAAGGGAAGGCATGAACAGGGGAGCCATTTGGCCAAAGTCAAAACTCTTGGTAAGTGGCAGAGCCAAAGTTTGGATCCTGGGAGTTTTTCTCCCGAGTCTGCGCTCTCCACCTCCCCGTTAACTAATGAACATGACCTGCTTAAGCTCTGAGAACGCGGGAAGGACTCCCCACTGAAGGAGTGGAGGCTCCTGTCCCGAGTCTGGACAGCTTTGTTTAAGTCCCCAGAGCAAACAGTGGACATTCCCACTGAGTTCCGGCTTGTGATCCTCCCGGCCCGTCGCACCTGACGGTCCTAGCAGATACAGGTTGACATCAGGACAAATTCTCTAAAGAGACTTTAAAAACAAATCTAGAGGGGAAAAAATAAAGGTGAGAATTGTTTATCTGCAGATGAAAGAAACTAAACTATTTATGAAGACTTCCACCTCTTATGTCAGTCGGAGATGTAAAAAAAGAGTGTTACTTCCTTTTTGATGGTACATTTCAGGCGCTTAATGTCTGTGGTCATTCACTCTTTAGGCCCCTGTGCTGCCATCTGTTTATCACAAGTATGTATATTGAAAAAAAAAATAAATAAAACCTCTTGATTTATGTTCAGAAACAAAAACATTACGACTTTAACTTACTCAGGATCTTTTTTTAAACATGTGGATGAAACCATTGTGAGCACATAGGGTAGAATGGTGAGGTTTTATTGTTACCATAGTAGGTGATTTTAGGATGTTTATATTGAAATGAAATGAGCCCCCAAACGGCAGAAATTCCTCCCAGCCAACGAAACATCCACCACCAGGGGGATAGCACATTGTGTCCATATGATAGCATGTTAGATGGTGCATGAAGTGAGTTTGGAAGAGTTTGTAATAATGTGGCACAGTTATAACAAAATTGTGTGTCTTTATGAATAAACAGATATACATATATTAATAAAATGCATTGGAAACACCCTAGAAGGGAATCTACCAAAAATGTTAGCAGTGGTTGTCTTTGCACAATGATATTCTACTTAAATTTTTCTTTGTTTCTTTACTTTACAAATTGTCCTATAATGAGCTTGTGTTTACTGATACCAGAACATAAGCCTCAATTTAAAGAGAAGGAGAGGGGACTTCCCTGGTGGCACAGTGGTTAAGAATCTGCCTGCTGGGGCTTCCCTGGTGGCACAGTGGTTGAGAATCTGCCTGCCAATGCAGGGGACACGGGTTTGAGCCCTGGTCTGGGAGGATCCCACATGCCACGGAGCAACTAGGCCTGTGAGCCACAACTACTGAGCCTGCACGTCTGGAGCCTGTGCTACGCAACAAGAGAGGCTGCGATAGTTAGAGGCCCGAGCACTGCGATGAAGAGTGGCCCCTGCTTGCCGCAACTAGAGAAAGCCCTTGCACAGAAACGAAGACCCAACACAGCAAAAATAAATAAATTAATTAATAAACTCCTACCCCCAACATCTTAAAAAAAAAAAAGAATCTGCCTGTCAATGCAGGGGACACGGGTTCGACCCCTGGTCCGGGAAGATCCCACATGCTGCGGAGCAACTAAGCCCGTGCGCCACAGCTACTGAGCCTGCGCTCTGGAGCCCGCGAGCCACAACTACTGAAGCCCACATGCCTAGAGCCCGTGCTCCGCAACAAAGAGTAGCCACCGCAATGAGAAGCCCGCACACCGCAACAAAGAGTAGCCCCCGCTCGCTGCAACTAGAAAAAGCCCGCGCACAGCAACAAAGACCCAGCGTAGCCAAAAATAAATAAATTTATTTTTTAAAAAAAATAGAAGGGGAGGAGCTTCCCTGGTGGTCCAGTGGTTAAGACTCTGCCCTCCCAATGCAGGGGGCCTGGGTTCGATCCCTGGTCAGGGAACTAGATCCTGCATGCATGCTGCAATTAAGAGTCTGCATGCGACCACATGCTGCAACTAAAGATCCCACAGGCCACAACTAAGACACAGCACAGCCTAAATAAAGAAAGAAGGAAAGAGAAGGGGGAAAATCCCACAAAATTACTAGCACAGTCTTAACTCCCATCTCAGATTAAGAGTCTTAGCATCCAAAGAGAAGACCCTTTGGAAATGTCCCTGAAGGGCAGAAACAAGGGATGATGAGGACGGTGACAAGGACGTTGGCAGCGTAGGAGTGTGGAATCCCCACAGGAGGGTCCCGAGCCCCCCGCATGCCTCTCCCTTCCCGTCCTAACCTGCCTTCCATCTCCACGAACCTTCAACCCCCTCTTACTCTCCATTTTATAATTGCCCTCGCAAAAAGAATCTAATTGCCCTTGCAAAGTCCCTTCCACCCCCCCCATGCTTATTTTTAACCATCTTGTTCAGGAAACGTGCTGAGTAACTCCTGGAAGCACGGAGGAGAAGCTACCAGGACCAGCAGCTGCTCCGTTGACGGGGGGCATGTGGGTGTCACTTCCCTTGACTCTGAAAAAGTACCTGATGATTAGCTGGTTGTGGAGGCTGAGGGAATGTCTCCTTGGTTGCTTTGTATCTTCCTCAGCGTGATAAGAATGTTTAAACAAGGATGAACAGTCCTGCAGTATCCTCTCGGGTCCCTGTGGAGGAGTGTGCTCATTGCAGCTGACCTAGCTGGGGCTCGCGGGCAGTGATGAAAGGGCGGTAAGCCCATTGCTTCTCCGGACGGATGGAGAAGCAAGGGTCTGAGCTTTTAGGGCAAGGGCTGCCCTACAAAGCTCTGAACGCCTGGCTGTGTGTCCCACTGGTCCCTGGCCCCTACCAGGAGGAAGCCTGTAGTCTGATGTGTTGACTTTCCCGGGAGAGCAGCGTCCTCAGGACCCAGGCAGCCTGGCGCATCGGTGAGAAAACTGACGTTAGCAGGGTGGTGGTGGTGCAGCTTTTAGCTCCAGAGGACCCACACGCACATTGTCACACAGGGCAGTTGGTTTGTGTTTTCTGAGCCTTCTCTCCTGAGTTAAGTGCATTTGACCAGGGCTTCCCTGGTGGCACAGTGGTTGAGAGTCCACCTGCTGATGCAGGGGACAGGGGTTCATGCCCCGGCCTGGGAAGATCCCACATGCTGCGGAGCGGCTGGGCCCGTGAGCCATGGCCACTAAGCCTGCGCGTCCAGAGCCTGTGCTCCGCAACGGGAGAGGCCACAACAGTAAGAGGCCCGCGTACCGCAAAAAAAAAAAAACAAAAAAAAACCTAAGTGCATTTGACCAGTAGAGTCGGCTACCCCAGGTTTAACCTTCCCCAGCCCACTTGCCGGCAGTGGGTGACCTTGCCGTGTTCCCTTTCTGAGCCCTGCTTTCCTCACGTGTCACATGAGAGAATTATTAACTGCCTCACAGGATTGTCATTAGGATCAAACGTGATAATATGTGAAACTTGCCGAATAGTTGGCACTTGATAAATGCTGGGTCCCTTCCCGTGCCCTTCCTCCTGCCTCTGGCTCTCTCTTTTTCACAGGGTTCAGAAGCTAACTTGGTCAGGGATTATTGGCCACCTATGTTTTCTTACTATTGCTGGGTTTACCCAAACTTAACCTATTAGAATTACTACCTATTAAAAGTAAGCCCTTATTTTAGGCACTTGAGCAAGGAGTCTTCAGATGGGGCTTAGGGCACGTTAAGGAAAGCTGATGCTGGGTTTTGGAAGCATGAAATCCATTCTCTGCGTTTGGGAGAAAGCCTTTGGAAAGTTAACCCAATGCCCTGTGTGTGGCGCAATCAGCTTCTTTATGGAGTTCATGTGGCGATTATCACAGAAAGAGGGAGAAAGGAGTTTTAATGTTTCTGAGAATCCTGTATTTTCTCTCCCAGTTTTATACTTCTCTCTCCCTACCTCCTGCCTTTCCCTCTCTCTCTGCTGTGTTGGAACTTGGAAGTGCCCTCGCGGGGGGGTGTCATCTCCTCCCATCCCTTCACTTTACAGATGGGGAGATCGAGACCCAAAGAGGTCAAATGCCAGGGGTGCCTGGGGTCCCGAGCTTCTCCAAGCTCCTCTTCTTCCGGCCCCTGAAAGTGACCCTCTGAGGACACTTCCAAAGCTACAAGGAAACAAGCCCAGTTCTTTCTCTCAATATTAGAAAATGATAGTTGTTCAGTGAGCCCCCAAGGGGCAGAGAGAGGAATGGCTTCGCTCTCTCCCTCCACGGACTCCAGGGCCTCAGGGAAAGGCTTTTAGAAGCAGTGCTGTAGCAGTGTTGTGTGAGGGGCTCAAAGCGGCCCTGGAGCCCCAAACACATGGCTCTCCCACCTCGCACCTGTCTCCCCTCTGGGATACGTACCTGTGTTTGCATTTGAGCAAAGGTGACTACACCTCATCCTGGCTCTGTGGCAACAATCTCTTTCTCTTCCATACAGAATGGGGGAGAAAGGCGAGCGAAAGACTCTTCACTTTTGCCCTATGTCCATGGTACATTTTGTGTGTGTGCCCTGCTCTGGGGAGAGGTGGACCAGGGCCTTTAAGACGCCTAAGAACTGTTAAGGCACTTAGCGCTTAGTAGGAAATAGCAAAGTAACTTGAGTGTATTGCTGCCCCGTAGGCAATATGGCCTTACAAAATATCAACATCTTAAAGTCTAAATATGCCCGAAAACCTTTGTAATAAGCTTATTTGTTACAGTTCAAAGGCCAAACATGATTAATACTGCTCCAGGCATAATTGGGCTTTTGCACTGCTCAGTGTTCTTTTGAGAGTGTGCTGACGTTTTTAGTGCCCCTACCCATTCCTTGGTTTCACTCTCCACGTGATCACTGCCAGGTACCCATGGATGTGCTGGCTTCTAATGTTGGCTGTAACATACATGTGGTTGACCATCCAGGCAAAGATAAGCCCTGGCTTACTATTAACATTTCACAAAATGTTGTCTGTGTTATTTGCTGTTTCCTGTGGTATTAAAATGAAAGTTGAGTCTTTTAACCTTGCCTGACTTAATACAGGGCTGCTTTCTTTTATGATGGCAGTTTATCTTTTTTTTTTTTTTTTGCGGTACGCGGGCCTCTCACTCTTGTGGCCTCTCCCGTTGCAGAGCACAGGCTCTGGATGCGCAGGCTCAGCGGCCATGGCTCACGGGCCTAGCCGCTCTGCAGCATGTGGGATCTTCCCGGACCAGGGCACGAACCCGTGTCCCCTGCATCGACAGGCAGACTCTCAACCACTGCGCCACCAGGGAAGCCCGGCAGTTTATCTTTTTTTTTTTTTTTTTTTTTTTTTTATTAGTTTCTGCTTTATAACAAAGTGAATCAGTCATACATATACATCTGTTCCCACATCCCTTCCCTCATGCATCTCCCTCCCTCCCACCCTCCCCATCCCACCCCTCCAGGCGGTCACAAAGCACCGAGCTGATCTCCCTGTGCTCTGCGGCTGCTTCCCACTATCTATCTACCTTACGTTTGGTAGTGTATATATGTCCATGCCTCTCTTTCCCTTTGTCACAGCTTACCCTTCCCCTTCCCCATATCCTCAAGTCCATTCTCAAGTAGGTCTGTGTCTTTATTCCCATTTTACCCCTAGGTTCTTAATGACATTTTTTTTTTTTTAAATTCCATATATATGTGTTAGCATACGGTATTTGTCTTTCTCTTTCTGACTTACTTCACTCTGTATGACAGACTCTAGGTCTATCCACCTCATTACAAATAGCTCAGTTTCGTTTCTTTTTATGGCTGAGTAATATTCCATTGTATATATGTGCCACATCTTCTTTATCCATTCATCCGATGATGGACACTTAGGTTGTTTCCAGCTCCAGGCTATTGTGAATAGAGCTGCAATGAACATTTTGGTACATGTCTCTTTTTGAATTATGGTTTTCTCAGGGTATATGCCTAGTAGTGGGATTGCTGGGTCATATGGTAGTTCTATTTTTAGTTTTTTAAGGAACCTCCATACTGTTCTCCATAGTGGCTGTACCAATTCACATTCCCACCAGCAGTGCAAGAGTGTTCCCTTTTCTCCATACCCTCTCCAGCATTTATTGTTTCTAGATTTCTTGATGATGGCCATTCTGACTGGTGTGAGATGATATCTCATTGTAGTTTTGATTTGCATTTCTCTAATGATTAATGATGTTGAGCATTCTTTCATGTGTTTGTTGGCAGTCTGTATATCTTCTTTGGAGAAATGCCTATTTAAGTCTTCTGCCCATTTTTGGATTGGGTTGTTTGTTTTTTTGCTATTGAGCTGCATGAGCTGTTTATAAATTTTGGAGATTAATCCTTTGTCAGTTGCTTCATTTGCAAATATTTTCTCCCATTCTGAGGGTTGTCTTTTGGTCTTGTTTATGGTTTCCTTTGCTGTGCAAAAGCTTTGAAGTTTCATTAGGTCCCATTTGTTTATCTTTGTTTTTATTTCCATTTCTCTAGGAGGTGGGTCCAAAAGGATCTTGCTGTGATTTATGTCATAGAGTGTTCTACCTATGTTTTCCTCTAGGAGTTTGATAGTTTCTGGCCTTACATTTAGGTCTTTAATCCATTTTGAGCTTATTTTTGTGTATGGTGTTAGGGAATGATCTAATCTCATACTTTTACATGTCCCTGTCCAGTTTTCCCAGCACCACTTATTGAAGAGGCTGTCCTTTCTCCACTGTACATTCCTGCCTCCTTTATCAAAGATAAGTTGGCCATATGTGCGTGGGTTTATCTCTGGGCTTTCTATCCTGATCCACTGATCTATCTTTCTGTTTTTATGCCAGTACCACACTGTCTTAATTACTGTAGCTTTGTAGTATAGTCTGAAGTCAGGCAGCCTGATTCCTCCAGCTCCGTTTTTCGTTCTCAAGATTGCTTTGGCTATTCGGGGTCTTTTGTTTTTCCAAACAAATTTTGAAATTTTTTGTTCTACTTCTGTGAAAAATGCCAGTGGTAGTTTGATAGGGATTGCATTGAATCTGTAGATTGCTTTGGGTAGTAGAGTCATTTTCACAATATTGATTCTTCCAATCCAGGAGCATGGTATATCTCTCCATCTATTTATATCATCTTTAATTTCTTTCATCAGTGTCTTATAATTTTCTGCATACAGGTCTTTTGTCTCCTTAGGTAGGTTTATTCCTAGATATTTTATTCTTTTTGTTGCAATGGTAAATGGGAGTGTTTTCTTGATTTCATTTTCAGATTTTTCATCATTAGTGTACAGGAATGCCAGAGATTTCTGTGCATTAATTTTGTATCCTGCTACTTTACCAAATTCATTGATTAGCTCTAGTAGTTTTTCGGTAGCATCTTTAGGATTCTCTATGTATAGTATCATGTCATCTGCAAACAGTGACAGCTTTACTTCTTCTTTTCCAATTTGGATTCCTTTTATTTCCTTTTCTTCTCTGATTGCTGTGGCTAAAACTTCCAAAACTATGTTGAATAAGAGTGGTGAGAGTGGGCAGCCTTGTCTTGTTCCTGATCTTAGTGGAAATGGTTTCAGTTTTTCACCATTGAGGACAATGTTGGCTGTGGGTTTGTCATATATGGCCTTTATTATGTTGAGGAAAGTTCCCTCTATGCCTACTTTCTGCAGGGTTTTTATCATAAATGGGTGTTGAATTTTGTCGAAAGCTTTCTCTGCATCTATTGAGATGATCATATGGTTTTTCTCCTTCAACTTGTTAATATGGTGTATCACATTGATTGATTTGCGTATATTGAAGAATCCTTGCATTCCTGGAATAAACCCCACTTGATCATGGTGTATGATCCTTTTAATGTGCTGTTGGATTCTGTTTGCTAGTATTTTGTTGAGGATTTTTGCATCTATGTTCATCAGTGATATTGGCCTGTAGTTTTCTTTCTTTGTGACATCCTTGCCTGGTTTTGGTATCAAGGTGATGGTGGCCTCGTAGAATGAGTTTGGGAGTGTTCCTTCCTCTGATATTGTTTGGAAGAGTTTGAGAAGGATGGGTGTTAGCTCTTCTCTAAATGTTTGATAGAATTCGCCTGTGAAGCCATCTGGTCCTGGGCTTTTGTTTGATGGAAGATTTTTAATCACAGTTTCAATTTCAGTGCTTGTGATTGGTCTATTCATATTTTCTATTTCTTCCTGAGTCAGTCTTGGTAGGTTGTGCATTTCTAAGAATTTGTCCATTTCTTCCAGGTTGTCCATTTTATTGGCATAGAGTTGCTTATAGTAATCTCTCATGATCTTTTGTATTTCTGCAGTGTCAGTTGTTACTTCTCCTTTTTCATTTCTAATTCTACTGATTGGAGTCTTCTCCCTTCTTTTCTTGATGAGTCTGGCTAATGGTTTGTCAATTTTGTTTATCTTCTCAAAGAACCAGCTTTTAGTTTGGTTGATCTTTGCTATCGTTTCCTTCATTTCTTTTTCATTTATTTCTGATCTGATCTTTATGATTTCTTTCCTTCTGCTAACTTTGGGGGTTTTTTGTTCTTCTTTCTCTAATTGCTTTAGGTGCAGGGTCAGGTTGTTTACTCGAAATGTTTCCTGTTTCTTAAGGTGGGATTGTATTGCTATAAACTTCCCCCTTAGAACTGCTTTTGCTGCGTCCCATAGGTTTTGGGTCGTCGTGTCTCCATTGTCATTTGTTTCTAGGTATTTCTTAATTTCCTCTTTGATTTCTTCAGTGATCACTTCGTTATTGAGTAGTGTATTGTTTAGCCTCCATGTGTTTGTATTTTTTACAGATCTTTTCCTGTAATTGATGTCTAGTCTCATAGCGTTGTGGTCGGAAAAGATACTTGATACAATTTCAATTTTCTTAAATTTACCAAGGCTTGATTTGTGACCCAAGATATGATCTATCTTGGAGAATGTTCCATGAGCACTTGAGAAAAATGTGTATTCTGTTGTTTTGGGGTGGAATGTCCTATAAATATCAATTAAGTCCATCTTGTTTAATGTATCATTTAAAGCTTGTGTTTCCTTATTTATTTTCATTTTGGATGATCTGTCCATTGGTGAAAGTGGGGTGTTAAAGTCCCCTACTATGATTGTGTTACTGTCGATTTCCCCTTTTATGGCTGTTAGTATTTGCCTTATGTATTGAGGTGCTCCTATGTTGGGTGCATAAATATTTACAATTGTTATATCTTCTTCTTGGATCGATCCCTTTATCGTTATGTAGTGTCCTTCTTTGTCTCTTCTAATAGTCTTTATTTTAAAGTCTATTTTGTCTGATATAAGAATTGCTACTCCAGCTTTCTTTTGATTTCCATTTGCATGGAATATCTTTTTCCATCCCCTTACTTTCAATCTGTATGTGTCTCTAGGTCTGAAGTGGGTCTCTTGTAGACAGCATATATATGGGTCTTGTTTTTGTATCCATTCAGCCACTCTGTGTCTTTTGGTGGGAGCATTTAGTCCATTTACATTTAAGGTAATTATTGATATGTATGTTCCTATTCCCATTTCCTTAATGGCTTTGGGTTCGTTATTGTAGGTATAGTCCTTCTGTTGTGTTTCTTGCCTAGAGAAGTTCCTTTAGCATTTGTTGTAAAGCTGGTTTGGTGGTGCTGAACTCTCTCAACTTTTGCTTGTCTGTAAAGGTTTTAATTTCTCCATCAAATCTGAATGAGATCCTTGCTGGGTAGAGTAATCTTGGTTGCAGGTTTCTCTCCTTCATCACTTTAATTATGTGCTGCCACTCCCTTCTGGCTTGTAGAGTTTCTGCTGAGAGATCAGCTGTTAACCTGATGGGGATTCCCTTGTGTGTTATTTGTTGTTTTTCCCTTGCTGCTTTTAATATGATTTCTTTGTGTTTAATTTTTGACAGTTTGATTAATATGTGTCTTGGCGTATTTCTCCTTGGATTTATTCTGTATGGGACTCTCTGTGCCTCCTGGACTTGATTAACTATTTCCTTTCCCATATTAGGGAAGTTTTCAACTAGAATCTCTTCAAATATTTTCTCAGTCCCTTTCTTTTTCTCTTCTTCTTCTGGAACCCCTATAATTCGAATGTTGGTGCGTTTAATGTTGTCCCAGAGGTCTCTGAGACTGTCCTCTGTTCTTGTCATTCTTTTTTCTTTATTTTTCTCTGCATCAGTTATTTCCACTATTTTATCTTCCACCTACTTATCCGTTCTTCTGCCTCAGTTATTCTGCTATTGATCCCATCTAGAGTATTTTTCATTTCATTTATTGTGTTTTTAATCGATGCTTGATTCATCTTTAGTTCTTCTAGGTCCTTGTTAACTGTTTCTTGCATATTGTCTATTCTATTTCCAAGATTTTGGATCTGGGAAATAGAATCTTGGATCAGCTTTACTATCATTATTCTGAATTCTTTTTCAGGTAGACTGCCTATTACCTCTTCATTTGTTAGGTCTGGTAGGTTTTTATCTTGCTCCTTCACCTGCTGTGTGTTTTTCTGCTTTCTCATTTTGCTTATGTTACTGTGTTTGGGGTCTCCTTTTTGCAGGCTGCAGGTTCGTAGTTCCCGTTGTTTTTGGTGTCTGTCCCCCGTGGCTAAGGTTGTTTCAGTAGGTTGTGTAGGCTTCCTGGTGGGGGGGACTAATGCCTGTGTTCTGGTGGTTGAAGCTCGATCTTGTCTTTCTGGTGGACAGGTCCACGTCTGGTGGTGTGTTTTGGGGTGTCTGTGGCCTTATTATGTTTTTAGGTAGCCTCTCTGCTAATGGGTGGGGTTGTGTTCCTGCCTTGCTAGTTGCTTGGCATAGGGTGACCAGCACTGTAGCTTGCTGGTCGTTGACTGAAGCTGGGTGCTGGTGTTGAGATGGAGATCCCTGGGAGATTTTCGCTGCTTGATATTATGTGGAGCTGGGAGGTCTCTTGTGGACCCGTGTCCTGAAGTTGGCTCTCCCACTTCAGAGGCACAGCACTAACTCCTGGCTGCAGCACCAAGAGCCTTTCATCCACCCGGCTCAGAATAACAGTGAGAAAAAGTAGAGAGAAATAATTAGTAGAAGAAAGAAAGAGAGACTGAAAGAAAGGAAGAAGGGAAGAAAGGAAGGAAGGAAGGAAGGAAGAAAGAAAGGAGGGAGGGAGGAAGGATGGAAAGAAAGGAGGGAGGGAGGGAGGAATGAAAGCAAAAGGAAGAGTGAATGGAAGAAGAGAGGGAGGGAGGGAGGAAGGAAAGAAAGAAAGAAAGACAGGAGGGAGGGAGGGAGGGAGGAAGGAAAGAAAAAGAAAGTGGAAAGAAGAAGGGTGGGAGGGAGGGAGGGATGGAGGAAAGAAAAAGAAAGAAGGAAAGGAGGAGCGGAGGAAGGGAGGGAGGAAGGGAAGGGAGGAAAAAAAGAAAGAGCAGGTAAAGTAAAATAGAATAAAGTATGAAATATAGTAGCGTTATTAAAATTAAAAAGTAATTATTGAAAAAAAACACGGACCGATAGAACCCTGGGACATATGGTGGAAGCAAAGCTATACAGAGAGAATCTTACACAGAAGATTACACATACACATTCACAAAAAGAGAGCAGGGGGAAAAAATCAAAAATCTTGCTCTCCAAGTCCACCTCCTCGATTTGGGATAATTCGTTGTAAAAAGAGGAAAAGGGCGAAAAGTCTGAAATCTTGCTAAGTCCACCTCCTTAATTTGAGATAATTCGTTGTAAAAAGAGGAAAAAAAAAAGGGGGGGAAAGTCTTAAATCTTGTCCTCAAGGTCCACTTCCTCAATTTGGGATGATTCGCTGTCCATTCATGCACTCCACAGACGCAGGGCACATCAAATGGACCGTGGAGCTTTAATCCGCTGCCTCGGAGGCTGCACAGAGAGATTTCCCTGTCTCTGCTCTCACAGCTCCCGGGTCTCAGCCTTGGACCTGGCCCCGCCTCTGCGCGTAGGTCGCCGGAGGGCGTCCGTTCTTCGCTCAGACAGGAAGGGTTTAAAGGAGCCGCTGATTCGGGGGCTCTGGCTCACTCAGGCAGAGGGGAGGGAGGGGAATGCCCTCTCCTCGCGCACCAGGCAACAAAAGGGAAAAAAGTCTCTTGCCTCTCCGGTAGCTCCAGACCCTTTCCCCGGACTCCCTCCGGGCTAGCACTAACCCCTTCAGGGTCTCTTCCTGCCGCCAGCCCCAGACCTCTCCCTGCGCTCCGACTGAAAGCCGATACCCGAGCCTCAGCTCCCAGCCCCGCCCGCCCTGGCGGCCGAGCAGACAAGTCTCTCGGGCTGGTGTGTGCCTGAGGGCACCGATCCTCTGTGCCAAAACCTCTCTGCTTTGCCCTCCGCACCCCTGTTGCTGTGCTCTCCTCCGCTACTCCGAAGCTTTCCCCCTCCGCCACCTGCAGTCTCCGCCCGCGAAGGGGCTTGTAGTGTGTAGAAACCTTCCCTCCTTCACGGCTCCCTCCCACTGGTGCAGGTCCCGTCCATATCCTATTGTCTCTGTTTATTCTTTTTTTCTTTTGACCTACCCAGGTATGTGGGGAGTTTCTTGCCTTTTGGGGGGTCTGAGGTCTTCTGTCAGCGTTCAGTAGGTGTTCTGTTGGAGTTGTTCCACGTGTAGATGAATTTCTGATGTATCTGTGGGGAGGAAGCTGATCTCCGCGTCTTACTCTTCCGCCATCTTCCTCCGGCCCCCCAGTTTATCTTTTTAAGGCACCTGTGCCTCTCCATCCACCACAATACACTGTGTTTCCAAGAGCTGAGTACACAGAGGGAATTGGTGGTTGACAAGCGGAAAAGTCACCTCCAGACTCAAAGAGAAGTCACCTCCAGAATCAGGAAAGCAAGCGAAATAGCCAACTCAGTGAAGCAACTTCATCTGGAAAGTTGACCCAGAGGATTCCAAGTGAAAACATACCCTCCCTACCCCCCAACTCCCCCCACCGTCCAGGAAGCAGGATAAGGGCAGCCATTTGGAGTTTGCTTTGGAAACGCCTGCCCGTACTCTGACACTCTGTCTCCAGCTGACTGTGCAGTCAGCACTAGCAGCGTGTCTTTATAACCAGCACACAGAGCCTCAGGTTTCCTTTCACCTTAACTGGATGCGGAAGATGAAGGGACCGCTGAGCTTGGCGGTGCCTGGACAGGCCACTGAGTGAGGTTGGAACACCTTTCTTACTGTTATTTGCCAGTCAGGACCAGATGAACTAAGGAGTATTCATTTCAGGAAGGGGGAAGGGTAGAAGGGAAGAAACAAAGTCCAAAGGTCCCCAAGCAGAAATCAGTTGTGTCAAGCCTTGGAACCTTTTGTCACTGCAGAGATGAACAGAGTCCAGGGATCCAGGCAGACCCGAAGTGCATCACATCCTAAGTGTAGCCAAAGGAATCTTGGCTTTTAGGACCTGATGTTCCTGAATGCCGGTGCCTTGGACAACTTGGAGATTGGAGTTTAAATGTCTGTCTTGAGGCACCTTATTGCCAAGGTGAAGGGTGGGGTGGATTTGGCCTTGACGATCAAGTTCTGCCATCTGACCAGCAGGTTGTGGGACGGGTGCTAAAGGATGGTGACATCACCCCTACTTGATCTGAAGCTCGAGAAACAAGTCCAGCCCATGGGGGTTCTTGTAACTTATCCTGGGAGAGAGAAGCCATAAGGTGGGATTCCCCCAGAGACATGCCTTTGATTTATTCATTCAGTAAATATCTGTTGCACGCTTTTTGCCGTACGGTGGCCAGGCTCTCTCTATGTGTTATCCTACAGGGCGATCTGCAAAGGGCCTCGGTCAGATGCTTCCACTGGGCAGGGCGGGAGAGCTGAAATGGTATTTATTTGTTTTGAACAATAAAAGCTGTCTTTCCTGACCACAGGTATTAAAAATGCGAAGGCTAGGGCTTCTCTGGTGGCGCAGTGGTTGGAAGTCCGCCTGCCGATGCAGGGGACACGGGTTGGTGCCCTGATCCGGGAGGGTCCCGCATGCTGCGGCGCGGCTGGGCCCTTGAGCCATGGCCGCTGAGCCTGTGCATCTGGAGCCTGTGCTCCGCGGCGGGAGGGGCCCTAGCGGTGGGAGACCCGCCTACCGCAAAAAAAAAAAAAAAAAAAAATGCGAAGGCAGAGTTCTAAAGCAACAGTTGTCTAAGCTTCTAAAACTTTGGTTTAAAATTGCTTGGGGAACTTGTCAGAAGTGCATACCTTGGCTCTAACCTCAGAGATACTGATTTCAGTAAGGTGGGCAAATCTGCGGTTTAAAATAAGAGCCGGAGTAATTCTGACGGAGGCAGACAATGGGACTTGAGAAACACCGGTGGCAGGTAGGAGGACTCCTGTTGGGGCTACATAGATCACAGTTACCTGGGAGGCTTTTTTCCAATCACACTCACCATCCCCCTCCATTTCCACCGTTTCTGCCCTGGTGAGCCACTTTTACTTACGAGTATTATTTCTCCCTTCTGGTATGTGGGCGAAGCAGAAAAGTTGAGAACCAGCCGTTCTTAACAAAAACAAAATCAACTTAAGGCAGAGTTCAGGTTGAGGGCTCTCAGAGGATACTTTTGTTTTCCTTTGAAATTTTTGGGAGATAGGATCTAAGGATTGGTAAAGGCCGTTGGCCACACCCCTTGCAGCCTGCCCGGCCCCGCCTGTTCATCTGTTCTGGCCAGGAGGTGGCAAGTCAGGAGACAGACCTCAGTTCACACCCACCCCCAACCTCTGTCAGCTGTGCAGTCTTGAATGTAAACTCACTTACGTTTGGGCATAATCTTTCTGGGCTGCACCTCACTCCCGAATAACTGGTAGGATGTGGACTGTCCGGGGGGACGATAGGGGTGGTGTGTACAAAAGAGGAGGGGCTCTGGAGCAGGATGCTCAAAGCTTGCCGAGCTTGTGAATCACCGTGGGATCCTGTGAAAGTGCAGGTTCCAATGCGCTAGATGTGAGATGGGCCTGAGAGCTTGCATTTCTAACAGACTCCCAGGTGGTGGTGATGCTACTGGTCCACGGACCACTCTCTGAGTAGCAAGAATTTAAAGGTGCCCCCCTCCTTAGGCTTGCTGCAAACTGTTAGTGCAGTCAGCTAAGTTAACGAGCTGTCAATTCTTTTTTCAGTCCTAGAAATAGAAGAAAATACCTACCCCTTACCTAATGCTGATCATGAAAATTGGAGCATAGAATGCTTTCGGCCATAAACACTGTTCTCCCTGGTCCCTTATATTATTTATCATCCCTAATAACATAAGAAATACTGAAGAAGAGGGCAGAGGGAGGAATCATCTACCCTGTGGGCCAAGAGAGGTCATCAAGGGCAAGGCTTCAGAGGTACAAAGTACAGGCGGCCCTTAGGGTTCAGGAATCATGGTTCCTTGTCTCCCAGAGTTTACCTGTGACAGAAAGCCTTTTAAATATAAAAACAAAGAAAGAGGAGAATGTCTTTCCTTCATTTAATAACACCAACTTTAAACTTGAGTCAGAGTCACCTGGAGAGGCTGTTAAAATGCAGATCACCAGGCCCCACCCAGCCAGAGACTCTAATTCAGTAGCATTTTAGGTTCCCAGGCGATACTGAAGATCACACTTGGACTAACTGGCACATCTTTGAGAGCGGTGTGCATGGAAAGTGGTGCCAGCCTGTGCCACCTCCTCACGGTTCTGACCCGTCCCTTCAAAGTGGCATTGCCAGCAAGTGGGAATGTTTAAGCTGGGCTGGCGTTTGGGGCGTGAATGGGAGATTGACCTGTCTTCAGGTGTCTGAAGGTCCTGTGAGGGTCAGGAGAGATGAGCTTTCTGGCTGCCTGCAGATCACTCTTCCCAGCACAGCCTGACCCCAGAAGCCCGGGCTCTCCAAGGTAGCTGGTTGGCTAATCACCTTGGGGGCTTTTTAAAACTAGAGCTTCCCAGGGTGCATCCTCAGAGATTCAGGTGAGCAGCCAGGTTCGGGACCCCCTGCGTGGAGACCAGTGAGGCACCAGATGGGCAGCGGGGAGCTGCTCTCCTTTCTAATGATTCTTGGATTCGGCTCTAATGAGCGCTCAGCACGTAAATGATCCCCTGGCAGGAAATTGGACCCTCTGGAAGTACATTTCCTGCTGGATCCCTAAAATTAGAGTCGATAAATTCCACCAGCATTTTCCCAAGTGCTTCATTTCCTACCCGAGGATGGCTACCAGCCAGGACCATCTGGCCATGGGGATTCATCCGAGGCAAAAGCCCCCCATCGGGAATAACACTGTCCGTGGCAGTGTTGAAAGAGGAATGGATAAAAGTCACTGATGACCAAATCCCAGAGAGAACACTTCCCAGGCAAACTCAAAGTCAGGTTAAAATTGAGGCAATTATTTAAATAATTAGCTTCAAGAAGAAATTCCTCCTTTTGTTTATCATACACGGATTTGAGGACTGTGGTCTTCCTTGGAGTTTCCTGGTTCACCAGCAGAGCGTCACTGGGCGCCATGCTCTGTGCCAGGTGGGCTTTATAAAGGTGACTTGGGGACAGTCCCTGCCCTTATGGTGTCCACTGCTGGGGAGAGGTAGACACGTAAACACATAACTGTAAAAGCAGCATGACTCCTAGAACAGTAACCATCTAGAGAAGCCCTCCCAGCAGGCTCCATCCTTGCCTGGTCTCATTTTCTCCATAGCGCTTGTCACCATGGCAATGACTGGCTGAGTACTTGCTTATGCCTCGTCTTCCCTCTTACAGCATGAGCAATGGGAGAGCAAAGAACAGACCCTTAGACCCTGGCATCTCTCAGCCATTGGATGTGAGCCTCCCAGGAAGGGCACGAGTGCAGCTGTCTGCAGCTGAGACATTCCCAGAGGGGGCTGCCAGCTGACGGCTGTGTGCCCACAGCACCACCTAAATCTGGGGCGGATGCTTAGGGAGCATGTGGCCGCTGCAGTGGTTCTCAGACCTTCGCAGGCATCAGAATCACCTGGAGGGCTTGTTAAAACACAGGTCGCTGGGCCTCACCCTAGAGTTTCCGATACAGTAGGTCTAGGATGGGGCCAGAGAATTTCTAACAAGTTCCCAGGTAATGCTGTTGTTCCTGGGCCCCAGACAACACTTTGAGAACCACAGGGGTGGTGCGTCAGCATAGCCATCACAGGTTACCCAGTGGACGGATGGTAGGTGATCTAATGACAGAGAGGCAGGGAGACCTCTACAAGCTGTGCCAGTGACCCGGGTGCGAGAAGATGGGTTCTGAAAACGGGCCACAACAGTGGTGCTGGAGAACAGAAAGAGGGCACTCCAGACACACGTGACGCAGGGTGGGGCCTGGTAAGCGCTGGCATGTGGGAGGAGAGGGAAGAGAGCAGCTGGAAGGATGCAAATGCCAGGAACTGAGATGGGCATAACGGCATGTGCCTTTGGGACCTGCTGGCTGTGTGCTTCTATGGAAACCTTCAGATGGGAATGTTAAAAAGGAAGTTGAAATACAATTCAAAACTCAAGAGAGGAATCTGAGCTGCAGGTACAGATTTGGGGGCCTTTGGGATAGAGGGATAAGCTGAAGCTGTGGGGCTGAGTGAGATTAGTCCAGGGCAGCTGATTAAAGAGATAGCAGTGATGCCTCCAGAAGGGAGCCAAGAGATTGGCTTGTAGGGCGGGCAGAGAAAGAGATGAGTGGGGTGGTCCAAGGTCATGAAGCAGAGGGACAGGAGGGTGTCACCGGGAAGGGGCAGTACCAGCTGTCAGAGAATCTCAAATGAGATGAGCCCAAATCTGACAAATTCTGGGGTCGCCTCAAAAGAACCAGCCCTAAGAGACGGGGTTGTGTTTGAGTCATGAGTTAGAGGAACTGGTCCACATACTCTGAAGCCCGTAGTTTTTCAACTCCTCATTTTACTTTGTGCAATTGTATTTTGCCTTGATGATAAAGTCGCCTTACGGTACTATGCTGGTGGAACACACATAAACAAAAAGAAGCTCACCCTACAAACACACATGGGGCGTAGTAACCATCCACGACAGGAGGGCTTTCTTCTCAGAGGAAAACCAAGGTGAACAGTACAGTGGTGCACGGTGAAGGTGGGAGGGCGGTCAGTTGGTGTTTTTTTAATTGAAGTATAATTGACTTACAATATTGTATTAGTCTCAGATATACAACATAGTGATTTGACATTCTTATACCTTATGAAACGACCACTACATTAAGTCTAGTTACCATACGCCACCATACAAAGTTATTTCACTATTGACTACATTCTGGGGGTCAGTTTTTGCGCCTCTAATATAAGCGGTGGGAAGACAAGACACCATGTATTCATCTCTTCTCCTCTTCATTTGATGCCTATCTAGACCCTCCTGGGACCTTAACCACTGGTTTTACAGGGATTAAAAGGATTCTGACAACTTGTTTTGAGCTATTTGTGGTAAAATGCTACAAAGAGAATCAATTGCTGGGAGCTAAGAGTCCCCCAGTGATAATGATGTATTTCACGGGTAGACAGTTTGCTTTTTAATTTGTGGCACTTGTTTTGCCATCCAGGTCTTCGCGAGCCCTGGTTTCTGAGAACACAGGGATGAAGTCTGACAAGTGTCTGAATCAGGCGGATGAGTCAGGATCACACATTTTCTGGCTCCTCCGGCCGCCCGCAGCGGGAACGGCTTTAGGCGGGGACACATACTGACCTGTGCTCTGTCTTTACAGTTCTGTACGGAGCTAAACCAGCCAATCCTGCCCAACATCCGCAAGTGGAAGGGGCCCCGAGGATGCTGGAAGGCCGTTGTTTCGGAGAAGCCCACGACTCAGCTCCAGAAGGTACGCCCTCATCTGCAGAACTGGGGTTTTCCATTTTCTTTTCCCCTGATCACAGACATTTAAAATTATTTTCCTTTGCCAACACCGTTGATGTCATTTTGTATTTCTGCCCAGTTGTTAGCTCTTGGCCGTTTGTTTCAAAATGCCCTGGTTCTCCTTTCCTGTTTGGATCAGGAACGGACTGCCGCCCATTCGGAAATGGGAGTTTGGGTGTTGGGAGGAAAGGAGAAATCCTGTCTGGAGCCAAGGCAGCAAATGGGGCATTTCAGTCCTTTGTGCTCCTAATCCCTTCTCCACAGTTCTAGCTTCTGCCAAGTTTGTGGAGAGCCCATTGTTCACTGACTGAAAACTTCAGATTCACTTAATTCATACGTGAGGTGTTTGCTTTCAGTGGTAGGAATTGTGCGTATGGAAATGCTCTGTGGAAGATTTCAACAGATTTTAATTTTGAATTTTCTTTCATTAGTATTGCCCATATGGGTTTGGGTCAATCTCTGTATGTATACATTTTCACGCCTACCTATGATATTCAAGACCAGTTTTTTACTCACTGGAAATATTCAATATCAGTGGAGGTTTCGATTTTTTTAAAAAAGACTCCTGATACTTAATTATGAGTGGATTATATCATTACATAATTTTCCCATAAATGCAGATGTTATATTTTTTATCTCTAGGATACCTAATATGCTTATAAACACACATAAATTGTACTCATCTGAGTGATATTTGAGATTTGGGGCTTTTAAATTATAAATGTTTACTAGATTAAAACTATCCAGTCACTTCTTGACAATAAGCTCTCTTTTTAGCTACTACTTTAAAGTGTGATGTAAATCTTACTTCTCTGGGTTTTGGGGTGTAAGTGGTTACTGCAGGTAACAGCCAGCGTACATTCACAAGGAGGCTGGAAATACAGCTAGATTGGAAGGTCTTTACCACTGTAGCTCATAGCCATGTCTTCTCAGTCCACATAGAAATAGTTCTAATACCACCTTGCTTTTTTTTTTTTTTTTTTGCGGTACGCGGGCCTCTCACTGTTGTGGCCTCTCCCATTGCGGAGCACAGGCTCCAGACGCGTAGGCTCAGCGATCATGGCTCACGGGCCCAGCCGCTCCACGGCATGTGGGACCTTCCCGGACCAGGGCACGAACCCGTGTCCCCTGCATCGGCAGGCAGACTCTCAACCACTGCGCCACCAGGGAAGCCCGCTTTTTTTTTTTTAATAGCACTTTACACAAATATGTAGGTTCACAGGGCTCTTACAGTCCATTTAACACTCTTTTTTCATCTGTTCAGCAAATCGTTAAAAAGGTTACTGTGTGCCAGGCACTATGTTATATGCCAGATATTCACGGTGAGAAAAAGAGACCCAGTGACCCAGCCCTGCCCAGGGGCTTGGCTGAGCCTGATGGAGCCTGTTGGAGGGACAGGCCAGGTAACCTCCAGGTCAGGTGTCAAGGCCATTGGAGAACAGCGTGTGGCTGCCAGTCAGATCTCTCAGCCTCAATTCCTTCATCTGTAAAATGGGAGCAGCAGCCCCTCCCCCAACTCACAGGGTGGCTCTAGGATTTTAAAAGATAATGTGGGCTGAATGCTTGATTAACAGACATAAGCCAGCGCCTGGCAGGGTACACATGAGGCGGCAGGCAGGTGTACTGGGAGCTGGTACCTGTCGCAGGCTGCAGCTGGTCCAGTTTAGCCAGTTGTTGCCGAGGGTATAAGGAACCAGCAGTGGAAAGAGCAGCATGCACAGCCTTGTGAGGCCAGAAAGGCCCAGTCTTGCTGGGAACATAGGTGAACAGGCATGAAAGGCAGCACTAAGCAGGGAGGTGCCCACCCGGAGGACTCAGAGGGCAGTGGGCAGCGGAGCCACTGAAGGATTTTAAGCAGAAGGGGACCTGAGCAGTACTTTAGGGGGGTTACTCTGGCGCCACTGCTTGGGAAACAGTAAATGGGGGGACAGCCCCCTGAAGCCGACAGGGCAAATACATTTCCCTCACTTTACGCCTGAGGAAACAGGTTTAGAAAAACAAACAGAGTGGCTCCCCCGAGGTCCCAGGGCTAAGTGATTCGAGGGGATGAGACCCAGGTCTTCTCACTCTTAAACTAGCACTCGTTCCAGTGGGTGGGCAAGTCAATCATTTAAAAATAGAAACATGCACGGCACGCAGGACACTGTTCCTTCCTTCCCCCCTCTTCAGCACACATGTGGCTGGGACCTGAGCTGAAACTGGGGACTCAGCAGAGGCCACTGAGGATGTGCAAAGTCACTTCTCCTTTCACAAGAGCATCGCCAGCCCCTCGGATGACGCTGCTGATCCCACGCGGGCAGCAGAGCCTCCAGCAGCTGGGATCAGGGCAGGGGGATCTTTTCTCTTTCCACAAGCCACCTGGTGACAGCAGCACGAAGCAGGCAGGTTCAGAGCGGCCCCTCTGATGGCCAGAGGTGCAGGGGTTTCTTTAGCCCCAAGCCCTTGACCCTGCCGACACCACCCCCATCCATCTGCCCCACTCACCGGCCTTCTCAGTGCCCTGCACCGGGGCTCCAGACCCCTGTGTGCAGCCCCGCAAGCCTGAGGAGGGCCTTTGATCAGTTCTAAACCACTGGGACTGGTAACCCTGACCTCTCTTCATCCAGCAAATATTTATTGAGCTTCTGCTAGGTGCCAGGTCCCAGTTGTTATCAGCAGCAACTAATCAGTAAGCAAAACCACCCCTTGGAGTCTTATATTTGACCCTCAGCATTGCCATTTACCAGCTGTGGGGTTTCGGGGGAGTTACTTAACCTGTCTGAGCAGCTGAGTCTTCATCTGACAGATGGGCGTGTGAGTGGCTACCTCATGGGAGGCGATGATTAAAAAGATAACTCCAGGGCTTCCCTGGTGGCGCAGTGGTTGAGAGTCCGCCTGCCGATGCAGGGGACACGGGTTCGTGCCCCGGTCCGGGAAGATCCCACATGCCGCGGAGCGGCTGGGCCCGTGAGCCATGGCCGCTGAGCCTGCGCGTCCGGAGCCTGTGCTCCGCAGCGGGAGAGGCCACAACAGTGAGAGGCCCGCGTACCGCAAAAACAAAAACAAAAACAAAAAACAAAAAAGATAACTCCATGCCTAGTCTGGGCTGCCCCCAATCCCCCCAAAAGTAGAGCCCAGGCACGCCAGCTGTATGTGAAACTCTCTGAAATTGCCAGTCTGGGAAATTTGGTGGGGGAACAGGGAGGAACATGCCGTGGCTTTTGGATGTGCTTTTGTCTCAGAAACAGGCCCTGGGCAGGTAACCCCAGGACCCGGTGTAGAGCCTGCTGCTTCCCCCCTCGTCTCCTCCTGGCCTCACCTGCCGCTTCCCCAGCTCGGGGCTGAGCCCCGCCACCAGACAGACCCCTCCGCACACTAACGCCTCGTCTTCTCCCGCAGGGCGCTGGGTTTGCAGGGTTCCTGTGGGACACCGTGGCTGGGGTGGAACTGAGAGATGCCACCTGGCAGGAGAGCTCGCCTGGCAACGGGCACGGGAAGCCCACAGGCCCCAGCCCGTACCTCGTGAGGTTCAAGGTACCGCTTGCTCATGTTGCCGTGAAGGGCCACCCCTTCTAAAAAGGGGAAAAAGTCCCCTTTTGAACTGTGAGCCAGAGAAGCTCATCTTTTTGATTTGGTTTTCTTCTCTCTCAGGGCTGGGTCAGCATGCACTCTTGGGGTTCCCTTGGCTGGGAACTTGTCCAGAGCAGGAATGAAAGGGATTTGGGGAGACTATAGCTCTGGTAACTTTGACATCTGGGCAGGAAGGAGATCAGGTGGTTGCCTTTCAAACCTGATAAACAGTAGAATCACCTGGAGAGATTTTCTTAAAATCAGGGTTTCCTGGACCCTGCCCCAGACACACAGAATGTCCGGTTTTCAAAAGCACCTCCAGTGCTTCTTCTGTTCTCCCTGCGCTGGTTAAGGACGCTGGGCCTTTGGGAATTGCGGGATTAGAGGGCAGCAGAACTGCTCTGAGGACCCCCCTTCTCTTACCAGGGGGAGGGGGGACCCTTGAGAGGTCATTTGGGTTTGGAAGGGGCTCAGAAGGAGCTTCTGGGCGGTGGGGTGAGGGCAGCCCTGTAACTGACACCTCCAGATGAGCCCTGTCTCACCAGAGCCGGGAGCAGCAAGCAGACTGATCTGAGCTGCCTCTTCGATTGCCCTGGACGCCTCTGGGAAGTATTAAGGCACAGCAAACAGTCAGAAGCTGGGCAGCAGGAAGGAGGAGAAGGCAGCAGCCAAAGCAGATCACCAAGTCAGCAGTTGGCCTTAACCCCGTGAAGTGACAGGGTCAGGCAAGGGTGGTCCCCAGCAAGCCGCCTGCAGGGTGTCTGGGACACCCCCTTTCTGTAGGCTCCAGAGCAGTTCTGGAGCCTGAGAGTTGCCACAGACCTCAGCACAGTCTCTCCCTGGCAGCACGGGGCTGGGGCAGCCCATATGCTAGGGGCTGTGGTGACTCTGGTTGAGGTCTAGCCCAAGCTCATCCCGCCTCGCACACGTGGTTGCAGAGATGCTGGCGTTCCATGTGCACACACATGCCCGGGGGTGTCTGCGTGTTGTGCTTATGGTACTGATGCATAAATCAGCTAGGTATCACCTCTTCCATGGGTCCCTTTTCTATGTAAAGTGACTGTACTGGCTTTGGCCAAGCAAGGCAACAGGCAGAACCAGCCAGTGTCTCTAGGGGGCAGGCTGTTTTTAACGGCCAATGAGAAATGCTTTCAGATCACGAATTACTGGCCCAGATCCTCTAAATGAAGTGATCCCCTAGACAGGCACGTAGCCTCCTCTACTTTGTGTCTCATCCTAGGCCCGGCAAGTTGTAGGGACAGAGATGTGGCTTCTCTCTCCAGGCAGGTTTTCCCCGCCCACGGCCTTACGGTGGTTCCCCCGGGGGTCAGAGCCACAGCTGCAGAGGGAGCTCTCCCGGCTGGGCACTGGCGATGGCAAACTGGGGTCACATCTGTAAAACGAAACTGGTAGCCTCCACCTCCCGGGGGCTCCCTCTGCACCTCCACTTCCTGGTAGGGTTTGGTGTTTGTTGCCATGACAAACAGAAGGGCCGGGTTGCCAAACCCAGAGCAGCTGAGCAGTGCTGCGGTGCTTGGGAGACCGACCCCGACTTTGCGCTTCCTCACCTGCCCTGGGGACCCAGGATGGGCATAGCCTGTGTGCCGCCAGGGTTCGGGCAGCTTTCGTTCTTCACATGTTTGAAATCAGGTGAAAGTAAGCCTCAGGGTGCAGGGGTCTCTGGAGGGAAGAGAACACATAGGGGAGGAGGAGGGGGGGAAGGCGGTAGGGCCCGGCAGCGGGTCCTGGCAGGGGGTGGCGGGCTGGCCCCGTGGGGATGAGCCCCAGGTCTTTGTTAACGAAGCTGCTAACCAGCTGCTAGAGCTGCCTCTTCCTCTCTCATAGCTGCTCAGAAGGAATAAAGCTACAAACATTTGACATTTCTAGATGTGCCCAATTTTCCAGGCCCTAAGGAGGAGTAGGGGGTGAAATGTAAAGGGTACACTGGTAGGACAAGACAGGTCTCGGTCCTGCAGGGGCCTCAGAAGACTCTTCCTGTGGCCGCCTTGCCTTCTCTCCAGGGGGAGCTGGCCTTGTGTGCGTTTCCCACCGTCGGTGTTGTGTAGGAAGCTATTCATGCGGCGGAGGTAACGGGTACAGGCAGTAAGAACATCTCTGCCTGGCCCTGATGCTTTGTTTCCCGTTGCCCAGGTGGGAAGTCATGACTTGACCCTGGTGAACCTTCACCTGGCAGCCCTGACCCTCCCAGGGGGTGAGAACCCAAGCAAGAGTCACAGTGACAGCCACTGCTGGGCTAGCTTCGTGCAGACCTTGCAGGAAACCCTGAAAGGTAGGAAACTGTCTTTTCTCTGTGGCTGGGCCAGCAGCCCCCACTTCTGCAGGACAGGCGGGGGTCACCTCTTCGGAGCATCTCTCCCCTCCCTTAGGCTGGCCATCCTGTGGGCGGCGATGCATACTGAGTAATGCATGGGAAACCACCACACCACCTGCATCCTGGGGAGCCTGGCTGCCCCCGTGCATGCTGACAGCTTTGTCTCTGTGGGTCTAGCGTGCGGGTTCCACGGTGTTGGTTTTGTGGCTCTTCAGCCTCTCTTTGATGGAAAGGATTAGGGGGGAAAAAACTAAGTGATGATACCCTCCCCCGTGACACCTATCGTGGGCTCCACTGCCCCGGGTGTGCCCCCGTGGTGGTCCTTCCTGCAGATCTGCACCTGCTCTTTTTGTGAAAGACAGTGGGTGACAAGGGGAGTGGGAAAGTCCTGACGAGCCGTAGTTGAATTTTTCTCCCTCGTGGGATGCCGACCTTGTTAAAGGAGCCATGAAGCCGACAGAAAAGCTGGATTTTAATCTTAGCTCTTTCAGCTGTAGGACAGCTGTAGGACAGCTGTAAGACATGGCAAGTCACTACCCTTCAAGCCCCATCTGATGGGGGCTGACAGTGCTAACCTCACAGGGCGCCCAGGGGCGTGGTAGCCGTCTGAGGGAGGACCCTGCACATAGCAGGGGCTCAGTGGACATGAGTTGACTCACAAAAATGCCAGAGGGATTAAGAGAACATTGAAAAGAACAGAACTTCAGGAGAAAGGTGGGGCACTCTGCTTTCCAGGCTCCTGGCCCCAGTAACGCAGAAGGTTTTCTGTGCGCGGTTTACCAGAAGGAAAAGTTGACACGGCTGTAAAGACTGGGACGTGCTCCACTGGGCTTGGCTTTTCAGAGCCCTGAGTTTCTCCAGGTGAGGGTTCGTAGCCGGAGGCCTGCGGTTCTCTCCTATATTCTAGAGTCTTGACCTGTAGTCCCTCGCTCACTAAGCCTTGTTTTCCCTTGTTGAACCGGCACCCCCCAAAAGGTGATTTTTGAAGATTTGGCTACAAAAATAACTCAGTCAAACTACACATTTACAGTTTGAAAAGATTTTTATCGTGGTAAAATATACGTAGCATGAAATTTACCATCTTCACCGTTTTTAAGTGTACGAGTCAGTGGTATTAAGTACCTTGACATTGTTTTATAACCATCACCACCATCCATCTGTAGAACTTTTTTATCTTCCCAAACTGAAACTCTGTACCCATTAAACATGAACTCCCCATTCTCCCTTTCCTCCCAGACCCTGACAGCCACCTTTTTACCTTCTGTTTTCTATGAACCTGACTGCTCTAGGTATCTCATGTCAGTGGACTCTTACAATATTTGTCCTTTTATGGCTGGTTTATTTCACTGACATTATGTCTTCATGGCTTGTAGTATATGTCAGAATTCTTTTTGGGACCAAAGACTGTTCCATTCGTGGGTCAGTGGACACTTGGGCTCCTTCCATCTTTAGGCTGTTGTAAATAATGCTGTTATGAACACTGATAGGCAGCTTACATCTCGAACCAGGATGTGCTGTGACCAGCGTTCTCCTCAAATTATGAGTCTTTGGGCTAAAAAAAAAGTCAGAAAGATGTTTAAGTTGAGATACTTCATCCAAGGAGCAACTAAGTGGGAAATTGTTCACCTACAGCTACTTTCTAACCTATTAAAAAGGATGACTTGATAGCTTTTAAATCTGTGGACATTTCTATTGTTCTTGATCTCAAGCTTTTCCTTTTCTTTACACGGAAGCAGAAAGGAAAGATGCCAGTTCCTAACTTCTCTGATAACCTTAGGCCCTCACTGTTTTTTCTGATATCCGGGCAGGGATCAGGTTTTTGTCAGAAAACCTGGGCAGGGTATTGTTCCAAGTTGCCAGGGGACTGTTGACCCACAGCCTGGCTAGGCCTTGACATGCCCATGTAAGGACAGTGACTCATGTCCCCGTGTCCCCCTGCTTGTAGCTAACATCCAGTTTGCTGTTAACATGGCAGAGCCAAGGATTCAGGAAGTGCTGCAGCCTGCCCAAGGGGCAACAAGGGTAAATCGACGAGCAGAGGTGGCTCAGCTAAAACAGAGACTAAGCCTTTATTCCACAGGCTTCTTTCTATCAGAGTAAGCAGAGCCGATTTGATTAGCAAACTCTGGGCCTTTCTGCCTTTGTCTGGAATGTGCACTCAGGTTGAAGTCAGCAGGGGCTGGGGGTGGAGTGCCCATCCTCGGATGGAATTTTCTTCTTTCAGACCCCACGGGGCCTGTTCTGTGAACTCAGCACGAGTGAAACAGGGCAAAGTCATGCTTGACATCTGGGTAAGACCTTCTTCCACTGGGGACTGGCTCCTGCTCTTGTCGCTGGCATTTTGTAAATCTAGGGTCTCTGAGGAAGTCAGCCCCAGGCATTCTCCCTTCACTCCTGGAAACTAAGAGAATGACTCAAGAGCCCACCCTGGCGCACAGCTCCTTGGGAGAGATCAGGCGCCTGCACATCTGTGGATCCTTAGAGGCAAGGACTGTCTCGATGTCATTACCAAACCGCTTTAACCAAAAGAAGGTGAGTTGTAAGAAACTGCCAGTTCAAAAAGAGCCGTTATTTTCATTCTTGAAGTTACACAGAGCTGGGTTTATTGACCCAGGACACCAGCATCTCTCCTGGTTTCAGAATTGTCTTTTTTTGGCCCGAGTTTTTCAGGTCTGCATCCCAATGAAAACCTCTCTCATTATATGGGGGAATTTTCTGCCTCAGCCTTTCCTAACTTCAGTTTTCCTTGATATTCAATAAAGGTAGCATCTTTCTCTTCGTTCCTTTTCAAAAATACACTGCACCTTAATTCTGCGGTTTTCTTCGTGCTTCGTTCACCATTTCTCTCCTGCGTGTTGATTGCTCGTCCGCCAGGCATCAGGCTCTGTTCCAGATATGTGGGGCTTTTCCATCCCAGCTCTTTGTAAAGAGCCCTGGATTTGAGGGCTAGCTCGGTGACTTTGGGCAAGCCCTTCCACCTCTCAGAGCCTCAGCTTCTTACCTGCAAGAGGGCCCGGCACACGGTGAGGGCTCAGTGGAGGGTCATTAACACTGGCCACGTATGAGTTGTTACTTGTATTATTCTCAAGTTGGCTTTCCTGTTGGAAGTTGGCACTGATTTCTCAAGACAGCTTGGTTGGGCTCGCCCTGCTTTGGGTGCCAAGGTTGTTACGATCTAGCTTGAGGGGTACAGTTACCTCTCCGTTGGTCACACAATGGCAGCAGGAAGGCCTTGCTCCCGTCCTCTGCTGTCCGCCACGCCCCCTGGAGGAGGGCATCATGTGCGGTGCGCTAGTGCCCTCTGTTGGTGGTTTGTGTTGTTTCACTTTAGATTTCTTTAGCCGTTATTATTGCAACATAATGCGTGCCCAGGAAGATTTTACTGAGTGTCTCGGATGCATTTGGCCCTAGTTTATTAATTGCTTTGCTTAAAGCTTTCCTTACAGGGTGCAACAGAAACGCCACTCCCTATGATAACGTGGCTCCCCGGAAGGGAATCTCGAGACAGGAAGTGACAGTCAGGCAGTGGATGGGAATCCCAGGGAGCCTAGCTGGGGCCCACTGTCCTTTCTGAGTGTCTCCTCACTTTGGAAAATACTTCATAACTATCCCACTTACTCTAGTAAATCAAACTATGAGAGAAAAGTTGAAAATACTGAAAGAGAAAAGCTTTCCACTTTGGCCCTGTATTAGTGTGCTAGGGCTGCCCTAACAAAATACCACAGGCTGGGTGGCTTAAACAACAGACATTTATTTTCTCACAGTTCTGGAGGCTGGAAAGTCCATGATCAAGGTGTTGGCAGGGTTGGTTTCTCCTGAGGCTTCTCCTTGGCTTGTAGATGGCCGTCCTCTCCCTGTGTCTTCACCTGGTCTTCCCTCTGTGCTCAATAAATGTTGAGCTTTTGTTAAATATCTGGGCAAGACCCTCAGGGCTTTTTGTGCTATAAGATTTGGAGCCCATGATCCGGAACAGAGGTGATCTCTCTTATCACATTGCCCCCCATTTCCAAATGTGTCACTAACCTACTCCTAAAGTTTGGGGGGGGTTTGTTGGACAAGGAATTTGGAAAAATTGGGAGAATAAGAACCATGCCACAGTCCTAACCCTGGAGAGTCAATTCAGAGAGTCATGGTCCTACTTAAATGAGTTGTGGTCAGTGTTGTGTTGACTTCCCACCACCTCTTACATTCCTGAATTTCTTTCTTCCACTTCCAGGCGAAAAAGAGGTGATAGTTTTAGGAGATTTCGGCCAGGGGCCAGACAGCAGTGACTATGATATCTTGAGGAAAGAAAAATTCCACCACCTGGTCCCCGCACACACCTTTACCAACATCAGCACCAAGAATCCTCAAGGTTCGAAGACTCTGGACAACATCTGGATCAGTAAAAGCTTAAAGAAGGTTTTCACAGGTAAGGCACAAGTGCTGTTCAGAAACAGAGTAAGGATCACCTGTCTGAGCTGACAGTTCTGGATTGTCTGGTTTCAGGAAGAGTCAGGAGTGACCTTCCCTCCTCTGTGGGCATGTATCAGGTTATTGCTTAGGGGGCTGTATAATTATCATTCAAACAGAGCCACTTTTAAGAGTGAAGGGGGTGTGAAAAACAATAAAAGGCATTCACTGATGTGCAGTAGGGCCAAAGCAAGTGTGTGTCTTAGGCAAACCTGGTTCCAGACTGGCAGCATCCCCCAATTCCAAGATGAGCTGATACCTTAGGCTAATTTTAAGGACACTTAGCCCTTCAGCAAACACTCCTCAAGCCCTGTCACATTCAGGCGCTGTGTTGTGGCCTGAGGAGCAGCAGTTGGAGGTGAGCTGACATGTCACCTGGCATCACGATAGGATGGAAAAGTTCTTTAGACAGGACTCCACCAGGACCAGGGTGTGGTGGGTAATCTCAGCACTGAAAAGCACTCCCCCCAAACCAGTCACTTGCTGAACAGACTTTGGGTCATGAAACAGTCATAAACAGAAGTATGGAAGCAGCAGGTCTTTTGGTGAAGGACAAGAACGGTTGTTCTCAGTTCTACCTGGAAGCTTTACTAAGCACCAATGGATGCAGATCATACTTCAGTGAGACATTAAAAAAGTTTTTAGGTACCAACGCTGAGGTCCCACTGTGAGACCCCAACGTGCAGCCAAGACTTAGATCCTCAGGACTAGAATTTCCTGTTGGACTGTGTCATGGGAGAACCCAAAGGACGAAGAAAGTGGGTCTCAGAGGGAGTGACGGCCATCAAACTAGGCAAGGTGCAATTTGCAGAAGCGCACTGCTGGCCAGACCAAGGCCAGTGGCAGGCTGCCGTGGGGCCCGGTGGGAGGGCAGTGCTGTCACCAAGGAAGCTGGAGCTCCCGAGAGCGCGAGGCCGGGAGGAAGGTAGAGATCGTCTCATCTACCCCCTGCTCTTAAGTTGTAGAAACCGAGGTGCAGGGAGGAGTTGCCACCATCGTGGAACTGTCACCTGGGCAGGCACAGCTCACACCAGAGCCCAGGCCTGGGTGCACTTAATTATCCGCGACGGTTGTCACTGAGGGCCGTGCCAGTGCTTCTAATTGCTCTGTCCTTGCTTTTGTGACTATTTCATTGTTGTTGTTGTTGTTGTTGTTGCGGTACGCGGGCCTCTCACTGTTGTGGCCTCTCCCGTTGCGGAGCACAGGCTCCGGACGCGCAGGCTCAGCGGCCATGGCTCACGGGCCCAGCCGCTCCGCGGCATGTGGGATCTTCCCGGACCGGGGCACGAACCCGTGTCCCCTGCATCGGCAGGCGGGCTCTCAACCACTGCGCCACCAGGGAAGCCCTCATTATTTATTAAACGTACCTCCTGCTTCATATATTTCTAAATCTTGCCTTTAAAGATACCTTTACTTTCTCATAAGCTTCTGTAACTTTCTCTTCTTTGTTCTTTTTGTAGAACTTCCTCCCCACGCCCATGCCCCCCTGCCCCCGTGTCTTTGCTTTGTGAAATAGGACCTTCACTTCGCTTTAGACATCTTTGCAGGGCATGTGTCTCTGTGTCAAACACTTAGCCTTGCTGGTCAGGTTAGAAGTGGTGCATAGGGAGGCGGGGGCCACCACACGTAGGCCGACGGGTGTGTGACTGGGCAGGAGGCCTGGACCCGGGGTAGTTTCAGGGCCTACATGGTAAACCCTCACTTGTCTGGCACATCCAATGGGCTGAAACAGCTCGTTTGCACAGACAAGCCGGCTGACTTGAGGGGTCTTGTCAGGCTTGCAGACATACAGCATTGGCCTCCAACCGCCAGCCTGTGACCTCCACCCTGTCCCCCATCCTGATTTCTGGGTCTGTCTTCCCTCTGCCTCCAGGCCACTGGGCTGTACTGAGAGAAGGCCTCACGAACCCTTGGATTCCAGATAACTGGTCCTGGGGCGGAGTGGCTTCTGAACACTGCCCTGTGCTCGCCGAGTTTTACACGGAGAAGGACTGGAACAGGAAGGAGGGCCCTCGGAATGGCAACGGGGTCACCCTGGAGCGAAGTGAAGCCAATATTAAGCACGAGCGGTGATGACAGCAAATCAGTTTCCCACCCGCTGACCCCGGAGGCGACGAGTTCGCCCTTCCTGGTGAAGATGCAGATCCCGAACTGCCTGCCCTTTCGTCCGTGTTCTGACGGCGCCAGCGCCCAGGCCTTGACCCGCCTGCCTGCCTTGCAGATGCTTTTGGACTCTCGTGGGGGAGGGAGCACGTCGGGCCCTCAAGGTGCTGGATGGTCAAATCAGAAGCCCGTGGAGAACTGGAAAGCCTCTGATCTGTGGGTGCTGCCAACCTCAGCTGCTGCCCTGGGCTGGCCACCCCGCTGCCTGGACCTCAGCTCGAAGGGAACAGCAGTGGAGGCTGAAGGCAGAGCGGGACCTGCCCGGGCGACGCCGGGAGCTCCTGTTTCTGACCACCAGTCTGCGACGTGCTGGCTGCAAATTCCATAAAGCTTTTAACTTGAGCACTCTCCTCAAATGTTTTGAGTGATGATTTTTAGTTTTGTTTTGAAAAAATAAACAGAGATGAACGTGCTTGGCCTCAGCGAGAGCCTGGGGGTGGGTCCCCTGCTGTGTGTGTTTTGTGCCCCCTTCTGACGCCGCTGGGGGGGCTGTGGCCTGCAAGGGCCCTGAACACGATGAACCCCGGGAGCTCCTTTTACATCCCCGCCTTGAGATCATGCAGACGCACCCGTCACACCCTCACTGACCCCCCGAGACCTCTGTAAAATCTTTAGATTGTCTCCTCCCTCCCACCCCGTGCTTCATCCTCTGAGCCCTCTGCCAGACCGTCTGTTACTTTGAAGGACCATTTGTGCCTCCAGACACTGTGGGTTCCCTTGTGCTGGACAAGCATTCCATCAGAACGATCTCCTTTCCTCCTTCCCCACCCACTCCAGTCCCCCAGCCTGGTCATTCTCTACCCAGAGACCCCCTCTGCTGATCCCGAGGAATAACTGTTGATTCTGGATCCTCAGGAAGCTAAGCCCTGGAGTGTCAAGGGAAGGAGGGTCCTTCTTTGTGAGGGGTGTTGGGGCGGGGGGCTGGAAGCGTGGGTTAACTGCCACCAGGCACCCTTTTCCTTTCCCAGGTTGGGTTCTCGCTTAGGTCCCCGTGAGACCAGGATTGTAATGTCCATTTCACAGCCGAAGAAACTGAGGCTTAGAGAGCTTCACCTCCTGAAGGTCACACAAACAGTAAGTAAATAGACGGGATCCACACTCAGTCCAAAGCCCATGCACACATGTCAACCCTGTGCTGTTGACACTGACATGTGAGAGTGTTAACACTGACAGTGAACGTGTGGACCACCGTCACCGCCAGTGGGAATCCAGTGGCTTGTTGGGCCCAGGGCCGGATGGGCAGTCAAAGGGGCCCGTTGTCCATCAAAGGCCACCTTTGGGGCCACCTGGCTCCAAGGAGCATCACTGGCCGTGAGCACGGGAAGGAAGCCCCTTTCTGGGGGCTCTGCAGGTACGTGGGCATCAGCCATGCCCACTCCCAGGGGGTGTCTCTTCAGTGGGAGGGTGAGCAGTGCCCGGAGGCCCGGAACCTGTGCCAGCTGAGCCTTGGCCAAAAGCAGTCGAGTTAGAATGAAAAGTCATGGCGGGTAGGAAGGGGTGCTCCCCAGCTGAGCTGACCTTTTTTGGTGCTTCATCTAAAGTTAAAAGCTCTACCTGCATTCACCAGCCAGATGCCCCAAGTCCTTTGAGCCAGATTTTTGCAGCAAAACTGTGGGAAGCAAAGGGCTTCTTAAGTAAGGAGAGAGGGAAAGAAATCCAGTTAAACAGCCTTTGCGAAGGTCATTTGGTTTGAGCCAGAGGCTGGGGAGCTAAACTGCAGCGGCCATACCTGCTATAATGGAGTTTGCGCAGGACTCCTGCTTAGCCTTGGCTGGACGCAAACTCACACCACAGACACGGAGTGGGGGCACTTGTCACCCGAGGGCCCCAGAAGTGCGGTCATTGCTCGGTGGCCACAGGCCCGGGGTTTGGAACCAGCAGGCCTGGCTGCTGAGACCCAGCTCTGCCAGGTCCAAGGCGCGGCCCCTGCAGGTTGTACTTGTCTGGCTGAGTCCCAGGTTTCTAACCTATTAAACGAGGTTAGAAGCCCTCAGGGTTGCGGAGAATAAATAACATCTACAAAGTCCTTAGCACACTGTCTGACCACAGGGCACAGCTCCACGGGGAACCGCTCCCCAGGACACATGGTGAGAGCTCAATAAGCAGCAGCGTTTTTTTTTTAAATTATTATTATTATTTTAGTTTTTTTGGCGGTACAGAGGTCTCTCACTGTTGTGGCCTCTCCCATTGCGGAGCACAGGCTCCGGACGCGCAGGCTCAGCGGCCATGGCTCACGGGCCCAGCGGCTCTGCAGCATGTGGGATCTTCCTGGACCGGGGCACGAACCCGTGTCCCCTGCATCGGCAGGAGGACTCTCAACCACTGCGCCACCAGGGAAGCCCTTTTTAATTATTTTAAATTATTTATTGTTTACATTTTATCCCCAGAGTTCCCCTCAACTGGAACATGAGCTTTGTGGTTTCCCAACAGTGTGTCATCCTGGACCGTCCACTGGTCCAGCTGAGCTCTCAAAAAGAAGGATCCCCACCCTGTGGAGCCTGTCACGTGGACACTGATCATCCGGCCCGCATTCCACTGAAAAAGACCCAAAGGCCCCGTAAGGGTCCAAGACTGCACCTCACGGTTCCCCCTGGTGGACAAACTTGGTAGGACACTCAGTAAGTCATCTCCCAGGGACGGAACCTGTGATTTGTTCTATTTGAGTTGACAGGAGATGGCAGACTGACTCTGTCTTCCAGAAGGAGTAAAAGCCGGGCTCAGACGTGGCATCTTAAGTGGCATCATCGCTGGGCACATTTAGCCTTTGAAAGTCTCGGTTGCCAGCCAGGCTGCGAAATGATGGAGCCTTTCCATAGTAGAGCTTTAGGCTGTGGAAGCAGCTGGCTGGTCCTCTGCTAGCACCTGGCCGCCTAGCCTCCTCCCTGCCTGGGCCTGTGAGCCTTCAGCCCAGAGGCAGGATTTTCATAAAACTTCCAGAATTAAAAGCTTAAGTTTTCTAGAAGCGTTAAGATTAATTAATAATCAGGTGGTCTATCTCTTCCCTCTTCCCCTGCACAGTAAATATGAGAGGATTGAGTAGAGCTTAAAATCCAAAGAATACTTAAATTTACAAATTGTGGATAGTTGTTGAAGCTGGGTGATGGGAACATAGGAGTTCATGTCACTCTTCTTTCTACTTTTGTCTATGTTTGAAACGTTCCATGATCACAATGAAATAAATGCATAAATAATAAAAGGCCCAAGCCCCCTCCCCCCCAAAAAAAGACATTGTTCGAAGATTTACTCTTTTTAACAGAATAAATACATTTCCCTGTAGACCAGGTGTGATGAAGTCCTCACAGCAGAAGTGAAAACACGTGAAGGAGATTAAGTCCTATAATTTCTTTTTATGCCACTCCCTGAAGCAGCATTTTGCTAGGAAGGAGTCACTGAAAGTGATAGAGTGTTTCATTCTAGAATGCGGAAATTAAAATATATGTATTCGGAGGGTAAATTAGAAGTACCAGAGAGAAGAAAGGGATATTTAAAAGCCCTGGGGACTTCCCTGGTGGTGCAGTGGTTAAGAATATGCCTGCCAATGCAAGGGACGGGTTTGAGCCCTGGTCTGGGAAGATCCCACATGCGGTGGAGCAACTGAACCCGTGCGCCACAACTACTGAGCCTGCGCTCTAGAGCCCATGTGCCTAGAGCCCGTGCTCTGCAACAAGAGAAAAGCCACCACAATGAGAAGCCCACGCACCACAACCACGGGTAGCCCCAGCTTGCTGCAACTAGAGAAAGCCCGAGTGCAACAACGAAGACCCAATGCAGCCAAAAATAAATAAATATAAATTTATTTTTTAAAAAAAAGCCTTGGGCTGCTTTACATTCATCACACATGGTGCACCCACCAGGCTGGGCCCTGGGGGTGGGCGGGGGAGGGGGAGGGAGACCCCTGCCTTCCAGGGTCACTCGGGCACGGTCCTGGGCTGTGTGTGTCTGCAGCATGGCACCCCTGCAGCTGTAAGGACCTGGATGTGTGGGATCCCCAGTATTCTCCATTCTCCTCTTGGTGAGCCTGGAAGGAGGCAGCAGGGTCTCCCTGGAAGGGGTAGCCTGCAGGGATCTGCGTGCTAGGCCATTGGGAAGCTCGCCTCTCTCTCTCCCGGCTCTGGGAAGCCTCTTGCAGAAGCCAGACAAAGCGATTCATTCCTGCATCTTCCATCTTGTAAGAAAACCATGGGCCCCTTAATAAAACAGAACCCTGAGCCCCCAGGCTGGTGACGCCTGGAGACAGTGCTCCGTGGGAGAGGGCCAGTCCCTTGCAGCCAGGCTCTCAGCCCAGTCCCCTTGCTGCTGCCCCCTGGCCTCAAGGCACTCACCTGGGAGTGCTCCCACCCACCACACAGGTGAGCAGGTAAACAGCCCCTACCAAAGGCGCAAGGAGGCAAAGAAACAAGCCAGGGAATCGTAAACGAGCTTCCTCCTCTTCAGCTTGTGGGGGCAGGTGGGAGTCTCCCTGCCTCACCCCACCTGCAGAGGCCAGCAGCCCCTGCCCTTTAGGAAGACCCTTGGGTCAGTCCGGACACCCTGCAGGAAGTCCAGAGTGAGGACAGAGTGGGCACCACGAGGCCTCCTGCCCGTCGAAGGCTATCATCCGAATTCCCTCTACTGCCCGCACCTGATCCTTTTCCCGGTTGATAGGCCCCGGGAAGAGCCCCGCCCCACGCACAGGGCTGCGTGCTTAGCCTAATTGCCACTGAAGGTGGGCAGGCGCAGAGGGGTGAAGGTGGGAAGCGTTCCTGAGGGCAGGAAGGAAGGGCCCAGAGGGGAACGGGCACTGCCTGCTTCCTGGATGTCACAGCCTGGCCAGGTGACCTCCACAGCTAAGCTGAGGACATTCTTCAAGGACTCGAGGCCGATGCCATTGCCCCCATTTTACAGTAACCTACCTGGGCCTCACAGCTGGTAAGTGACAAAGTCGGGATTCCGACTCAGCTCTGTTTGACTCCAAAGGGCTTGTTTTTAAAGTTCCTTAAGGGAGAGACTCATAATTAAGAATAAACACAGGAAAACTTGTATAGGAGAGATATCAAGTGCTATGTGAATCAGAGGAAGAGAGTATGTTTTCACCTGGCGGCAAAGCTGAGGCGTCTTCCTGGGGAAAGTGTCTCTGAGCTGGGACTTGAATGGGCAGGACTGGAGATGTGGAGGGTGCACGGGAGATGGCATTCTGGGCAGGGGACTGAGGACAAGGTGTGGAGGAGGGAAGGGTTGAGTATGGGTCACTTTGGTAAGAGTTTATGATGTGTGGTGGGGAGAAGACTAAACGGAACCCGAGGCCAGATTTTTTCTTTGTTTGTTTTTGCGGTACGTGGGCCTCTCACTGCTGCGGCCTCTCCCGTTGCGGAGCACAGGCTCCGGACGCGCAGGCTCAGCGGCCATGGCTCACGGGCCCAGCCGCTCCGCGGCATGTGGGATCCTCCCAGACCGGGGCACGAACCCGTGTCCCCTGCATTGGCAGGCGGACTCTCAACCACTGTGCCACCAGGGAAGCCCCAAGGCCAGATCTTAAATGGCAGCTGGCTAAGGAGCTGGGAGGCTGTTCTGCAGGCTTTGTGCAAAGCAGAGGAAGAGGCTGCAGCCCTAGTGCACCGGGGAACCTGGAAAGGAAAGTGCAGGTCTTCACACTGGTCCCTGAGGAAGGGATCAGGCCGGGAGTGGAAGAGCGGTGGGCATGGAGGGGCGGGGACATGGGTCTTCCCCTGAGGAGCAGGCCCCTGGAGCACTTCCAGGGTGAGCTGGAGGCCCAGCAAGTTTGGGGGAACTGGTGGGAGGAGAGGAAGGGAAGCTCTGGGAGAGACTAAGAGCTCAGCTGTAATGGGTGTTATAGGCCCAGACTCCTGTTTAAATCCATCTGAAACTTATTACTGGTGTGACTTTGGGCAAGTTACTTGACCTCCCCTGAGCCTCAGTTTCCATATCTGAAAAATGGGGATATTTCTACCTATCTCATAATATTATCATAAAGATGAAATGAAATATTGTGTATATGTGGCAAGTCTCCTCTTCCTCACCATCATCATCTGTGGTGGCCAAGCGTCTCTGGGAGATGGCAGCATTTGGGGAGTTCCCAGACCACTTCTCTGTGCCCAGATAGAGTGACAGCCGTCAGCCAAGCACGAGGAGGCCCCTTTACGTGAACAACACCATAAAGATGGACATGAGTTCAGACGCCAGGGCCTGCTGAAGAGTGGAGTGCGGGGAGACCCAGCCACCGCTGAGAAGCAGGCCACGGGCCTAAAAGCGGAGGTGGGAGGACCCTCCCTGGCGAGGAGTTTGCTGGGCATAAAATAAGCCACCTGTGGGGATGGGGTGATGACCGTGACTTTCAGGGTCAAACCGCACAAGGCAGGTTTCACCTGGCACTTTCGGTTCTGAGGCGCTTAATGGTGCCGGCTGAACAAGCTGAGCTCCCATCAGTAGTCAGTGGTGGAAGATGGGCTCGCCTACATGCCCTGCTGCCTTTATTGTGATGAATTATGCAATTAAACGATTCTTGTTGCTGGTGGGGAGCGTGAGGACTCAGGTTTTACTGTGATAAGGAGAGCAGTTGGCCTAGAACATGTCAAGCAGATAAGGAGGCCTGTGGAAAACAGGTGACCTTGACAAAGGCAGGGAGTGGGGGAGGGTTGGAGGGTGCGGGGGTTAATGCAAGAGGGACAGGCCTGGGAGCACTTCCTGCAGCCTCCTGCTCTCTGGAAACTGCTTGGGAGGCTGAGTAGCCAACTGATCTGGCAGTGGCCCCAGCAGCACACAGACCAAGGAAAGCAGGTGGCAGAGTGCTGGAGTGGCCAGGCCCCCAGTCACTGCAGGCTGGGGCCTGGGCACAGCAAGGACGACCTTTTTGTTTGTTTGTTTGTTTGTTTGTTTTGCGGTACGCGGGCCTCTCACTGTTGTGGCCTCTCCTGTTGCGGAGCACAGGCTCCGGACGCGCAGGCTCAGAGGCCATGGCTCACGGGCCCAGCCGCTCTGCGGCATGTGGGATCCTCCCGGACCGGGGCACGAACCCGTGTCCCCTGCATCGGCAGGCGGACTCTCAACCACTGCGCCACCAGGGAAGCCCCAAGGACGAGCTTTGAAGGCAGAGGTGAGGTGTGGTCTGGGGCACCCTGGGGTCTCCATTCCTCCCTTCACCCCAGGGTAGGGACTGGAGGGGACACACTGTCTTCTCAGAACTCTGTGCCCAGGGGGTCAGGTTGGGCTTGGTAGCATGGGAAGTCTCTTGGTGAGAGCAGTGACATCCAAAGGCTAAAGAGCAGCAGGAGAAGAGGGCACTGCCTCGTTCCCAGAGAGCTCGGTCCTGGTGCACAGGTGGTCCCAGGTAGCCTGGGCAGGAGGGAGACGGGGGAGAGAGAGAAAAGGCCCCAGAAGAGATTCCCCACCTGCGGGCATTCCCTTGCCTTGGGCACACAGGGCAGGCTGCAGTTGGTGCCTTTGGTTCTGGGGTGCCTAATAGTGTCTGCTTAGCAAGCCGAGCTCCCATTAAAAGTCAGTGATGGAAGAGGGGCTCTCCTAAGCACCCTGCTGCCTCCATTATGATGAATTATGTAATTAAATGATTCTTGTTGCTGGTGGGGAGCATTAAGGACTCAGGTTTTACTGTGATGATGAATGAAGGCAATTGGCCGGCGTTGTGTGATTGCATCAGAACCGGCTGCTTTGGACTGAGCCCAAGTCTGCAGCTGGAGGAGGGTGTCAGGCCAGTGGGCCCAGGCCCACTGTGTATCCTGTGCTAGTTTCTTCGCTCTGCTTTCAGAGATGACCTGAAGTGGCATTTTTATTTATTTATTTACTTATTTGGTTTTTAAAATTTAAATGTTTATTTTATATTGGAGTATAGTTGATTTACAATGTTGTGTTAGTTTCCGGTGTATAGCAAAGTGATTCAGTTATACATATACATGTATCTATTCTTTTTCAAATTCTTTTCCCATTTAGGTTATAGAATATTGAGTAGAGTTCCCTGTGCTATACAGTAGGTCCTTGTTGATTTGTCTGTTTTATATATAGTAGTGTGAATGTCAATCCCAAACTCCTAACTTATCCCTCCCCACCTCCACTTTTCCCCTTTGGCAGCCATCAGTTTGTTTTTAAAGAGTCTGTTTCTGTTTTGTAAATAAGGTCATTTGTATCATCTTTTTAGATTCCACATATAAGTGATATCCTATGATATTTGTCTTTGTCTGACACTTCACTTAGTATGATAATCTCTAGGTTCATCCATGTAAATGACATTATTTCATTCTTCTTAATGGCTGAGTAATATTCCATTGTATATATGTACCAGATCTTCTTTATCCATTCCTCTGTCAATGGACATTTAGGTTGCTTCCATGTTTTGACTATTGTGAACAGTGCTACAATGCACATTGGGATGCATGTATCCTTTCGGACCATGTTTCTCTCTGGATATATGCCCAGGAGTGGGATTGCACGATCATACGGTAGCTCTATTTTCAGTTTTTTAAGGAACCTCTATACTGTTCTCCATAGTGGCTGCACCAATTTACATTCCCACCAACAGTGTAGGAGGGTTCCCTTTTCTCCACACTCTCTCCAGCATTTATTGTTTGTAGACTTTTTGATGATGGCCATTCTGACTGGTATGAGGTGATATCTCATTGTAGTTTGGATGTGCATTTCTCTAATAATAAGGGATGTTGAACATCTTTTCATGTGTCTCTTGGCCACTTGTATGTCTTCTTTGGAGAAATATCTATTTAGGTCTTCTGCCCATTTTTTGATTGGGTTGTTTGTTTAGCTATTGAGCTGTTTGTAAATTTGGAGATTAATCCTTTGTCAGTCGCATCATTTGCAAATATTGTCTCCCATTCTGTGGGTTGTCTTTTCATTTGTTTATGGTTTCCTTTGCTGTGCAAAAACTTTTGAGTTTAATTAGGTCCCATTTGTTTATTTTTGTTTTTATTTCCATTACTCTAGGAGACGGATCAAAAAAAGATGTGGCTGCGATTTATGTCAGAGTGTTCTGCCTATGTTTTCCTCTAAGAATTTTATATTAATAGTATCCAGTCTTACATTTAGATCTTTAATCACATTGGAACTGTGAAGTGGCATTTTTAAACAGAGATTCCTGAGATGGCTTTACCTCTTAGCCAACAGGGCACCATCCCTGTTCTGTGCTTCAAGGAGTCCTATGAATTTTCTACACTATAAAATTCCCCCCATTCACTGACTCTAAAAGCCCAGGCACAGGGTGTCAAGAAAGGCCAAGACGAGGCCCAGCTCCAACCACAAACTTGCTGGGTCCTGGGGGGCCACTTGTGAACTGCATTTCCCAGGCCCTCAGTTTGTATCCTGCTCTAAAGTGTTACATCTTACTGAGCTATCAAAGAAGGAGCATTTCTCTCCTGTGCAGTGGGGCTCCCACTTCAGTGCATGGAAGTATCTCCCTAGGAGCTCGCTGGCATGCAGGTTCCTCAGCCCAGACTGCGCGAGCCTGATGCTGGAACGCTGATTAGGTGCTCAACACATGAAGGGTCAAAGGTGACAAACGGCAGGAGAGCCACTGTGACGGTGACTGTATTCTCAAGAGTCTGAGTCCTTGGCTTGCTGTCCCAATGGAGCTGGCAGTGAGGATCTTTCATTACTTTAATTACCAAACACAAGACCAGCTTTCAAAGACTGATGTTGGGTAAATCCTTATTATTTATAGTACGGGTAAGCAACTGGAGCTCTAGGACTTTTTCTGAACTTTTCTTGTGAATTTTTCTGAACGTATCATTCTTCATTTACTTATCCAAGTCCAAATTACCAGAGGATTTTTTTTAGAAGTCCAGTCTTTTCAAATGTATCTCACAGAGGGGTCTTATGCACCAGCTGCCAAGCAGCCGTCCGACTGAGTGGTTTTGGTGCTGAGGCCAGCTGGTGCAGTGAATAGCTGGGAGGATCAGACCCGCCAGCCCTCACAGGCAGCTTCCAGCTGGACTCTGAAGGCAAGGGCCCCGCTTCTCATTGGAAGCATACAGATGTTCATGTTCTCAAAGCATAGAATTGTCCCTGACAAATCTAGTCACACATGTAAGTCCGAAACACCTCAGATGTTTCCCAAATGCTCTCAGGAATCCCAGTTTATAGGAGATCTGTTTACCTGGCGAATGCGGTGAGAGGGGGCTAGACCTCTGTGTGGTTTCCAGTATTTTATTTGAAGATAACCCACAAGTTTAATGGGTCTGAAGGCTGCACTGTCAGTGGGTGTCTTGGGTCTGGGACAAAACCTGAAGACCCACAGAGCTGTTGTGTATCAAAGCAAGGATGGTGTTAAGATGAGAAGTCATCAATTCCCTAGACTCACCTGTGTGTGATCCAGAAACAATGGGGACCCCAGGTTGTAGGCCATTGTTAGCCTCTGAGCTGAGAAATCTCTTTGGCCAGAGGATCTGGTGTCTTTTCTCTCTCATTTCTCTAAAAGAAAAACAGTGGTTTTCCTGAGAAGTATCTTAGGTAATTATGTTAGGAAGCTGTGGTAAGATAAAATAGCATCTGAATATCAAATTGCTCACATTTCACATAGATATTGCTTATTTGAAATAGACACGTTAAAATGTTATTGAAGATCTCTCTCAAGACTGTAAATAGTATATACTTTAGCATAGAATAGACTCTGTGTATTTATATACAGAGTATGTATTTTGCTTTTCAGCCCAACTCATCTCAAGGAATTTTATGACAAACTTGTCAGTGAGTGATTTAAATTGGACAAAGAGGAAACAGATTTTGGAACAGGCCTGCAGGACACTTCAGAAGGCTCAAGCCTTCTCTTGAGCTCTGTAAAGGGACATGAAAATTTTTCCTAGAAAAGTTATGTTTGCTTAAAATCAGAGTGTATAGGGTGTAGCTCCAAGGGTCAATCAGCGAGATTAATCATCTTGAGGGCCTCCAGCCTGAAAAAAGGAAACGAGTTGCAAGAGAAGGGGAAAAGAAGAGCTTGTGGTCCCTCTGCTGGACACTTGTGGAGTGGCACCCAGAAATTCATGCCAGAGCTCTCTCTGGTGCTCAAATAGCACACCATCAAGAGAACTAGATCTTGCAACACAAAAAAGAGCTACTGTTCTACTAAATCCAAAGTCAGTTTACGTGTAAAATCCAAGCTACACAATACAGTAATTAAGTAGGAAAACACTGTAAATATGATAGAGGTTATTTTTAAAAGGCAAGAAAACCAAATATCTGATTAATCTAAATTTTAGAGTTTACTCCTTAGGTCATCACATATTTGCCGCTCTTAAGAACTTTGATATATATGGTGTGGGATTTTTTCACATTTAGCTCATCCCCGTGTCAGAGAAAAACCTCCAGAACTTTACAATCTCTTGAAATTGTCACCCACTGAAATTCTACTTTTAAAAAAATTGAAATATAGTTGACGTACAATATTATGTTCATTTCAGGTATGCTACATAGCAATATGATATTTGCATACATTATGAAATGATCACCTCAGTAAGCCTAGTCCCCATACAAAGTTATTACAATATTACCATATTCTTTATGCTGTATATTACATCCCTATGGCTTAATTATTTTACAACTGGAGGTTTGCATCAATACCTCTTAATCCCCTTAACCTATTTCACCCACTCCCCCAACCCCATGCCCTCTGACACCACTCATTTGTTCTCTATATGAGTGTATTTTCATTTTTTTTAAATTTACTTTGTTCTTTAGATTCTGCATATTGGTGAGATCATACAGCATATGTGTCTTTGTCTGTCTGACTTATTTCACTTAGCATAATACCCTCTAGTTCCATCCATGTTGTTGTAAATGGCCAGATTTCCTTTTTTCCAAGGCTGGATAACATTCCATTGCATATATATACCACATCTTCTTTATCCATTCGTTGATTGATGGACACTTACATTGCTTCCATGTCTTGGCTATTGTAAATAATGTTGCAGTGAACATTGGGTGCATATATCTTTTCAAATTAATGCTTTTGTTTTCTTTGGGAAAATACCCAGAAGTGATATTGCTGGATCATATGGCAGCTCTATTTTTAAATTTTTTGAGAAAACTCCATATTGTTTTCCATAGTGGCTACATCAATTTACAATCCCACAAACAGTACACGAGGGTTCCCTTTTCTGTACATCCTTGACACTGCTTGTTATTTTTTGTCTTTTTCGTAATAGCCATTCTGACAGGTGTGAGGCATTATCTCACTGTGCTTTTTTAACATCTTTATTGGAGTATAATTGCTTTACAATGGTGTGCTAGTTTCTGCTTTATAACAAAGTGAATCAGTTATACATATACATATGTTCCCATCTCTCTTCCGTCTTGCGTCTCCCTCCCTCCCACCCTCCCTATCCTACCCCTCTAGGTGGTCACAGAGCACCGAGCTGATCTCCCTGTGCTATGCGGCTGCTTCCCACTAGCTATCTATTTTACGTTTGGTAGTGTATATATGTCCATGCTACTCTCTCGCTTTGTCACAGCTTACCCTTCCCCCTCGCCATATCCTCAAGTCCATTCTCTTGTAGGTCTGTGTCTTTATTCCTGTCTTACTCCTAGGTTCTTCATGATATTTTTTTCTTAAATTCCATATATATGTGTCAGCATACGGTATTTGTCTTTCTCTTTCTTTTTTTTTCTTTAAATTTTTTTTTATTAGTTTCTGCTTTATAACAAAGTGAATCAGTCATACATATACATCTGTTCCCACATCCCTTCCCTCATGCATCTCCCTCCCTCCCACCCTCCCCATCCCACCCCTCCAGGCGGTCACAAAGCACCGAGCTGATCTCCCCGTGCTCTGCGGCTGCTTCCCACTATCTATCTATCTCACGTTTGGTAGTGTATACATGTCCATGCCTCTCTTTCGCTTTGTCACAGCTTACCCTTCCCCCTCCCCATATCCTCAAGTCCATTCTCAAATAGGTCTGTGTCTTTATTCCCGTTTTACCCCTAGGTTCTTCATGACATTTTTTTAAAATTCCATATATATGTGTTAGCATACGGTATTTGTCTTTCTCTTTCTGACTTACTTCACTCTGTATGACAGACTCTAGGTCTATCCACCTCATTACAAATAGCTCAGTTTCGTTTCTTTTTATGGCTGAGTAATATTCCATTGTATATATGTGCCACATCTTCTTTATCCATTCATCCGATGATGGACATTTAGGTTGTTTCCAGCTCCGGGCTATTGTGAATAGAGCTGCAATGAACATTTTGGTACATGTCTCTTTTTGAATTATGGTTTTCTCAGGGTATATGCCCAGTAGTGGGATTGCTGGGTCATATGGTAGTTCTATTTTTAGTTTTTTAAGGAACCTCCATACTGTTCTCCATAGTGGCTGTACCAATTCACATTCCCACCAGCAGTGCAAGAGTGTTCCCTTTTCTCCACACCCTCTCCAGCATTTATTGTTTCTAGATTTCTTGATGATGGCCATTCTGACTGCTGTGACATGATACCTCATTGTAGTTTTGTTTTGCATTTCTCTAATGATTAATGATGTTGAGCATTCTTTCATGTGTTTGTTGGCAGTCTGTATGTTTTCTTTGGAGAAATGTCTATTTAGGTCTTCTGCCCATTTTTGGATTAGTTTGTTTGATTTTTTGTTATTGAGCTGCATGAGCTGCTTGTAAATTTTGGAGATTAATCCTTTGTCAGTTGCTTCATTTCAAATATTTTCTCCCATTCTGAAGGCTGTCTTTTGGTCTTGTTTGTGGTTTCCTTTGCTGTGCAAAAGCTTTGAAGTTTCATTACGTCCCATTTATTTATTTTTGTTTTTATTTCCATTTCTCTAGGAGGTGGGTCAAAAAGGATCTTGCTGTGATTTATGTCATAGAGTGTTCTGCCTGTTTTCCTCTAAGAGTTTGATCGTTTCTGGCCTTACATTTAGGTCTTTAATCCATTTTGAGCTTATTTTTGTGGATGGTGTTAGGGAGTGATCTAATCTCATACTTTTACATATACCTGTCCAGTTTTCCCAGCACCACTTATTGAAGAGGCTGTCCTTTCTCCACTGTGCATTCCTGCCTCCTTTATCAAAGATAAGGTGACCATATGTGCGTGGGTTTATCTCTGGACTCTATCCTATTCCATTTATCTATATTTCTGTTTTTGTGCCAGTACCATACTGTCTTGATTACTGTAGCTTTGTAGCATAGTGAAGTCCGGGAGCCTGATTCCTCCAGCTCCGTTTTTCGTTCTCAAGATTGCTATGGCTATTCGGGGTCTTTTGTGTTTCCATAGAAATTGTGAAATGTTTTGTTCTAGTTCTGTGAAAAATGCCAGTGGTAGTTTGATAGGGATTGCATTGAATCTGTAGATTGCTTTGGGTAGTAGAGTCATTTTCACAATGTTGATTCTTCCAATCCAAGAACATGGTATATCTCTCCATCTATTTGTATCATCTTTAATTTCTTCCATCAGTGTCTTATAATTTTCTGCATACAGGTCTTTTGTCTCCTTAGGTAGGTTTATTCCTAGATATTTTATTCTTTTTGTTGCCTTGGTAAATGGGAGTGTGTTCTTGATTTCACTTTCAGATTTTTCATCATTAGTCTATAGGAATGCCAGAGATTTCTGTGCATTAATTTTGTATCCTGCTACTTTATCAAATTCATTGATTAGCCCTAGTAGTCTTCTGTTAGCATCTTTAGGATTCTCTATGTATAGTATCATGTCATCTGCAAACAGTGACAGCTTTACTTCTTCTTTTCCGATTTGGATTCCTTTTATTTTCTTCTCTGGTTGCTGTGGCTAAAACTTCCAAAACTGTTGAATAAGAGTGGTGAGAGTGGGCAACCTTGTCTTGTTCCTGATCTCAGTGGAAATGGTTTCAGTTTTTCACCATTGAGGACGATGTTGGCTGTGGTTTTGTCATATATGGCCTTTCTTATGTTGAGGAAAGTTCCCTCTATGCCTACTTTCTGCAGGGTTTTTATCATAAATGGGTGTTGAATTTTGTCAAAAGCTTTCTCTGCTTCTATTGAGATGATCATATGGTTTTTCTCCTTCAGTTTGTTAATATGGTGTATCACATTGATTGATTTGCGTATATTGAAGAATCCTTGCCTTCCTGGAATAAATCCCACTTGATCATGGCGTATGATCCTCTTAATGTGCTGTTGGATTCTGTTTGCTAGTATTTTGGTGAGGATTTTGCATCTATGTTCATCAATGATATGGCCCTGTAGTTTTCTTTCTTTGTGACCTCCTTGTCTGGTTTTGGTATCAGGATGATGGTTGCCTTGTACAATGAGTTTGGGAGTGTTCCTCCCTCTGCTATATTTTGGAAGAGTTTGAGAAGGATAGGTGTTAGCTCTTCTCTAAATGTTTGATAGACTTCACCTGTGAAGCCATCTGGTCCTGGGCTTTTGTTTGTTGGAAGATTTTAATCACAGTTTCAATTTCAGTGCTTGTGATTGGTCTTTTCATACTTTCTATTTCTTCCTGATTCAGTCTTGGCAAGTTGTGCTTTTCTGAGAATTTGTCCATTTCTCACAGGTTGTCCATTTTATTGGCATAGAGTTGCTTGTAGTAATCTCTCATGATCTTTTGTATTTCTGCAGTGTCAGTTGTTACTTCTCCTTTTTCATTTCTAATTCTATTGACTTGAGTCTTCTCCCATTTTTCTTGATGAGTCTGCCTAATGGTTTACCAATTTTGTTTATCTTCTCAAAGAACCAGCTTTTAGTTTTATTGATCTTTGCTATCGTTTCCTTCATTTCTTTTTCATTTATTTCTGATCTCATATTTATGATTTGTTTTCTTCTGCTAACTTTGGGGTTTTATTGTTCTTCTTTCTTTAATTGCTTTAGGTGCAAGGTTAGGTTGTTTGTTCAAGATGTTTCCTGTTTCTTAAGGTAGGATTGTATTGCTATAATCTTCCCTCTTAGAACTGCTTTTGCTCCATCCCATAGCTTTTGGGTCATCGTGTCTCCATTGTCATTTGTTTCTAGGTATTTTTTGATTTCCTCTTTGATTTCTTAAGTGATCACTTCGTTATTAACTAGTGTATTGTTTAGCTTCCATGTGTTTGTATTTTTTACAGATCTTTTCCTGTAATTGGTATCAAGTCTCATAGCATTGTGGTCGGAAAAGATGCTTGATACAATTTCAATTTTGTTAAATTTAGCAAGGCTTGATTCATGAGCCACGATAGATCTATCCTGGAGAATGTTCCATGAGCACTTGAGAAAAATGTGTATTCTGTTTTTTCTGGATGGAATGTCCTGTAAATATCAATTAAGTCCTTCTTGTTTAATGTATCATTTATAGCTTGTGTTTCCTTATTTATTTTCATTTTGGATCATCTGTCCATTGGTGAAAGTGGGGTGTTAACGTCCCCTACTATGAATGTGTTACTGTCAATTTCCCCTTTTCTGGCTGTTAGTATTTGCCTTATGTATTGAGGTGCTCCTATGTTGGGTGTATAAATATTTACAATTGTTATATCTTCTTCTTGGATCAATCCCTTGATCATTATGTAGTGTCCTTCTTTGTCTCTTCTAATAGTCTTTATTTTAAAGTATATTTTGTCTGATATGAGAATTGCTACTCCAGCTTTCTTTTGATTTCCATTTGCATGGAATATCTTTTTCCATCCCCTTACTTTCAGTCTGTATGTGTCTGTAGGTCTGAAGTGGGTCTCTTGTAGACAGCATATATATGGGTCTTGTTTTTGTATCCATTCAGCAAGTCTGTCTTTTGCTTGGAGCATTTAATCCATTTACATTTAAGGTAATTATTGATATGAATGTTCCTATTCCCATTTTCTTAATTGTTTTCGGTTTGTTATTGTACATCTTTTCCTTCTCTTGTGTTTCTTGCCTAGAGAAGGTCCTTTAGCATTTGCTGTAAAGCTGGTTTGGTGGTGCTGAACTCTCTCAGCTTTTGCTTGTCTGTAAAGGTTTGAATTTCTCCATCAAATCTGAATGAGATCCTTGCTGGGTACAGTAATCTTGGTTGTAGGTTTTTCTCCTTCATCACTTTCAATATATCCTGCCAGTCCCTTCTGGCTTGCAGAGTTTCTGCTGAAAGATCAGCTGTTAACTTTAAGGGGATTCCCTTGTGTGTTATTTGTTGTTTTTCCCTTGCTGATTTTAATATGTTTTCTTTGTATTTAATTTTTGACATTTCGATTAATATGTGTCTTGGTGTGTTTTTCCTTGGATTTATCCTGTATAGGATTCTCTGTGCTTCCTGGACTTGATTCACTATTTCCTTTCCCTTATTAGGCCTTCTTATGGGTTTAGGCAGCCTCTGTGCTAATGGATGGTGTTGTGTTCCTGTCTTGCTAGTTGTTTGGCATAGGGTGTCCAGCAGCTGTAAGGACCTGGATGTGTGGGATCCCCAGTATTCTCCATTCTCCTCTTGGTGAGCCTGGAAGGAGGCAGCAGGGTCTCCCTGGAAGGGGTAGCCTGCAGGGATCTGCGTGCTAGGCCATTGGGAAGCTCGCCTCTCTCTCTCCCGGCTCTGTGAAGCCTCTTGCAGAAGCCAGACAAAGTGATTCATTCCTGCATCTTCCATCTTGTAAGAAAACCATGGGCCCCTTAATAAAACAGAACCCTGAGCCCCCAGGCTGGTGACGCCTGGAGACAGTGCTCCGTGGGAGAGGGCCAGTCCCTTGCAGCCAGGCTCTCTGCCCAGTCTCCTTGCTGCTGCCCCCTGGCCTCAAGGCACTCACCTGGGAGTGCTCCCACCCACCACACAGGTGAGCAGGTAAACAGCCCTTATGAAAGCCATAAGGAGGCAAAGAAACAAGCCAGGGAATCATAAATGAGCTTCCTCCTCTTCAGCTTGTGGGGGCAGGTGGGAGTCTCCCTGCCTCACCCCACCTGCAGAGGCCAGCAGCCCCTGCCCTTTAGGAAGACCCTTGGGTCAGTCCGGACACCCTGCAGGAAGTCCAGAGTGAGGACAGAGTGGGCACCACGAGGCCTCCTGCCCGTCGAAGGCTATCATCCGAGTTCCCTCTACTGCCCGCACCTGATCCTTTTCCCGGTTGATAGGCCTCGGGAAGAGCCCCGCCCCACGCACAGGGCTGCGTGCTTAGCCTAATTGCCACTGAAGGTGGGCAGACGCAGAGGGGTGAAGGTGGGAAGCGTTCCTGAGGGCAGGAAGGAAGGGCCCAGAGGGGAACGGGCACTGCCTGCTTCCTGGATGTCACAGCCTGGCCAGGTGACCTCCACAGCTAAGCTGAGGACATTCTTCAAGGACTCGAGGCCGATGCCATTGCCCCCATTTTACAGTAACCTACCTGGGCCTCACAGCTGGTAAGTGACAAAGTCGGGATTCCGACTCAACTCTGTTTGACTCCAAAGGGCTTGTTTTTAAAGTTCCTTAAGGGAGAGACTCATAATTAAGAATAAACACAGGAAAACTTGTATAGGAGAGATATCAAGTGCTATGTGAATCAGAGGAAGAGAGTATGTTTTCACCTGGTGGCAAAGCTGAGGCGTCTTCCTGGGGAAGGTGTCTCTGAGCTGGGACTTGAATGGGCAGGACTGGAGATGTGGAGGGCGAGCGGGAGATGGCATTCTGGGCAGGGGACTGAGGACAAGGTGTGGAGGAGGGAAGGGTTGAGTATGGGTCACTTTGGTAAGAGTTTATGATGTGTGGTGGGGAGAAGACTAAACGGAACCCGAGGCCAGATTTTTTCTTTGTTTGTTTTTGTGGTACGTGGGCCTCTCACTGCTGCGGCCTCTCCCGTTGCGGAGCACAGGCTCCGGACGCGCAGGCTCAGCGGCCATGGCTCACGGGCCCAGCCGCTCCGCGGCATGTGGGATCCTCCCAGACCGGGGCACGAACCCGTGTCCCCTGCATTGGCAGGCGGACTCTCAACCACTGTGCCACCAGGGAAGCCCCAAGGCCAGATCTTAAATGGCAGCTGGCTAAGGAGCTGGGAGGCTGTTCTGCAGGCTTTGTGCAAAGCAGAGGAAGAGGCTGCAGCCCTAGTGCACCGGGGAACCTGGAAAGGAAAGTGCAGGTCTTCACACTGGTCCCTGAGGAAGGGATGAGGTCGGGAGTGGAACAGCGGGAGTGGAACAGCGGTGGGCATGGAGGGGCGGGGACATGGGTCTTCCCCTGAGGAGCAGGTCCCTGGAGCACTTCCAGGGTGAGCTGGAGGCCCAGCAAGTTTGGGGGAACTGGTGGGAGGAGAGGAAGGGAAGCTCTGGGAGGGACTAAGAGCTCAGCTGTAATGGGTGTCATAGGCCCAGACTCCTGTTTAAATCCATCTGAAACTTACTATTGGTGTGACTTTGGGCAAGTTACTTGACCTCCCCTGAGCCTCAGTTTCCATATCTGAAAAATGGGGCTATTTCTACCTACCTCGTAATATTGTCATAAAGATGAAATGAAATATTGGGTGTATGTGGCAAGCCTCCTCCTCATCACCATCATCATCTGTGGTGGCCAAGCGTCTCTGGGAGATGGCAGCATTTGGTTAGTTCCCAGACCACTTCTCTGTGCCCAGATAGAGTGACAGCCCTCAGTCAAGCACGAGGAGGCCCCTTTGCAAGAACACCACCATAAAGATGGACATGAGTTCAGACGCCAGGGCCTGCTGAAGAGTGGGAGTGCAGGGAGACCCAGCCACCGCTGAGAAGCAGGCCACGGGCCTAAAAGCGGAGGTGGGAGGACCCTCACTGGCGAGGAGTTTGCTGGGCATTAAATAAGCCACCCGTAGGGATGGGGGGATGACCTTGACTTTCAGGGTTAAACCGCACAAGGCAGGTTTCACCTGGCACTTTCGGTTCTGAGGCGCTTAATGGTGCCGACTTAACAAGCTGAGCTCCCATCAGTAGTCAGTGGTGGAAGGTGGGCTCGCCTACGTGCCCTGCTGCCTCTATTATGATGAATTATGTAATTAAACGATTCTTGTTGCTGGTGGGGAGCGTGAGGACTCAGGTTTTACTGTGATAAGGAGTGCTGTTGGCCTAGAACGTGTCAAGCAGATAAGGAGACCTGTGGAAAACAAGTGACCTTGACAAAGGCAGGGAGTGGGGAGGGTTGGGGGTGCGGGGGCTAAAGCAAAAGGTACAGGCCCGGGAGCACTTCCTGCAGCCTCCTGCTCTCTGGAAACTGCTTGGGAGGCTGAGTAGCCAACTGACCTGGCAGTGGCCCCAGCAGCACACAGACCAAGGAAAGCAGGTGGCAGAGTGCCAGAGTGGCCAGGCCCCCAGTCACTGCAGGCCGGGGCATGGGCGCAGCCCAGCACAGAAAGGACGAGCTTCGAAGGCAGAGGTGAGGTGTGGTCTGGGGCACCCTGGGGTCTCCATTCCTCCCTTCACCCCAGGGTAGGGACTGGAGGGGACACACTGTCTTCTCAGAACTCTGTGCCCAGGGGGTCAGGTTGGGCTTGGTAGCATGGGAAGTCTCTTGGTGAGAGCAGTGACATCCAAAGGCTAAAGAGCAGCAGGAGAAGAGGGCACTGCCTCGTTCCCAGAGAGCTCGGTCCTGGTGCACAGGTGGTCCCAGGTAGCCTGGGCAGGAGGGAGACGGGGGAGAGAGAGAAAAGGCCCCAGAAGAGATTCCCCACCTGCGGGCATTCCCTTGCCTTGGGCACACAGGGCAGGCTGCAGTTGGTGCCTTTGGTTCTGGGGTGCCTAATAGTGTCTGCTTAGCAAGCCGAGCTCCCATTAAAAGTCAGTGATGGAAGAGGGGCTCTCCTAAGCACCCTGCTGCCTCCATTATGATGAATTATGTAATTAAATGATTCTTGTTGCTGGTGGGGAGCATTAAGGACTCAGGTTTTACTGTGATGATGAATGAAGGCAATTGGCCGGCGTTGTGTGATTGCATCAGAACCGGCTGCTTTGGACTGAGCCCAAGTCTGCAGCTGGAGGAGGGTGTCAGGCCAGTGGGCCCAGGCCCACTGTGTATCCTGTGCTAGTTTCTTCGCTCTGCTTTCAGAGATGACCTGAAGTGGCATTTTTATTTATTTATTTACTTATTTGGTTTTTAAAATTTAAATGTTTATTTTATATTGGAGTATAGTTGATTTACAATGTTGTGTTAGTTTCCGGTGTATAGCAAAGTGATTCAGTTATACATATACATGTATCTATTCTTTTTCAAATTCTTTTCCCATTTAGGTTATAGAATATTGAGTAGAGTTCCCTGTGCTATACAGTAGGTCCTTGTTGATTTGTCTGTTTTATATATAGTAGTGTGAATGTCAATCCCAAACTCCTAACTTATCCCTCCCCACCTCCACTTTTCCCCTTTGGCAGCCATCAGTTTGTTTTTAAAGAGTCTGTTTCTGTTTTGTAAATAAGGTCATTTGTATCATCTTTTTAGATTCCACATATAAGTGATATCCTATGATATTTGTCTTTGTCTGACACTTCACTTAGTATGATAATCTCTAGGTTCATCCATGTAAATGACATTATTTCATTCTTCTTAATGGCTGAGTAATATTCCATTGTATATATGTACCAGATCTTCTTTATCCATTCCTCTGTCAATGGACATTTAGGTTGCTTCCATGTTTTGGCTATTGTCAACAGTGCTGCAGTGCATATTGGGGTGCATATATCCTTTTGGACCATGTTTCTCTCTGGATATATGCCCAGGAGTGGGATTGCACGATCATACGGTAGCTCTATTTTCAGTTTTTTAAGGAACCTCTATACTGTTCTCCATAGTGGCTGCACCAATTTACATTCCCACCAACAGTGTAGGAGGGTTCCCTTTTCTCCACACCCTCTCCAGCATTTATTGGTTGTAGACTTTTTGATGATGGCCATTCTGACTGGTATGATGTAATATCTCATTGTAGTTTTGATTTGCATTTCTCTAATAATTAGGGATGTTGAACATCTTTTCATGTGACTCTTGGCCACTTGTATGTCTTCTTTGGAGAAATGTCTATTTAGGTCTTCTGTCCATTTTTTGATTGGGTTGTTTGTTTAGATATTGAGCTGTTTGTAAATTTGGAGATTAATCCTTTGTCAGTCGCATCATTTGCAAATATTTTCTCCCATTCTGTGGGTTGTCTTTTCATTTTGTTTATGGTTTCCTTCGCTGTGCAGTAACTTTTAGTACGCGGGCCTCTCACTGTTGTGGCCTTTCCCATTGCAGAGCACAGGCTCCGGATGCACAGGCTCAGTGGCCATGGCTCACGGGCCCTGCCGCTCCGTGGCATGTGGGATCTTCCCTGACTGGGGCACGAACCTGTGTCCCCTGCATCGGCAGGCAGACTCCCAACCACTGTGCCACCAGGGAAGCCCTGTGCAAAAACTTTTGAGTTTAATTAGGTCCTATTTGTTTACTTTTGTTTTTATTTCCATTACTCTAGGAGACGGATCAAAAAAAGATGTGACTGCGATTTATGTCAGAGTATTCTGCCTATGTTTTCCTCTGAGAATTTTATATTGATAGTATCCAGTCTTACATTTAGATCTTTAATCACATTAGAACTGTGAAGTCACATTTTTAAACGGAGATTCCTGAGATGGCTTTACCTCTTAGCCAACAGGGCACCATCCCTGTTCTGTGCTTCAAGGAATCCTATGAATTTTCTACACTATAAAATTCCCCCCATTCACTGACTCTAAAAGTCCAGGCACAGGGAGTCAAGAAAGGCCAAGACGAGGCCCAGCTCCAACCACAGACTTGATGGGTCCTGGGGGGCCACTTGTGAACTGCATTTTCCAGGCGCTCAGTTTCTATCCTGCTCTAAAGTGTTACATCTTACTGAGCTATCAAACAAGGAACATTTCTCTCCTGTGCAGTGGGGCTCCCACTTCAGTGCATGGAAGTATCTCCCTAAGAGCTCGCTGGCATGCAGGTTCCTCAGCCCTGACTGTGAGAGTCAGATGCTGGAACGCTGATTAGGTCTGCCTTTGGTCCAGCTGGGTCGATGAAGGTGCCCCGAGATACACACTTTGAGAAATACCGACGTGGAGGAGGCTTCGTTTAAACAGACTGCCAAGAAATGTGGCTGAACCCACTATAAATAATACCCCAAGATAGAGATGGGGTGACTGAAGCTTCAAGAAATGCACTAGTTTATAAGAATTTTAGTGTGGCTTTCACTGACTAGGTAAGGGATTCCTTCAGCAGGGGTAACAACTACCTGGATCTATGAAGGAGATCAACAGGGTGCTTAACACATGAAGAGTCAAAGGTGACAAACGGCAGGAGAGCCACTGTGACGGTGACTGTTTTCTCAAGAGTCTGAGTCCTTGGCTTGCTGTCCCGATGGAGCTGGCAGTGAGGATCTTTCATTACTTTAATTACCAAACACAAGACCAGCTTTCAAAGGCTGATGTTGGGTAAATCCTTATTATTTATAGAACTGGTAAGCAACTGCAGCTCTAGGAATTTTTCTGAACTTCTGAATTTTTCTGAACGTATCATTCTTCATTTACTTATCCAAGTCCAAATTACCAGAGGATTTTTTAGAAGTCCAATCTTTTCAAATGTATCTCACAGAGGGGTCTTATGCACCTGCTGGCAAGCAGGCATCAGACTGAGTGGTTTTGGTGCTGAGGCCAGCTGGTGCAGTGAATGCCTGGGAGGATCAGACCTGCCAGCCCTCACAGGCAGCTTCCAGCTGGACTCTGAAGGCAAGGGCCCCGCTTCTCATCGGAAGCATACAGATGTTCATGTTCTCAAATCATAGAATTGTCTCTCACAAATCTAATCACACATCTAACCCCGAAACACCTCAGATGTTTCCCAAACGCTCTCAGGAATCCCAGTTTATAGGAGATCTGTTTACCTGGCGAATGCGGTGAGAGGGGGCTAGACCTCTGTGTGGTTTCCAGTATTTTATTTGAAGATAACCCACAAGTTTAATGGGTCTGAAGGCTGCACTGTCAGTGGGTGTCTTGGGTCTGGGACAAAACCTGAAGACCCACAGAGCTGTTGTGTATCAAAGCAAGGATGGTGTTAAGATGAGAAGTCATCAGTTCCCTAGACTCACCTGTGTGTGATCCAGAAACAATGGGGACCCCAGGTTGTAGGCCATTGTTAGCTGCTGAGCTGAGAAATCTCTTTGGCTAGAGGATCTGGTGTCTTTTCTCTTTCATTTCCCTAAAAGGAAAACAGTGGTTTTCCTGAGAAGTATCTTAGGTAATTATGTTAGGAAGCTGTGGTAAGATAAAATAGCATCTGAATATCAAATTGCTCACATTTCACATAGATATTGCTTATTTGAAATAGACACGTTAAAATGTTATTGAAGATCTCAAGACTGTAAATAGTATATACTTTAGCATAGAATAGACTCTGTGTATTTATATACAGAGTATGTATTTTGCTTTTCAGCCCAACTCATCTCAAGGAATTTTATGACAAACTTGTCAGTGAGTGATTTAAATTGGACAAAGAGGAAACAGATTTTGGAACAGGCCTGCAGGACACTTCAGAAGGCTCAAGCCTTCTCTTGAGCTCTGTAAAGGGACATGAAAATTTTTCCTAGAAAAGTTATGTTTGCTTAAAATCAGAGTGTATAGGGTGTAGCTCCAAGGGTCAATCAGCGAGATTAATCATCTTGAGGGCCTCCAGCCTGAAAAAAGGAAACGAGTTGCAAGAGAAGGGGAAAAGAAGAGCTTGTGGTCCCTCTGCTGGACACTTGTGGAGTGGCACCCAGAAATTCACGCCAGAACTCTCTCTGGTGCTCAAATAGCTCACCATCAAGAGAACTAGATCTTCCAACACAAAAAAGAGCTACTGTTCTACTAAATCCAAGGTCAGTTTACATGTAAAATCTAAGCTACATAATACAGTAATTAAGTAGGAAAATACTGTAAATATGATAGAGGTTATGTTTAAAAGGCAAGAAAACCAAATATCTGATTAATCTAAATTTTAGAGTTTACTCCTTAGGTCATCACATATTTGCTGCTCTTAAGAACTTTGATATATATGGTGTGGGATTTTTTCACATTTAGCTCATCCCGGTGTCAGGAAAAAACCTCCAGAGCTTTACAATCTCTTGAAATTATCAGCCACTGAAATTCTGCTTTTAAAAAATTTAAATATAGTTGACGTACAATATTTTCATTTCAGGTATGCTACATAGCAATTTGATATTTGCATACATTATGAAATGATCACCTCAGTAAGCCTAGTCCCCAAAGTTATTACAATATTACTAACCATATTCCTTATGCTGTATATTACATCCCTATGGCTTAATTATTTTACAACTGGAGGTTTGCATCAATACCTCTTAATCCCCTTAACCTATTTCACCCACTCCCCCAACCACATGCCCTCTGACACCACCCATTTGTTCTCTATATGAGTTTGTTTTCATTTTTTTTATTTGCTTTGTTCTTTAGATTCTGCATACTGGTGAGATCATGCAGTATATGTGTCTTTGTCTGTCTGACTTATTTCACTTAGCATAATACCCTCCAGTTCCATCCATGTTGTTGTAAATGGTCAGATTTCCTTTATTCCAAGGCTGGATAACATTCTATTGCACATATATACCACATTTTCTTTATCCATTCATTTATTGATGGACACTTACGTTGCTTCCATATCTTGGCTATTGTAAATAATGCTGCAATGAACATTGGGTGCATATATCTTTTCAAATTAATGTTTTTGTTTTCTTTGGGAAAATACCCAGAAGTGATATTGCTGGATCATATGGCAGCTCTATTTTTAATTTTTTTGAGAGAACTCCATACTGTTTTCCATAGTGGCTACATCAATTTACAATCCCACCAACAGTACACGAGGGTTCCCTTTTCTGTACGTCCTTGACACTGCTTGTTATTTTTTGTCTTTTTCATACTAGCCATTCTGACAGGTTTGAGGCTTTATCTCACTGGGTTTTTTTTTTTTTTTTTTTTTTTTTTTTTTTTTTTGCGGTATGTGGGCCTCTCACTGTTGTGGCCTCTCCCGTTGCGGAGCACAGGCTCCGGACACGCAGGCTCAATGGCCATGGCTCATGGGCCAAGCCGCTCCGCGGCATGTGGGATCCTCCCAGACCGGGGCACGAACCCGTGTCCCCTGCATCGGCAGGCGAACTCTCAACCACTGCGCCACCAGGGAAGCCCTCACTGGGTTTTTTTTTTGTGTTTTTTTTTTTTACATCTTTATTGGAGTATAATTGCTTTACAATGGTGTGCTAGTTTCTGCTTTGTAACAAAGTGAATCAGTTATACATATACATATGTTCCCATCTCTCTTCCCTCTTGCGTCTCCCACCCTCCCTATCCCACGCCTCTAGGTGGTCACAAAGCACCGAGCTGATCTCCCTGTGCTATGCTGCTGCTTCCCACTAGCTATCTATTTTACGTTTGGTAGTGTATATATGTCCATGCCACTCTCTCGCTTTGTCACAGCTTACCCTTCCCCCTCCCCATATCCTCAAGTCCATTCTCTAGTAGGTCTGTGTCTTTATTCCTGTCTTACCCCTAGGTTCTTCATGACACTTTTTTTCTTAAATGCCATATATATGTGTTAGCATACGGTATTTGTCTTTCTCTTTCTGACTTACTTCACTCTGTATGACAGACTCTAGGTCCATCCACCTCATTACAAATAGCTCAATTTCGTTTCTTTTTATGGCTGAGTAATATTCCATTGTATATATGTGCCACATCTTCTTTATCCATTCATCCGATGATGGACACTTAGGTTGTTTCCATCTCCTGGCTATTGTAAAAAGAGCTGCAATGAACATGTGTTACATGACTCTTTTTGAATTATGTTTTTTTCGGGGTGTATGCCCAGTAGTGGGAATACTGGGTCATATGGTAGTTCTACTTGCAGTTTTTTAAGGAACCTCCATACTGTTCTCCATAGTGGCTGTACCAATTCACATTCCCACCAGCAGTGCAAGAGTGTTCCCTTTTCCATGCTGTACCAATTCACATTCCCACCAGCAGTGCAAGAGTGTTCCCTTTCCTCCACACCCTCTCCAGCATTTATTGTTTCTAGATTTTTTGATGATGGCCATTGTGACTGGTGTGAGATGATATCTCATTGTAGTTATGATTTGCATTTCTCTAATGATTAATGATGTTGAGAATTCTTTCATGTGTTTGTTGGCAGTCTGTATATCTTCTTTGGAGAAATGTCTATTTGGGTCTTCTGCCCATTTTTGGATTGGGTTGTTTGTTTTTTTGTTATTGAGCTGCATGAGCTGCTGTAAGAATTTGGAGATTAATCCTTTGTCAGTTGCTTCATTTGCAAATATTTTCTCCCATTCTGAGGGCTGTCTTTTGGTCTTGTTTATGGTTTCCTTTGCTGTGCAAAAGCTTTGAAGTTTCAGTAGGTCCCATTTGTTTATTTTTGTTTTTATTTCCATTGCTCTGGGAGGTGGGTCAAAAAGGATCTTGCTGTGATTTATGTCATAGAGTGTTTTGCCTATGTTTTCCTCTAAGAGTTTGATCATTTCTGGCCTTACATTTAGGTCTTTAATCCATTTTGAGCTTACTTTTGTGGATGGTGTTAGGGAGTGATCTAATCTCATACTTTTACATGTACCTGTCCAGTTTTTCCAGCACCATTTATTGAAGAGGCTGTCCTTTCTCCACTGTACATTCCTGCCTCCTTTATCAAAGATAAGGTGACCATATGTGCATGGGTGTATCTCTGGGCTTTCTATCCTGTTCCATTGATCTATATTTCTGTTTTTGTGCCAGTACCATACTGTCTTGATTACTGTAGCTTTGTAGCATAGTGAAGTCTGGGAGCCTGATTCCTCCAGCTCCATTTTTCGTTCTCAAGATTGCTTTGGCTATTCGTGGTCTTTTGTGTTTCCATAGAAATTGTGAAATGTTTTGTTCTAGTTCTGTGAAAAATGCCAGTGGTAGTTTGATAGGGATTGCATTGAATCTGTAGATTGCTTTGGGTAGTAGAGTCATTTTCACAATGTTGATTCTTCCAATCCAAGAACATGGTATATCTCTCCATCTATTTGTATCATCTTTAATTTCTTCCATCAGTGTCTTATAATTTTCTGCATACAGATCTTTTGTCTCCTTAGGTAGGTTTATCCCTAGATATTTTATTCTTTTTGTTGCCATGGTAAATGGGAGTGTTTTCTTGGTCTCACTTTCAGAGTTTTCATCATTAGTGTACAGGAATGCAAGAGATTTCTGTGCATTAATTTTGTATCCTGCTACTTTACCAAATTCATTGATTAGCTCTAGTAGTTTTCTGGTAGCATCTTTAGGATTCTCTATGTATAGTATCATGTCATCTGTAAAAAGTGACAGCTTTACTTCTTCTTTTCCGATTTGGATTCCTTTTATTTCCTTTTTTTCTCTGATTGCTGTGGCTAAAACTTCAAAAACTATGTTGAATAAGAGTGGTGAGAGTGGGCAACCTTGTCTTATTCCTGATCTTAATGGAAATGCGTTCAGTTTTTCACCATTGAGGATGATGTTGGCTGTGGGTTTGTCATATATGACCTTCATTATGCTGAGGAAAGTTCCCTCTATGCCTACTTTCTGCAGGGTTTTTATCATAAATGGGTGTTGAATTTTGTCGAAAGCACTCTCTGCATCTATTGAGATGATCATATGGTTTTTCTCCTTCAATTTGTTAATATGGTGTATCACATTGATTGATTTGCGTATATTGAAGCATCCTTGCATTCCTGGAATGAACCCCACTTGATCATGGCGTATGATCCTCTTAATGTGCTGTTGGATTCTGTTGGCTAGTATTTTGGTGAGGATTTTTGCATCTATGTTCATCAGTGATATGGGCCTGTAGTATTCTGTCTTTGTGACATCCTTGTCTGCTTTTGGTATCAGGGTGATGGTGGCCTCATAGAATGAGTTTGGGAGTGTTCCTCCCTCTGCTATATTTTGGAAGAGTTTGAGAAGGATAGGTGTTAGCTCTTCTCTAAATGTTTGATGGAATTCGCCTGTGAAGCCATCTGGTCCTGGGCTTTTGTTTGTTGGAAGATTTTTAATCACAGTTTCAATTTCAGTGCTTGTGACTGGTGTGTTCATATTTTCTATTTCTCCCTGATTCAGTCTTGGCAGGTTGTGCTTTTCTAAGAATTTGTCCATTTCTTCCAGGTTGTCCATTTTATTGGCATAGAGTTGCTTGTAGTAATCTCTCATGATCTTTTGTATTTCTGCAGTGTCAGTTGTTACTTCTCCTTTTTCATTTCTAATTCTATTGACTTGAGTCTTCTCCCTTTTTTTTCTTGATGAGTCTGGCTAATGGTTTATCAATTTTGTTTATCTTCTCAAAGAACCAGCTTTTAGTTTTATTGATCTTTGCTGTCGTTTCCTTCATTTATTTTTCATTTATTTCTGATCTCATCTTTATGATTTCTTTCCTTCTGCTAACTTTGGGGTTTTATTGTTCTTCTTTCTCTAATTGCTTTAGGTGCAAGGTTAAGTTGTTTATTCAACATGTTTCCTGTTTCTTAAGGTAGGATTGTATTGCTATAATCTTCCCTGTTGGAACTGCTTTTGCTGCATCCCATAGGTTTTGGGTCGCCGTGTCTGCATTGTCATTTGTTTCTAGGTATTTTTTAATTTCCTCTTTGATTTCTTCAGTGATCACTTCGTTATTAAGTAGTGTATTGTTTAGCTTCCATGTTTGTATTTTTTACAGATCTTTTCCTGTAATTGGTATCAAGTCTCATAGCATTGTTGTCAGAAAAGATACTTGATACAATTTCAATTTTCTTAAATTTACCAAGGCTTGATTTGTGACCCAAGATATGATCTATCCTGGAGAATGTTCCATGCACACTTGAGAAAACTGTGTATTCTGTTGTTTTTGGATGGAATGTCCTATAAATATCAATTAAGTCCATCTTGTTTAATGTATCATTTAAAGCTTGTGTTTCCTTATTTATATGCATTTTGGATGATCTGTCCATTGGTGAAAGTGGGGTGTTCAAGTCCCATACTATGAGTGTGTTACTGTCGATTTCCCCTTTTCTGGCTGTTAGTATTTGCCTTATGTATTGAGGTGCTCCTATGTTGGGTGCATAAATATTTACAATTGTTATATCTTCTTCTTGGATCGATCCGTTGAGTGTTATGTTGTGTCCTTCTTTATCTCTTCTAGTAGTCGTTATTTTAAAGTCTGTTTTGTCTGATTTGAGAATTGCTACTCCAGCTTTCTTTTGGTTGCCATTTGCATGGTATATCTTTTTGCATCCCCTCAGTTTCAGTCTGTATGTATCTCTAGGTGTGAAGTGGGTCTCTTGTAGACAGCAAATATATGGGTCTTGTTTTTGTATCCATTCAGCCAGTCTGTCTTTTGGTTGGAGCATTTAATCCATTTACATTTAAGGTAATTATCGATATGTATGTTTCTATTCCCATTTTCTTAATTGTTTTTGGTTTGTTTTTGTAGGTCTTTTTCTTCTCTTGTGTTTCTTGCCTAGAGAAGGTCCTTTAGCAATTGTTGTAAAGCTGGTTTGGTGGTGCTGAACTCCCTCAGCTTTTGCTTGTCTGTAAAGGTTTGAATTTCTCCATGAAATCTGAATGAGATCCTTGCTGGGTAGAGTGATCTTGGTTGTAGGTTTTTCTCCTTCATCACTTTAAATATGTCCTGCCAGTCCCTTCTGGCTTGCAGAGTTTCTGCTGAAAGATCAGCTCTTAACCTTATGGGGATTCCCTTGTGTGTTATTTGTTGTTTTTCCCTTGCTGCTTTTAATATGTTTTCTTTGTGTTTAATTTTTGACAGTTTGATTAATATGTGTCTTGGCGTGTTTCTCCTTGGATTTATCCTGTATGGGACTCTCTGTGCTTCCTGGACTTGATTAACTATTTCCTTTCCCATATTAGGGAAGTTTTCAACTATAATCTCTTCAAATATTTTCTCAGTCCCTTTCTTTTTCTCTTCTTCTTCTGGAACCCCTATAATTCGAATGTTGGTGCGTTTAATGTTGTTCCAGAGGTCTCTGAGACTGTGCTGAGTTGTTTTCATTCTTTTTTCTTTATTCTGCTCTGCAGTAGTTATTTCCACTATTTTATCTTTCACGTCACTTATCCGTTCTTCTGCCTCAGTTATTCTGCTATTGATCCCATCTAGAGTATTTTAAATTTCATTTATTGTGTTCTTCATCATTGCTTGTTTCATCTTTAGTTCTTCTAGGTCCTTGTTAAATGTTTCTTGCATTTTCTCTATTCCATTTCCAAGATTTTGGATCATCTTTACTGTCATTATTCTGAATTCCTTTTTCAGGTAGACTGCCTATTTCCTCTTCATTTGTTAGGTCTGGTGGGTTTTTATCTTGCCCCTTCATCTGCTGTGTGTTTTTCTGTCTTCTCATTTTGCTTATCTTACTGTGTTTGGGGTCTCCTTTTTGAAGGCTGCAGGTTCGTAGTTCTCGTTGTTTTTGGTGTCTGTCCCCAGTGGCTAAAGTTGTGTCAATGGGTTGTGTAGGCTTCCTGGTGGAGGGGACTAGTGCCTGTGTTCTGGTGGATGAGGCTGGATCTTGTCTTTCTGGTGGGCACGTCCATGTCTGGTGGTGTGTTTTGGGGTGTCTGTGGACTTATGATTTTAGGCAGCCTCTCTGCTAATGGGTGGGGTTGTGTTTCTCTCTTGCTAGTTGTTTGGCATAGGGTATCCAGCACTGTAGCTTGCTGGTCGTTGTATGAAGCTGGGTGCTGGTGTTGAGATGGAGATATCTGGGAGATTTTTGCCGTTTGATAATATGTGGACCTGGGAGGTCTCTTGTGGACCAGTGTCCTGAAGTTGGCTCTCCCACCTCAGAGGCACAGCACTGACTCCTGGCTGCAGCACCAAGAGCCTTTCATCCACACGGCTCAGAATAAAATGGAGGAAAAGAAGAAAAAGAAAGAAAGAAGGAAAGGAAGGAAGAAAGGAAGGAGGGAAGGAAGGAAGAAAAGAAAGAGGATAAAATAAAATAAAGTAAGATAAAATAAAATAGTTATTAAAATAAAAAATAATTATTAAGAAAAAAAAATTTTTTAAGAAAAAAAAAACGGACAGATAGAACCCTAGGACAAATGGTGACAGCAAAGCTATACAGACGAAATCTCACATAGAAGCATACACATACACACTCACAAAAAGAGGAAAAAGGGAAAAAATAGTAAATCTTGCTCTCAAAGTCCACCTCCTCAATTTGGGATGATTCGTTGTCTAATCAGGTATTCCACAGATGCAGGGTACATCACGTTGATTGTGGAGATTTAATCCGCTGCTTCTGAGGCTGCTGGGAGAGATTTCTCTTTCTCTTCTTTGTTCGCACCACTCTGGGGGCTCAGCTTTGGATTTGGCCCTGTCTCTGTGTGTAGGTCGCCGAAGGGCATCTGTTCTTCACTCAGACAGGATGGGGTTAAAGGAGCAGCTGTTTCGGGGACTCTGGCTCACTCAGGCCGGGGGGAGGGAGGGATGCGGATGGGGGCCGAGCCTGCGGCGGCAGAGGCTGGCGGGACGTTGCACCAGCCTGAGGCATGCCGTTCATTTTCCCTGGGAAGTTGTCCCTGGATCCCGGGACCCAGGCAGTGGGGGGCTGCACAGGCTCCCCGGAAGAGAGGTGTGGATAGTGACCTGTGCTCGCACACAGGCTTCTTGGTGGAGGCAGCAGCAGCCTTAGCATCTTATGCCCGTCTCTGGGGTCCATGCTTTTAGCCGCGGCTCGTGCTGTCTCTGGAGCTCCTTTAAGTAGTGATCTTAATCCCCTCTTCTTGCGCACCAGGAAACAAAGAGGGAAGAAAAAGTCTCTTGCCTCTTCGGCAAGTCCAGACTTTTCCCTGGACTCCCTCCTGGCTAGCCGTGGTGCACTAACCCCCTGCAGGCTGTGTTCACGCCACCAACCCCAGTCCTCTCCCTGCGATCCGACCAAAGTCCAAGCCTCAGCTCCCAGCCCCGCCCACTCCGGTGGGTGAGCAGACAAGCCTCTCGGGCTGGTGAGTGCCGGTCGGCACCGATCCTCTGTGCGGGAATCTCTCCTCTTTGCCCTCCGCACCCCTGTTGCTGTGCTCTCCTCCACGGCTCCGAAGCTTCCCCCTCTGCCACCCACAGTCTCCGTGTGTGGAAACTTTTCCTCCTTCACAGCTCCCTCCCACTGGTGCAGGTCTCGTCCCTATTCTTTTGTCTCTGTTTATTCTTTTTTCTTTTGCCCTACCCAGGTACGTGGGGGAGTTTCTTGCCTTTTGGGAGGTCTGAGGTCTTCTGCCAGTGTTCAGTAGGTGTTCTGTAGGAGTTGTTCCACGTGTAGATGTATTTCTGGTGTATCTGTGGGGAGGAAGGTGATCTCCGCATCTTACTCTTCAGCTATCTTCCCAATCTCTCAACCCTCACTGTGGTTTTGATTTGCATTTCCCTGATGATTAGTGATGTTGAACATCTTTTCATGTGTCTGTTGGCCATCTGTATGTCATCTTTGGAAAAAATGTTCAGTTCCTCTGCCCATTTTTTTAATTGGTTTTTTTTTAAATGTTGAGTTGTATGATTTCTTTGTATATTTTGGATATTAACTTTTTATCAGATACATTGTCTGCAAATATCTTCTCCCATTTGGTAGACTGCCTTTTAAAATAATTAATTAATTAATTAATTAATTATGGCTGCATTGGGTCTCGTTGCTGCACGCAGGCTTTCTCTAGTTGCAGTGAGCGGGGGCTACTCTTCGTTGCGGTGCGTGGGCTTCTCAGTGCAGTGGCTTCTCGTTGTGGAGCACAGGCTCTAGGTGTGCGGGCTTCAGTAGTTGTGGTTCGCAGGCTCTAGAGAGCAGCCTCAGTAGTTGTGGCGCATGGGCTTAGTTGCTCCGCAGCATGTGGGATCTTCCTGAACCAGGGCTCGGATCCATGTCCCCTGCATTGGCAGGTAGATTCTGAACCACTGTGCCACCAGGGAAGTCCCTGCCTTTTTGTTTTGTTGATAGTTTCCTTTGCTGTGCAAAAGCTTTTTACTTTGATGTAGTCCCATTTAGTTATTTTTGCTTTTGTTTCTCTTGATGGAGACAGATCCAAAAAAAAATATTGCTAAGACCAATGTCAAAGAGTGTACTGCCAATGTTTTCTTGTAATGGTTTTATGGTTTCAGGTCTTACATGTAATTCTTTAATCTATTTTGAGTTTATTTTTGTATATGGTGTGAGTAGTCCAGTTTCATTCTTTTGCATGTAGCTGTGCAGGTTTTCCAACACCATTTATTGAAGAGGCTGTCTTTACCCCATTGTATATTCTTGCCTCCTTTGTCATAGATTAATTGGCCATGTAAGCCTGGGTTTGTTTCTGGGCTCTCTATTCCATTGATCTGTACGGTTTTTTTTCTATGCTCTTTTGATCACTGTAGCTTTGTAGTATAATTGGAAATTAGGGAGTCTTATGCCTCTAGTTTTGTTCTTCTTTAAGATTGTTTTAGCTATTTGGGGTCTTTGTGTTTCCATACAAATTTTAGAATTACTTGTTCTAGTTCTGTGAAAAATGCCATTGTTATTCTGATAAGGATTACATTGAATCTGTAGATTGCCTTGGGTAGTATAATCATTTTAACAACATTAATTCTTCCAATCCATTTGTGTCATCTTCAATTTGTTTCATCAATGTTTTATGGTTTTCCAAGTCTTTTACCTTCTTGGTTAGATTTATTCCTGGATGTTGTTTTCTTTTTGATGCAATTATAAACGGGATTGTTTTCTTAATTTCTTTTCTCTATTGTTTACTAGTGTATAGAAATGCAACAGATTTCTGTATATTAATTTTATATTCTAAAACTTTACTGTAATTATTAGTTTTAAGTTTTTTGATGTCTTTAGGATTTTCTATATATAGTATCATGTCATGTGCAATCTACAAACAGTGACAGTTTAACTTCTTTTCAATTTGGATTCCTTCTGATTATTTTTCTTGTTTGATTACTGTGGCTAGGACTTCCAGTACTACGTTGAGCAAAAGTGGTGAGAGTGAGCATCTTTGTCTTGCTCCTGATCTTAGCTTTTCATATTGAATATGATGTTGGCTGTGGATTTGTCATATATGGCCTTAATATGTTGAGGTATGTTCCTTCTATACTCTGTATTTGAGTTTTTATCATGAAGTGATTTTGAAATTTGTCTGTATCTATTGAGATAATCCTGTGGTTTTCATTCTTCAGTTTGTTAATATGGTATATCACATTGATTGATTCATGGATGTTGAACCATCCTTGAACCCCTGGGATAAATCCCACTTGATCATGGTATGATCCTTTCAATGTGCTATTAATTTGGTTTGTTAATAATTTTTTGAGAATTTTTGCATTTATATTCATCACAATAGTGGCCTTTAGTTTTCTCTGTAATGCTGCCTCGTAGAATGAGTTTGGAAATGTTCCCTGTTCTTCAATTCTATGGAAGGGTGTGAGGAGGAGTGACATTATTTTTTCTTTAAATGTTTGGTAGATTTCATTAGGGAAACCATCTGGTCCTAGGCTTTTCTTTGTTAGAGTTTTGATTACTAATTCAATCTCCTTACTCAGTATTCGTCTGTTTAGATTCTCCATTTCTTCCTTATTCAGTCTTGGTAGGTTGTGTGTTTCTAGGAATTTATCCATTTCTTATAGGTTATCCAATTTGTTGGTGTATAATTGTTCATGGTAGTCTAAAATTATCCTTTGTATTTCTGTGGTATCAGTTGTAATATCATTTTCATGTCTGATTTTTTTTTTCTTAGTCTAGCTAAAGGTTTAATTTCTTCTTTAACCCACTGGTTGTTCAGAAGCATGTTGTTTAATTTCCACATATTTGTGAATTTTCCAGTTTTCCCCTCGTTATTGATTTCTAGGTCATACCATTTTGGTCAGAAAAGCTATTTGGTATTATCTCAATCTTCTTAAAGTTTCTAAGACTTTGTGATATGAACTCTATCTTGGAGAATGTTCTGTATGCACTTGAGAAGAATGTGTATTCTGCTTTTGGATAGAATGTTCTGTATTTGTGTTACATAAATTTTGTCCAAAGTATAGTTCAAGTACATTTCCTTATTGATTTTCTGTCTGAATGAACTACCCATTGTTGAAAGTGGGATACTGGAAGTCCCCAACTATTATTTATTGTTGTCTATTTCTCTAGTCAAATCTATTAGTATTTTCTTAATATATTTGGGTGTTCCAATGTTGGATACACATGATTGTTATATTCTCTTGAATTGACCTCTTTATCATTATATAGTGACCTTCTTTGTCTCCTGCTACAATTTTGGCTTAAAGTCTATTTTGTCTAATATAAGCGTAGTTACCCCTGCTCTTTTTGGTTTCCACTTACATGGAATATCTTTTTCCATCCCTTCACTTTGAGCCTATGTATGACCTTAAAGCTGGAGTGAGTCTCTTGTAGGCAACATATGATTGGGTCTTGTTTTTTACCCATCCATCCACTCTGCCTTTTGTTTGAGGAATTTAATCTATTTACATCCTGAGTCATTATTGATAGGAAAGGTCTGGCCCAGGCTCCTATGGAGTCACTACTTTGCAGTGGTTCCCAGTGCTCATGATACCTTATGTGTGTGTGCTCCCCAAGAGTGCAGTCTCTGTTTCCCTCAGTGCTGTGGAGCTCCTGCACTCAAGCCCCGCTGGCCTTCAAAGCGAAATGCTCTTTGAGCTTCTCCTCCTGATGCCAGACCCCAGGCTGGAGCTCAGAACTCTCAGTCCTGTGGGAGAGCCCCTGTGATGTAATTATTTTCCTGTGTGTGTCGCCTACCTGGCAGGTATGGGATTTGATATCACAAAAGTGCCCCTCCTACCATCTCATTGTGGCTTTGTCTTTGGATGTAGAGTACCTTTTTTGGTAGGTTCCAGTTTTTTTGTCTATGGTTGTTCACCAGTTAGTTGTGATTTTGGTGTTTTTGTGATAGGAGGTGAGCTCAAGTCCTTCTACTCTGCCATCTTGTCTCCTCCTTCAAGAGTATTTAATTTTAAAAATGTCCAGTTTGTTTTCTTGGCTTGTGATTTTGGTTCTAAGGTATGTAACTAACTGGAAATAGCAGTGCATGCAGAATTATTTATACAATAGTAATCTATCATTGTAAAAAATGATGATGAGGAGATATATATACATATATTTGTGTTTGCCTGTGTATGCACAAACTAATGACTACTATTTTCAGTTTCTTATAAAACTTACCTCTGGTGGGAGAGAACAGGGATGGGAGCCACAGGTGGGAAGGAGAATTTGTATCATTTTATTTCATTTATTACTATGAAATTTTAAAAATTTCAAAATTCAGTGATTAAATATAGAATTCTGCTAACACACTGAATAAACATGAACTCAAAAATGCAAGAAAAATTTAAAGACCATATGTGCATATAGTAAAGTCAAATAAAAATAGTATGGAGTAAAAGTGAGTTTCTTTCTTACTCCTGACTCCTAGTCCTTCAATGTCACCACTCTTACCTGTATCTCGTGTAGCCTACCAGAGATGTTCTGTGACTATACAAGTGTACATGTACATACACATACCGTCCCCCCACCCCTTTTTAAAAAAATCAAATAGAAACTGACTTCAAACACCATTCTGAAACATGCTTTTTACTTAACAATAGATTTTGAGATTGTTCTACAATGATGTAGAATCTAAATCAATATGTACGGGCCTACTTTATTTTTAAATAGGCTATATAGTTTTAACATATAAATATGTCATCTAACTAGTTCCTTGCTAATGAATTTTAAGGTTGCTTCCACTCTATTTTTACCACAATGTTGCAGTGCAAAGATACATATCTTTGCACAAAGATATATGTGTACATATATTTTTGCATATGTGTGCAATGTATATATGATGAATAAGTGTGTGATAGTGTGTGTGTGTACTTATTGTGGAATTGTTGGGTTAAGGATATATATGCTTTTAACATTTTCATGTATTTTCTAATAGAGCTCTAGAATCAACTTATCAAAAACATCCTTTTGAGATTGTGCTTGGAAGCACTTCTTGGAAGGCAGATCTAGTGGTAGTGAACTCTCTCAGCTTTAGTCTGTGCGGGCAAGTCTTTATCTCTCTCCTTCATTTCTGATGGAGAACTTTGCCAGAGTATTCTTCGTTGGCAGTTATCTCTCGGCACTTTGAATATATCGCCCCACTGTCTCCTGGCCTGTAAGGTTTTCACTGAGAAATCTGCTAATAACAGTATGGAGGGTCCCTTTTAAGTTACAAGCTTCTTTTCTCTTGCTGCTTTTAAGATTCTCTTTGTCATTTATAGTTTTATTATAGCATGTCTTGAAGAGGATCTCTTTGAGTTTGGTGACCTTATGAACTTGGATATCCAAAATTTTCCCTCAGATTCGGGAAGTTCTCAGCCATTATTTCTTTAATAAGTTGTCTGCCCCCTTCTCCTTCTGAAACTCTAATAATTTTCAAGTTGTTTCTTTTGATTGTATCCCATAGATCACATAGGCTTTCATTATTCTTTTTCATTCTTTTTTGTTTTCCTCTGACTGAATAATCTCAAAGTTCCCACCTTCTACCTCACAGATTCTTTCTTCTGATTGACACATTCTGATACTGATGCTACTATATTTTTCATTTCATTCACTGTATTTTTCTACTTCAGAATTTCTGTTTGGTCCTTTATGATTTTTCTTTGTTAAACTGCTCATTTTATTCAAGTATTTTCTTGATTTCATCAAATTGTCTATTCTTGTAGCTCACTGAGCTTCCTTAAACAGTTATTTTTCATTCTTTATCAGGTAAATCACAGATCTCCATGTCTTTGGGATCAATTACTGCAAGATTATCATAATCCTTTGGTAGTGTCATGTTTTCTTAAGTTTTGCTTTGTTGTCTTTGTATCTGAAATAGCAGTTGCTTCCTCTAGTCTTTACTAACTGCTTCAGCAGAGAAGTAACTTCAGTCATCCCTGCTAGAGATTCTGAGGCTTCCTCAGATCAGCTACGGGTAAGCCTGCCCCATACTTCTTCGCCTCTTATGGCAGAATACTTAAACTTGTATGTCTTCTCTTGAGTCTGCAATGCAAAAGGTTAGGTGCTGACAATCTCCCTTTTGCTTTCCCAAGTGTGGGGCTAAAGCTCACATTTGTGGTCTCCCTTGGGCCTGCAGATTCAGTTTGGCTTTTTTTGCATGTTCACTAGCTGTCTGCCAAAGCAAAGCTTGCTCTTGATGCTATCAGGAGTGTGACAGGAAGCGACAGGGTGTGTGTGTGGGTGAGGCACATGGAGCACTACTGGTTCCCATGGGCTGGTCAGGGAGACCCACAGGTTAGGTGTCCCCAGTGCCATGTGGGCTAGCTTCTTGATGGGACTGTGAGTTAGTAGGCTCTGTGACTCTTTAATGCCCTCCAAGAGTCCTATCCACTATTCTCCTAGCACCTTCCCACCCCCTCATCACGCAGCTCAAGATTCAGTAGTCTGGATGAGGCAAGAGAGAAATGGGCCTCTCTGGTGGCTTCCCACATAGGTGGAGAAGCTGGGTACTCAGTCACTTGCATTTTCCCCTCCAGGAGAAATCACGGGCTGAGAAGGTCTCTCTTGGCCCTGAACTGTGCCACCTTGAGGGAAGAATAATGAGGATAAAATCAAACTGTTCCTCCTCAAAGCATCTAAACTCATTTATTGCTCCAAAAATGTGCTGAAAATTCTCCACTGGAAACCCAGACTTTCACAAAGGTGCTCTTGTCTGTGGGTGATTGTCTGTCTAAGATAGTACTTTCCAGGGGTTTCCACACTGCAGCCGAGAGGGCCTGGAGCTGGTTCGCAGGCCACTGCAGGGTCCAAGCCAGGACCTAAGTCTGTATGCCTATAAGCCAGTGCATGTGCAGGAAAGATTCCTACCAGGTTGCTTGGTGATTCCTACAAAGTTGCTTGGTGTTGGATCCCTAAGCTCCCACCAGGTCATTTCTGTCTGTATATGGATACCAAATTGCTGGGGGTGGAGGACACAAATGAGGGAAAGCTTTTTCAGCCATGTTGATGTCACTTCTGAAGCTGGTCACCTTTTGTTAGGATAACTGGATAGCTGGGAAGAAATGAATGCTCAGTAATCTCCTCTTAGTGGTCAGATTTCTGCTCTTTGCTTTGTCCTCTTTCTTAAGGTACAATTCTTTTCAGTTCTGAAGGCTAGAAGTTCAAGATCAAGGTGTTGGAAAGCTTGACTTTTCCTGAGAACCATAAGGGAAGGATCTGTTCTGGGCCTCTCTCCTTGGCTTGCAGATGGCTGCCCTCTTGCTTCCTCTTCATATGCTTTTCCCTCTGCATACTTGAAATTCCACATATTCTTTTTTTTTTTTTTTTAAAGCTTTTTATTTATTTATTTATTTATTTATTTATTTATGGCTGTGTTGGGTCTTCGTTTCTGTGCGAGGGCTTTCTCTAGTTGCGGCAAGTGGGGTCCACTCCTCATCGCGGTGCGCGGGCCTCTCACTATCGCGGCCTCTCTTGTTGCTGAGCACAGGCTCCAGACGCGCAGGCTCAGTAATTGTGGCTCACGGGGCTAGTTGCTCCGTGGCATGTGGGATCTTCCCAGACCAGGGCTCGAACCCGTGTCCCCTGCATTGGCAGGCAGATTCTCAACCACTGCACCACCAGGGAAGCCCTCCACATATTCTTAAAGCTAGCTAACAAACACTGGTATTTCTCATCCTGGCAGTTTCAAGATATTAATTCCTTTAGCCACTGGAATCAGAGTGAACAAAAATGAATGAAATCATAGCCAGCTGAAAAGCCTTTCACAAGTGCCATAAAGGTTTGAATTCAAAGACCAAGACACTTAAGAATAAAGTGCTGACTCCCTTGGGCATCTGCTGAAGGGCTCAAGGGATCTCCTCAGGGCCTGTGATGACCCAAGCAACTGTATTCTTGGTCTACTCCTTCCCCTAGGCTAAAGTTACTCAGGTTCCAAACAAGCCTTGCAAAGAGTGGTAATAAAATACTGTAAATACTCACTACTTTGCAAGTGATCTTTGTCTCTGTACTTCAAACACATGAACAGGCCCATTTACTATGGTTTACATTCTTTTGGTAACACTTTTTGGGTATGGTACTGGCAGTGCTGTAACCTGGGTCTGTGCCACTCTTCCTCACTGGACTGTGGAACATTTCTTGTCTTCATCAGAGGACCTCTGACACTCAGCACAGATTCTGCTCCTCAATTGGTTCTGCATAAAAGTTTATTCAATAAACAACCAGGGTAGTAAATTAAGACAGAATTTTCCCTCTCTCCTTTTCCCTATGCCCCATGGGAGTATATTGCTGAACTAATTATGGGAAAGGTAGAGTGTGGCAAATATAATATTTCTCTATAAATAAGAATACTAGAAGACAAACATGATTGATGGTATTTTCAATAATTACAATTAAAAAACCCAGAAATACCACAATAAAAAATATAATTAGGTTTTAAAAGAACAGAAGTTTGCAGGCATATATATCCAAATAGTTCATTTGAGAACCTCAGTGCTATTTATTTCTATTACAGCTAGACACAAAATGCTCAAAGATTGAAAATATAAAGAAATGAAGACTATGGATTTATGTTTGCAGACTATTTTACTTTGAAACTGTCTGGTGTGAAAACCTAACAAACAGTTTATTAGAATTTGTCTTTGATACAACTATATGTTAGAATTTCAGTGGAAAAAACTGATGAAATCCTAATGATCAATAGCCTATAGTAAATGACTATTCTAGTTAAAACGAATATGATCTTCAACTATTCTCCTAAGTACTGCTGCTATAATTTTCTATTTATAAAAACTTTCATTTTAGAGAAAACTGACCTTAATGCTATTTCAAGAAAGAGAATAAACATTAAATCTTCAATCTCAACTTTTAAAGCTTAGAGCTCTTTATTTAAGTATTTCTGCTAATCTTAAACTACTTTTGGTTCATTGCTAACTTTTGAAATATCTTAATGTGATTTAAGGTCTTTTTTTTTGTCTGGATAGTGCTCATGTTTTTTGTCTTTATACCAAAGTAGTAAGGCAAGAAAGTTTTTCCTTTTTCAGATCATATAATATCTATCCATTTTAAAATTCAGGGACTATAACCACTACAAACAGTCCTACCAATAGGAAATTAAGGCTGCTGTGATTTTCCTTTATATTTAAACCATAACATAAGATTAGCAGTGTTATTGCCTACAAATGCTGAATTTATAATCATTTGACCTTAAGTCACAGGACATAAATATTGCCATTTCTGTCTGTACTTCAATTCCAGCTAATAAGACATTGTTTTCACAGTTACCTTTGATAAGATGAAGTCAGAAAAAACTACACAAAGCTGAAACTGGATGACTCTGCTACAAAGAAATAATGCTTGAGAGGACAAGAGTGGTCTTCTGGCATCTGGTTAGTGTTGGCGCACTGTGCCCCCAGTGCAGGTCACACTCCAGCCAGCATGACACAGGTATGGGCACCTTCAGTACTCTAAAGGGCCTTGAATGCTACTGCCAAAGGTGAAATGCATGGCTTTGCAAGAACTACCAGGTGCCAGTTAGAGTATATCATGTTTGTTGGAGGTTTGTTGAAGTATATCATTCTTTGAGGCACCCTTCCAGATACGTGAAAGAGAAAAATCCCATAACCTTGTCTGCAAAAGAGTTTCTAAAATGTGAACCAGGCTTTGCAGTATACATCTACCAGTGTTAGCACCATATTTAAGTCTGAATTGAGGTAAAGATAAACTCTCAGATAGACTTTGGGTAGAAATTACAGTAGCAATTTTGAATGGGGTGTTTACAGAAGTATTCTTTCTGATTAAAATAAGTTTGAAAAACTACTTGATCCCAAGTATACCTATTATACCTATCCAAGTATATACTGAAATTGATAAATTATAAAGCTAGGTATAAGCTTTTAGCAGGAGAAATGTAGTAAAACAGAACTCACATTCTTGAAATTCAAAGTATGTCATTATTGGCTTGATGAAGTCAAAGATTTTGATAAAATACTGAGCCAATATCACAAAGCCAGTTTATCAAATGGCAAGGCCCAGAAATTCTGTTTCTCAGAGTATATAGTCAAGCTTACTGTAGATGCTACCCAGTCAACATCTAGCTCCTACATGATTTATCCCCTGCTCATTGCTCCATTTAATAAAACAGGTAAGTAGCTTCTCTCTTTCCCAACTATTTTGATTTATGTAGAAAAACCTCTGAGACTTGGGAAGGAAAGACCCCAAAACTTGGTTAAAAATTTGAAGGTGTCCAGTATGTTTCAGCAGATGAAAACCAAGTTTAGTTAAGGGATAACTGGACAAAATACAGTAATCCTCTACTTTAGTTCCTATAAGCTGATAAGGTGAAACAATAATGTGTAAAATAAATAACTATGAAAACGTTTCAAATTGCTTTTCCCCTCCCTTTAACATTACTTAACATATAAGAAAATAAGAAATCTTAAATTTCTTATTTTCTAGCTTTTGGGAGCATAACACAGACTAATTTTTCAAAGGACAATAATTACCATTATTTATTAAATAAAATATTACCTTGAAGTTTGAACAGCACAGGAATTCCATCTCTAGTAAGAGCTGGTCTTGGTGCTCAGGCAGAAGTTTATCACTCAATTTGACCAAGATTCCTCAAAAACACCCATCAGCAGTATTTTCATCTGACTCTGTTGAGATTCAGATGAAAACAGGAGTAACTTTCCCCTGTAGCCTACAGAAACATTTTAGGGAAACAGTTTAAAGTTTGTTCTTAACCTAAATATTCAGCTGAGTACTGCAGACCATTCTTCAGAAAACTCATGTAAACAGTCATTCTCCTTTTATAAATCTGCTGGTGCTAACTGCACCTAATTGGTAATATACATGGAGGTATAGCTTAGCTATGTTTGCAAGAATGCTAATTAATATATAAGATCTTTCAGTTCCCTGTCAGTCAGTTCATTCACTTCCATGATCTTCTCTAAGTGTTCCATATATCGGCCATGGTCCTGCAGAAAGTGAGGGACCCTCATGTTTTCAGTAACTGCCAATCCTTTTAAGCGATCCACATCTTCATAAGAGACCTGAAAAAAGGAAGATTGGTTACTTTTTAAATGTGACTACCAGTTACATTTTGAAGAGCAATTTCTTCCTTTGGTCTTAAGTGAAACTTTATGTAGACTGTTTTTGAAATTACTCCCTAATACCTGGAAAATAACAAAATTTACTGTGTTAAATAAGAATGTATTTATCTGCCCCTTCATACCATGACTATATTTTTAAAAATCTAGTCAGTATTTGATTTAACAATCTATCGTGGATCTACCGTTTGTCTAGAAATTAAACAACTAAACTTAATATATGTGTGTGAAAGACTGAACCTAAACAAATCTCCTGCCTAAATCTAAATATAAGAATTGGGACTTCTCTGGCGGTCCAGTGGGTAAGACTCCATGCTCCCAATGCAGGAGGCCCAGGTTCGATCCCTGGTTGGGGAACTAGATCCTGCATGCTGCAACTAAGAAGCCCGCATGCCACAATGAAGATCCTGTGTGCTGCAACTAAGACCCAGTGCAGCCAAAGTAAATAAATAAGTAAATAAATAAGAAAATAATTGGAATGTAAATACTGTATTATTAAGTTAGGAAAATCAGCACAATTATACATTAAATTCCTTTTTCTATTTGAGAAATAAAATAATGTTTTGTGTTAAAAATATCAAAATAAAAGCAAGAGAATTTGAGTATTTTTTAAAATTTCATATCTCTTTCATTCACTCAAGAAGCCAGTCTTTCATAAATGTTAATTTATAGAACTTAAAGTTTCACCCCTAAACTTATCTTTCAACTTTTAAATTCCAAAACATAGCTGGCTTTAAGTACTATTATCTTCTGATCAACACTCTTCCTGGTTCAGTAGGAAGGCTTTAAATAAATCATGTTCATACTAAGTTTTATTTATATTTCAGTTAAAATTGAGTATTTATATCACTAAGTGTAATAGGTTATAGGAAATAGGTTTGGTGTTGATATTGGCACGGTTTTGTAATTTATCTTAAATCACTGAGTTTATTATAAGGAGGGAATGAGTAAATATACTGATGTTGGGAAATAAGGTTCTCATTTTAAGAAAAGAGATACACACATGGAATGGGAAGGGAGATGTAAAAAGACCTTGTGATGTCTGATTTGAATTAGAATGCCCTTATGATTTAAAACAAATGTATGATATACTCATTGAAAAGGTCTAGAAGCATCAGCACTCGAGTAGTGATGTGCACACCTCGTGCTCAAGTCTTGTTTTCTAAATACCATTTCCCACTAAAAGGAATCAAGACTTCCTTGGAGAAACATCTAATCTTAGATTTGGGCAGGAAAAGTGTAAGGTGAGCCCAGAATATTTTACTTTACTTGAAAACATGTAGACATGTTTTAAAAAACACAGGAGTAGCCATTGGAAGAGCTGAATAAAAAAGTGGAGGGAAATGTAACAGAATTCAAAGATCTCTATTTTGCTACCACCAGTGTAGTAACTGATTTGGGCAAAAATCATCAATTGATGTTAAAATCATTTCTGGAAAGGCTGTTAGACAATAGTACATTTGAAGGTATCATCCCACAAATTACTTATTAATGGAGGAAAGGTACCTTTATAATGGAGAGATCGGGCAGTAACTACCCCAGGTGATTATACACAGTATCACCAATAATGGGACAAAATATCTCTCTAATGTGATGCACTGAAAAATGCATACTCACTTTAGTATTCTTGGCAAAAATGTTTAACCTAAAGCTAATTACAAGGAAACAATCTGATAGTCCAGATTCTAGGAATTCTCAAGGAAATTTTCTTGGATTCTTAAAAATGTCATAAGAAAAGACTAGGGTGAGGGGGACAGTTATAAATTAAGAGATTAAAGATGATAAGTGAATGCAAGGCATAAACCTTGACTGGATCCTGGGTCATGAAAAAGAGCTACAAAAAGGACATTTTGGAGATAATCTGGGGAGTATAAAAGACTTTTTTTAGATATTATATAGAATCAATGATAAATTTCTTTAGAAAACATATGGTCATGTCAGAATATCCTCATTCTTGGGAGATACATACTGAAGTATGAAGGGGAGTAGATTATACCTGCAGCTTACTTTAAAATACTTCAGGAAAATATGCATATAAAAACTAATAATGTATTCCCAAATTTCCTATTCCCTTATCTCTTATTGTCCACAAAGAAATATTGTAATTTGGTTCTGTGACAGAACCTCATTTCTTCCCTCCTGTTATCACACAAAGGAAAACTACTCCAACAATAAAATAAAAACAGTTTCAACTTGAGTCTTATTTAATCATGAAATGAGCTGAAGGAAGGGTTGACCTGGTACGTTTGCAGACTCTGTGCCATTGGTTTCACTCACCTTCCCCAGGGCCGTCAGTAGATGAAAGTCAATAGTCTCTCTATATCGGAGGATTTGCAGGATACCATCCAAGTATACCTGGTCTTTACTGAAACACCCTGGAGGAACCAGAAAAGTGTTTACTTTCTGATGTTTAAAAAAAATTATTAAGTAACTAAATACCAGCCCATTCACTTAAAAAATAAATAGGGCAAATTAGAAATTTAACTATAATCATAACATAAAATGTAAGGTCTTGAGAAGTACCACGATAACTACAGCCTAGTAGCTTCCCTTTAAGAATTCCTTCTCCCTGGCTCCCCACTCCCCATAATTAAAATAGCATTTTTCCCTAAAGAAACACTAGAGCAGAAACTAACACAACATTGTAAAGCAATTATATTCCAATAAAGATGTTAAAAAATATATATGACTCTTAAAATTATCCCATCCTCACCTCTACCATTTGATCATAAACTTAACTTCCATGATTAACTGAAGGCATTTGGGTGGGGAGGGCTGGGAGAGGATAGTTGTAGAGTAGTTAAGTTTCAAAAGGGGCCAATGTGGAGACATGGGATTTCAGAAATTCCTGGGTTTTTTATAAGAAATAATACCCTTTACCCCATTAAAGTTAACTGTAGGTGATTTTGATACTATTTCTCCCTATAAAAACAAGAAATAGAACTGGATTTTAAAGCATATGAAAAAATATGAACTAGACATGAAAATTAGGAATAGTTCATGAGATCTGTGCTTAGATAAAAATGGTATTCTGCTTACAAAGAAAACCTTTCTCCCATCATAACATAAATTATGTAAATTTTTAAAAATTTTGCTCTAGAATTAAATGGACTAGAATTCTACCAAATGGAGAGTCATACAATAAGAAATTATTGTTGAAGAGTTCCCAAGATGGTGGACTAAGAGGACCCTGAACTCACCTCCTCTCATGGGCATACCAAAATTACAACTATTTACAGAGCAACTACAAGTGAGAAAGACTGGAACCTATCAGAAAAGATTTCTATAACTAAAGATATAAAGAAGGAACCACAACTAGATGGGTAGGAGGGGAGAAACTGCAGTATAGTCAGCACCCATATCCTGAGGTGAGAGACCTACAAATGGGAAGATAATTATAAGTATAGAGGTTCTCCAGAAGGAGCAAGAGGTAAGAGACCCACATCAAGCTCCCAAGCCCAGGGGTCCTGTGCTGGGAAGACGAGACCCCAGAATGTTTGGTTTTGAAGGTCAGAGGAACTTACTTTCAGGAGACCCAGAGGGCTGTGGAAAAGAAAGACCCCACTCTTAAAGGGTGCACACAAAATTTCACATGCTCTGGGACACAGGGAAGCAGCAGTAATTTGAACAGAGCCTGGGTCAGACCTACTGGTGATCTTGAAGAGTCTCCCAGCGAGGCAGGAGGCAAATGGAGCTCACCTGGGGACACAGGCACTGGTGGCAACCATTTGGGGAAGTTAATTCTACCACATTGAAACTGGCACTGCAAAGCACCATTTTGGAATCCTCCCTCTAGCTTACTAGGCGTGGGACCCAGCCCTGCCCCCACTCACCAGCCTACAGGCACAAGTACTGGATCACCTCAGATCAAGCAATTAGCTGGGTGGAAATATAACCCCAGACAGACACCAGCCCCAGAACAACCACGGCGTGCTATGCCAGGACCCGGCCCAGCCACCAGCAGTTGGCACCAGTCCCAGGACATGCTGGTCCTCAGCCCCAACCAACAGGGGGACAGTAAAAGCTCTGAGACAACTTGGGCCCCTTAGAAATTACCCCAGGATCAGACCACACTTAACAGTGGGCCAACACAACCTTTGGGACACCCCAGGCCCCATAGCCAGCTGTGTCACGAACCAGCCAACCCACCAATGGTCCAAAACCAGTTCTGAGAATGTAGGCCTGGAAGCCAGAGGCCCCAGGACATGGCTCAGCTAGCCAATGGGCCTGCACTATCTCCATGACCCAGCTTTATCCACCAGTGGGCCTGACAAAGCCCCAGGATCTCCTGTATCCTGATGCTGCCCATCAGCGGGCAGACACCAGCCCCAGGATTCACCCAAGCCCTAGCTCTGTCTACCAGCCAACACAAGCTTTGGGACACCTCGGACCCCATACCCAACTGTGTCAGGATCCCTCCACCTCCTGCTCAGCAATCTGACAACAGTTCTGAAATTCCTGGGCCCTGTTGTCAGACTCTGGGACCCAGCTCTGCCTGCCACTAGTCCGACACTAACCCCGGAACCTGGCTTCACCCACCAGTGGTAGGGCAACAGCCCTGGAATCTTATGGACCCTGATTCTGTACACCAGTGAGCCAGCACTAGGCCTGGGGACCCTGGGGTTTTGTAATCTGCTACCTTGTGACCAGGTCCCACTAACCAGAAGCATCTGCACAAGGCAGGTGCCTGGCAACCAACTGGGCTAGGGGCCAACAAACCTACCAGACCACCAAAACAGAAGGACCAATGCAGCCCTCTTAGGGGGAAACTATAGAGCATATAGCATGGGTGACGAGAGGGGAGTGCGCAGCGGGATGCATAAGACATCTACAGGAGACTACTTCTTCAAGGTACAGAAACATAACTAACCTACCACATACATAAAAATAGAAATAGCAACTTAGACAAAATGAAGCCACAAAGAAACATGTTCCAGACGAGGAAACAAGATAATACCCCAGAAGAACAACTAAGTGAGGTGGAGATAGGCAATCTACCTGAGAAAGAGTTCAGACTAATGACTGTAAAGATGATGAAAGAACTTGGTAAAAGAATGGACGTACAGAGCAAAAAGTCAGAAGTTTTTAACAAAGAGTTAGTAAATAAAGAACTACCAAACAGAGATGTAGAATATAACTGAAATGAAAAATACACTAGAAGGAATCAACATTAGACTAAATGATACACAGCAACAGATCAGTGAGGTGAAGACAGATTAGTGGAAAGCACTGCTACTGAAAAGAAAAAAGAATGAAAAGATATTAGGAGCCCTGTAGGACAGTATCAAGTACACTAATATTCACACTGTAGGGGTCCCACAAGGACGAGAGAGAGAGAGAGAGGGGCTGAAAGAGAGAGACTGAAAGAGAGAGAGAGGGAGGCTGACAGAGAGAGGCTGAGAGACGCTGAAAGACAGAGGGTGAGAGAGAGAGGCGGAAAGAGAGAGGCTGAAAGAGAGGCTGAAGGGGAGAGAGAGAGGCTGAGAGAGAGAGAGGCTGAAACAGACAGAGAGGCAGAGAGAGAGAGAGGCTGAAGGAGAGAGAGAGGCTTAGAGAGTGAGAGGCTGCAAGAGAGAGAGAGGCAGAGAGAGGCTGAAAGAGAGAGCAGCTGAAAGAGAGAGGCTGAAAGAGAGAGGCTGAAAGAGAGAGAGAGAGAGAGGCATAGAGAGAGAGAGAGGCTGAAAGAGAGTGAGGCTGAAAGAGAAAGAGGCTGAAAGAGAGAGGCTGAGAGAGAGGCTGAAAGTGTGTGTGTGTGTGAGAGAGAGAGAGAGAGAGGCTGAGAGGCTGAAAGAGTGTGAAAGGCAGAGAGAGAGAGAGAGAGAGGCTGAGAGGCTGAAAGAGAGAGAGAGACAGGGCGAAAGAGAGGCTGAGAGAGAGGCTGAAAGAGGCTGAGAGAGAGGCTGAGAGAGAGAGAGGCTGAAATAGAAAGAAGAGAGGCTGAGAGAGACAGAGAGAGAGAGGCTGAGAGAGACAGAGAGAGACTGAATGACAGAGAGAAAGGCTGAAAGAGAGAGAGGGGCTGAATGAGAGGCTGAGAGAGAGGCTGAAAGAGAGAGAGGCTGAAAGAGAGAGAGAGAGAGCCTGAAAGAGAAAGAGGATGAAACAGAGAGAGAGGGTGAAAGAGAGAGAGAGGCTGAGAGAGGCTGAAAGAGAGAGCAGCTGAAAGAGAGAGGCTGAAGGAGAGAGAGAGAGGCTGAGAGAGAGAGGCTGAAAGAGAGAGGGTGAAAGAGAGGCTGAGAGAGAGAGAGAGGCTGAAAGAGAGAGAGAGGGAGAGACAGAGGCTGAAAGAGAGGCTGAGAGAGAGGCTGAGAGAGAGAGGCTGAAAGAGAGAGAGAGAGAGAGGCTGAAAGAGAGAGAGAGGGCGAGAGACAGAGATAGGCTGAGAGGCTGAAAGAGAGAGAGAGGGTGAAGGAGAGAGAGAGAGGCAGAGAGAGAGAGACAGAGACAGAGTCAGAGAGAGAGAGGCTGAAGGAGAGAGAGGCTGAAAGAGAAAGAGAGAGGCTGAAAGAGAGGCTGAACGAGAGAGAGAGAAAGAGAGAGAGAAAGAGAGAGAGAGAGGCTGAGAGAGGCAGAGAGAGAGAGTCAGAGACAGAGTGAGAGAGGCTGAAAGAGAGAGAGAAGGGCTGAAAGAGAGAGGTTGAAAGAGAGAGAGGCTGAAAGAGAGAGGCTGAGAGAGAGAGAGAGGCTGAAAGAGAGAGAGAGGCTGTGAGAGAGCAGCTGAAAGAGAGGCTGAAAGAGAGGGCGAGTGAGAGAGAGAGGCTGAGAGGATGAAAGAGAGAGGGTGCAAGAGAGAGGCTGAAAGAGAGAAAGAGAAAGGCTGAAAGAGAGAGAGACAGAGGCTGAAGGAGAGAGAGAGAGAGGCTGAAACAGAGAGAGAGGCAGAGAGAGAGAGAGAAAGAGAGGCTGAAAGAGGGTGAAAGAGAGAGAGAGAGGTTGAGAGAGAGAGGCTGAGAGAGAGAGAGAAGCTGAAGCAGAGATAGGCTGAAAGAGACGCTGAAAGAGAGAGAAAGAGAGAGGAGAGAGAAAGAGGCTGAAAGAGAGAGAAGGGCTGAAAGAGAGAGAGGCTGAAAGAGAGAGGCTGAAAGAGAGAGGCTGAGAGGCTGAGAGAGGCTAAGAGAGAGAGAGAGGCTGAAAGAGAGAGAGGCTGCAAGAGAGAGGCTGAGAGAGAGAGAGAGAGGCTGAAAGAGAGAGGCTGAGAGGCTGAGAGAGGCTAAGAGAGAGAGAGAGGCTGAAAGAGAGAGAGGCTGCAAGAGAGAGGCTGAGAGAGAGAGAGGCTGAAAGAGAGAGAGGCTGAAAGAGGGTGAAAGTGAGAGAGGCTGGGAGTGACGCTGAGAGACAGGCTGAAAGAGAGAGAGAGAGACAGAGAGGCAGAGAGAGAGGCTGAAAGAGAGAGAGAGCAGCTGAAAGAGAGAGAGAGAGAGGCTGAAAGTGAGAGAGAGGCTGAAAGAGAGAGAGAGATGCTGAGAGAGAGAGGCTGAAGGAGAGAGAGAGGCTGAATGATAGGCTGAAATAGAGAGCCTGAAAGAGAGAGAGAGAGAGAGGCTAAAAGAGAGAGAGTGTGAGAGAGGCTGAATGAGACAGAGGCTGAAAGAAGGAGAGAGAGAGGTGAAAGGGTGAGAGAGAGAGAGGGTGAAGGAGAGAGAGAGAGAAAGAGAGACAGAGAGAGGCTGAAAACATAACAGGTGAAAACTTCCCTAACCTGGGAAAGGAACAGACACTCAAGTCTAGAAAATACAGAGTCCCATAAAGGATTAACCCTAAGAGAAACCAAGGCACACTGTAATTAAAATGACAAACATTAAATATAAAGAAAATATTAAAAGCAGGAAGGGAAAATCAACAAATAGCATACAACAGAATTCCCATTAAGTTATTTGCTGATTTTTCAGCAGAAACTCTGAAGGCCAGAATGGAGTAGAAAGATATATTTAAAGTGATGAAAGGGAAAAACCTACCACCAAGAATAATCTACCCAGGAAGGCTCTCATTCAGGTTTGATGGAGAGATCAAAAGCTTTACAGACAAGCAAAAGCTACGAGTCCAGCACCATCAAACCAAGTTTACAACCAATGTTAAAGGAACTTCTCCTGATGAAAAAGGCCACAACTAAAAACAAAAAATTATAAAATCAAAATGATCATCAACAAAAGCAAACATACAGAAAATGTAGGAAATCATCCACACACATAGCTAGTAGGGTGGTTAAAGGACAAAAGTAGTAAAATAATCTGTAACCACAATGAGCAGTTAAGAGATACACAAAACAATTGGATGTAAAATATGATATGAAAAACAGCAATCATGAAGGAAGGAGAGTACAAATGTAAGATTTTTAAAATGCATTTGAAATTAAGAGGTCAGCAACTTAAATCATACACACACACACACATACGGACTGCTATATAAAAAGCTCACGGTAACCTCAAAACAAACACCTGTAATAGATATACACACAGAAAAAGAAAAAAGAATCCAAACAACACTAAAGATAGTCATCAAATCACAGGAGACAAGAACAAAAGAAGGGGGGGAAAAGACCTATAAAAACAAACCCCAAACAATTAACAAAACGGCAGTAAGAACATACATATCAATAATTATCTTAAATGTAAATGGACTAAATGCTCCAACCAAAAGATAGGGTGGCTGAGTGGATACAAAAATAAGAACCATATATACGTTCCTACAGAAGACTCATTTCAGATCTAGAGACACACACAGACTGAAAGTGAGAGAATGGAAAAAGGTATTCCATGCAAATGGAAATCAAAAGAAAGCTGGAATAATAATACTCATATGAGACTAAATAGACTTTAAAATAAAGACTATGGGGTGAAGTCAAGATGGCAGACTAGGAGGATGTGGAGTTTGCATCTCTGCACAACTAGGGCACCTACCAGGCACTGGTGGGGGACCACGGACACCTAAGGTGATGGGAAGAACCCCTGAGCAACGGGGTAGGACATGGGAAGGAGGAAGGGGGGAGGATAAGTGGAGGCGAGACAGACCAGTGCCCCTGTGGGGTGGCTGGGGGAGGCAAGGGGTTCCCATGCCCAGAGGGGCCAACCCATGGTTAGGGGATCAAAAGGGACGGGGGAGGCACTTGGAGAGTGGATTATCAGAAGGGAACAGGGTCAGCATTTCCCCTGCCCACTAGGGTCCCGAGGAGGCCCAAGTGAGGTCCCCAGGCCTCATCCTCTGCCCTCCAAGACACCCTCCTACTACGCTGGGCCTAAACCCTGCCTCCACGGCCCCAACCATGACCTTACCTCTGAACCCACACTCCAAGGCGCCCCTCCAGCCGTGCTGCCTTTCGCGGCTGAGCAGGTCCTGAGCCTAAACCCCACCCCTGCCTAAGCCCCATCACCCCACACTGCCCTCCACAGCCAAGGTCTTTTCTAGCCTTTCTTTTTTTTTAGGTTGTGGTTCTGCTTTACCTTGTTGTTCTTTCATTTATATAGATATTTTTCTAATACATTTTAAAATTTTCTAATTTTATTTTATTCTTTATACCTTGTTATTGTTCTGCAACTTCTGGCTTGTCCCCCCAGCTTTCTTTTTCTTTTTCTTTTTCTTTTATTGTGGTGCTGTTTCACCTTCTTGCAGTTGTTTCACTTATATTTTAATTTTTCCTGGTATACTTTTTATTTTTCTAACTGTATTTTACTTTTATTCTGTTATTCTACTGCTCCACTTCTTTCCCTTTCTTTTCTTGTGCCACACTGAGCAGCTTGTGGGATATACTGGATCCCAGGCTGGGGGTCAAGCCTGAGCTCCTGTGGTGGGAGCGCTGAGTCCAAACTGCTGTACTAACAGAGAACCTCAGACCCCAGGGAATAATAATTGGAGTGAGGTCTTGCAGAGGTCCTCATCTCGGCACCAAGACACAGCTCTACCCAACTGCCTTCAACCTCCAGTGCTGGACATGTCAGGCCAAACAACCAGTAAGAAAGGAATACAGCCCCACCCATCAAAAAAATGAGGCAACAAAAAAATATGTTACAGACGAAGGACCAAGGTAAAAACCTACAAGACCGAGAGGGCAGAGAGCAGAAGCAAGAAGAACTACAATCCTGCAGCCTGTGGAACAAAAACCACATTCACAGAAAGCTAGACAAGATGAAAAGGCAGAGAGCTATGTATCAGATGCAGGAACAAGATAAAACCCCAGAAAACCTACTAAATGAAGTGGAGATAGGCAAACTTCCAGAAAAAGAACCTTCCAGAATGAAAGTGAAGATGATCCAAGACCTCGGAAAAAGAATGGAGGTAAAGATGAAGAAGATGCAAGAAGTGTTTAACAAAGACCTAAAAGAATTAAAGAACAAACAGAGATGAACAATACAATAACTGAAATGAAGACTACACTAGCAAGAATCAACAGCAGAATAACTGAAGGGGAAAACCAGATAAATGACCTGGAAGACAGAACGGTGGAATTCACTGCTGTGGAAGAGAATAAAGAAAAAAGAATGAAAAGAAATGAAGACAGACTAAGAGACCTCTGGGACTACATTAAATGCAACAACATTCATATTATAGGGGTCCCAGAAGGAAAGGAGAGAGAGAAAGGACCAGAGAAAATATTTGAAGAGATTATAGTCAAAAACTTCCCTAACATGGGAAAGGAAACAGCCACCGAAGTCCAGGAAGTGCAGAGAGTCCCATACAGGAGAAACCCAAGGAGAAACACACCAAGACACATAGTAATCAAATAGGAAACATTTAAAGACAAACAAAAATTATTGAAAGCAGCAAGGGAAAAATGACAAATAACATACAAGGGAACTCCCATAAGATTAACAGCTCATTTCTCAGCAGAAACTCTACAAGCTAGAAGGAAGTGGCATGATATACTTAAAGTGATGAAAGGGAAGAAACTACAGCCAAGACTACTCTACCCGGCAAGGATCTCATTCAGATTTTTTTTTTATTAGTTTCTGCTTTATAACAAAGAGAATCAGTCATACATATACATCTGTTCCCACATCCCTTCCCTCATGCATCTCCCTCCCTCCCACCCTCCCCATCCCACCCCTCCAGGCAGTCACAAAGCACCGAGCTGATCTCCCTGTGCTCTGCGGCTGCTTCCCACTATCTATCTACCTTACATTTGGTAGTGTATATATGTCCATGCCTCTCTTTCGCTTTGTCACAGCTTACCCTTCCCCCTCCCCATATCCTCAAGTCCATTCTCAAGTAGGTCTGTGTCTTTATTCCCGTTTTACCCCTAGGTTCTTCATGACATTTTTTTTTAATTCCATATACATGTGTTAGCATACGGTATTTGTCTTTCTCTTTCTGACTTACTTCACTCTGTATAACAGACTCTAGGTCTATCCACCTCATTACAAATAGCTCAGTTTCATTTCTTTTTATGGCTGAGTAATATTCCATTGTATATATGTGCCACCATAAACAAGACCAAAAGACAACCCTCAGAATGGGAGAAAATATTTGCAAATGAAGCAACTGACAAAGGATTAATCCCCAAAATTTATAAACAGCTTATGCAGCTCAATAGCAAAAAAAACAAACAACCCAATCCAAAAATGGGCAGAAGACTTAAATAGGCATTTCTCCAAAGAAGATATACAGACTGCCAACAAACACATGAAAGAATGCTCAACATCATTAATCATTAGAGAAATGCAAATCAAAACTACAATGAGATATCATCTCACACAAGTCAGAATGGCCATCATCAAGAAATCTAGAAACAATAAATGCTGGAGAGGGTGTGGAGAAAAGGGAACACTCTTGCACTGCTGGAGGGAAAGTGAATTGGTACAGCCACTATGGAGAACAGTATGGAGGTTCCTTAAAAAACTAAAAATAGAACTACCATATGACCCAGCAATCCCACTACTAGGCATATACCCTGAGAAAACCATAATTCAAAAAGAGACATGTACCAAAATGTTCATTGCAGCTCTATTCACAATAGCCCGGAGATGGAAACAACCTAAGTGTCCATCATCTCATTCAGATTTGATGGAGAAATCAAAAGCTTTACAGATAAGCAAAAGCTAAGAGAATTCAGCACCACCAAACCAGTTCTACAACAAATGCTAAAGGAATTTCTCTACGTGGGAAACACAAGAGAAGAAAACGACCTAGAAAAACAAACCCAAAACAATTAAGAAAATGGTCATAAGAACATACATATAGATAATTACTTTAAACGTGAATGGATTAAATGCTCGAACCAAAAGACACAGGCTTGCTGGATGGATACAAAAACAAGAACCATATATATACTGTCTACAAGAGACTCACTACAGACCTAGGGACACATACAGCCTGAAAGTGAGGGGATGGAAAAAGATATTCCCTGCAAATGGAAATCAAAAGAAAGCTGGAGTAGCAATACTGATATCACTTATCTCACTTAAAGATAAAATAGACTTTAAAATAAAGAATGTTACAAGAGACAAGGAAGAACACTACATAATGATCAAGGGAAGAAGAAGATATAACAATTATAAATATATATGCACCCAACATAGGTGCACCTCAATACATAAGGCAACTGCTAACAGCAAAAAAGAGGAAATTGACAGTAACACAATAATAGTGGGGGACTTTAACACCTCATTTACATCAATGGACAGAGCATATAAAATGCAAATAAATAAGGAAACAGAAGCTCTAAATGACACAATAGACCAGATAGAGTTAATTGATATTTATAGGACATTCCATCCAAAAACAGCAGATTACACGTTCTTCTCAAGTGCGCACAGAACATTGTCCAGGATAGATCACATCTTGGATCACAAATCAAACCTCAGTAAATTTAAGAAAACTGAAATCATATAAAGTATCTTTTCTAACCACAACACTATGAGATTAGAAATGAATTACAGGGAAAAAAACGTAAAAAACACAAAAACATGGAGGCTAAATAATACGTTACTGAATAACCAAGAGATCACTGAAGAAATCAAAGAGGAAATCAAAAAATACCTAGAGACAAATGACAATGAAAACACGACAATCCAAAACCTATGGGATGCAGCAAAAGCAGTTCTAAGAGGGAAGTTTATAACTATACAAGCCTACCACAAGAAACAAGAAAAATCTCAAATAAACAATCTAACCTTACACCTAAAGGAACTACAGAAGGAAGAACAAACAAAACCCGAAGTTAGCAGAAGGAAAGAAATCATAATGATCAGAGCAGAAATAAATGAAATAGAAACAAAGAAAACAATAGCAAAGATCAATAAAACTAAAAGCTGGTTATTTGAGAAAATAAACCAAAGTCAGACTAATTGATAAACCATTAGCCAGGCTCATCAAGAAAAAGAGGGAGAGGACTCAAATCAATAAAATTAGAAATGAAAAAGGAGAAGTTACAACAGACACCGCAGAAATACAAAGCATCCTAAGAGACTACTACAAGCAACTGTATGCCAAAAAAATGGATAACCTGGAAGAAATGGACAAATTTTTAGAAAGGTATAACCTTCCAAGACTGAACCAGGAAGAAGTACAAAATATGAACAGACCAATCAAAAGTAATGAAATTGAAACTGTGATAAAAAATATTCCAACAAACAAAAGTCCAGGACCAGATGGCTTCACAGGTGAATTCTATCAAACATTTAGAGAAGAGCTAACACCCATCCTTCTCAAACTCTTGCAGAGGAAGGAACACTCCGAAACACATTCTATGAGGCCATCATCACCCTGATACCAAAACCAGACAAAGATACTACAAAAAAAGAAAATTACAGACCAATATCACTGATGAATATAGATTCAAAAATCCTCAACAAAATACTACCAAACAGAATCCAACAACACATTAAGAGGATCATACACCATGATCAAGTGGGATTTATCCCAGGGCTGCAAGGATTCTCCAGTATACACAAATCAATAAATGTGATACACCATATTAACAAACTGAAGGAGAAAAACCATATGATCATCTCAACAGATGCAGAAAAAGCTTTTGATAAATTTCAACACCCATTTATGATAAAAACTCTCCAGAAAGTGGGCAGAGAGGGAACTTACCTCAACATAATAAAGGCCATATATGACCAACCCACAGCCAACATCATTCTCAATGGTGAAAAACTGAAAGCATTTACTCTAAGATCAGGAACAAGACAAGGATGTCTACTCTCACCACTATTATTCAACATAGTGTTGGAAGTCCTAGCCATGGCAATCCGAGAAGAAAAAGAAATAAAAGGAATACAAATTGGAAAAGAAGAAGTAAAACTGTCACTGTTTGCAGATGACATGATATTCTACATAGAGAATCCTAAAGATGCCACCAGAAAACTACTAGAGCTAATCAATGAATTTGGTAAAGTTGCAGGATACAAAATTAATGCACAGAAATCTCTTGTATACCTATACACTAATGATGCAAAATCTGAAAGAGAAATTTAGGAAACACTCCCATTTACCACTGCAGCAAAAAGAATAAAATACCTAGGACTAAACCTACCTAGGGAGACAAAAGACCTGTATGCAGAAAACTATAAGACACTGATGAAAAAAATTAAAGATGATACCAACAGATGGAGAGATATACCATGTTCTTGGATTGGAAGAATCAACATTGTGAAAATGACTCTACTACCCAAAGCAATCTACAGATTCAATGCAATCCCTATCAAATTACCAATGGCATTTTTTACGGAATTAGAACAAAAAATCTTAAAATTTGTGTGGAGACACAAAAGACCCCGAATAGCCAAAGCAGTCTTGAGGAAAGAAAATGGAGCAGGAAGAATCAGACTCCCTGACTTCAGACTATACTACAAAGCTACAGTAAGCAAGACAATAGGGTACTGGTACAAAAACAGAAACATACATCAATGGAACAAGACTGAAAGCCCAGAGATAACCCACGGACCTATGGCCAACTAATCTATGTCAAAGGAAGCAAGGATATACAATGGAGAAAAGACAGCCTCTTCAATAAGTGGTGCTGGGAAAACTGGACAGCTACATGTAAAAGAACGAAATTAGAACACTCCCTAACACCATACAGAAAAATACTCATAATGGATTAGAGACCTAGATGTAAGACCGGACACTATAAACTCTTATAGGAAAACACAGGAAGAACATTCTGTCACATAAATCACAGCAAGATCTTTTTTGATCCACCTCCTAGAGTAATGGAAATAAAAATAAACAAATGGGACCTAATGAAACTTCAAAGCTTTTGCACGGCAAAGGAAACCATAAACAAGACCAAAAGACAATCCTCAGAATGGGAGAAAATATTTGCAAATGAAGCAACTGACAAAGGATTAATCTCCAAAATTTATAAACAGCTCATGCAGCTCAATAACAAAAAAAACAAACCCAATCCAAAAATGGGCAGAAGACCTAAATAGACATTTCTCCAAAGAAGATATACAGACTGCCAACAAACACATGAAAGAATGCTCAACATCATTAATCATTAGAGAAATGCAAATCAAAACTACAATGAGATATCATCTCACACCAGTCAGAATAGCCATCATCAAAAAGTCTAGAAACAATAAATGCTGGAGAGGGTGTGGAGAAAAGGGAACACTCTTGCACTGATGGTTGAATGTGAATTGGTACAGCCACTATGGAGAACAGTATGGAAGTTCCTTAAAAAACTAAAAATAGAACTACCATATGACCCAGCAATCCCACTGCTGGGCATATACCCTGAGAAAACCATAATTCAAAAAGAGTCATGTACCAAAATGTTCATTGCAGCTCTATTTACAATAGCCCAGAGATGGAAACAACCTAAGTGTCCATTATCGGATGAATGGATAAAGAAGATGTGGCACATATATACAATGGAATATTACTCAGCCATAAAAAGAAACAAAATTGAGCTATTTGTAATGAGGTGGATGGACCTAGAGTCTGTCATACAGAGTGAAGTAAGTCAGAAAGAGAAAGACAAATACTGTATGCTAACACATATATATGGAATTTAAGAAAAAAAATGTCATGAAGAACCTAGGGGTAAGACAGGAATAGACACAGATCTACTAGAGAATGGACTTGAGGATATCGGGAGGGGGAAGGATAAGCTTTGACAAAGTGAGAGAGTGGCATGGACATATATACACTACCAAATGTAAAATAGATAGCTAGTGGGAAGCAGCCACAAAGCACAGGGAGATCAGCTCGGTGCTTTGTCACCCCCTAGAGGGGTAGGATAGGGAGGGTGGGAGGGAGGGAGACGCAAGAGGGAAGAGATATGGGAACATATGTATATGTATAACTGATTCACTTTGTTATAAAGCAGAAACTAACACACCATTTTAAAGCAATTATACTCCAATAAATATGTAAAAAAAAATCAAAAAAAAGAAAAGACAACAATCCTACAAGACCAAATAAATGAAAAGGAAATGAAAAGGAAATAGGCAACCTACCTGAAAAAGAATTCAGAATAATGATAGTAAAGATTATCCAAAATCTCGGGAACAGAATGGAGGCACAGACTGAGAAAATAGAAGAAATGTTTAACAAAGAACTAGAGGAACTACAGAGCAAAGAAACAGTGATGAACAACACAATAACTGAAATGAAAAATACATGGGAAGGAATCAATAGTAGAATAACTGAGGCAGAAGAGCGAGTAAGTGAGCTGGAACATAGAATGGTAGAAGTAACTGCTGAGGAGCAGAATAAAGAAAAAAGAATGAAAAGAATTGATGACAGTCTCAGAGACCTCCAGGACAACAATAATACACCAACATTTGGATTATAGGTGTCCAAGAAAAAGAAGAGAAAAAGAAAGGGTCTGAGAAAACATTTGAAGAGATTATAGTCGAAGACTTCCCTAACATGGAAAAGGAAATAGCCACCCAATTCCAGGAAGCACAGAGTCCCATACAGGATAAACGCTAGGAAAAACACACCAGGACACATATTAATTAAACTAACAAAAATTAAATTCAAAGAAGAAATATTAAAAGGAGCAAGGGAAAAGCAACAAATAACATACAAGGGAACCCCATAAAGTTATCAGCTGATTTATCAGCAGAAACTGTGCAGGTGATAAGGAAGTGGCATGATATATTTAAAGTGAAAAAAGGGAAGAACTGACAACCAAGAATATTCTACGCAGCAAGGCTCTCATTCAGATTCCACAGAGAAATCAAAAGCTTTACAGATGGGATTTCCCTGGTGGTGCAGCGATTAAGAATCTGCCTGCCAACGCAGGGACATTGGTTCGATACCTGGTCTAAGAAGATCCCACATGCTGTGGAGCAACTAAGCCCATGTGCCACAACTACTGAAGCCTGCATGCCCTAGAGCCCATGTGCTTCAACTGCTGAGCCCACATGCCTCAACTACTGAAGCTCGTGTGCTCTAGGGCCCGCATGCTGCAACTACTGAGCCTGTGTGCTGCAACTACTGAAGCCCGGGCGCCTAGAGCCCATGCTCCACAACAAGAGAAGGCACTGCAATGAGAAGCCCACACACCGCAACGAAGAGTAGCCCCCGCTGGCCACAACTAGAGAAAGCCTGCATGCAGCAATGAAGACCCAATGTAGCTAAAAAAAAAAAAAAAAAAAAGCTTTACAAACAACCAAAAGGTAAGAGAATTCAGCACCACCAAGCCAGCTTTGCAACAAATGCTAAAGGAACTTATTTAGGCAGAAAAGACAAGACCAAAACTAGAAACAAACAAACAAAAAACCCTAAAAGCTCAGCAGGAAAGGAAAGCATAGAGTAAAGGTATTAAATCATCCACACACAAACATGATATCAAAACAAGCAATTGTGAGAAGAGGAGAGTACAAATGCAGGATACTGGAAATGCATTTGAAATTAAAAGACCAGCAACTTAAAACAATATTTTTGTATAGAGACTGCTACATCAACAACTCTTGGTAACTGCAAACTAAAAATTGACAATAGATACACACACACAAAAGAAAAAGGAATCCAAAAACACAACACTAAAGTTAGTCATCAAATAACAAAAGAAGAGAACAGAAGAGGAAGGGAAGAAAAAAGACTTACAAAAACCCAAAACAATTAAGAAAATGGTAACATGAACATACATATCGATAACTACCTTAAACATAAATGGATAAAATGCTCCAACCAAAACACACAGACTGGCTGAATAGATAGAAAAAGAAGACCCATATATATGCTGTCTACAACAGACCCACTTCAGACCTACGGAAACATATAGACTGAAACTGAGGGAACAGAAAAAGATACTCCATGCAAATGGAAATGAAAAGAAAGCTGGAGTAGCAACACTAATATCAGACAAATAGACTTTAAAATAAAGACTGTTTCAAGACACAAAGAACAATACTACATAATGATCAAGGAATCTATCCAAGAAGATAAAACAATACATATGCACCCAACATAGCAGCACCTCAATATACAAGGCAAATACTATCAGCCATAAAAGGAGAAATCGACAGTAAAATAATACTAGTGGGGGACTTTAACACCCCACTTGCATCAATGGACAGATCACCCAGACAGAAAAGCCATAACAAAACAAAGGCCTGAAATGACAATTAGAACAGATGGACGTAATTGATAGATATAAAGCATTCCATTTAAAAGCACCAGAATACATGTTCTTCTCAAGTGCACATGCAACATTTTCCAGGATAGATCACATGCTGGGCTGCAAAGCAAGCCTCAGTAAACTGAAGAAAACTGAAGTCATATCGAGCATCTTTTCCAACCACAATACTATAAGATTAGAAATCAACTACAAGAAAAACACTGTAAAAACCACAAACACGTGGAGGCTAAACAGTATACTATTAAATGACCAATGGATCACTGAAGAAGTCAAAGAGGAAATGAAAAAATGTCCTAGAGACAAAAGAAAACAAAAACACAACAATCTAAAACCTATGGGATGCAGCAAATGCTGTTTTAAGAGGAAAGTTTATGGCAATACAATCTTACCTCAGGAGACAAGGAAAGTCTCAAAGAGCATACTCTAACACCTAAACAACTATAGAAAGAAGAACAAACAAAGCCTAAAGTTAGTAGAAGAAATCATAAAGATCAGAGTGGACATAAAAGAATTATAGATGAAGAAAACAACAGAAAAGATCAAAGAAACTAAAAGCTAGTTCTTTGAAAAGATAAAGGAAATTGATAAAACTTTATCCAAACTCATGAACAAAGAAGGGGAGAGAGCTCAAATCAATAAAATTAGAAATTAAAAAGAAGTTAAAACAGACACCACAGAAATACAAAGGATCATAAGAGACTACTACAAGCAACTACATGCCAATAAAATGGACAACCTGAAAGAAATGGACAAATTCTTAGAAAGGTACAATCTCCCAAGACTGAACCAGGAAGAAATACAAAATATGAACACACCAATCACAAGGTACTGAAATTGAAACTGTAATTAAAAAACTCCCAACAAACAAAAGTCCAGGGCAAGATGGCTTCACAGGTCAATTCTATCAAACATTTAGAGAAGAGTTAACACCTATCCTCAAACTATTCCAAAAACAAACTGCAGAGGAAAGAACACTCCCAAACTCATTCTATGAGGCCACCATCACCCTGATACCAAAACCATACAAAGGTACCACAAAAAAAGAAAATTACAGGCTAATATCACTGATGAACATAGATGCAAAAAATTCAATGAAATACTAGGAAACTAAATCCAACATACATTAAAAAAATCATACAGAACTTCCCTGGTGGCACAGTGGTTAAGAATCTGCCTGCCAATGCAGGGGACACGGGTTTGAGCCCTGGTCTGGGAAGATCCCACATGCCTTGAAGCAACTAAGCCCGTGTGCTGCAACTACTGAGCCCGTGTGCCACAACTACTGAGGCTGTGAGCCACAACTACTGAGCCTGCATGCCATAACTACTGAGCCTGCATGCCACAACTACTGAAGCCTGCGTACCTAGAGCCCGTGCACTGCAACGAAGAGTAGACCCCGCATGCTGCAACTAGAGAAAGCCCGCGCACAGCAACAAAGACCCAACAACGAAGACCCAATGCAGCCAAAAATAAATAAATAAATTTATTTAAAAAAAGAAGAATCATACAACATGATCAACTGGGATTTATCTCAGGGATGCAAGGATTTTTCAGTACCTGCAAATCAATCAGTGCATTACACCACATCAACAAACTGAAGAATGAAAACTACATGATCATCTCAAAAGATCCAGAAAAAGCTTTTGACAAAATTCAACACCCATTTATGATAAAAACTCTCCAGAGGGTGGGCATAAAGGGAACCTACCTCAACATAATAAAGGCCATATATGTCAAGCCCACTGCCAACATCATTCTAAGTGGTAAAAACTGAAAGCATTTCCTCTAAGATCAGGAACAAACAAGGATGTCCACTCTCACCACTTTTATACAACATAGTTTTGGAAGTCCTAGCCACGGCAATCAGAGAAGAAAAAAAATAACAGGAATCCAAATTGGAAAGGAAGAAATAAAACTGTCACTGTTTGCAGAATAAATGATACTATACATAGAAAATCCGAAAGATGCTTCCAAAAAACTGCTGAAGTTCAGTGAACTAGGTTAGATTGCAGGATGAAACAATTAATAAACACAAATCCTTTGCATTTCTATACACTAACAAGGAAAGACCTCAAAAAGAAATTAAGGAAACAATCCCATTTACCATTGCATCAAAAAAAAAACCTAGAAATAAACCTACCTAAGGAGACAAAACACCAGTACTCTGAAAACTATTAGACACTGATGAAAGAAATCAAAGATGACACAAACAGGGCTTCCCTGGTGGCACAGTGGTTGAGAGTCCGCCTGCCGATGCAGGGGACACGGGTTCGTGCCCCGGTCTGGGAAGATCCCACGTGCCGCGCAGCGGCTGGGCCTGTGAGCCATGGCCGCTGAACCTGCGCGTCCGGAGCCTGTGCTCTGCAATGGGAGAGGCCACAGCAGTGAGAGGCCTGCGTACCGCAAAAAAAATAATAATTAAAAAAAAAAAGATGACACAAACAGATGGAAGGATATATCATGCTCTTGCACTGGAAGAATCAATATTGTCAAAATAACTATACTACCCAAGGCAATCTACACATTCAATGCAATCCCTATTAAATTATGAATAACATTTTTCACAGAACTAGAACAAAAAATTTTTTAATCTATATGAAAACACAAAACACCACAAATAGCCAAAGTAATCTTAAGGGGGGAAAAACAATGGACCTGGAGGAATCAGTCTCCCTGATTTTAGACTATACTACAAAGTTACAATAATCAAAACACTATGGTACAGGTACAAAAACAAAAATATAGATCAATGGAACAGGACAGAAGCCCAGAAATAAACACACGCACCTGTGGTCAATTGAGCTACAATAAAAAACGTAAGACTATACAATGGAGAAACGACAGTCTCTTCAATAAATGGTGTTGAGAAAACTGGACAGCTATAGGAAAAGAATGAAATTAGAACATTCTTTTACACCATACACAAAAATAAACTCAATGAATTAAAGAACTAAATGTAAGACATGATGTTATAAAACTCTTAGAAGAAAATATAGGAAGAATACTCTGTGAAATAAATCGCAGCAATATCTTCTTCAATCTGTTTCCCAGAGCACCATATGATTCAGGAATCCCACTCTTGGGCATATATCTTGCAAAAACCCTGGTTTGAAAGGATACAGGCACCCCAGTGTTCACTGCAGCACTGTTTACAGTATCCAAGACATGGAAGCAACCTCCATGTCCATCGACAGAAGAGTGGATAAAGAAGATGTGGTACCTATGTCCAATGGAATATTACTCAGCCATTAAAAAGGATGAAATAATGCCATTAGCAGCAACATGAATGGACCTGGAAATTATCGTAGTAAGTGAAGTAAGTCAGACAGAGGAAAAACAAATATCATCTGACATTGCTTACATGAAAAATCTAAAAAAAATCATAAAAATGAACATATTTACAAAACAGAGACAGACTCACGGACTTAGAAAGCACACTTAGGTTAACAAAGAGCAAAGATGGAGGTCAGGGATAAATTGGGAGTTTGGGATTGAAATATACACACTATTCTATTGAAAACAGATAACCAGGAAGGACCTACTGCATAGCATAGGGAACAACTCTGCTTAACATTCTCTAATAACCTAAATGTGAAAAGAACTTGAGAAACAATAGATACATGTATATGTACAACTGAATCACTTTGCTGTACACCTGAAACTAAGACAACATTGTTAATCAACTGTACTCCAATTTAAAATAAAAATGAAAAAACAAATGGGACCTAATGAAACTCAAAAGCTTTTGTGCAGCAGAGGAAACCACAAACAAAAGACAACCCACACAATGAAAGGAAAGACTGGCAAATTATTTGACTGACAAGTGATTAATCTCCAAAATTTATAAACAGTTTATGCAGCACAATATCAAAAAAAACCCAACAAACAACCCAATCAAAAAATGGGCGGAAGACCTAAATAGACATTTCACTAAAGAAGACATACAGATGGCCAACAAACACATGAAAAGAGGCTCAACATCAATAATTATCAGAGAAATTGAAACCAAAACTACAGTGAGGTATCACCTCACACCAGTCAGAATGGTCATCATCAAAAAATCTATAAGAAGTAAATACTGGAGAGGGTGTGGAGAAAAGGGAACCCTCCTACACTGTTGGTGGGAATGTAAATTGGTACAGCCAGTGGGAAGAACAGTATGGCGGTTCCTTAAAAAACTAAAAACAGAGCTACCATATGACCCAGCAATCCCACTCCTAGGCATGTATCCGGAGAAAACCATTATTTGAAAGGATGCATGCACCCTGATGTTCATTGCAGAACTATTTACAATAGCCAGGACATGGAAACAACCTAAATGTCCATCAACACAGGAATGGATAAAGAAGATGTGGTACATATACACAATGGAATAGTACTCAGCCATAAAAAGGAACAAAACAGTGCCATTTGCTGAGACATGGATGCAACGAGAGATTGTCATACAGAGTGAAGTAAGTCAGAGAGAGAAAAACAAATACCGTATAATATCGCTTACATGTGGAATCTAGAAAAATGGTACATATGAACTTATTTGCAAAGCAAAAATACAGTCACAGATGTAGAGAAGTTATGGTTACCAAGGGGGAAAGGGCGTGGGTGGGATGAATTGGGAGATTGGGATTGACATATATACACTACTATGTATAAAAGAGATAACTAATGAGAACCTACTGTATAGCACAGGAAACTGTACTCAATGATCTGTGGTGACCTAAATGGAAAGGAAATTTTAAAAAGAGTGGATATATGTATACGTATAACTGATTCACTTTGTTGTCAGCAGAAATTAACACAACATTGTAAAGCAACTATACTCCAATAAAAAAAAAACTAAATAGACATTCCACCAAAGAAGACATACAGATGGCAAAGAGGCACATAGAGAGAGGCTCAACATCACTAACTATTTAGAGAAATGCAAATCAAAACTACAGTGAGATATCACCTCACACCAGACAGAATGGCCATCATCAAAAAGTCTACCAACAATGAATGCTGGAGCGGGTGTAGAGAAAAGGGAACCCTCCTACTTGGTGGAATGTAAATTGGTATAGCTGCTATGAAGAACAGTATGGAGGTTCCTCAAAAAACTAAAAGGAGAGCTACCATGTGATACAGCAATCCCACTGTTGGGCATATATCTGGCAAAAACCATGGTTTGAAAGGGTACAGGCACCCCAGTGTTCACTGCAGCACTGTCTACAATAACCAAGACATGGAAGGAACCTAAATGTCCATCAACGGAAGAGTGGATAAAGAAGATGTGGTACGTATGTCCAATGGAATATTACTTAGCCATTAAAAAGAATGAATTAATGCCATTGGCAGCAACATGAATGGACCTGGAGATTATCGTGCTAAGTGAAGCAAGTCAGACAGAGAAAGACAAATATCATCTGATATCACTTATATGCAGAATATTAAAAAATGATACAAATGAACATATTTACAAAACAGAAACAGACTCACAGACTTAGAATACACACTTAGAGTTACCAAAAGGGAAAGGTGGAGGGCAGGGATAAATTGGTAGTTTGGGATTGACATATACATACTACAATAATGAAATCAGATAACCAACAAGGACCTACTGTATAACACAGGGATTTCTGCTCAATAGTCTCCAGTAACATAAATAGGAAAAGATCTTGAGAAACAATACATACAGGTATAGGTATAACTGAATTGGTTTGCTGTACATCTGAAACTAACACAACACTGTTAATCAACTATACTCCAGTTTAAAATAAAAATTAAAAATGGGGGAGACCTTCAAGACGGCGGAAGAGTAAGACAGGGACATCACCTTCCTCCCCACAAATACATCAAAAATACAACTACACGTGGAACACCTCCTGTAGAACACCTACTGAATGCTGGTAGAAGACCTCAGACTTCCCAAAAGGCAAGAAAATCCCCATGTACCTGGGTAGGGCAAAAGAAAAAAGAAAAAACAGAGACAAAAGAGTAGGAATGGGACCTGCACCTCTGGGAGGGAGCTGTGAAGGAGGAAAGGTTTCCACACACTAGGAAGAGCCCTCACTGGCAGGGAAGTCGGGGTAGAGTTTCGGAGCCACAGAGAAGACTGAAGTAACAGGGGTGCAGAGGGCAAAGCAGAGATATCCCCACACGGAGGATCAGTGCTGACTACCACTCACTAACCTGAGAGGCTTCTCTGCTCACCTGCCAGGGCGGGTGGGGGTGGGAGCTGAGGCTCGGGCTTCGGAGGTCAGACCCCAGGGAAAGGACTGGGGTTGGCTGTGTGAAGACAGCCTGAAGGGGGCTAGTGCACCACAGCTAGCCGGGAGGGAGCCTGGGAAAAAGTCTGGAACTGCCTAAGAAGCAAGAGACCATTGTCTCAGGGTGTGTTAGAAGAGGGGCTTCCTGCTCTGTGTGTCCTCAGACAACAGAGCACTGCCTAAGTGAGCTCCAGAGATGGGAGTGAGCTGCAGCTATCATCACGGATGCTAGAGGCGGGCATGGACTGCTACCACTGCTGCCGCTGCCACTAAGAATCCTGTGTGCAAGCGTAGGTCACTACCCACACCCTCCCGAGAGCCTGTGCAGAATGCCACTGCCAGGATCCCGTGATCCAGGGCCAACTTCCCCAAGAGAACACATGGCACACCTCAGGCTGCTGCAACGTCACGCCAGCCTCTACCGCCACAGGCACACCCTGCATTCCAATTGTGACTACTGTACCCCTCCCTCTCCCCGACCTGAGTGAGCAAAAGAGTTCTAATAAGCCGCTGCTTTAACCCACTCCTGTCTGGGCAGGGAACAGACGCCTGAGGGCAGCCTACACGCAGAGGAAAGGCCAAAACCAAACTGAACCTCGGAGCTGTGCAAACAAAGAAGAGAAAGGGAACTTTCTCCTGAGGTGCAGCCTCAGGAGCAGCAGACTCAATCACCCCAGTCAGCTTGGTAAACCCGGGAATATCAGAATAGACAATGAGTATTCCCAAAATTGAGGCGGTGGACTTTGGGGGCAACTGTGGACCTGGGTTTGCTTTCTGCATTTGATCTGTTTTTGGTTTTATGTTCATGTTAGTTTACCTTTTAGTGATTGCTTTTATTTGTGTGTTTATTGGTTTGGTTGCTCTCTTCCTTTTTCTTTCTTTCTTCTTTTGTGAGTGTGTGTGTATGTTTGTGTGATTTTGTCTGTTTAGTTTTGCTTTTACCATTTTTCTTGGAGTTCTGTCCATTTTTTTTTTTTCTTCCTTTTCTTCTGAGTCGTGTGGCTGGCAGTGTCGGTGCTCTGGCTGGGCGTCAGGCCTGAGCCCCTGAGGTGAGAGAGCTGAGTCCAGGACTTTGGACCACCAGAGACCTTCCAGCCCCATGTAATATTAATCAGCAAGAGTTCTCCCAGAGATCTCCATCTCAACACTAAGACCCAGCTCCACTCAATGGCCAGCAAGCTCCAGTGCTGGATGCCCCATGCCAAACGACTAGCAAGACAGGAACACAACCCCACCCATTAGCAGAGAGGCTGCCTAACATCATATTAAGTTCACAGACACCCCAAAACACACCACCGGATGTGGCCCTGCCCACCAGAGGGTCAAGATCCAGCCTCATCTTCTAGAACACAGGCACCAGGCCCTCCAACCAGGAAGCCTACATAAGCCACTGAACCAACCTTACCCACTGGGGGCAGACACCAGAAATAAGAGGAACTATGAACCTGCAGCCTGTGAAAAGGAGACCCCAAACACAGTAAGTTAAACAAAATGAGAAGACAGAGAAATACGCAGCAGATGACGGAGCAAGGTAAAAAACCTACCAGATCAAACAAATGAACAGGAAATAGGCAGTCTACCTGAAAAAGAATTCAGAGAAATGATAGTAAAGATGATCCAAAAATCTCCGAAATAGAATGGAGAAAATACAAGAAACGTTTAACAAGGACCTAGAAGAACTAAAGAGCAAACAAACAATGAGGAACATCACAATAAATGAAATTAAAAATTCTCTAGAAGGAATCAACAGCAGAATAACTGAGGCAGAAGAATGGATAAGTAACCTGGAAGATAGAATAGTGGAAATAACTGAGGCAGAACAGAAAAAAGAAAAAAGAATGAACAGAATTGAGAACAGTCTCAGAGACCTCTGGGACAACATTAAATGCTCCAACGTTCAAATTACAGGGGTCCCAGAGAAGCAGAGAAAAAGAAAGGGTCAGAGAAAATATTTGAAGAGATTATAGTTGAAAACTTCCCTAACATGGGAAAGGAAATAGTCAATCAAGTCCAGGAAGTGCAGAGAGTCCCATACAGGATAAATCCAAGGAGAAACATACCAAGGCACATATTAATCAAACTACCAAAAATTAAACACAAAGAAAAAATATTACAAGGAGCAAGGGAAAAGCAACAAATAACATACAAGGGAATCCCCATAAGGTTAACAGCAGATCTTTCAGCAGAAACTCTGCAAGCCAGAAGGGGGTGGCAGGACATATTTAAAGTGATGAAAGGGAAAAACCTACAACCAAAATTACTCTACCCAGCAAGGATGTCATTCAGATTCGACAGAGAAATTAAAACCTTTACAGGCTAGCAAAAGTTAAGAGAATTCAGCACCACCAAACCAGCTTTACAACAAATGCTAAAGGTACTTCTCTAGGCAGGAAACAGAAGAGAAGGAAAAGACGTATAAAAACAACTGAACAACTAAGAAAATGGTAATAGGAACATACATATTGTTAATTACCTTAAATGTAAATGGATTAAATGCTCCAAATAAAAGACACACACTGGCTCAATGGATACAAAAACAAGACCTGTATATATGCTGTCTACAAGATACCCACTTCAGACGTAGGGTCACATACAGACTGAAAGTGAGGGGATGGAAAAAGATATTCCATGCAAATGGAAATCAAAAGAAAGCTGGAGTACCAATTCTCATATCAGACAAAATAGACTTTAAAGTAAAGACTATTACAAGGCAAAAAAGGACACTACATAATGATCAAGGGATCAATCCAAGAAGAAGATATAGCAATTGTAAATATTTATGCACCCAACATAGGAGCACCTCAATACATAAGGCAAATGCTAACAGCCATAAAAGAGGAAATCGACAGTAACACAATCATAGTAGGGGACTTTAACACCCCATTTTCACCAATGGAGAGATCATCCAAAATGGAAATAAATAAGGAAACACAAGCTTTAAATGATACATTAAGCAAGATAGAAACTCTCCAGAAAGTGGGCATACAGGGAACCTACCTCAACATAATAAAGGCCATATATGACAAACCCACAGTCAACATCATTCTCAATGGTGAAAAACTGAAAGCATTTCCTGTAAGATCAGGAACAAGAGAAGGGTGCCCACTCTCACCACTATTATTCAACATAGTTTTGGAAGTTTTAGCCACAGCAATAAGAAAAAGAAACAGAAGGAATACAAATTGGAAAAGAAGAAGTAAAACTGTCACTGTTTGCAGATGACATGATACTACACATAGAGAATCCTAAAGATGTTACCAGAAAACTACTAGAGCTAATCAATGAATTTGGTAAAGTAGAAGGACACAAAATTAATGCACAGAAATCTCTTGCATTCCTATACACTCATGATGAAAAATCTGAAAGAGAAATTAAGGAAACACTCCCATTTAGCTCTGCAACAAAAAGAATAGAATACCTAGGAATAAACCTACCTAAGGAGATGAAAGACTTGTATGCAGAAAACTATAAGACACTGATGAAAGAAATGAAAGATGATACAAACAGATGGAGCGATATACCATGTTCTTCGATCGGAATACTCAACAATGTGAAAATGGCTATACTACCCAAAGCAATCTACAGATTCAATGCAATCCCTATCAAACTACCAATGGCATTTTTCACAGAACTAGAACAAAAATTTTACAATTGGTATGGAAACACAGAAGATGCGAATAGCCAAAGCAATTGTGAGAAAGAAAAACGGAGCTGGAGGAATCAGGCTCCCTGACTTCAGACTCTACTACAAAGCTACAGTAATCAAGACTGTATGGTACTGGCACAAAAACAGAAATATAGCTCAATGGAACAAGATAGAAAGCCCAGAGATAAAGCCATGTACATATGGTCACCTTATTTTTGATAAAGGAGGCAAGAATATACAATGGAGAAAAGACAGCCTCTTCAATAAGTGGTGCTGGGAAAACTGGACAGCTACATTTAAAAGGATGAAATCAGAACACTCCCTAACACCATACACAAAAATAAACTCATAATGGATTAGAGACCTAAATATAAGACCGGACACTATAAAACTCTTAGAGGAAAACATAGGAAGAATACTCTTTGACATAAATCACGGCAAGATCTTTTTTGATCCATCTCCTAGAGTAATGGAAATAAAAACAAAAATAAACAAATGGGACCTAATGAAACTTAAAAGCTTTTGCATAGTAAAGGAAACTACAAACAAGACGAAAAGACAACCCTCAGAATGGGAGAAAATATTTGCGAACGAATCAACGGACAAAGGATTAATCTCCAAAATATATAAACAACTCATGCAGCTCAATATTAAAAAAACTAACAACCCAATCCAAAAATGGGCAGAAGACCTAAATAGACATTTCTCCAAAGAAGACATACAGATGGCCAAGAAGCACATGAAAACCTGCTCAACATCCCTAATTATTAGAGAAATGCAAATCAAAACTACAATGAGGTATCACCTCACACCAGTTAGAATGGGCATCATCAGAAAATCTACAAACAACAAATGCTGGAGAGGCTGTGGAGAAAAGGGAACCCTCTAGCACTGTTGCTGGGAATGTAAATTGATACAGCCACTATGGAGAACAGTATGGAGGTTCTTTAAAAAACTAAATATACAATTACCATATGATCCAGCAATCCCACTACTGGGCATATACCCAGAGAAAACCATAATTCAAAAAGACACATGCACCCCAACGTTCACTGCAGCACTATTTACAATAGCCAGGTCACGGAAGCAACGTAAATGCACATCAACAGATGAATGGATAAAGAAGATGTGGTACAGGGCTTCCCTGGTGGCGCAGTGGTTGAGAGTCCGCCTGCTGATGCAGGGGATGCGGGTTTGTGCCCTGGTCCGGGAAGATCCCACATGCCGTGGAGCGGCTAGGCCCGTGAGCCATGGCCGCTGAGCCTGCGTGTCCGGAGCCTGTGCTCCACAACGGGAGAAGCCACAACAGTGAGAGGCCCACATACAGCAAAAAAAAAAAAAAAAAAAGAAGATGTGGTACATATATACAATGGAATATTACTCAGCCATTAAAAGGAACGAAATTGGGTCATTTGTTGAGAGGTGGGTGGATCTAGAGACTGTCATACAGAATGAAGTCAGAAAGAGTAAGTCAGAAAGAGAAAAACAAATATCATATATTAACGCATATATTTGGAAGCTAGAAAAATGGTACAGATGAACCGGTTTGCAGGGCAGAAATAGAGACACAGATGTAGAGAACAAACGTATGGACACCAAGCGGGGAAAGCGGCCCAGGGGGTGGGGGTGGTGGTGTGATGAATTGTGCGATTGGGATTGACACGTATACACTGATGTGTATAAAAATGATGACTAGTAAGAACCTGCGGTATAAAAAAATAAAATAAAATTCAAGAATTAAATAAATAAATAAATATATAAAAATAAAAAGAAACGAAATTGAGTTATTTGTAGTGAGGTGGATGGACATAGAGTCTGTCACACAGAGTGAAGTAAGTCAGAAAGAGAAAAACAAATACCGTATGCTAACACATATATATGGAATTAAAAAAAAAATGGTTCTGAAGAACCTAGGGGCAGGACAGGAATAAAGACGCAGAGGTAGAGAATGGACTTGAAGACACAGGTGTGGGGGGAAAGGCAAGCTGGAGTAAAGTGAGAGAGTAGTATATATATACTACCAAATGTAAAATAGATAGCTACTGGGAAGCAGCTGCATTGCACAGGGAGATCTGCTCAGTGCTTTGTGACCACCTAAAGAGGTGGGATAGGGAGGGTGGGATAGGGAGGGTGGGAGGGAGGCTCAAGAGGGAGGTATTATGGGGATGTATGTATACATACAGTGGATTCACTTTGTTATACAGCAGAAACTAACAACACTGTAAAGCAATTATACTCCAATAAGATGTAAAAAATACATAAATAGTATTACAAAGTAAAAAAAAAAGGGACCTAATGAAACTCAAAAGCTTTTCCACAGCAGAGGAAATCATAAACAAAAGGAAAGACAACCCACACAATGGGAGAAAATACTGGCAAATGATGCGTCCGACAAGGGATTAATCTCCAAAATTTACAAACATCTCATGAATCTCAATATCAAAACAAGCAAACAACACAATCAAAAAATGGGCAGAAGACTGAAACAGACATTTCTCCACAGACAGACAGATGGCCACAAGGCACATGGAGAGACGCTCAACTTTGCTAATCATTAGATAAATGCAAATCAAAACTACAATGAGATATCACCTCACACCAGTCAGAATGGCCATCATCAAAAATGTACAAACATGGGATCCAGAACTCGACTTCCTGTATATGTAAAATAAAAGAGCTGAATAGAACCTGAAAAAAAAAATCTACAAACAATAAATGCTGAAGAGGGTGTTGAGAAGAGAACCCTCCTAGACTGTAGGTGAGAATGTAAATTGGTACAGCCACTATGGAGAACAATATGGAAGTTCCTTAAAAAAATGAAAAATAGAGCTACTATATGATACAGCAATGCCACTCCTGGGCACATATCTGGCAAAAACCACGGTTTGAAAGAATACACGCACCCCAATGTTGATTGCCGCACTGCTTACAGTAACCAAGACATGGAAGCAACCTAAATGTCCATCAACAGAAGAGTGGATAAAGAAGATGTGGTAAATATGTCCAATGGAATATTCAGCCATTAAAAAGAATGAAATAATGCCACTGGCAGCAACATGAATGGACCTGGAGATGATCATACTTTGTGAAGTCAGTCAGACAGAGAAAGACAAATATACTGTGATGTCACTATATGGAGAATCAAGAAAATGATACAAATAAAGTTATTTCCAAAACAGAAACAGATTCACAGACTGAGAATACAAACTTATGGTTAACAAAGGGGAACCGTAGGGGGCAGGGATAAACTAGCAGTTTGGGACTGACATATATACACTACAATAATGAAAATAAATAACCAACAAGGACCTACTGTATAGCAAAGGGAACTGTGGTCAAATTCTGTAATAACTAAGTGAGTAAAGAACTTTAAAAAGGATAAATGTATACGTATAACTGAAGCACTTCACTGTACACCTGAAACTAACAACATTGTTAACCAACTATGCTCCAATATAAAATAAATATTAAAATTTTTTTTTAAAAAAACAGAAAAACAGTCAGTATGATGAGAAACAAAAAATACGGTGTTCAAGATTTCTCCCTATTAAAAGTGGCTAAAGGGACATTGCCACCAAAACTAATGCATGAACCCTGATTGGACCTAGATTTTTTTTTTTTTAACACCTATAAAGACATTTTTGGAACAGTTGGGGAAATTTAAATACCGTATATGGGGTAGTTGATATTGCTGAATTACGACTCACTTTCTTAAGTGTGATAATGATACTGTTTTAAGTAGAAGAGAATGCTTTTAGTCTAGGAGATGCATGCTCAAGTTTTTAAGGAATGAAATGCCAAGTGTACAACTTGCTTTTAAAAAGTCACAGAGAATAGCATCAAGAAAGTGAAAAGACTACAGAGTAGTAGAAAATATTTGTAAATGATTATCTGACAAGATTTTTATCTAGAATACACAAAAAACTCTTACACCTCAATAATAAAAAGCAAACCAATTAAAAATGGGTAAATGATCTAAACAGACGGTTCTCCAAAGAAAATACATAAATAGCCAGTAATCACATGAAAAGATACTCAACATCACTAGTCACCAGGAAAATTCAAATCTAAACCAGAATGAGTTAACCACTTCACACCCACTAGGGATGGTTATAATATTAATTTTAAAAATGAAAATAGTAGGTGTTGGTGAGGATTTGGAGAAACAGAAATCGTCATACGAAATCGTCATACGAAATCATCATGGGAATATAAAATGTTGCATTCACTTTGGAAACGGTGGCAGTTCCTCAAAAGATTGAGCACAGAGTTATCATATAACCCCCAAATTCCACTCCTAAGCATATACTCAAGAAAATTACCAGCATAAACTTATGAATGAAGGCTCATAATAGCATTATTCATAATAGCCAAAAAGTGGAAACAACCCAAATGCCCACTAACTGGTGAAAGGATAAATAAAAGGTGTCATATCTATGCACTGGATTATTATTCAGCAATAAAAAGGACTGATACACTGATACATGCTACAATATGAACAAACTTTAAAAATATTATGCTAAGTAAAAATAAATAAATAAATAAATATTATGCTAAGTAAAAGAGGCCAGCCACAAAGGATCACATATTATATGATTTCATTTGAAATGTTCAAAACAGGCAAAACTAATAAAAGCAGATTAATGGTTATTTATCACTAGGAGCAATGGGGAGAGAGAATAGGTAATGACTGCTAATGGGTACAAATTTCTTTTTGGGTGATGACACGTTCTGAATTAGATAGTGGTGTTGGCTGCGCAACTCCACAAATATTATAAAAATCACTAAACTGTACATTTTAAATGGGTGAATTATATGTCATGTGAATTATATATCTCAATAAAGCTGTTTTTAACGTCAGAGAGGAAGAGAGAAAGCAAAAATGGCAAAATATTAACAATTGGTGAATCCAGAGGAAGAGTATAGAAGTGTTAATTCTTTCATTATTTCCCTATTTCTGTAGGTTTGAAAATTTTCAAAATGAGATTGGTAAAATAATGCTAACAAAATGTGGTTTGCGAAAACTAGCACTGACCTCAAGTAACAAAGGTTTAATTTTTTATAGTTGAGTGGATTCTCTGATGGGAAGATTAGGATATATCCAAAATCAATAGACAATTACCCAGTCCTGCATCCAGTGAGCCGGGTGCAGAGCCGCCCACTTGCACTGTGCTCACCGCAGCTGAACCCGGCTCCTGCAGGAGCCAAACGGAGAGCGGGGATCGTGAGCCCCGGCCAGAGCGAGTGTGCACGGCCGCCGCTGAGTCGGCACCTGGAGGACATGGAGAAATGGATGGAAGATAAGAGCAAAGCGAGACTTAGGCTTAAAAGCAGGTTGCTTGCTGCTTGAGGGCCAAATGCAAGTTTGAACTCTGTTCTCAGAAGACACAAGGGACTCCTTTCCTAAGCCTGTAAATAAGCCCTGCCCTTGGTGCCTAAGGAAGGGGTTAGTGAAAGTCAGCCTGAGAGTCAACTAACTCCTGAACAATCATCGACAGGAAGACACTGGAACTCATCAAAAAAGATACCCCACATCCAAAGACAAAGGAGAAGCCACAATGAGACAGTACGAGGGGAGCAATCACAATAAAATCAAATCCCGTAACTGCTGAGTGGGTGACTCACAAACTGGAGAACACTTATACCACAGAAGTCCATACACTGGACTTGGAGTGAAGGTTCTCAGCCCCACGTCAGGCTTCCCAACCTGGGGGTCCAGCAACAGGAAGAGAAATTCCTAGAGAATCATACTTTGAAGGCTAGCGGGATTTGACTGCAGGACTTCAACAGGACTGGGGGAAACAAAGACTCCACTCTTGGAGGGCACACACAAAGTAGGGTGTGCATCTGGACCCAGGGGAAGGAGCAGTGACCCCAAAAGAGACTGATCCAGACCTACGTGCTAGTGTTGGAGGGTCTCCTGCAGAGGCGGTGGGTAGCTTTGTCTCACCGTGAGGACAAGGACACTGGCAGCAGAAGTTCTGGGAAGTACTCCTTGGTGTGAGCCCTCCCAGAGTCTGCCATTAGCCCCACCAAAGATGCTCAGGCCAAACAACCAACAGGGAGGGAACCCAGCCCCCCATCAGCAGACAAGTGGATTAAAGTTTTACTGAGCTCTGCCTAGCAGAGCAACAGCCAGCTCTACCCACCACAGTCCCTCCAAACAGGAAACTTGCTCAAGCCTCTTAGATAGCCTCATCCACCAGACAGCAGACAGCAGTAGCAAGAACTACAATCCTGCAGCCTGTGGAACAAAAAACACATTCACAGAAAGATATACAAGATGAAAATGCAGAGGGCTATGTACCAGATGAAGGAACAATATAAAACCCCAGGAAAACAATGAAATGACGTGGAGATAGACAACCTTCCAGAAAAAGTATTGAGAATAATGATAGTGAAGATGATTTAGGACCTTGGAAAAAGAATGGAGGCAAAGATCGAGATGATGCAAGAAACGTTTAACAAAGACCTAGAAGAATTAAACAACAAACACTTAGAAGAATTAAAGAACAAACAAAGAGATGAACAATACAATAACTGAAATGAAAAATACACTAGAAGGAATCAATAGTAGAATAACTGAGGCAGAAGAACAGATAAGTGACCTGGAAGACAGAATGGTGGAATTCACTGCTGCAGAAGAGAATAAAGAAAAAAGAATGAAAAGAAATGAAGACAGACTAAGAGACCTCTGGGACAACATTAAATGCAACAACATTCACATTATAGGGTCCCAGAAGGAGGAGAGAGAGAGAAAGGACCCAAGAAAATATTTGAAGAGATACAGTCGAAAACTTCCTTAATATGGGAAAGGATATAGCTACCTAAACCCAGGAAGTGCAGACAGTCCCATACAGGATAAACCCAAGGAGAAACATGCTGAGACACATAGTAATCAAACTGGAAAAAATTAAAGACAAACAAAAATTACTGAAAGCATCAAGGGAAAAACAACAAATAACATACAAGAGAACTCCCATGAGGGTAACAGCTGATTTCTCAGCAGAAACTCTACAAACCAGAAGGGAGTGGCATGATATATTTAAAGTGACGAAAGGGAAGAAACTACAACCAAGATTACTCTACCAGGCAAGGATCTCATTCAGATTCGATGGAGAAATCAAAAGCTTTACAGACAAGCAAAAGCTAAGAGAATTCAGCACCACCAAACCAGCTCTACAACAAATGCTAAAGGAACTTCTTTAAGTGGGAAACACAAGTAAAGGACCTACAATAACAAACCCAAAACAATTAAGAAAATGGTAATAGGAACATACATATTGAAATTACCTTAAACGTGAATGGATTAAATGCTCCAACCCAAAGACACAAGCTCGCTGAATGGATACAAAAACGATACCCATTTATGTGCTGTCTCCAAGAGACTACATACCTAGGGACACATACAGGCTTAAAGTGAGGGGATGGAAAAAGATATTCCCTGCAAATGGAAATCAAAAGAAAGCTGGAGTAGCAATACTCATGCCAGATAAAATAGACTTTAAAATAAAGAATGTTACAAGAGGCAAGGAAGAACACTACATAATGATCAAGGGATCAATCCAAGAAGAAGATATAACAATTATAAACATATATGCACCCAACATAGGAGCACCTCAATACATAAGGCAACTGCTAACAGCTATAGAAGAGGAAATCGACATTAACACAATAATAGCGGGGGACTTTAACACCTCACTCACACCAATGGACAAATCATCCAAACAGAAAATTAATAAGGAAACACAAGCTTTAAATGACACAATAGACTAGATAGATTTAATTGATATTTATAGGACATTCCATCCAAAAACAGCAGATTACACTTTCTTCTCAAGTGCGCACGGAACATTGTCCAGGATAGATCACATCTTGGGTCACAAATCAAGCCTCAGTAAATTTAAGAAAACTGAAATCATATCAAGTATCTTTTCTGACCACAACGCTATGAGATTAGAAAACAATTATAGGGAAAAAAACATAAACAACACAAAAACATGGAGGCTAAACAATACGTTACTAAATAACCAAGAGATAACAGAAGAAATCAAAGAGAAAATCAAAAAGTACCTAGAGACAAATGACAATGAAAACACAACGATCCAAAACCTATGGGATACAGCAAAAACAGTTGTAAGAGGGAAGTTTATAGCAATACAAGCCTACCTCAAGAAACAAGAAAAGTCTCAAATAAACAATCTAAACTTACACCTAAAGGAACTGGAGAGAGAAGAACAAACAAAACCTAAAGTTAGGAGAAGGAAAGAAATCATAAAGATCAGAGCAGAAATATATGAAATAGAAACAAACAAAACAATAGCAAAGATCAATAAAACTAAAAGCTGCTTCTTTGAGAAGATAAACAAAATTGATAAACCATTAGCCAGACTCATCAAGAAAAAAAGGAGAAGACTCAAATCAATAGAATTAGAAATGGAAAAGGAGAAGTAACAACTGACACTGCAGAAATACAAAGGATCATGAGAGATTACTACAAGCAACTCTATGCCAATAAAATGGACAACCTGGAAGAAATGGACAAATTTTTAGAAAAGCACAACCTTCCGAGGCTGAACCAGGAAGAAATAGAAAATATGAACAGACCAGTCACAAGTAATGAAATTGAGACTGCGATTAAAAATCTTCCAACAAACAAAAGCCAAGGACCAGATGGCTTCACAGGCGAATTCTATCAAACATTTAGAGAAGAGTTAACACCTATCCTTCTCAAACTCTTCCAAAATATAGCAGAGGAAGGAACACTCCCAAACTCATTCTACGAGGCCACTATCACCCTGATACCAAAACCAGACAAAGATGTCACAAAGAAAGAAAACTACAGACCAATATCACTGATGAACACAGATGCAAAAATCCTCAACAAAATACTAGCAAACAGAATCCAAAAACACATTAGAAGGATCATACACCATGATCAAGTGGGATTTAACCCAGGGATGCAAGGATTCTTCAGTATACACAAATCAATCAATGTGATACACCATATTAACAAATTGAAGAATAAAAACCATATGATCATCTCAATAGATGCAGAAAAAGCTTTTAACAAAATTCAACATCCATTTATGATAAAAACTCTCCAGAAAGTGGGCAGAGAGGGAACCTACCTCAACATAATAAAGGCCATATATGACCAACCCACAGCCAACGTCATTCTCAATGGTGAAAAACTGAAAGCATTTCCTCTAAGATCAGGAACAAGACAAGGATGTCCACTCTCACCACTATTATTCAACACAGTTTTGGAAGTCCTAGCCACGGCAATCAGAGAAGAAAAAGAAATAAAAGGAATACAAATTGGAAAAGAAGAAGTAAAACTGTCACTGTTTGCAGATGACATGGTACTATACATAGAGAATCCTAAAGATACCACCAGAAAATTACTAGAGCTAATCAATGAATCTGGTAGAGTTGCAGGATACAAAATTAATGCACAGAAATCTCCTACATTCCTATACACTAATGATGCAAAATCTGAAAGAGAAATTAAGAAAACACTCCCGTTTACCACTGCAACAGAAAGAATAAAATTCCTAGGAATAAACCTACTTATGGAGACAAAAGACCTGTATGCAGAAAACTGTAAGACACTGATGAAAGAAACTAAAGATGATACAAACAGATGGACAGATATATCGTATTCTTGGATTGGAGAATCAACATTGTGAAAATGACTATACTACCCAAAGCAATCTACAGATTCAGTTAAATCCCCATCAAACTACCAATGGCATTTTTCAGAGACCTAGAACAAAAAATTTCACAATTTGTATGGAAACACAAAAGACCCCAAATAGACAAAGCAATCTTGAGAAAGAAAAATGGAGCTGGAGGAATCAGGCTCCTGGACTTCAGACTATACTACAAAGCTACAGTAATCAAGACAGTGTGGTACTGGCACAAAAACAGAAATATAGATCAATAGAACAGCATAGAAATCCCAGAGATAAACCCACACACATATGGTCAACTAATCTATGACAAAGGAGGCAAGGATATACAATGGAGAAAAGACAGCCTCTTCAATAAGTGGTGTTGGGAAAACTGGACAGCTACATGTAAAAGAATGAAATCAGAACACTCCCTAACACCATACACAAAAATAAACTCATAATGGATTAGAGACCTAAATGTAAGACCGGACACTATAAAACTCTTAGAGGAAAACATAGGAAGAACACTCTGTCACATAAATCACAGCAAGATCTTTTTTGATCCGCCTCCTAGGGTAATGGAAATAAAAACAAAAATAAGCTAATGGGACTTAATGAAACTTCAAAGCATTTGCACAGCAAAAGAAACCATAAACAAATGAAAAGACAACCCTCACAATGGAAGAAAATATTTGCAAATGAAGCAACTGACAAAGGATTAATCTCCAAAATTTACAAGCAGCTCATACAGCTCAATATTAAAAAAACAAACAACCCAATCCAAAAATGGGCAGAAGACCTAAATAGACATTTCTCCAAAGGAGACATTCAGATGGCAAAGATGCACATGAAAAGCTGCTCAAGATCACTAATTATTAGAGACAATGCAAATCAAAACTACAATGAGGTATCACCTCACACCAGTTAGAATGGGCATCATCAGAAAATCTACAAACAACATATGCTGGAGAGGGTGTGGGGAAAAGGGAACCCTCTTGCGCTGTTGGTGAGAATGTAAATTGATACAGCCACTATGGAGAACAGTATGGAAGTTCCTTAAAAAACTAAAAATAGAATTACCATATGACCCACCAATCACACTACTGGGCATATACCCACAGAAAACTATAATTCAAAAAGACACATGCACCCCAATGTTCACTGCAGCACTATTTACAATAGCCCGGTCATGGAAGCAACCTAAATGCCCATCAACAGACGAATGGATAAAGAAAATGTGGTACATATATACAATGGAGTATTACACAGCCATAAAAAGGAATGAAATTGGGTCATTTGTAGAGACGTGGATCAATCTAGAGACTGTCATACAGAGTGAAGTAAGAAATAGAAAAACAAATATCGTATATTAACACATATATGTGGAACTTAGAAAAATGGTAGAAAGGAACCGGTCTGCAGGGCAGAAATTGAGAGACAGATGTAGAGAACAAACGTATGGACACCAAGGAGGGAAAGCGGCATGAGGGTGGTGGTGGTGGTGTGATGAATTGGGAGATTGGGATTGACATATATACACTAATATGTATAAAATGGATAACTAGTGAGAACCTGCTCTTTTAGGAAATAAAATTCTGTTTTATAAAATAAAATTCAAAAATTCAAAAAAAAAGACAATTACCCAATAAATCAGAAAATCTACTGTCAAGGGACACACACCTGGTTGGGAGGTATCAGTCCATCCCCTCTTGGCTCGTACACAATAATCCCATCTTGTATTGGGGTCCTTGACAAACTTTCCAATATCTTTGAATAATGCACAAAAAGACATGTGGCTGGCTCGATAAACAGTGTAGTAGAGGAGGGCAGCCCTCCATAAAAAGGGGTCTTTTCTAAACAGGACACTGTGAATACTTGCCAGTCCTTCCTCTGTGGGATTGTTTGGCTTTAGGTCATGTTTTTTACGGCCAGTCCAACTGTTCCATGGCTGCTGAAGGTTGTTAATACCTCGAAAATAATGTGTGCCTATGGAGAAGAAAAGGCACACGAAAAGTAAGAAATGCCATTCTTATTTTAATTCTTTTCCAAAAAAAGATTCTACCAACAGTTCGAAAACGAAATTGATGTGTACCTACAAATCAAAACAAAGTAGAAAATGATCTGACACTAATGCCCTTTGGTTTGAAGGAGTACACAGCCTTCAGAAGGATTACATGTCTCATTAGAAGAGGTATAACTTTTACAGCAATTTATTTTCTTTTTAAGAGTCGAATTATAGACTTGATATTTGAAAAGAATCTTAGAGATCCTTTAATTCAATTCCCTTAGTTGAAGATGGGGGAACTGAAATCCAGAGGAGTTAAGTGACTCTCCAAGCTTAATACAGCTATACAGTACACTAAAAAAAATCTAATTTGAAATGAGACATTAATATCTTAGCTTTAGTTCAAGTGACACCTAACAATTTCATTACTTTTTGCCAAATATTACTAAGAAAAAATGCATTACGAATGAACAAGTCCTTGAAGTAATTTCTGCTATTACAACTGAATAAATGGAGAAGGGTTGCCCCCTACCTATTTCATGCCTCAGCATTCCTTCCAGCCAATGCTCACGTGCAGTGCAAACATTGATGGTCAGTGTTGGACATCCATTTACTACTGTCATGGAAGCTCGGGAAAGCAGGTCCTCAGTGAGATGAACTACAATCTAAAGAGCAAGAGTTAAAAAAAAATATATATTTATATATATATAAATTTATATATATATATATTAATATAAATTATATATATAAAATATATATATATATAAAAGACAAAACATAGAAGGCAGGGGGTGAAAGTTTTCACGGAAAACAAAGGACCCATAAATTAACACCTTTTTCTTTTGTTTACACCATCTTGAATCTCCCAGAAACCAAGAAGATGAAATGCAGACCCTTGCAATTTTGAGCCTTTGGGAACTCGAGAACCTTTACTGGATTGAAAGAAAAGTAGATAGCTGTGTGGAGGAAGACACAGAGAACTGAAATTGTGCCTCTGCAGTGCTCTCAAATATAGTTCCCCGGGCTGGAATAATGCAAAGGAAGGTACAGGAGCCAGAGTCCTGGTCACTGCTGGGCCAAAGCTTATTTTGAGACTGAACACTAGGAACTGGACATTAATAAGAGAAGTCGCTGTGCCAAATCTCTTCATTAATAATTTTCATAAGCCAATTCACATAATCCTACAAGCTATACAAAAATGGTAGTAAGAAAAAAGGAAAAACAGAAAAAAACTGAACATTAACAATTCAATGCAACAAAAACTTAGACTTATATATAGTAAGAAATCTGGGTGACTTATTTAATGAGTAAAATAGTGTTGGGAAAACAAAACCTGCAGAAAAAACAAACACGTGGCAGTGACTGAGAGTTAAAATGCTCAATCAAATTGTCATGCTCACTCATGATTCATACCTCACCCATGCAGCCTTCTTTCATCATGTATTTCCTAACATGACTCCAGATTCGAGTTTTAGACAGCAGGCTACCACCGGTGGCCTGTTCAAATTTTTCATAGCTTCCATACTTTTGTAAAGTCAGTTCCATAATATTGATGGACTGTAAAAGAAACAGAGATAATGAAAGTAAACAGCCTCCTATTACTTCGACATGAGTAATGACCTAGTTATATTCTTATTTATCATGACTTGTTCTGTGTTTACTGATTTCCAAATTAAATTGCAGCTACGGTAACATATTTTTCTAATCCTAAACAGCTTTCATTCATTTTCATAAATTTTTACAAACACCTGTGTACGTACTTACTTCTTAACATGGGATAAAGGCTCAAGCACTGCACAACTGTCAACATCTAACAGGCTGAGAAGCTAAGGCTGAGTTCTCAGTTTCTCTTGGCTTCTCTAAGACCATCCGGTGGTTTTGCAGGAGAACTCAGAAGGTATGTCTCCAGACTAATTACTAGAATATAATTACCATTTGGATAAAGAAAAAAATTCCCAATTTTTAAGAACACACAGAAGAATCAACCATTCTTTTGTGATGATCCTATAGAACCTGATGTTTTCCTGGGCTACAACTCTTTGGCAGAAACACATAGTCTCAACATTACTAAAAACACTTTTATCTTTCATTCTGGGCAGGGTACTATCTACTTTTCATTCTTCATAAATTTTCATATCAAAAGAATATGAAAGTTGAGATCTTTTTCTCTAAGCACAAATATACAAAAAGGAAGACTAAATAAACTGGTAACAAATCACAGATCATCAGTATCTATGGGAAAGCCACAAAAAAAGGAAAACATAAGGAAGGAAAATGCTATTCAAAGGTCTTTTGGGAAAAAGCTAGAAAATTCAAATATATCTTATTTGAATGGTGACGGAGCTAGAAAATTCAGATACCTGATATTATATTAAGCCTATGCTTTCTAGCTGTTGTCAGACTAGTAAAGAGATTAAAAGTACAAGCTCTAGAGTCAGACTACCTGAGCTGACATCCTGGCTCTGCCACCTTCTGGTTGTGTGACTCTGGGCAAGTCACTAAACTTGTTACCAAGCCTCCTCATTAGTAAATGAGGATAACAACAATAATGTCTACTGCATGGTTTTGTTGAGAAAATTTAGCCGAACTTTGTAAAGCACAGTGTCAGACATAAGTAGTCAATACATGTCAATTATTACATCATCATCATCAGTATGTTACCATCCTTTATAAATACCACTGTAGATGACATGCCCAACACAAAAACTACAGTAAAACTCATGTGCTACAAGTTATAAGTAAATATATATATATCCCCACAGGAAAAATATATATTACTAATAAACTAGGAGTGAATCATAAAGTTATCATAACAAGAAATGGCTTCAACAAGTTTGCCTGGCTTGCATTCCCAAAGTTGCTATTAAAAGCCTTGATATTCAAAATGTGGTCGAAAAGCCAGAAGCATTGGCACTGGCATTGTCCTGGAAGCTGGCTTCAAATTTGGAATTTTGCCTGCCTCCAAACTACATGCATACTGAATCAGAATCTGCATTTTAACAAGATTCCCCAGGTGATTCATATGCACAGTAGAAAGCCAGAAGGATCTCAGAGAATGGGAACACAGCAAATACCCCAGAGGCTAATTTATTTATATGACAACTAGGATAATTAAAAGAACAAATTAGCACATAATTAAAAGCCCATTTAGCAGATTAGCTAAGGTATTTGCATACACCAGTCTAATGGTCACTAGTCATCAATATATCAGAGTTAGAAGAATCTGAGAAATTTTGCCTTAATTGCATAAGAGACAGAAGTGGTACCTTCTATACTGAACTTATAATTAGACCTAAAAAAAATTAAAGACATTTTTTATTATAACTTGTGCGTATAGGTTTTTAAAAGTATGTACTTAACTTAGGATAAAACTAGCTTTTCTAGCATATGCTTACTCAGTAGGAAAATGTGGTTATCTGGTTACTATTTATTATAACAGTCTAGAGACTTTAGAAAAACTTAAATACAGGTGAACCTTGTTATCATCAATAAATGGTACTTAGTAGAAGGCTATTAAGTATTCACACTCATAATAAGTATTCATTCATATTCATAATAGGGAACAAAGATTTGATTGAAAATTTATCCTGAAAAAGTACCCTATAAGATTAAAAAAAATTACCTTGGCAGTTTAACAACACTGAGGCAACCTTTATACCTATCAACTAATTATTAGATAATCAAAGAATGAATAAAAATAGTGGGAGTTTTTTTTGGGGGGGAATGTAATTTTTCTATCAAAATGATATGCAATAGCACATCACTTTCCATTGTGTGACTTACATGGCACCATCATGGCAGCAATCCTTCATGAGAGCTACATGGATGTTCCCAAAAGCTTATCTTAATATGTCATGCACAGTCATTCTTCACTGAAGTGCCCATCCTGTTGTCATCTCTAGATATTTTTCTTTATTAGTTTTTCAACTGGTCCAACCTAGACAAATTTGTCAGTGACCACACAGATCTCAAGTATCCTTCACTGACTTCCCAGTCCATCTGCATTAAATAGACCCCAGCACAGAGACAGAGAGAGTGGTTGGATAGGTGAATAAATTCAAGTTTTAAGAGAGAAGTCAGGAATGTTCAGTGATTACTTCATCAGTGAACATTTTTGTGTTACAACAATTTCTGCTTCCTTATGCAACCTCTTGCAGGCCACAAAAATTTTACAAGTATGATCTCAATTTTGGGGAAAAAAAAGGCAATAAGCAATTTTAAAAAGGCACAAGGAAGCCTGGAAGGATATACCCAAAGGCTACTATCATGTTCACGTTTGAGAAGGGATAATGTGCTGCACTGATGTTTAATTATTTGCACTATACAGAAGTTTTCAAAATGGTTTACAATATGCAAAGGAAAAAGTCATTTTTTCCAGCTTCACTGAGGTATGATTGACAAATAAAAATTGTATATATTTAGGTTCTACAATCAGGTGTTTAAGGTGTACAATGCAATGACTTCATATGTGTATACACTATGAAATGATTACTACAATCAAGTTAATTTACAAATCCATCACCTCATATAGTTACATTTTTTTAATGTGGTGGGAACATCTAAGATCTTAGCAAATTTCAAGTATACAATATACTATTATTACCTATAATCATCACGCTATATATTAGATACCCAGAACTTATTCAGTTTATAACTGAAAGTTGGTACCCTTTGACCCACATCTCCTTACAAGTTTTTGTTTGTTTTTTTACAGGAAAAAAGAGTTCATCCTCTCCCCCTAGAGCTCAGAGAATCAATATCTGTATCACTTTAAGAATCAAGCTTTCACACACCTCCGCATGGTTAACATTTTTAAGAGGCAATAAATTTTACGTCAAATCTCTCTTCTCCATTAATATCATCATTTAAGTTAATCAGAAAACTACATCTCCCAATATTACTTGGTGGGAGATTCAAACAAGCAGCAGCTTGATTATTTTTCTCCAATCATCACTTTTTTTTTGGCCGTGCCTTGCAGCTTGTGGGATCCTAGTTCCCTGACCAGGGCTTGAAGCCGGGCCCTTGGCAGTGAAAGCCCAGAGTCCCAACAACTGACCTCCAGGGAATTCCCCAATCATCACTTTCAATTTGCCATCCAGCATATCCCTTTCTTATCTTCAAATAAACCTCAACCAATTTAACTTCCAAAAACGTTCAAGTATTAAAAGAAAAAAAAAGTCCACTTCAAGTTAATTTAACCCAATTTAAAACATAAATCACATATCCAATTAAAGCTCTTTCCCCTCCCCTAGGCAGGGCCTGGCCTGAGGCCTAAAGAACCTTCACTGGGAAAAGAAGACATAATCAGTGATTTGATTCCTTCTCATCTCTCCCCTATTTTCACGGCCTCTCTTTCCCTTCAGTATATTGATAGCTGGGAGGAAGGAACGAACAATTCCCATATAACTGGTTCAGCTGTGGTCCTCCTCCTTTGACTCTAATGCTGGGGCAGGCCTATTATAGCAGGTGCCTCCACTGCACAGCTTACTGACTAGCCTCCTTCCAACAGAATCTATGCAAGAAGCTCTCCTGGAGTGGACAACTACCAAAACTATTTCTATGAAATTTAAAAGCACAAGAGGAACAACCTAAAGATTTAACTTAATCTAATTACTACATACCCATTGCATGAAATATATGCAGTCAGTTAAACTAATGCTGACAAAAAAGAAACGCTGACAGCTTTTAAGGGCATGAAAAAATATAGACATGTAAACAAAAGTATGCTAACTCAACCATGAACATTAGGCATGGAACAAGGAAAACACACTAAAATGTATTTTCCTTTTTTTTTTTCTTGAAGTATCATTGATTTACAATGTTGTGTCAGTTTCCGGTGTACAGCAAAGTGATTCAGTTACACACACATATCTACTTTTTTTCAGATTCTTTTCCCTTATATGTTATTACGAAATATTGAGTATAGTTCCCTGTGCTATACAGTAGGTCCTTGTTAGTTATCTATTTTATACACAGCAGGGAAAACACACTAAAATGTTAAAAGTCGTGACCTAGAGATGGTGGAATTATAATAATTATTCTCTTCTCCATACTTTTCTAAGTTTCTGCACTAAACACATATTTCTTTTACAACTGGAAAATATAAAACTGTTTAAGTACCCTCTACTTTGGAATCTCCAGGCCTTTCTTTTCACTATCTAGTTACCTTCTCCCACTTGCCAGTTAGTCATTGATATCCCTTCTCCAGAGTATTTGTATTTAAAAAGGAAACACATGAAAATATTTAAAAATTCAAAAAATATCTTCTATGGTAGATTTTTAGGCAGAGCAGATTGCTGGTAGACAGAACTGGTATGGCTCACATTCCTGAGGTCTACTCGAGTAAGCAGCCACTTCCCTCTTCCATGTGGAAATCTAGCCCCAATTTATCCATCAACATCAAATATATTCTCTGCTTCCTTCCATTTCTAAGAATAACAAATATAAACAGTAAGTGATGCAACATAACAGTTTCGCTAATCAGTTTTAAAACTCCTGAAACCAGAACATCTTAATATATACCTATCCTACTGTCCAGGTCTTGGATCCCTAGTCTGCATGAATCTGACTTTGCACTTTTCCATTTTCCTACTTAGCCAACTCCTCCATCACTATGTTAGAAAATCGTATAATATAATCTACTTTTGAGTTCCATAAGAACAGTTATCAGGTGGGACAATGTTTCTTGCTGAAAATGTTTTGAAACAGGCTACCAAACATACTTTTACCTTTTTAAAAACATTGGACCAAAAAGATTACATATTTTTGCTAAATTATGAATCAATATATTATCTCTGCTCACAAATCAATCATTCCTAAATCCTTCCTCTTTATAAGAGAATATTTTAAAGCTTTGTATATCTTACAGGCATCAAAACAAATTGATTTTCAGAGAACTCAAACCTGAAGCACAGAGGAAATAAATGCAAAATGAGCAGTTGTTCAGTGTGAATGAAATGGTCTTATCTCTCTCCAGATCTGGATGTCATACATAATGCTACACAAAACAGAACATCAGCATTCTTCACAATGTTACTGCCAGCTCATGACTTGGAAGCATTCTTATTTTCTTCTATTAAAACAAGAGTAATCAAATTATTTTCAATAAATGGTGCTGGGACAACTGGATACAAATAAAAGAATAAAATTGGACCCCTACCACATATCATATACAAAAAATTAACTGAAAATGGATCAAAGACCTAAATGTAAGAACTAAAGCTATAGAACTTGTAGAAGAAAGGAGATGCATACATTTTCATGACCTTGGATTAGGCAGTGCTTTCCTAGATTTGTACACCAAAAGTACAAATAACAAAATAGATAAGTTGGATTTCATCCAAATTAAAAACTTTTATGCTTAAAAGGACACCATCAAGAAAGACAACCCACAGGAGAAAATGTTTGCAAATTTCATACCTGAAAAGTGACATATCTAAAATATATAGAGAACTCTAACTCAATAATAAAAACACAAATAATCCAATTAAAATATGGGCAAAAGATCCAAATAGTTTTCAAAAAAAGATATACAAATGGCCAATAAGCACATGAAAAGATGCTCAACATCATTAATCATCAGAGAAATGCAAGTCAAAACCACGAGATACCACTTCATACCCACTAGGATGGCTATAAAAACAAGAGTTGACAAAAAAAAAAAAGAGTTGGTAACAATGTGGAGAAACTGGAACTCATATATGGCTGGTGGGAATGTAAAATGATGCAGTCACTTTGGAAAAGAGTCTTCCTCAAAAGGTTAGACACAGAATTCCCATATGACCCACTACTATATAATCTATGATCTCCTACCATATGACCAACTACTACATGATCTACTACTAGGTATACACCCAAGATACCTAAAAACATGTCCACACAAAAATCTGTACACAAATGTTCATAGCAGCATTGTTCACAACAGCCAAAAAGTGGAAACAACCCAAATGCCTATCAACTGGTGAATGGATAAATAAAATCTAAAATATATATATACATGGAATATTATTCAACAATAAAAAGCACTGATACATGCTACTATATGGATTAATCTTGAAAACATGCTAAGTAAAAGAAGCTAGTCACAATGCACCACATATCATATGACTCCATTTATATGAAATGTCCAGAACAGAAAAATCCATAGAGAGATAAAGTATCAATAGACTGATGGTTGTTAGGGCTGGAACGGGGTGGGGCTGGGGGTGTCACTTGTAACGAATACAGGGTTTCCTTTTGGGGATGATGAAATTCCTCAAATTTGATAGTGGTAATGATTGCATAATCCTAAATATATTGACAATCACTTAACTGTACACTTTAGATGGGTGAACTACATGGCATGTGAATTATATCCTCATAAAGCCATAATTTAAAAAAGCAATAGTAATCAAACAGCACAGTGTAATATTTAAACCACTAATTCAGAAAAGGAAAAATCGGGATATAAAACTTACAGCACTGTCCTGTATGATATAACAAACTTTCTGAAAAATCTCAACACTGTTTAGTAATCTACTTTTGGTTGACTTGCTGATTCTGTTTGCTGTTTAGCAATTTGGAAATCTGACCATCAATCACAAGTCACTTCACAGTCATGTGCTAAAAACCTATTTCCCTTTTCAAATGCAGTTTTCACTCAGTGAAAAACTATATACAATAGGGACACTAATACGATATGAGTCTGGGTGATACTGTGGAAAGACTAGAAGTCAAAAGATCTGGTTTTACGTTGGTGCCCTACCTTTTACTGACTGTGTGATCTTAGGTATGTCATTTTACCTTTCTCAGGTTTAGTTTCTTCAGTGGCAAAGTGGAGATGAAAATCTTTGTGCTACTTACCTCACAGGGTTGGTGTGAGGATGAAATCAGAGATAGAGACAGAGAGTAAAAGATGGGGGAGGAGAGAGAGAGAAAATGAGAAACTATGAATGTGTTTTATAGTCTGTTTCCCAAATGACTGTATGTAGTATTTAAGGTAATTGATTTGACCTGTATTCAATCCCAACCCTCTCTTCATTCCTCTCATTTTTAGTAAATTCTAATATCTAGAACTCTGACCCTCTTCACCCCCCAAATACTGAATAACCCCTAGGAGATCACATAGTCCTTTTCTTTAAGCCAGTGTTTTCCAAACTGTTTTTTTTTTTGGAAAAGTGGTTGACGAGATAGTATTTTTAAAAAGGTCCCATGGCCAAATGTGTTTGGACTAAACAAAGTGAAACAAGACTCTTCTAAGCCTTTATTATGATACTACATGTGGTGAATATAACAGTTTGTGTTTTCTACCTTATATGGCCATCTTTTTCTCATGCAGTATTCCTCAGAACAGTTTGAAAATGCTTACTTCAGATAAGGATGAGGTACACACACATTCTGGTACTTTGAGATTCCCAGAATGAAATAAAAAATTCAAAATATTGAATGAATTTTTCAATGGTGGCTATTTCTTCTTGGTAGCAAACTAGATATATAAAGACTTGGATTACTCAATCAGGTCTTTAGGCCTCCATTTAAGGTACTGTAGCCACAAAATGATGGGACACTAGAGCAGTCGTTACACACTCAAATACCTTCAGCTGCAAGCAGTAACCTCTCTGTAAAGCTACTGAGTATATGACATCCGGGAGAGGAAACAGAAGAGCATCCTTATATACCAATGTTTTAAAAAAACACTGAGCTGACCCCCCTCCCCCCCAAAAAAACAGATGTGCAAGCTGAACTTGACCCTTGAGCCACAAATTTGGATCCACTGTTTGCAGACTACTTTACTAAATTTCTAGCATACCATTAATAAGCATCATTCATTCACTCATCTCTATGGTTACCTTCTTTGTGCCAATCACTGCTTTTATTTATATATTTTAGAATCTAAGTCCCTGTCTGACCATTAGACAGAGATTACATTGAAATTAACATAATTTAATAATACCCTGTTGGATATATGAATAAAGTGTTGTGAAAACATAGAGAAAGGTAAACTGAAGTGGGGGCATAGAGGAAATAGACGGCATTCCAGGTAAAAGGGGATAATATTGTCAAAAGCATACACAAAACAAAGAAAGTGAAATACACAGTTCCTACATCTCCAGCCTAGGAACAAGGAGACTCATTCATTTAGTACTAGGAACTCTGCTAGATTCTGGGAACAGGTGAAAGACATAAAATACACTTTTATAAAAGAGGTTAGTCTAATGGTAAAGGCAAAAAAAGAAACTTAAGGATGATAACAGTGTGGTAAATGTCATGATAGATAATTTGCACAAGATGCTGTGGGAGTATAGAGTTGACTTTGGAAACCTCAGCATGACCCAGATAATGAAAGATCAAAGGCCTGTAGGCCATGATAAAGATTTTGGACTTTATCCTGAATTATGAGGAGCCCTAAAGTTTTTCGGGAAGGAAAGTGACACAATCAGATTTGTACCTTAGACACTGACAGCAACGTGGAGAGCAGGAGAAACTGAAGCAAAAACACTTTTGCCAGTAGTTCAGTTTTCTATAAGACATACTGCAAACTATGACCAGATTATAATAAAGAGAAAAATGTTTCAATAAATTATATTCTACATATGCAGAACCTAGGAAATAGATTCAAGAAATTGAGTCTGCCTTCAATGACGGAACAAATGAAAGTACACAGTGGGACAAAGAAAAATGTCACTTGCAGCCATCCCCCCATTCCCTTTTCCCCCTTCTGCACATCTGTGTCATCAGGGTTGGGGGTAGTTTGGATGTATACAATGATAAGTGGGAAAGTGATAGGGTAACTGCTACCAGGCGAAGATATTCATAAATAGCTTAGTACTGCAAACTCTTCTTTCACTACCTACAAGGAAGAAGCAGACATTCAAACTGTTTTGGAGGAAAAACCCTGTTAAGATAAGAACCTGAGAGTGCACGTTAGGCAAGTTTTCAAAGGCAAATCAATGAAGTGTTGTTTCAAAGAGTCATCAAGGTCATACTTTCTTCCAAGGACATACAATCTGATTGGGGTGTTTCCATCTCTGACTGTAAGAAAATCTTTCTTGCTATTAGGTTAAGAAATGACCTCACTTCTCCAGTTTAAGACTCACAACTACTATGGATGTACTAAACTCAAAATAATTTTATAGCTTTAATGTATCTGGGAAAAGTCTGTGATCTGCTAAGCAAAAAATCAAGTCACCTAGGGAGAGGTATAGTTTAAAGAAGGCTTGCTTTTCCCTCCCCTTCACTGTTTGGACAACTTGAGGTCTACCAAGACAAAATACCTTCAATACTAGTACAATTAAAACTTAGCCTTGGACTTCCCTGGTGGCACAGTGGTTAAGAATCTGCCTGCCGATGCAGGGGACACGGGTTCGAGCCCTGGTCTGGGAAGATCCCACATGCCGCGGAGCAACCAAGCCCGTGCGCCACAACTATTGAGCCTGCGCTCTAGAGCTTGTGAGCCATAACTACTGAGCCCGCATGCCACAACTACTGAAGCCCACGCGCCTAGAGCCCGTGCTCCGCAACAAGAGAAGCCCCCGCAATGAGAAGCCCCCGCTCACTGCAACTAGAGAAAGCTCGTGCAGAGTAAGGAAGACCCAACGCAGCCAAGAATGAATGAATGAATGAATGAATGAATAAATAAATAAATAAATAAATAAAACTTAGCCTTAAAGAAATTTTATATCAAGACATACTGCTATCAGTGAAGGTATTTGATTTCCAATTGTGTTATTTCTATCAAAAAAGGAAAATGAACACTTGTCTTGCTTTAGAATACAATGTGATTTTATGTATTTATTATGCATGCATTTTAATATAACAATGAATTACCTATTCCATTTTCACTATAAACTCTAAAACCAAGACATTATTTTCTGAGGACCACAGTTAAAAGTCTTTATGTTATGCTATTATTGACCTCAATAAAACAGAGCTTATGTTTAATAGATCTGGTCAATCAGAGGTGGCAAACTGGCAACCCAAGGGATGAATGTGGCCCACAAACAGGTTTTCATTGGTCTGAACAACCTTTGTTTGAAATAGCTGTCAACATTTACAAATTAGAAGACTTGGTATAAAATTCAGGTTACCTACCTTCTCTTAAAAATTCTGAGGGTATGATAACACTAGACCCAAACTGTAGCCCAAGTTAGATAACTGCTGGTTTTTAGTTTCCTACTGTGCCCAGCCAACTCCCTGCAATCATTTATGATCCCTGCTCAAATCCTATAGGTATGTGACCCTTGAGATAAAGTTGTATAAAGTTTGCTAACTAGGAAGAAAATCAGAATTTCCTAACATAATAAAGTTGGTCCATCTTGGTACTTACTTTGAATATCTGAACTCTATAAATGAAAATGCAATGCTATGCCACAGAATGTTATGCGTTACATTGTTTCAATGCAGGAAAAAAGTTGACGTCAGAGTTCTTTTCTCTAAATACCTCTGAGATTTTACAATAACTCTATCAAGTACCTTTTATAGCATGGACCATTAACTTCCATTCAGTAATAAAGAAATTTAGGATACTCTAATTACATAAGCAAAACAGTTTTTTTTAGTTAAGTAGATGTAGGATATCTTAATATCAAATAATATCCTAATTCTTAAATAATATGGTTATGATGGAAATGGCCTTTTTGAGAGACATCAAATACCTTTAAAAAATGAACTTTTTCTTGCATCTTGCTTTCCAATTATACTGTTTCACTTGTGGATGTATCTTTTTATAAGAAATCAAGTTTACGACACTCAAAGTTTTATTAAGACAATATGCTTGAATTTGGTAAAATTATGACTTTTTATGTCTCCAAGCCGTTGGAACCCTTTCTTGCTTAGTCATATAGCGCCCCGATGGCTACTCTCCTTCCCAGAAGGTGCCTTGTCTGTGCTTTCCCCTCAAGATGCTACTGGACTTTTGGTGACAAGAGTTAATTTTACAAACCAATAATGTTAATGTGTAATACCTTAGTACCTTAGTTTCAGTTTCTCACATTGGGGAAGAATAGACAGGTTGCCAGAGAGAGTCCATAAGCAATTTACATTTTTCTATATTAGAATAAAGATACATTATGAAGTTTAATGTGACATTCACATGAATTTAAGATAAAACATTTTTTTTGCTCACACCTTGATTTCCTTGGTTATTCTTTACACTTCTTCTGTTAGGTTACTGTCTTAGTAACCTTAGTTTGAAAAGTATACTCCTGAATTATCAAGGTCAATATACATTGTAGAAAGAACTGCATTGAAATGTTTTTTTCCACTAGGTTTTGTAGTTAGAGAAACAAGTTTCACTTAATTTGGAAAGTTAATTTTAACAAACCAAAATGTTTGCCAATTACGTTGAGTTAATAAAGCACTGATGTCTGAAGTAAAAGAATTTTCAGTTAACACAGCTGGCAGAAACTCTGAGCTTTTCTGTGATTAACATGTAACGTGGAAGGATAGCTAAATGTTTTTACAAAATACATGACAACTGGATACATAATATGACATGAAATGGAATCTTGATTTGATTAGCCATAGTATTTTGGGGCCTAGAACTTAGGAGAGATGTGTGTGGTCCTAGAAAGGGCTCTCAAGGATCATTTAGTCTATTTCCCTCAATATATATACAGGGAAAATGAAGCAGACACTGTGCAATGTTTACATGAGTACATACCATGGGGGCAAAAATAAAAATAGAAACAGACATTCTGCAACATAGTGTGCAAGGGAAACCTCAGAGATCGAGTCCATCTCTCTCCTATAGAGCAAGAGTCCTAAAAATCAATCATAAGTCAAAGAATATTTTTAAAAGAAGGCAATTCCTGAATTTCTTAATTACATTTACAAGTCTAACAAACCTCTTATTTAAGACAGTAATTCTTACAAACAGTTATAAGACCCATTTCTCTATTGGCTAAGAGGGTTATATTTCAAGATATTGTAAAGATTAACAAGAACATCTTTAAGGAGTGCTTTGATATGCTAAGATGGAAGGATGAAAAAGATATTTTACTGTATGTTTCTGACATCGATTTTTTGGCAAATATATCTGCACATTTCTTCTGGTAACTACAAGTCTAACATCTGTTCTTCTTCACACTACCACTCCTCAGTACTTAATCCCCCATCTTTCCTAACTGCATCTTTTCCTCCAGAGGTTACAATATAAGATGCCTGGAACCAAATAAAAGATTTCAAAAAGCTTTCTGCTTTATAAATCACTTCAGTGGATTATTTTCACTTAGATGGTGGAATTTAAACATCACTTCCTTCTACAATCTCCATTTCATGCCACTGTTTGTGGCTTTTGCTATTGCTGTGTTTCTTACTTACTATGGCTGGTATAGCATTGCCACACCAGGAAAGCTAAGATGACTGCCCTGATGAGAACTATTTGATAGGGAAGGAACAGGGAATAATCTTTCCATTTTAGCTAATCCATACACATATTTCCTTCCATTAATAAGGGTAATCAAAAACTGACTGTATTTGCAAATAACTATTTTGAAAAATATAAAGTCTTAGGAATAGGAAAACAATGGATACACTACTTCACTGAAGAAATTTTTGAAAGCTCTTTTTAATTATTTTGTTTCAGTTGAAAATACCTAATTTTATCTTAACCCTCTTGTCAATACTTGGTTGTGTATACTCCACATGAAACAGAAAGGAAATACATGAAATGCAATGATGAAGACAGTGGTCAACAGAGAAAAGGTATCTATTGTGGGAGCTGTAATGGAAGGGATGTTTCTGCTTTGTTCCCTGGCAGAGTCAAAGGGGCATGAAGAGAGAAATTAGCCACCTACACGTTGTAGACAGCCTTTTGGGGGCACCCTTGTATTTGCTTCTTTCAAATATTTACTCAGTTTACAGACTAGGCACCCAGTTTTAACTTTGCTACTCTTCCTAAGGCACTAAATAACTATTACTATGAGTCGAGATTGAAGCTGTAGCTGAAAGATGAGGATGGGTGCCTGAACAGGAAGAAGGTAAATACGCTTGTCTTAAAGCTTCCGAAAGACAGTAATCACTATTTCATAGGTGTATCACAAAGAGCAAAAAAAAAAAAAAAATCTTCCAAGTCCCTATAATCAGCTTCTACCAAAGGCATCCTTGCCAGCTAAGTGAGGCTCTTTTGACCTGGTACCCTTTGAGTGCAGGGGGTGCACTGGGGTTAGAAAAGCCTGGTTGAAACCATTTTGTGAAACAGTGGTATGCTGGAGTCTGGCCATGCTGTCTTGTCAGAGCTGACTGAATTTTTATTAATTTGCATGACAGTGATGTTACATTGCTTGAAACTGGTCCTGGTGGAAGTATTTATATTTATACCACGGAAATGGAGAGCTAGTTTGCCAACATACCTTTGTGTGGAAGACAATAGAGTGCTTGAGAAAGATTCCTGGTTCTGCAACTTGAGATCCAAGTCAAGAAAGTGACTGCACTTCTCTAGATAGTACTAGTATTGTACCTCATAATAGGTGAAAAGTACGCAGCATACAGAGTAACGAGCAAATATTAAGCACTCTATCACTGTTAGTTATAATTTTTCATATATAGATAGTTCATATGACTTTGTCCTTAAATTTCAAAGCAATTTTAATGGAATAACAAAGGCGCAAGGGTCCTGAAAAAAAGGCAGTGTGAACAATTTCATAATAAAACAAGTATGCTTTTTTTGTTCATTCTTTCCCAGCTACCCTCCATGCAACATTTCTAACTTAGCATACATTTAATTTACTTGAACTTCTAAGACAAATATCATACAACTAAAAAGTATTAGAGGAGTACTGTATTATAATGCCAAAGAAGAACCCCATGCTTATGGTAAACATCAACTCTATTGTATGAATGTAAGGCCCAGGCTCAATTTGTGAATGGCACCCCATGGAATGGTGAAACACAATGGCCCTTTATAAAGCTGTAAGAAGCCAGACCTTGTAACTGATCAGGAATCTCAAACTGACAACTAATACAGCCCATGGAGATGTTTTATTTGGACACTACAGAGTTTTTTCTTCTTTTTCTAAAATCTGAAGGTTAGATGCCTTTAAAAAAATCAACTTAAGCCCACCACTCCCCATTTCTTATATCCAGGAAAGTCTGGAGGAAACAAGAAGCAGCTTCAAAAGAGTCTTCTCACAATGAAGTCACAGAATGCAATTAACTTCTCCAGCAACTGAGTTGTAAGAACATGTAAAGATTTGTCTACCAAAGAAACTTATTACACACTCAGTGCCCAAGGTTTTTATTATCAGCTGGTCACATAAGCACCCCTATGTCTAGCACAGTTTAAATTCCAGACTCCCTAAAGGAAAAGAAGTATTTAACATAAAACATACTGTTTGCACAATTTAGGCACAGCAAGCTACTCTTATCATTTAGGGAAAGTTTTATTTCAGTGTAGGAAACTGTTTACCAGTCAAGTTCCCAGACACCAGGCTCAGGTTAATCTTGCAAGTAGGCCTTTCTAAGGATGGCAGTCTCAGGCCTGTTCTGTTAACTCCTTCTGCACCCCTTTAACTTTTCTTCCCTGACAGCCAGAGGGGTAGCCTCAGCCCAGGGTCTCTACCCAACACCACAAAGTCTTCCTTCTCTCCCCATTTACCAATCACTAATGATCCCCACTGCTCCAGTTTTGTTAACAAATAAGAACATAATTCAAACTTTACCTTATCAAGCCAAACAAAAGTTGACTTATTTCCCATATGTTATTAAATATCACTCTACCAATCAGGGCTTCCAGTTAGCAGGATCCTAGCCATAATCTACAATGAGACACCACTCCAGCTAGAGGTGGAAAATCAGTCACTTAAACTACACATTGGCTTTATCACATAAATATGTAATTTCCATTTGACTGTTGGAAATACTGCCAAGGACTCCCAACACTGCCCTGAAGACCCTTCTCATCTCTCACTTCCAATCTTGTTTAACAATGTGCTGGGTCTAAGGCCATATGGATTTTATATCTAGGTTTCCCAGGATGGGCAGCCACAGAGAAGTAAGGCAGAAAGTGTACTGGCTGCCAGTTGACTGCTCAAATGTGCCACTAAGGATTTACTTCTGACCCACTAGTGAGCAGGCACCTGACGCTGGACAGCTTTCAGCATTCTCTCATCCCAGATCCCTTCTTCAGCATCCAGGAAGCACTGCACTCTTTCCTGCAAAGGTCCACAATCTCAGAAAACAGACATTTTCAGTTTCTGTCCCAAGGGTCGGGGAGCTGAGGCCCACCATGGCTGCCAGCAAGAGGCTAAGCAGGGTTCAGCAGGCTCCACCTGGAGTTATATTCAAGTCCTGCAGCCCATGCTAGATGCTCTGAACCATCCAAAGGGCCTAAGTGCCTCCTGAGGAACCTACTGCCTGGACCAGAAACAAACTGAGTCCTGGAACTCCTTGACATTGACAGGGCAATCAATTAGGAATGACCAGAACCTGAGCACTACCTTAGTTCCACTATGGTAGACTTATCTCTGCCTGGATTTAGCATTGTTCTGCCTATCTTACACTAAAGAGGACCGCGGTCACTCTCCAACAACAATATAGATTGCCTGCCTTGGAAAGATCCAGATCGTGAAACTTGAGAGACTGTCAGCTAGGGATTGGCAAGGCCTCAAGGGTGGAGGCCAGAGATGAATGGGCTACTCAGCCATCCTGGCCCCTCTGCGCAGCACATTTCTGAATCCTGAAACCATCCCTGAAGCTGCTGCTTTAGCTTCACAGCTGGGGAGGGGAAGGATGTATCATGTCAGAATTCATTCAGATGCTAAGTAGGAACTTAAGCATATTTTATGGGGGTCTTGTTCCGATAAATCTCCCTTATTTGATTAAAGAGGCTTGAAAAGTACATTTGGAATTTGCTGCAATCATTCTCCCAAATGGTGGCATTTGAAGTACAGCCAGCTAGGATTGCTGGTGCTGTTTAGAAGCCTCAAATAACCCAAGCATAAGAAGCTGGAATTGGGTTAAAATAAAGATTGTAGAGCCAGAAACCAAGCACTGTCAATTCTCAATCTTTGGAGCTGCTGATGCTTCCTAACTACCATCCAAGAAAAATGAAAGAGCATTCATTTTGACCTAATGGTGGGAAATCCCTTTCCCAACTGGTAGGGCTTGCAGTAGGACTCCAAATTAAAGAAATCTGGTAAAGAAATCTCAGCTGTCTCTTTCAGCATTAAGGGGGAAAAAAACAAATAGCATTTTTATAATTACCATAAATTTTAAGTGAGTGAAAGCCCTATTCAATCAATTGCAATTTCCACACCAAAAAAAAGAAATCATAAAATCACTGCCAAAATAATAGCTGACCTTTTTATTAGTGTTTAGCACAATTTCATATTTCAATAAAAAGGGAATGTAATACACACTACTATATATAAAACAGATAACTAATAAGGACCTACTGTATAGCACAAGGAACTCTACTCAATACTCTGTAATGGCCTATATGGGAAAAGAATCTAAAAAGGAGTGTATATATGTATATGTATAACTGACTCACTTTGCTGTACACCTGAAATGAACACAACATTGTAAATCAACTATACTCCAATTTAAAAAAGGGGGGGGTGTACCTTCAAAAAGAAGCAGCAGTAGAAAAGGTTTCTTCTAACAAAGGAAAATAAATAGCAAGATTAAAATTGTTTTAATCTTAGAATAAGCTTTACATAATGGCTTTAAAAGACTGGTCAGATTCCATGTAATTTATAACAAACAATAAAAAATTTGCTGGCTGCAAGTTCAAAGAACTTGCACTGCAGCAAAATGCTAAAATAGGGCATTTGCCACAGGCAAATGGAATCACGCAGCTTCATCTAGCCTACAGACAGATTTTCAATCACTGACAAAGCCAAGTTGAACCTAATGCATTATAAAAACCTGTACAAAATTAATTTAACCAAATGTAGTCTGCTTTTATGATCTAACTCTGTGCCCTGAAGGTAAACATCAGCCAACTTCTCCTCAAATAAAGTGGATTTTGAAGTTTATTAAGACCTTAACACACAAAACTGTGTGCTAAGTATCTAAACTGAGCAATTTGGAAAGTGTTGCTTATATCATCCACATCATGATTTGCTAACCTTGAAGATAATTTTTAAAATTCCATTATTTTCTTCTTTAAATGAGTACTTAAATATTTGATGATTATTAACAATTTCAGTAAAGCATTAAAAAGTTCTCTGGCAAGTATCAAGCCTAGTCCCCAAAATGCCTTTAGGGGCCTAAGCAAGCTGAGAATGTAATATAACAGGGAGAACCGGAGATACTGCATGCTCCATCTAACGCATTCAAAATCAAAAAGAAAACAAACACTTGTCTGTGAGCTGACGAATGGGCCATAAGTTTGTAACTCCCAAATGAAAGCTTGGAACCAGAATCTGAGGCTTTTTCCTAATATAGTTGCTTCCTAACACAACGTCTATATGATAGATTCTTTATTGAGTTTGATTAGTGCAAAGTAGTTTACACATGAGCTGTGACACTCACCTGGAGATTTCTTGTCACATATTTAGATGTCCTGGATGGGAGTTAACTATAAATAATTGGAATATTTTAAAACAACTTTTTTTGGCTTTCTATACGATGGCAAATAATTGTTTTCATTACATAAAATGAAATACCACTACTGAAGTAGCATTTTACCTGCTTAAGAAACCGGTCAGTGGCGTTGCTGTGCTTGGCTAACACACTTGGCAGAGAAGGATTAGCATATTCAAACTGAGGATTGTAGGTATAGTCAGACTTAAAGAATCTCACTTTTTCTTTCTCCAAGTTGGTGGGCTTTATAGCACTCAGTATACAAAATTTCTTTCCAGAAAAGTCATCTCCTTTTTCAAAACTTCTAGACAGCTGAGGCTGCAGCTTTGGCTTTGGAAGAGTGGAGAAATGGCGTCGCTTGACCTTTCTTTCATTTTTGGGTTTAGGTGGCAGTACTGTGCTGTTGCCTGTAACAGAGATATCATGTGTAAACTTTACAGGACTTGACACTGAACTAGTGACAAAAACAGCAGGCTGCCTTTCTAGGCAGTACCAAGTATCACTGCTCATCACAGGCACTGGGGCTTTCATCTTGCGAAGATCTTTACTACGTGAAGAGCTAGATTTGCTGGGTTTTCTACATCTTTTGGAGTAGGTGGAGGAAGACTGTTTTTGTGAATGATGCTTTTTCTCCTCTTTGCTCTGTAGTAGGACATTGTAACTACTGGTTCCAGTTGTGAAAATGTCCTTTAGTATTCCAGGAGATAAATGTGACATGCTTCCTTTGCTGTCAATGATCAAGGACTCTTCTGCATTTAGAATAGACTTCTTAGCAAGTTCTTGCTCAGGCCAGTGAAGCTTTTCTGTGTTAATAAACAAAATCAAAACAAAAGAAATAACAAAAGATACCAGATGAAGCAAATTGCTTATTATATGAAAAGTATTCTGAAGGTTCTGTAAACTTTATAATTTTGCAACAATTTTTAGAAAAGACATTTTAAATATTAAAAGACTATATTACTAAAATTTGGTCAAGCTAGACACGGTCACTTCTGTAAGAATGTACATATGCTAAATTATCTATAAAAATCCTCAGCTTCAAACCATTTAGACGACCAAAGTCTAATCTAGATGTGAGATAATATACATAAATAATCTGAACACTCAATTCTACCAAGAATGTGGATTTTGTAGAAAGGATATAGTTTAATAGTATTACCAATATCAAAGTAAAATCCAAGGCATTTTCAAAGCCAATACAATCTTGAAATCTGACACCATATATAAAGGTAGCCATCAGTAAAAGAAGGACAACACTGTGTTACATATATCAAAAAAATTTTTTTTAATTAAATAAATGATATGTGCACATTCAAGCATGTTTTAGTAATGTCACTCAATATTTATTAGTTGCTTTTCTTAATTTTAGGCTATGGGTTAAGATTAAAGAAAATCAAGTTTTTTCTTGCCAAGACTTAAAAAAATAATTACTATGTAAGATATCAGTATATCAAATGCCAAATTAAGGAGAGGTCAGTTTTGCCTTTAGATCTCAAAAGTGCTTTAAAGAGGTAAGAATAACTTGAAATATTGTTGCTTGTGTACTGTTTTAAAACTGTGCTGATTTGCATTCTTTCATTCCACAAATACAGGAATACTGCTAATAGGTACATGGATCTGAAAAACATCTGTATAAATACATTGTTCTTGCCTTCAACCAGCTTCTAATCTGGCTCTGAAGGTAAGGCAGTCCTATGAAGATTTGAGTACTAATACGAGGTAGTATAAGCTTAAATGTGAAAAACAAAAGATACAGACAATAACCTAGGGTTCAGGGAAGGAAGAGAAACATTGAGAGGATTTCAGGTAAACCCTTAAGAGCTTTCAGATTCAATTCTAAACTGACAAAGTGTTTGAGTTTGTCTTAAATCCTGTTATTTGAACTCCTATCTGATCATGTCTGCTTATAAACCTTTTCTAAATCCTTTCTGCAAATGTGATACATGATTCTCTCAACCACCTCTCTTTTCTAAGTCTCATGGATCCTTATGCCTCTAGCCCTCAACCTCTGGCTCCTACTATGGAGGCAATTTCAACGCTAGCTGACTGGGACAGCTGCCTTCCTTGCCAAGAAAGAGACAATTTATTTAATTCCATTTTTTTAAAAACTGTTTATCCACATAGATCTGTCGCTTACTCACTCAAGATTAGACACTCAGGGATCCTTTCTATAATAAGTAGTAATAAATAATAATAATAGCAGCCACTATTTGTTGACACATTTATGTGAGTTTGGGATTTCACCAAAAACTGTGCACGTTATATCACTTAAGCTTCAGAAATGTTAAGTAATGTGCTCAAGGTTATACGACAAGAAAGTAGTGAAGAGCAAACTGTGAGTCGAATGCAGATGTGTCTGATTACAGAGTCCATGCTCATTCTATTATATAAGGTCATTCATTCAATTATCAACAGACATTCAGTATTAAGTCTGCTACACGCACAGCACTACATCTTTTCTTCCTCTGTACAAACACAGCACCCTAGTAAGACACAGTAATCTGAATAACTGATGTATTCAATACTAAGATAGGTACCAGGACCATGTGTTATTCATGTTTCTCTTTCCAACATCTAGCATGGTATCTGGTAGACATTCAATAAATGTACACTGAATAAATAAATGAATGAATGAATGGCACGACCCTAAACATGCCATTCTCTGACCACTTTAGATACACAGTTATTTGTAGTTCTGGAACCATTCTATACTTCTATGAGGAGATGACTGTAGAAGTGGAAATATAACCTGGAAGACCTTGAACCACTGGTTCTCAAATGAGAGCAACTGTGTCCTCCAGGAGACTTTTGGTTGTCATAGTTAGGGAGGGATGCTACTAGCATCTTGTGGGTAGAGGCCAGGGATGAGGTTAAACATCCTTCAATACATAGGACAGCCTCCTACAACAAAAATATTCGTCCTAAAATAATGCCACGGTAGGGAAACCCTGCACTAAAAGTTTTTAAAGCCCAGAAGTCTTAGGGTTTAGGGTAAAGAAACAGTATGAGGTCAAAAGTAGATAATAAACAATCCAAATACGTAAGGTACTTAGAAGTCCTTCTAGTTAACATTTTCTAGGCCAACGTATGAAATTTGAATTCTGCTGTCTAAAGGTAACATGAAAGTATAAACTTGCAGGGGTTAAATAAAATGTCTACTACATGGACAAGCTGAGAGATAGGAACTAGACTGCACAGGGTCATGTTGAAGGTTGATTGTACAAAGAAGCCATTCAATAATGTGAATAAACAGAACAAACAAAACTTTCATCAATGGCTTGTAAGTCCCAGATCCTCAGGGGTTTCATACTTAAGTGTTGCCAACTGATAGTCAAAATTGGGTAGGATGGGCAAACATAGGCTAAGGAACACAAGCTGAAGTCCAAATGCCCAAGAACAATGTCGGTGTCCCTAACAAGACACCACAAGTTTAGGAGGCAAGAGGTGATAAAGAAAGTCGGACTGAAACGGACACTGAAAGGAAAAGAGCAAGAGAACTGAGATAAGAATAAGGGTATCACAAACCGAGAAAAGTTGGGTAAGGACTAGGCACAGCCAGGAAGGTAAAAGGAGGTAATCAGGTTTTTCTCGTTTGGTCTTCATAATAAAAAGGGGGAATTTACCTCAAATTAAAATCAGTTAACAAAACTACTCTGAAGAATTCCTAATTTGGGTGGTTTGTTACAGGTATATTGATTTTTTTTAAAAAAAAAGAATATTCGATGTAAAAAGTGCTTTCTTTGGTTCCTAAGACTCAGTAGCTCTGTTGATCAAAGAGCTGCGTTCATAGAGTTTTCTGTTGTTTTGTCATAAAGCATCTAAATTTTTAATTCTGTCCCATCTCAAACAACCTATACACTTCAGGATACTTAAACAAAAGTCCTAAACCAGCTGCCAAAACACTCAAGGAGGAATGGGGGGAGTGGGAGAGAAATTACAGCGTGTGCATGACAGAACCCCTTCCCCCGTCTCAGGAGTTGCAGCATTTCAGTTCACTTGCTAATTATCTACTACCTGAGAGGTTTAGCATCAGTCCTTTTTAAGCTCCATCTGCTCATAAGTAGTCTGGGAGTACCAATGGTGTATCTACTTAGTAAATGTCAGTCCTGCCAAATGCTGATATCCCATGAAGTTCATAAATGTGGGGCAGGTGGACCCTCAAACAACTCTTACAAGATAGATATAAATTAATTTCTCAGAGTCATGCTAATCTTACTTTAGTTGTATTAAGTATTAGAAAACCTAAAATACTGTTTTTGTCATTTTAAATACTACTACTGTTTAAGAAAAACAACCTTTAAAACAGGCTTAAGAACATAATAAAAGGACAAGAAGAAGAGTTCAGTGAAGAACATCCTATTCTCCTAACTCCTTTTTTCCTGAAAAATAAAAACTTTAAGCATAAGCAGACTTCTTTGGGGGCAAGTGTAACTCATTTTCTCTCATAAAAGTAATAAAATAAATAAAAATCATACTCTCATATTAAAAGTCACTATTTAATGTAACATTTTAGCCACCAGCAATCTGCTTCACTATAACCTTGGAGAAAATGAAAATAATTTGTTGATCAAAGAAGTCATTCACCCCAAAATGATTACCCATATTGAGGGAAAAAGGAAAATAATATTACATTAAAATTGATAGTATATTCACAAGTGGATGACTATACTGAAATTACTAACACAATGAAAGCTGAATTTGTATCTAGAACAGGAGTAAAGAATACCAGGATTCTTGGCTTCCATTCCCAACTCTTTCAATAACCTCTCTGTAACAGTGGCTTCATCACTAAACCCATCAGCGTCTCCTGATCCTCATCTAAAGGAATGGAAGAAAGAGGGGAACACTGCTCACTAAATTCTTAGTATTTCACAACTGAATAGGTGAGGTTTCACAGTAGTTACAAGGTCTCTGGCTGAAAGGAAGATCAGATCATCAGAAACAAAGCCTGCTGGAAAATACCATTCAACCAATTTTGACCCATAAAATGGCAATTTCATATGGTTCACTTATACTTATGAAACCTGAGAACCCGGGGTAATTTTATACCACAAAACGATAGGTTGCTTGATTACAAACAGAAGAAGAGGCAAAATAAAACAACTCCCAAACAAGATAAACACTTTAGTTTTACCAAGCTGTTCATCATTACTTAAACTCAAATGATCTAACATCTGTCAACAGCAGAAAGGATACGTAAATTGTGGTATATTCATACAACAGAATACTATATTGCAATGAAAAAGAACAAACTGAGTTTGCAAGCAAAAATATAGATGAATCTCACAGACAATACAGAGCAAACAAAGCCAGATCAAGAGAATACATACTGTATAATTCCACTTATATGTGGTTCAAAAACAGGCAAAACTTGGGACTTCCCTTGTGGTGCAGTGGTTAAGAATCTGCCTGCCAATGCAGGGGACACGGATTCAATCCCTGGTCTGGGAGAATCCCACATACTGTGGAGCAATTATGCCCGTGTGCTACAACTACTGAGCCTGCGGGCCTAGAGCTCGTGCTCCTCAATAAGAGAAGCCACCGCAAGGAGAAGCCCGAGCACCACAACTAGAGAAAAGCCTTTCCACAGCAATGAAGACCCAACGCAGCCCAAAATAAATAAATAAATAAATGAATAATAATAATAAATAAAACAGGCAAAACTAATTTATGGTATTAGAAGGCAGAATAGTGCTTATCTTTGAGGGAGGGGTTATAACCTGGGAGGAGGTACCAGGGTACTGGGGGCTAGAAAGCTATCTTGTTCTGCGCAGTGGTTACATATGTACAGATTCATCAGGCTGCCCATTTAAGACTCAAGCACTTTACTGAATGTAAGTTACACTATAATTTTTAAACTGGTATATTTAAAATATCAGTATCTTTGAAAACATTTATTGCCCAATTTGTCTGCATTATAACAGGTAATCTTTTAATTATAATACCTCCAAATTCAACATTATCCAATATAGTTTCTCAACTGTAAGTAAACAGAGAGATGAAAAGGCACTGCTAGTATCATTCAAGAACTGAGAAACTCAACTATACTTCAGGATTCTTAAAAATGTCACAGCCCCGGTTAGGGGCGCTTCAGTGTTACTCTATCAGCAGCAAGGACTCTTGTAATGTGATACTATTGTTTTTTGGTCAGAAACTGCTTGTGGTGGTGGTGATGGTGTGGTTTTGAAGTTAGAAGCATGCAGGGTATTCTATAATGCTGGGAAATGATGGTCTGTGGTAAAAGAAAATGCATTCAATACCATCTAAAACAACAGTGAACATGCGAGAAACACTTCCCCAGGCTTTCCACTTAGGGTGAAGACAAATCCTAATCATGGCACCTGAGGTCACTCGTGGTCAGGTCACTCTGCCTCTCTGGCCCCATCATGCACAATGTTCCCCCTTCATCAGTCCACTCTCGCTTCCCTTCATTTTGTCAATCCCTCACACTCACCGCTCCCTCTCCAGGCACAAAACATCCTCATATTCTGTTCCCTGTGTTTGAAGAGCCCTTCCCTCTCCTCTCTGTTAGATTAATCCCTATTCATCCTTCAGTTCAAGTATCACTTATTCAGGAAAACTTCCCCTGGAAGGTTGACTCACTTGTCATGGTTGCAGTCTTACATTTGTTTATATGATGGCCTTCCTCATCACTGAAATTATAAGTCCCATTATGGCATACCTCTATGTTTGTTTCTGCTCACTCACTGCCCTGAGAGGGAGCCAAGGAAACAGAATATTTGAGAGGACAGAAAGGATACAGGACTTGAATGCCTGAAGGTTGAGGCAAAAATCATACCAGGATGCATAAAAATGTGAAACAATTAGTGATGCTGAAGATAAATTTTAATGGCAGGTGCCTACTGCTGTAGGACAGACAGGAGCTATGTGCCTAAGTGTATTCATCCCACACGGCCAAACACTGCTCTTAAGACTTTTGTCTCCAGTATTTTAAACATTCACTTTTGTTACAAAGGAGCTTCATTTCCAGATGATTAATCACTTTTATATCACATATAAGATACAGGCAGTAGGAATTCATAAAATAACATAATCTTATGTGGCTTCTGTTAGCATTTTGTTACTCACTTAATGAGCTAGGTGTCTTCTTCTATTTTGAAAACAATTTTATAGTCAAGTAAAATATGATCTTTCCAGGCAAAAATTACAGACTTGCCTGTGATAAAAACTTAAAAGCACCTGGAGTAAACTATCAGCTAATGTACCACTGATGTTAAATGAGATCCTCATGTTGAATTTCGTGGCTTAAATCAACATATAGTCATTTAAACAAGGGTTCTGACTTTCCTAGTGGTTGAGAAAATGGGCTTTGGAATGGAGCTTCTCTGATTTGAATCTTGGCTGTTTATTAGCAGCTGTGACCTTGAGCAAGTTACTTAACATCTTTGTGCTGCAGATTCCCTATCTGTAAAATGGGATACTACTACTATATAACTCACAGTGTTGGTAGGAGGATCAAAAAAGGTAATATATGTGAAGTGCTGAGAACAATGATGGCCTGTACTAAGCAGCAGGTGTTAACTATCAGTATTATTATATTCAATACTATATTCAGCTCCTATAGAAATACTCCATGGAATAATGTAAATGGGAAGATATTCAGAATCATGAAATTTGAATTTCCAAGGTAAATTTAACATTAAGTAATAAATTCTACATTCTAAAATCAACATTTTAGTGGCTTTAGTATAACAAACCATCTTCTTTAAAAAGCTATGAGAAGGTAAAGAAATCTCTTCTGATTTGATCCCATTTCAAACAGCATATATAACATACAAATCTTACTTTATTTTACTCCTCCAATCAGTTCACCAGGATGTTATATTTAGATTATATTAAATCATGACTAATAAATCAACAGTGAGTAAGAGACCATATTGGAAGTGATTTCAGAAGCAAGTAACTGCTTCAGTCCTGAAATAAAACAGTTTGCTCTATACCTATTTTAAAGCTGAAAAGAAATAAACACATTTCCATCAGTACCCTTACCACAAACAAGCATGCTCTTGATGCTAACCAGAAGAACATGGGCTTCTAAGATATCAATGAATGCCGGGATAGTGAAGGAAAAGGAGGGCATGCTTTCAGCTAAACTCTCTTCATAAAGTTTCTGGCCGTTGAAACTGGGCTTTCTGATATGTCAGCAAAATGCTAGGCATGGGGTTCTAGAACTATCCTTTTAACTGGTCAAGAAATTTATAAAAGAAATGGAGAAACTGTTTTGAAAAACAACCAGTCAGGTTTTTGTTTTTTTGTGGTACGCGGGCCTCTCACTGTTGTGGCCTCTCCTGTTGCGGAGCACAGGCTCCGGGCACGCAGGCTCAGCGGCCATGGCTCACGGGCCCAGCCGCTCCGCGGCATGTGGGATCCTCCCGGACTGGGGCACGAACCCGCGTCCCCTGCATTGGTAGGCAGACTCTCAACCACTGCGCCACCAGGGAAGCCCCAGTCAGTTGTTTTAAATGAAGCTTGAATTGTCTCAAATGACTATTTGAATTTTTATTGAACTACAGAAATACACTGCCAGATTATCTTATCTCAGGAAATGCAACATGCAGAGTTGGACTGATACGTCTATTGCCACTAAATTATGGGAAGAGAGTTGAGGCAGGAGAAGTGGGTCTACTATTTTAGAAAGTATCTCTCCTCAAACTTCCAACTCTGCATATTGAAAAACAGGAGATCCACTTTGTATTGCTAACTGGTCAGAATACCCACTTTCTAAAACTAATATTATCATAATTGTATTTTTCCTCTACCATGATTGTTATGCTTTGGGGAAATCATCTTAATTGATGTTACTTCTAAATCGTTATCTAATAACCTTCACTAGGATATTTTTCTAACTAGTATATTTTTTCTCCAGGGCAGTGGTTCTCAAATGGGGCGGGGTGGGGGGGCGGTTAATTTTGCCCTCCAGGAGACATTTGACAATGTCTGGAGACATTTCTGTTTGTCACAACTGTGCGTGTGTGTGTGTGTGGGGGGTGTTACTAGCTTCTAGTGGAAGAGGCCTGGGATGCTGCTAAACATTCTGCAATGCACAGGACAGCCCACCGCAACAGTTATCCACTGACTCAACATTAATAGTGCCACGGTTGAGAGACTCTGTTCCAATACAAAAAGAAGATATGGTACTTTAAAATAGCTTTCGGGCGCAGTGGTTAAGAATCCGCCTGCCAAGGCAGGGGACACGGGTTCGAGCCCTGGTCCAGGAAGATCCCACATGCCACGGAGCAACTAAGCCCGTGCACCACAACTACTGAGCTTGCGCTCTAGAGCCTGCGAACCACAACTACTGAGCCCACGTGCCACAACTACTGAAGCCCGCGCGCCTAGAGCCCATGCTCCACAACAAGAGAAGCCACTGCAATGAAAAGCCCGAGCACCGCAACCAAGAGTAGCCCCCGCTCGCCGCAACTTCAGAAAGCCCGTGTGCAACAACAAAGACCCAACGCAGCCAAAAATAAATTTTAAAAAATAATAACTTTCTATTTTCATTGTATTTTAAGATGAAAGAACAGGATCTACATCAAATCACTTTAAGAAAAAAATTTAATGCCAATTTAAGTTGCCTCTTAAATCTTAGATCTTGTAATTGTCTGTTTCCTGACAACATAAATAACAATGAGATAAATCACAGCAATGTCATGACTGCACAAAATCAACTCCTCATTTTATAACCTGGAACATGAAATATAAAATTAAGACCATAAATATTTTCATTAAAAGTGAATTTCATTATACAATTTAAACTTTTGCAGAAAAATGGTCTATTAGGTACAGCGATGCCTTAAAGTAAAAAAATCTGTTCTTATTTTGAAGCCAGTTTCAAGATGAGACATTTCCCTTTACTCTGCTGTTCTTCAGTGTTTTTAGTCATGATACTAGGTTATCAAGAACGCTATCTTGCCGGAATGTTAGACAGAATCAAATGACGGGAAAATGGCCTAGGAAATTATTCTAATATTGTGTAAGATAAGTTTCAAATGATTAATATACACAATTATTTTCCAAAAATAACAAAAGGCAAACACAACTTTCTGGTCTAAACAAACATTTTTTGCGCTTGGTATAATACTTACTATAAAGTGACCTCTTAATATCAACTCAAAACGTTCTGATTTAAGAATAAAAGCATACATACAAAGAGTATAAATACTGATATACAGAGATGTGCTCTTTTGCTTAGCTCTGACTTTTCTGAACATTCTAGAAAACTAGATCCTAGTGCACTACAATGCCTAATTACATATCTAATAAGCCTTGAAACAGAATTTAACAATATTCAGGTTGTACATTTGTAGGACCAATCTATTATACTTTACCTCACTACAGCCCACAGCACGCGCTTACTGATAATAAGTGACAAAAGGAAAAGGAACCGTTTTCTCTCTTCCCTGCACACCTTTTCCCTAAGCACCTTCCGCGCGTTCCGCACTGTTCAGGGCGCCGCGTTGAGCACAGAAGCCCACATCCTACCGTCACCTCGGCCTCCAGGTACTCGCCGCAAGCGGCCGGGACGACGCTGGCCGCTCCCGCCAGCCCAGGGGCCACCCTTCCCGGCACTCACCCGTCACGCGAATGGACTCCAGCATCGTCCCGCTGAGGTCGCGGGCGGCGGGCTCCGCGGGCGCTGGGGGCGAGGGCCAGACAGGAACCCGGCGGGCCGCCTCTAGCCTCCGGCCGTGCCTCAGACGCGGGGTCGCGGAGGAAGGTTGCTCTCGGCGACCGGGTGCAGGATAAGCCGGGTAAGGACGCACGGAGACGTGCGGACAGAGAGCTGCAAGCAGCGTTCCCTCCAACCCACAGGTGCTGAAAGGTACTCAAAACCGCCCAACACTGGGCAGCTGCTCTTAGCGCCCGCCGGCGTGACGTTGCCGCTCCCCCGTTGCTAGGAAACGCGTGCCGTCCGCGTGCGCCGCGCTTCACGGAGCCTGCGCGCCTTTGGAGGCGCCAGAGATACGGCGTCCTGGCTCGCAGGAAGAGAGAAGGAACTACAACTCCCGGCGTGCACAGCGCAGGCCCGTGCCTCGGGAGCTTGTGGGCTGGGCCCTGGGAGAGGCTCGGGTCTCCAGCCTTTCGTATAGACGCATTTTGACTGATCATCCCTGTAGACATTTGTGCGCTGTTGAAGAGGGCGTTAACTCCTCAGTAGATTTTACAAGAGACAGGTGGCGTGACACTCAGTCCCAGATGCGAATTACAAAGCCAGTCTCCTCCGCCTTTTACTTACCTTTCCAGGTGCAAAAAAGCTAACACAACTTAAGATTGCAGGTGGTAGTAATGAAGGTGCTGGAAGCTCAACTACATTTACCCAATGAGTACCCCGGCATAATATACTAAATACTAAAATACAAACTTTAATTTATGATTGTGCAGTTGATAGGGGCTAATTGTTGTTTTTGTTCATTATTGCGTGGGAAATGTGGAGACTATACCATTTAACGAACATTTTCTGAGAGCCTAACGTGTGCAAGGTTCTGAGACAGGCCTTGAGAACATCAACAAGCGAAATGAAATAAGGCTGGAGCTTACAGTTGAGAAACTCATAAGACAGCATTGGCACTGTCAATTTTCAAAGCCACATTTTCTCTTTATCTTTTCTCAAGGTTGAGATAGGACATAGAGATAATTGTGGGATGTGTTTTCAAACTCAGGAACAAAAGGAAAGTTGAAGTTATGTCAGGGAACATCATACTCTAAAAATGACAGAACAAGTGAGAATTTGTATCTTTTTCACCAATTAGGAGCATACGATGGAACTATCACAGATAGTGCATAACTCCACATCCTAGTTTGTCAGAAAATCCTGTGAACACTATTTTCAGAATATATCCAGGATCCAGCCACTTCTCACTATCACCACTGCCACTTGTCTGGCTCAAGCCACCACCAGCTTTTGTCTGGATTATAACTGTAGCCTCCTAAATGAACCCCGTGTTTCCACTCTTGCCCTCTTCACTTTACTCTCAAAACTCAGTAGCCAGCATGATCCTGTTAAAAAGTCAGATAATGTCAGTTCTCTGTGAAAAACACTTCAATGGCTTCATTTTTTACCTATGAGGTCCTTTATGACCTAGCCTCCTGCCATCTCTTTGGGCTCATCTCCCACTGCTCTCCTCCTTGGTCTCCTCCAGACACACTGGCCTCCTAGATATTCGTCAGCTATGCCAAGCACTGTTTCACCTCATGACCAATGCAATTTGGGACCTCCCCTACCTGGAAGGCTCCCCCACCCCCAGCACCCACCCTGGCCTTAAGCCCACAGGACTAGCTCCTCCACTTCTCAGGAATTAATCCAAATGTCACTTCTCACTGAGGCCTTTCTTGGCCACTCAATTTAAAATTCCATTCCTTTCTCAGATTTCCTATACCCTTTCTCTGCTTTTTTTTTTTCCTTAGCACTTAGCATTATATAATTTATTACATATTTTACTGATTTCTTTTTTAAAACATCTTTATTGGAGTATAACTGCTTTACGATAGTTAGTTTCTGCTTTATAACAAAGTGGTTCAGCTATACATATACAACTATCCCTGTATCTCCTCCCTCTTGTGTCTCCCTCCCACAATACCTATTCCACCCTTCTAGGTGGTCACAAAGCACCGAGCTGATCTCCCTGTGCTTTGCGGCTACTTCCCACTAGCTATTTTACATTTGGTTGTGTATATATGTCCATACCACTCTCTCACTTCGTCCCAGCTTACCCTTCCCCCTCCCCGTGTCCTCAAGTCCATTCTCTACGACTGCGTCATTATTCCTGTCCTGCCCCTAGGTACTTCAGAAACACTTTTTTTTTTTTTTTTAGATTTGAAAAAAAACTGGACAGCTACATTTAAAAGAATGTAGGTTCTTTTTTTTTTTTTTTACATTCCATATATATGTGTTAGCATACGGTATTTGTTTTTCTCTTTCTGACTTACTTCACTCTGTATGACAGACCTCTGTAGGTCCATCCACCTCACTATAAAGAACTCAGTTTCGTTTCTTTTTATGGCTGAGTAATATTCCATTACATATATGTGCCACATCTTCTTTATCCATTCACCTGTCAATGGACACTTAGGTTGCTTCGATGTTCTATTTACAATAAATAGAGCTGCAATGAACATTGTGGTACATGACTCTTTTTGAATTATGGTTTTCTCAGGGTATATGCCCAGTATTGGGATTGCTGGGTCATATGGTACTTCTATTTTTACTTTTTTAAGGAAGCCTCATTCTGTTCTCCATAGTGGCTGTATCAATTTACATTTGCACCAACAGTGCAAGAGGGTTCCCTTATCTCCACACCCTCTCCACCATTTATTGTTTGTAGATTTTTTCATGATGGCCTTCTGACTGGTATAAAGTGACACCTCATTGTAATTTTGATTTGCATTTCTCTAATGATTAGTGATGTTGAGCATCCTTTCATGTGTTTGTTGGCAATCTGTATATCTTCTTTGGAGAAATGTCTATTTAGGTCTTCTGCCCATTTTTGGATTGGGCTGTTTGTTTTTTTGATATTAAGCTGCATGAGCTGCTTGTAAATTTTGGAAATTAATCCTCTGTCATTTGCTTCATTTGCAAATATTTTCTCCCATTCTGAGGGTTGTCTTTTCAACTTGTTTATGTTTTCCTTTGCTGTGCAAAAGCTTTTAAGTTTCATTAGGTCCCATTTATTTTTGTTTTTATTTCCATTTCTCTAGGAGGTGGGTCAAAAAGGATCTTCTGGTGATTTATGTCATAGAGTGTTCTGCCTATGTTTTCCTCTAAGAGTTTTATAGTGTCTGGCCTTAAATTTAGGTCTTTAATCCATTTTAAGCTTATTTCTGTGTATGGTGTTAGGGAGTGGTCTAATTTCATTCTTTTAAATGGAGCTGTCCAGTTTTCACTGCACCACTTACTGAAGAGGCTTTTTTCCTTTGTATATTCTTGCCTCCTTTATCAAAAATAAGGTGACCATATGTACGTGGGTTAATCTATGGGCTTTCTATCTTGTTCCATTGATCTATATTTCTGTTTTTGTGCCAGGACCATACTGTCTTGATTACTGTAGCTTTGTAGCATAGTCTGAAGTCTGGGAGCCTGATTCCTCCAGCTCCATTTCTCTTTCTCAAGCTTCCTTTGGCTATTTGGGGTCTTTTGTGTTTCCATACAAATTGTGAAATTTTTTGTTCTACTTCTGTGAAAAATGCCAGTGGTAGTTTGATAAGGATTGCATTGAATCTGTAGATTCCTTTGGGTAGTATAGTCATTTTCACAATGTTGATTCTCCAATCCAAGAATACGGTATATCTCTCCATCTGTTTGTATCATCTTTGATTTCTTTCATCAGTGTCTTATAGTTTTCTGCATACAGGTCTTTTGTCTCCTTAGGTAGGTTTATTCCTAGGTATTTTATTCTTTTTGTTGCAGTGGTAAATGGGAGTGTTTCCTTAATTTCTCTTTTAGATTTCTCATCATTAGTGTATAGGAATGCAAGAGATTTCTGTGCATTAATTTTGTATCCTGCTACTTTACCAAATTCACTGATTAGCTCTAGTAGTTTTTTGGTAGCACCTTTAGGGTTCTCTATATATAGTATCATGTCCTCTGCAAACAGTGACAGCTTTACTTCTTCTTTTCCGATTTGGATTCCTTTTATTTCTTTTTCTTCTCTGATTGTCATGGCTAGGACTTCCAAAACTATTTTGAATAATAGTGATGACAGTGGACAACCTTGTCTTGTTCCTGATCTTGGAGAAAATGGTTTCAGTTTTTCACCATTGAGAACAATGTTGACTGTGGGTTTGTCATATATGGCCTTTATTATGTTGAAGTAAGTTCCCTCTATGCCTACTTTCTGGAGGATTTTTATCATAAATAGGTGTTAAATTTTGTCAAAAAATTTTCTGCATCTATTGAGATGATCATAGGGTTTTTCTCCTTCAATTTGTTAATATGGTGTATCACATTGATTAATTTGCGTATATTGAAGAATCCTTGCATTCCTGGGATAAATCCCACTTGATAATGGTGTATGATCCTTTTAATGTGCTGTTGGAATCTGTTTGCTTGTATTTTGTTGAGGATTTTTTCATCTGTGTTCATCAGTGATATTGGCCTGTAGTTTTCTTTCTTTGTGACATCTTTGACTGGTTTTGGTATCAGGGTGATGGTGGCCTCATAGAATGAGTTTGGGAGTGTTCCTCCCTCTGCTATATTTTGGAAGAGTGTGAGAAGGATAGGTGTTAGCTCTTCTCTAAATGTTTGATGGAATTTGCCTGTGAAGCCATCTGGTCCTGGGCTTTTGTTTTTTGGAAGATTTTTAACCACAGTCTCAATTTCAGTGCTTGTGATTGGTCTGTTTATATTTTCTATTTCCTCCTGGTTCAGTCTCGGAAGGTTGTGCTTTTCTAAGAATTTGTCCATTTCTTCCAGGTTGTACATTTTATTGGCATGTAGTTGCTTGTAGTAATCTCTTATGATCCTTGTTTCTTTGCTCTTTAGTTCTTCTAGGTCCTTGTTAAATGTTTCTTGTATTTTCTCCATTCTATTTCCAAGATTTTGGATCATCTTTACTATCATTATTCTGAATTCTTTTTCAGGTAGACTGCCTATTTCCTCTTCATTTGTTTGGTCTGGTGGGTTTTTACCTTGCTCCTTAATCTGCTGTGTGTTTCTCTGTCTTCTCATTTTGCTTAACTTACTGTGTTTGGGCTCTCCTTTTGCAGGCTGCAGGTTCGTAGTTCCTGTTGTTTTTAGTGTCTGCCCTCAGTGGCTAAGGTTGGTTCAGTATGTTGTGTAGGCTTCCTGGTGGAGGGGACTGGTGCATGTGTTCTGGTGGATGAGGCTAGATCTTGTCTTTCTGGTGGGTAGGACTGCATCTGCTGGTGTGTTTTGGGGTGTCTGTGACCTTATTATGATTTTAGGCAGCCTCTCTGCTAATGGGTTGGGCTGTGCTCCTGTCTTGGTAGTTGTTTGCCATAGGGTGTCCAGCACTGTAGCTTGCTGGTCGTTGAGTGGAGCTGGGTCTTAGCGTTGAAATGGAGATCTCTGGGAGAGCTATCGCCATTTGATATTACGTGTAGCCGGGAGGTCTGTGGTGGACCAGTGTCCTGAACTCGGCTCTCCCACCTCAGAGGCACAGGCCTGACACCCAGCTGGAGCACCAAGACCCTGTCAGTCACACGGCTTGGTCTGTAGGAGCCAAACCTCTAGACAGACAGATTAAGGGAGTGAACATGTTGGGAATATCCAGTCGCGTCTTCTCGCTTGCATATCCACGTAAGAAAGATGAAGGATAAATAAAAGGAGGATTATTTAAAATCCAATAAAGCATGAATTTTGTTTTAATCTTGTGTCTTAAAGAGATGCAAATTCAACGAAAAAAAAATATGGACTTCAAAGGTAATCAGGGTATGGAGCAGCTCACAATGCAGGATCCAGAGTGCTTATTTCATTTGCATATGAGGTTAGTGGCTGGACTTTTTTTTTTTTTTAATGATTCTTCTGGCAATTACAGTTTTTGATTTTTGGAGCTTTAGTGGACGAGGCTTTGTGTAGAGAAGCTGGGGGCTGGCTCTGTCCCTCTGTGGAGCACGGTCATTCCCAAAGTGTCCCCTTCTGGCTTGGAGTGCCTGGGCGATAGCAGGGTCTCCGGAAAGGGGTGGCCGGTGGCCGAGGATGGAGGGTTTTCCTTTCCTGCAAAGCAGGATTAATAATCCATCTCGGAGGGTTTTAAAGTTCACGACTCTTCTTTGCAAAGCAAAGGCAAATGCATCGGACGCCAGCACTTCTGGATGGTGGTGCTCAAGAACCACCCAGACGAGCACTTTCGATAGACCAAAGCCCCAAGATTTCCTCTTACACATTGCTCTGGTGGGAGGAGAATCCCACGAAGCTAGGGAAGATGTTCCTGCTCCTAGGGTGTGTGTGCGCACGTTTTCTCTTTCTGCACACCCCCAAACTCCTTTACCCCCTCACTCCTAATGCTAAGTCTCTGGCGGAGGCAGCTTCCCACATCATGTGCTGCAGGAAGTCTTACTGATTTATCTTGATTATTGTCTGTCTCCATCTCTAGAATAAAATTTCCACAAGTGCAGTGATTTTTGACTCTTCACTGCTATACTTACAGCAACTAGAATAGTGTCTAGCACACAGTATGTACTCAATTATTTGTAAGTTAAGGAATAAGTAGATAATAGAAAGCATGCATTTTCAATGATAATTCAAAGAAAAATAGAATGATATAAAATGGGCATGTAGGTAAGGAATACATCTTCAGGTTAAACACCTGATATAGTAATAAGCAATGAATCCTTTGCATTCAGAAGAGCAGTTGTTCTTGCAACATATGTACTAAGGAAAAAGCATGTAAATGAAACTTATATACCTAACTTCCTTACATACCTTCCTTAACTTCCTTATATACCTTAAACTCTGAAACCTGCTTTCCAAGTTTGCTATAAGTACATCTGTTACCTCTGCAAATTTCTAATTTTTCAAGTCACTGCAGTTTAAGAACTGTAATTCTCAAAAAAATAAAGACTCCTAAAAGATGTTTCCAAGTCATATATTCAGCATCTAAAGAATTTACTCTGAATGTTTTTACTAAAGCATGGGTAGTCAGATTGTCCATTTTCATTATATTTTGAAGAACCAAGATGTATTATTTTATTAATTTCAGAGCTATTTATTTACATACAAGAGACAGGGCTTCGTGCTTTTAGAGTACATAAAAGACACAATAACTATCCTCAAGACACTTACAAGCATGGAGGGATATATATATATATATATATATATATATACACATACATATATATATAAACACACACACACATAATACAAGTTAGCAAATGATGTACACTAAAGGTATACCTCCCTCTTCAACATTTCATTAAACTTAAGAATTCTAAAAATAAACAATTTGATGCCCCTGTAGTTAGCCCATCTAGAATATTATTTCATTGCTTACTTTAAAAATTGTTTTTATGTTCACCCTACCAGTATTTTCTTGTGGATCATTTTGATTTATAAACATCTTCAGTGATAAATACCATATAAAGGTGAATATCAATTAATTCAAAATTTAAAAAAGATATTCTTTGTGTACTATTAGGCACTGAAGTACACTTGCTAACAAATTCATGAAAACAAGTTTATCTAATTTCTTACAAAACTAGTACTGTTATAAGCTTCTTTTACCACTCCAGCCTATGCAATTATTCATCCTCATCAAGCTTTGTGCATCTGCTTTGTTAATTATTGATTCGTTCTACGCCTGTTTAGTATTTCCATTGGGTAAGGCATCTGCAGCTGTCCACTTGGCTGCTTTTGAGTCAGCATTGTTTTTACATATCTGCCAGAACAATGAACAATTCCATCTTTTTGAGAAACTTTCCTTTATACCTGTTTCTATATAAACTCCATTTTCAAAGCACTGATTGCAAAATAAAGTTAAGAAGTATTAAAACTGCTTTTAATAATTTGCTTATCTCTAAGGATACACGTCCCCCCTTTTTAAAGTTTTACTAAAGTTTTCCAAAAATAGCCAAGAATGCTATTGTAGTTATCCTACTGCAGCATTATACTTCACTTTTTTAATGGTTATTTTTATGTTCACTACCAGCACTGTATTGTGGATCATTTCAATTTCTGATTCTCTTTAATGATGTTTTTCCATTAAATTTTAGATACAAAAATGATAGGAAAATAGATATTTTCAGAGAAATATTGGTTTTTTTATGTGTGGTGAGATTTTTATGTTATGGATAAAGAACTTATATTTTTCTTATTTTTTTCAGTAACTTTTGTTTAATTAATTCATATGTTAATGTGTATAGTCCATGTACAAACTATTGATACATGGTAAGCTACTCACAGTCAATGGAGTTTCAGGACAAAAGAAATCAGTCGAAATATCTCTGTAGTAAGAGAGGTTGGGATTTTTTTTTTTTTTTAAGAAAAAAGATCAACATCTTCCTTTTTAAAGACTTAGAACACATTTGATCATTAACCTGGGTAGTAAAGGCCAAGAAAGAGGAATGGTGAAGACTGGAGAAGGTTGCTGATAAGCATTGTTAGTGCTGGTGGAGAGACAAATAACTGTAATATTTCACTTACTATAGCAAAAGTTCATTTTGTTGAGAGCAGATCAAGTATATATTATGCTTGAAACTGAGAAAAAGTTTAATTTCTTAAGGAGAAGTTATCTCAGGAACTAGAAAAAAAATAGAACATTAAAATAATATTTGTTTACTTTTACATTTCAGATGAGAGTTTAAAAGCATAAGGGAAGGCGAGGCTTCTAGAAAATACTTTTGACTTTCCTCCCTGTTCTCTTGGAAACAATTTATAACATTCTATGTCATTGGAAATTTATGAATCGAGGAAAATTAATCTGCAGCTTGCCATTATAAAAGAACAGAGAAACTGGTTGCAACATCCCAGATTCTAACAAGAATTAAAGGGAGCCTCAGGGCAGCTGTAAACAATGTTCCTTGACTCTGGAAGAAAAAAAGAGCCAGGGAAAGTTGGTTTCTGTAGCTTTAAGAAATTTTTTTTCAGTGCAGTTTGAATGCTTTTGGGATGTCTGTATTGAGAGAATGGAATGTTTTCAGTATGTCTTTTTCAGGAGAATGAAAAACATGAAGTGGAAGCCAAATAAAAGAATGCTTTGTGAAACTGCCTCCGCTTTTCACCTCATTGAAAATAGTCAGGACAGCACAAAAATCCTGGGAAACCCTGTGATATTTTTTTGATAGGATGTTTTATTGTAAATGACTGAGGGAGGAAGGATATTTTTTATTAATGACATCAAAAATATTCCCTATCTTAATTACATTTTGAAGAAATCAAGATGTGCATTAATTTACTCCTTCCACAGATGTTTATTAAGTATTTATGTTACTACTGGTAGTGCACACATACATATGTAAATATGATATACATATATCGGGCAGTCCCTGTGCGCATACATCAGGGATGCTGGCTGAGTAAATCAGATAGAGTCCCAGTTCTCTTGGAACTTATAGTGGGAGAAACAAATAACAATCAAGTAAATAAATGATGTAATAGATACAAATAGGTGCTATGAAGTACAGTAAATCAGAGAAGTATACTAGAGATGGTGACTTGGGGTACGGAGGGGTCAGGAAAAGCCTCCTTGAGGAAGTGACTTTTGAGACTTGAAGGATAAGCAAGAGTCAGCCATGAGAAATTTGGGGCGGGGTTGGGCGGGGAAGACAAGCATTCAAAGTAGAGGGAATTGCAAAGGCAAAAGCCCTGGGATGGGATTGATCTTGTCCTGACCCTGGGGCTATGTGAAGGTCAGCATGGTTGGAGTCCTGTGAGCTGGGGGAAAGTGAAAAGATTTTAGAGGTAGCAGGGGCTAAGGAAAGGAATTTGGACTTTTTTCTAAGTACAATCAGAAGCCACTAAGACAGGGCAGTGACATAATATGTTTTTTTTTTCTTTAAAGATCGAATTGACTGCTCTGAGAACGATGGATAAGAGGATGAGAGTGGAAGCAGGGAAACCAGACAGGAGACTCTTGCAGTAGGTCCAGTGAGGGTGATGATGGCTTAAAGTGGAATGGAAGCTGCAGAGAGGGAGAGAAGTAAAAGATATATTTGGAGGCAGAGATGATGGTAGGTTGGGTATGTGGATAGAGTAGGAGGAAAAGAAGAAAGAACTGAATATGACCCCTAGGTTTTTGGTTTGAGCAACTAGGTAGATAGTGGTGCCATTTATGGAAATGGAGAAGATTGGGGAAAGAATAGGTTTAGTGGGGAAATTCCATTTTGGATTTGTTAAGTTTAATACACCAGTTAAAAGTCCAAGTCAAGATTTCACATAGGTGGTTGGATATTAGTGTTCCGAGTTCAAGGAAGAGATCATGCCAAAGAAATAAATTTGGGAACCATCAGTATACAGATGGTTTTTTTGTTTTTTTTTTTGCGGTACGCGGGCCTCTCACCGTTGTGGCCTCTCCCGTTGCGGAGCACAGGCTCCAGACACGCAGGCTCAGTGGCCATGGCTCACTGGCCCAGCCGCTCTGTGGCATGTGGGATCTTCCCGGACCGGGGCACGAACCCATGTCCCCTGCATCGGCAGGCGGACTCTCAACCACTGCGCCACCAGGGAAGCCCTATACAAATGGTATTTTAAGTCAGTGGAACTGATGAGATCATCTGGGGGGGGGTGTGTAGATAGACAAGAGCACCCAGGGTAGAATTTATAGTTCTTAGTTACTTAGTTTGGGGCAGAGGAAAAGGAGCCAACAAAGTTATACACACACACACACACACACACACACACACACACACACACACACACACACACACACAATCTTCTTCAACTTGTGATTGGGTTATGTCCCGACAAACCCATCCTAAGTCTAAAAAGCATTTAACGCACCTAACCTACCAAACATTATAGCTTAGCCTAGCCTAGCTTAAACATACTTAGAACAATTATATGAGGCTACAGTTGGGCAAAATAACACAAAGTCTATTTTATTATAAAATGATGAATATCTCATGTAATTTATTGAGTACTGTACTGGAAATGAAAAACAGAATGGTTGTATGGGTTTTGATTGTTTATCCCCCTGATCACATGGCTGACTGGGAGCTGCATCTTGGTGCAGCTGCCTAGCATCATGAGCATTGAACTGCTTATTGCTAGCCCAAGAAAAGATCAAAATTGGGCAGTGTTTGGGGAAGAGACCTGGGAAGGGCCAATGACAGGTTCTGGAAATCTCTGACTAGTCACAATCTTCTTGGTTCCTCATCTGCTATTTTAGGGGGCTGAATTAGGGGATCCCTGCCAGCTCCTACCTTTTTTTTTAACTTGCTTGGCCACCTTTTAAGAATAGATGAACTACTTAGCATGTGGCCTCATAGAAAAGGGCAGGGTGGGAAGTCAGGGCTAATACATAGGCATGGCTACAAATGAACTATGACATTTTTAATTTGACCAAAAGTTGGGAAAGGAGAATAAACTGAAGATTAGGGTTAGAGGGGACTTGCAAGTTAAACAGGCGAGAGCAGCAGTAGAGAAAAGATAAGAATTTTAGATTACAATCAGAAGCCAGTTTGGGGATTTGAAATCTTGGAGATGGAGCACTTCCTGGTTGTGTTTAGCGTCCAAGTGTGGCCATATATGTGGTGGACAAGCAGAAGAGAGGAGGAGGTCAGTAGAGTTGGAAGGTTTGCGGAATGGTGAGATCAGAGCGTAGGAGGCTGTGGTCACTGAGAATTCATCAGCAAACATTTCTTGAGGGCCTAGTACCTGCCAGGCATGAATGGTGCTGACGAATGCGGATGGTGTCAGGCTGTGAGAAGCAGGGCAGAGAGTGAAAGCAGATGTCATGAACGCCAACATTTGGAAGGGCTAGTGAGCCAGGGGAAGAACCAAGGTCTGGAAAGAGTATGTGAAGAGAAATTTTTGAAGTGTTTGAAAGATAAAGAAGTTCATGACAGATGTCAGTGGAGTACAATGAACCTTCTTGTTTCAAACTTAAGGGGAAGATTTTGGGACTTCCCTGGAGGTCTGGTGGTTAAGATTCTTCCTTTCCACTGCAGGGGGCACGGGTTTGGTCCCTGGTCTGGCCCCTGGTCGGGGAACTAAGATCCCACATGCCTCATGGCCAAAAAATAAAAGGAGAAGAATTTATTTTTGATGTTCAATAAAGAGATTTTGATGTTTAAGAAACATTGACTTCTGCTATTTTTTAATATTTAAGAGCTACTTTTCTTTTATATGGGATTGCTAAAAAATTAAAAAATAGGTTCTGTGAATATAGCTTTGAGAAATCTAGGTATGGAAAAGTAAAGATAGCATATGTAAATTATAGTGCGATAAGTACATAAAAGAATTATTCGTCTTTATGAAAGGATTTACCATGGTCCTTTAAATATGAATTCTCTTAATACCGTATTAACCACTTGAGAAAGTAAAAAGGAGATTAGAGCTGTATACATTTTGAGAATACTCTATTGAATAAAGGAAATATGACTGTAGTTGCATTGGTTTTTGGAAACAATACAATATGTTAGAAAGCACACACATGATCTATTTTTCCTCACTTTGGAATATGAAACATTTTCATTGATTAACTTAGAAAAGAAAAAAATCTGATGCTAAAGACCACCAAAACTGTTTAAAACCTTTAAAATGTGATGCTAGTGACCATTAATAGGAGATACTGTAACAAATAAAATAGCCCTTTAGTAACACGTATATAACATCTTTTGATAGTTCTTATTTCTTCATTATAATGAATGTGTAAAAGAAGTGGCCCTGCAGCCAGATAACCTGAAGTAGAGAACTTGACTTTAGTCCTTCTTGCCACTGCCTTATGGTTAGATCTTGGCCTTTTTGATTCCTGTAAAAATAAGAATATTTAGGTAATTGTTTTATTTTGTGAATGAAATGAGAATGTGTGTGAATATACTTTGAAAAATTAACTGTACATACATAACATATGGAGTGTCCTTATTGAAGTAAATGTTTTTGACTTTTTGTGTTTTTCAGTCCTCCATCAATTTTATCTGTGAAAACATGATTACTATTTCCTTTGTTGAAAAGGATCTTAGAAGGAGCAAATATTCATTTACTTGGGCTACCTTTAATCTCTAGTTATCTCTTCTTCAGAGCCTTGATTCTATTCTTTTTTTAAAAATAAATACATAAATAAATAATTTATTTATTTTTGGCTACATTGGGTCTTTGTTGCTGAGCAGGCTTTCTCTAATTGCGGCGAGCGGGGGCTACTCTTCATTGCAGTGAGCGGGCTTCTCATTGCGGTGGCTTCTCATGTTGCACAGCATGGGCTCTAGGCACATGGGCTTCAGTAGTTGTGGCTCATAGGCTCAGTAGTTGTGGCTCGCGGGCTCTAGAGCGCATAGCCTTGATTCTATTCTTAAATTAATATAATAAGCTGTGGTCTTTACCTAAATAACTTGAGAAATCGTGGTTTTTATTTGAATAACTAGAGAAGACACTTTTGATGACTTTCAGAATACTACCATCGTTAGGCCAAACTGTATAACTAACTGGTAATAATCATATGAATATAATATATTTATTTTCCTTCCTAACTTAGTAGTTAAAATTTTTTTTTAAAACAATTTTAAGAGAAAAACATGGTTGCTATGTATTCAGCACTTTAGATATAGCTCAAGAGCACAGTTAGATCATTATTGTGTCTTTGGTGATCAAAATAAATAAATTAACTGAAACATCAAGATCATAAACAGGATTTGAAGTCAGGCAGATCTGGTTCAAATTATAGGTGATGGACTTAGAGCAATTACTTAGCCTCTTTGCATCTCAGTTTCTTCATCTCTAAAAAAGGAACAATAGTTATCTTACATTCATTCATTCAACAAATATCTACTGAACTCGTGTGCCCTGAAGCTGCTAGGTTACAATTACCAACAAAACAAGTCCCTGCCATTCCATCGCTTACAGGCTAGTAGAAGAGGTAGATGATAAACTTAAACACATATCTAAAATGATCCCACGTAAGTGGTAAATGCAAGGAGGAAAATATAACAGAGTAATGGGATAGCACATGACTTGGGGGGGAGAGAGGAGGGGTGTGGCCACCTGATCAGACAAGTCTTCTTGAGGAGATAGCACATTTGAGCTTAGACCCAATTAATGAGCAGCCAGCCATGGGTAGATCTACGAATATGCAGGGGATGGAAAGTTCTTGAGGCAGGAAGAAATTTGGCCTATTTTTATGACTAGAAAAAAGTCCTATGAGGCTGGAGACTAGTGGGAAAAAGAAGGGAGAGTACTGTGATATCTGGAGAATATTAGGATACTAGGAGAGGCAGGCAAGGTTTAAGTCATGTAGGGCCCTGTAGGTATGATAAAGAATTTGGATGTTATTCTAATTGCAACAGAAGACATAAACTGGCTCAAAACAAGAAATTGACACCGTACAATTTACATTTTAAAAAGCTCTCACTCTATGAATAAATTGTTAAAACTAATAAGATTGCTCAATAGGTTTGCAATAATCATGTTCCTATATATCAATAACAGAGTTTTAAAATATAATTTAAAAGATACCACTTATAAAAGCAATAACAACACAAAAGATACATAGGAACAAATTAAAGAGTTTAAAGATCTTTATGGAAGTACATTATAAACATTTTTGGACGATATTAAAGAAGGCTTAAATTAATGAAGATATATCCATGTTCAGGAATGGAAAGGCTTGATATCACAAAGATGTCATTTTCCTCCAAATTATTTGATAAATTCAGTACGATTCCAATTACAAATCTCAAGAGGATTTTTTTTTCCTTTGTGGTACTTGACAATCTGACCCCAAAATTTATATGGAAGAATAAGGGGACAAAATTAACCACATCAATTTTTAATTTGCCCTATCAGATATCAACACATAATGAAAACAGTTCGATATTGGGTGAGGAATAGACAAATAAACCAGTAGAACAGAATAAAGAGCTCCTAAATAGATCTACATATATAGGAGAAGTTGGTACATGACAAAAGTGGCATTAAGGTCAGTGGGGAAAGGATGGACAATTAAATAACTGCTGCTAAGACATCTGGTTATCCAAACAAAAAACAAGATCAATCCAGATAATTTAAAGACAAAACCATGAAAAACCCATGCTTTTTAGAAGAAAATATGAGAGAATATATTTACAACCTCAGGATAGGGAAAGGGAAGGATTTCTTGAGACATAAAAAGCACAAACCCTACTGGAAAATATACATATATTTAATTATATTAATAGGAAACATTCCTGTACACCCAAGACATCCTAAAGTGAAAAGACAAACCATAAACCAGGAAAAGATATTTGCCAGCCAAAAAACCAAAAAGAGTTATTTTCCCAGAAAATAGTAAACAAACAACAAAAGCCTACAAATCAATAAGAAAAAGCAACCACACAGAAAAATGGGCAAAGGATATGAATTTGAAATTCACAGAAAATGAAAACTTAAAGGCCAATAAACACATGAAATAATGTTCACTTCCATTAGTAATAGGATAAATGCATACAAACAAGAATGACAGAATCTAAAAAGTATCCAAGTACTAGGGAGGCACTAGAGTAGCAGGCATGCTCATTTAAAGCTGACTGGAATATAAACTGTTACAATCCTTTTTGAAGAGCAATTTATTTTTAATATCTGGCAATAATATTGAAATATATTTATTGAAATGATCCTCTAATTCCTAGGTATATTATTCTAGAGAAAGTTTTGCATGTATGTATAAGAAGACATAAAAATATTCATGGCATCATGGGATCTTTGGAATGAAAAACTGGAAATGAGCTAAATGTCCATTAACAGGATAATGGATACATAAATTATAAGTATATTAATACAATAGAATACAGCAGTGAGAATGAATAAAATGCAGCCATACCTGTTAGTGAGGATGAATCTCATAAAGAAAATATTCAGAAAAGAAACCAACTGCAGAAATTTTTACTTACAATAAAAATAAAATGTATGTAAAACACTATATTGATATGGATATATATGTAGATGTAATAAAAGTACATACATTTCATGGGAATGATAAACATGAAAATCAGGATAGTTTTACCCCTGGGGAATGGGATTAAGGAGGAATACACAGGAGACTTCAATTATAAAATTACATATTTTTTAAGCTAGGTGGAACACAGTTATCTGTTCCATTCATTAATTTTTTGGTAAAGTGGAAACATTTTATAACAATTTTCAAGAGGAGAAAAGTAATTCTAGCTTATAAACTGAAGCGTGAACTATCAGAGGGTAAGAAGGGAAATAGGGAGAACTGTTAGCAGACAGTTGCAGTATTCTAGGAGAGTAGACTTGAGTCTCTAGCACAGCTTCGGGCACATTGTAGGTGTTTAACGAACTTCAGCTATTGTGTGGTGGTTTGCTATTATCATCAGGGTAAAGACAGGGGTATTGCGAAGAAAGATAAACTAAATGTTTTGGGTAGTTATATTGAGTGACTTGCTGTATTTATCTCTTTTAGTCTTGACTTGGATCTGGTCATAAAGAATCTAAGGCTCACAGAGGCCAAAGCCGGAAGGCGCAAGGCTTCACAAATTTCTATTGACTCATTTTCCAATGTCGCATAAACTTCCTCCTAAACCCGCACTCCTCAATACACCCACCACTTTCTGGTCCAGCACTGGAAAAAAAATTCAAGCGGCTTTTCTCTTTGGTTCATAAGTAGCATATTTTGAGTTAAATATTAATAATTTGATACAGCAAACACTTGGATAGGGGCTTATTACTTATTACAGAATACTTTTGGATCTCTTTTAATTTTTCACCTGATCCTCCTAACAACTCTGAGGACTGGCAGGGCAGCTGATTATTCCTGTTTTACCGATGAGTAAACTAAGAACCAAAGAGGCTAAACTGGTGACCATGAACTTCATGGGATCATATCTTAAACATTTTGTGATTGAGTGGGCATTTTTCAGCTTTAATTGTACTTTCAAAGGAGACTATGACTCCCCAGAAAGGTCTAAGAAATACTGAGTTAAATGATTTGCCTAAAACCTAAGGTCACATGGTCTTGGTGGAGCCAAGACCTCAAGGAATTTCTTCTTATCCTACACTCAGAATTCTTTCCATTACAACGTATGGAAAGCACCAAAATTCAAATTAGAGATATTATTAGTGAAATACTTTTTGTAATGTTTACTGACTGCTAAGATGGAAACGTTATTAAATACACCGAAACTTCTTACTTAGGAGAAATAGTTTTGGCCTGTTCAGCCGTTGGGCAGTCACTCAGCAATCTACTCTCTGTTACAGATGAAGAAGTCCAAACCTGTTTGTTGTCTTTATAACAAGCCCTAGTACAGACTTACTAAATAAGAAATGAATCTGATACAGTAACTATAAAACGTACTTTACAATTCTCAGTAATCTACAGAGAATAATCATGAAATACAGCGTGAGTCAGCGGTGGAAAGCAGACTATGAGCTGAGAATGGGATTTTCATTTCTCCTGGACCAATCACTTAATGTCTCAGGGTCTCCCTTCTCTTAGCTGTAAAAGGGAGGATTAAAGTGGGTAGCTTCTCAGCTCTAACACTGCATGCAGTTTGATGGGATTAAAATAAAAAGGAACGACAGGAGTTTCGTGTATAAACTCTTTACACACGGTCTGTTAATGTTAACCTTATTTTCCCAATGAGAAAGGCCAGTGCCCAAGGTGGCTAACTGGTCATTAGCCGCAAGTGTCCTTCTTGGCCCTCAAGAAGGCCAAGCCTGAGTCCCCCTTGGAGTGAAGTAGGGGCGGGCGGGCAGGTGGACAGAAAGCTATGTCAGGTCTATGGTCCAGTGGGATTTCAAACAGAAGGGCCCTTAATCCTAAATTTAGGAATGAAGGAAAGCGGAAACGCCCAAGCACAGGCGCGAAGGGACCTCCTTAAACAGGCTGGGGTGTGCGAGCGTTTTGGGTGGGGCTTCGAGCCGGGAGGCAGTTGAAGGGCCGAGCGCAGCACCTACCTCCGCATCTCCGCCGCCAGGGGTGGACTATCACTGAGAAGGCTAAGCCACCCTTGGGATCCTCCCAGCCCGGGTAAGGCTAAGTGATCCAGCGCCGGTGCGGGGAGAGGCGTGTCCTGCCCCCGCCCCGCCCCGCGCGCATGCGCGCGGCTCCCGGCGCTGAAATTCAAATTTGAACCGCAGCAGAAGGCCGAGCGTGACACTGGAGGCTGTGGGGAAGAGGAGAGTAGGTTGGAAGAGTTCCCCTGCCCCGGACTTCTTGTTTTCTCCAAGTGACACACTGAGCCGGCACTCACTTCTTTTCTTTTTCCGAATTTGAACCACCGTTTCGGTCGTCTCGCAATCGACACGCGAAGCCCGGGGCGATGGACCCATTTACCGAGGTGAGAAAACTTGCGGGCAGAGCCAGCCATGACCCCTCTCGGCCCCCACCCTCCCTTCCCACCTTCTGTCTACCTTCGGACCCACCGGGCGGAGAGCGCGTGCGCGCGCGTGCGCAGAGGGTGCGTGCGGGTGTCGGACTGGGGAAGCCAGGAGGGGGCCGCCGGTTATCTCTGCTCTGCGGCTGCAGTTCTTCTGCGGTTTTCTTGTTCTTATCCTGTAGATGAAGCTCTGGGGGGTGGGGGGGGAAGCTTTGAGTTTGTCCTCAGTAACAGTAGTGAAAAAACCTCCTGTCAGCCCCGGTTATTATATCCCTCTCTGGAGTGGATCGCTGTCCCTTGCGAGGGTGAGGTGGGGGCCTGACCAAAAGATCCCGCTGGAAGTAAAAGCCGGGATAACTTGCAAGGTGGAGTCCGGTGTCCGAGTGACTCAGTGCTGTGTGTGCAGCCGCCGCCCGGGAATGGAATGGAATGTGATTTGCAGGGTTCGTGTGGCCCTCAGAGGAACCGTGCATTTAAGGATTCTGTGAACGAAGTGACAGCAAAACGTTAAAATAAGCCGGTGCCTGAAACCATTGCATCCGTTCTTATAAAGTCAGTAGTTCTTCAGATTCTATTGCTCAGCTAACTAGCAAAGAAGATTCATACCTGAGATTGATACAAATTGAAAGGAAACAGTGTTAGCCGAATACGTACAAACCAAAATTAATAGCCCACGATTTAAAAAAAATAGTAAAGAAATAAACCTTTTTGGGTATGTTTATGGAGCATACCACTACAGCAATACTTCACTCATCTTTTGTTCTTTGGAAATTAAATATGGATTAATTACATCGTTATTGTGTCGATTATTTGTCTAGCTTTGGCTTCTTGTTGACAAGGTACTTTGACACACTCAGGAATTTCCACTCCCTTTTCTTCCAGGACAGTTCCTCATTTTTTAGGTTGTTGTGCAAGTTTCAGCTAAAAAAATAACAGTTGTTCAAAGTGAGCCTAAAAATGTCTCTGCACTAGATTGAAAAATTGAATGGAAAGTGGTAATACTTTTTTTTTTTGAGATGTACTTACAATCCTAAGATATTAAAAGTTTCAACAATTAGAGTTTACTTGGGTTCAAACACAACAGTGTTTATTTTTGTTTACAAATTCTCAATCATCTCTGGGGGAAAACACATCAATTCGTTAACCTTAACCTTAACCTTAATTCTAACAGAAAAATCCTGAACACATTTTTGTATTAGCTTTAAAGAATAGAGCTGGTCGTGCACTACATATTTTTCACTTACATTGAAGTTAAAAAGGATACATTATGTTCCAACTTAGAATAGGATTCCTTAAAATATTAGCCCTGTGTGTTCTGAATATTTTCATTCTCCTAGGTGACTGACAGGACAAAGCATTTTGAAAGTTGGCTGAAAATTGTACTTTGTTTTACTTAAAAATGTTATTCTGAAGCTAGTACAAATCTCAGCTGAAAGAAACTTTTCTCTAAAAGAAACTTTTCATTTTAGAGTGTGCTCAGAAATATGTATGGTTTATGTTATGAAAAGTTAGATCGGTTGCAGTTGGAATAAACAGCTTTGACATCTTTTCCTTAATTGGTAATGAGTGAACAATTTGAATTGGTTCCAAAGATTAGGTGCTTAATTATAGCATTCATAACATTTTTGCACAGTGAAACTAACTGGTACAGTTCCTTGTCTGAAAAAAAAATTGGAAGTCAGTTAAAATGACTTTCTCAACCAGAGTTCCTTATCAGAACCATAGAACAGGGAAAATTATTTGAGAGAACTGTTTTCTCAGTTTTCCCAAGGGTGATTCTTAACCAGACCACCCTACAGGCATAGGAGAGATGTTAATTCATTACATTAATGCCAGGGCGTTAGGGATTAATTCTCTCGTTAACTCTAGTTGAGAAAGGCTACAACTATCCTAAACTCTTGTTTCCTCAGACAAGGCTGTTGTGCAGTGGTTCTCTTCCCTGCTGTCACTAGTGCTGTCTGGCACACTCTTCCTCTCCCTGCCTCTTCTGCCTGGCAAGCTCTGTTTCAACCTGCAGCTCACAGTTTGATTCCCCTTCTTCAGAGGGGAGATCACTTTTCACAGTACCCATCTCACTTGCATTTATTTACCCGTTGAACATGTTTTCTGTTAGAATGTAAGTGTCTTGAAGTAGGACTGTTGTTTCCTATTCAGAGAGATGTTTCCCTAACATCAAGCACATCCAATAATGTTCTGCTGAACTGATACGGAAGAGAGCCATTCAGTGCAAATTATTTTACAGGCAAATAATTATATACAACAGTAACTGTTAGGACATTTTAGCAATATTGTTTTCTCTGTTGTAGAAGATTTCAAATATAATGCATCCACCACCCAGCAACACGTGGCCATACTGTTTTACTGTATCCTCTTCTAATCCCTCCCTCTGAATTATTTGGAAGCAAATTCTAGAGATCATATAATTTTATATGTAAGCACTTAAGTATTTATCACTGAACAATAAAGACTTTAAAAAAATCATAATGCTACTATCACACCTAAAAAATCAACAGCATTTCCTTAATATCATTAAACACTGTAAGTGTCCAGGTTTCCTTAAGTGTCTTATGTTTTTGCAGTTTGTTTGAATCAGCATCTAGACAGGGTCCACAGGACCATGTCTTCCTAATGTTCTTCATGGACCAACTGGAGATAAAGAATCCATCTTGATTTATGGATGAACAAACAGTTAAGATACACGTTTATTATTATGATCAGCAGATAGTATTAAAAAAGTTATATTGATTGTATGAATTTGGTTAGTTTTGCGGATGATAAGTTCTTTAAAAGAGCAATTGGATTTAGTCAAAAGATAGTTTATAGCAAAGTAGTTAAGAGTCCAGGCTCTGGAGCCTGGTTCTGAATCTTGGCTTGCCACTGTTTGTTTGTTTTTTTAAATTTTTGTCCATGTTGGGTCTTTTCTTGCTGCACGCTGGCTTTCTCTAGTTGCAGCCAGTGGTAGCTTCTCTTGTTGCAGAGCACAGGCTCTAGGCACACGGGCTTAGTAGTTGTGGCTCGTGGGCTCAGTAGTTGTGGTTCGTGGGCTTAGTTGCTCTGCGGCATATGGGATCTTCCTGGACCAGGGCTTGAACCCGTGTCCCCTGCATTGGCAGATGAATTTTTGACCACTGCGCCACCAGGGAAGTCCCTGCCTTGACACTTTTTAACTGTGTGACCTGTGGCTTGTTATTTAACCCCTGCCTGAGTTTCTTCATCTGTAAAACAGTAGTAAAAACAGAATTTTAACAAATCATAGTTTGAAGATGAAATGAGTTAGTGCGTGCCGACACTGAAAGTACTTTATATTAAGTCCTGTATAAGCATTAGTGATTGTTGTAATTGTTGTTAGGTGGATTTAAAACCATCAACTTACTACTCATGATATCAGTATTAGCCTCTTAGTGTGAAGATCTGCTCACGAGTGATGGTCATCCCACTCCAAGACTAGCACAGAGAAACCCAGAGCTAGGTGTGCCAAGTCAGAGCTTTCTATGTAGGAACCTTAAAAGAGAAAAAGCTACAATTAAAATACATAAAGCATCTTTTCTTGTGATATAAATAGACATACATGCTATCACTGTTTTAGATAGAGTTTCTCTAATTTTCCAGAACTAAGCGAAATCTCTATGATGACCTGGGAAAGAATGCTGCTACAGCATTTTGAAAATAATAAGTTAATTATTATTGAGTCTACTTTGTTTAAGAAGGCAAGAAAATCAGTAGTATCTCCTAGAAAAAATTTCTGTCAGAAATAGTTTGAGGGATATGGGGCAGAAATTGCTTTAGGACTATATGCTTCAGTTATCTTAGATTCATCCATGTGGAATACCTTCCTGATTATGTTAGTAATTGCAGTGTTTTATTTTTTTTAATGCCTCTGTTATTTGAAGAAGGAAGTGTGATATTTGAAGGAATGTACCTTATAAATAAAAGATCCCTTAAATTCCTGTCACACTTTTATAAGGAAGGGAGACTTACATTTATTGAGCTGTTGAGTTTATGTATTTTAGATACATCATTTCTTTACATTAATAGTCTTTGGTGTTTATTAGTTTTATTTTACAGATTAGGGAACTTTTTTGCTTATCTACTTTAATATGTTTTAATCTTGAAATTTTTGAATCTAATGTAGCAAAAGAACACTTGTGTATATTTGAATGGCAAAACCACATTCTTCTGTGACCGATTACTCATAGTAACCGAAGATATACGGACTCATAAGTATTCTAACTGACCAGAATGGAATGTGGGCGTGTCCATGAATGAATATAGTTAGTCTAGTTTTGTATCTTGGGAGTGATATATTTTATTGTGGGGGAAATTATCAGACATATATGAATTTGTGTAATACTATCACTTTTGAGTTTGTTGAAGACTTTTATTTAAAGGGTGAAGGTCTTGTGTTTTGGAAGGCATTTGGCTCATAAATTACTGTTTCAGTGACATAGCATTTAGGTTTAGTGTTACTTCTTTCAATGAGAAATCATTCCTAAGTAGAGAGCTGTGCCTTCTTCCAAATTTAGCTCATGCTTCTTTTGCATACTCAGAAGGATTAAAAAAATTATTATTCTGTTTTAATTAAGCAACTAAAAAGGTCAGATGGAGTTTAATTCCTTAGTCTGCACTAACTGCTATATCTGTGTTTGCAGGGCAGTCTGTAAACTCCAGCCAGTAATCTGCATGCCTCCTTTGGTTGTGTTCATTTGAAAGAGAATGAATTGTTTTACAGGGTCTTGTGTTTGCTATACTACACTGATTCGAATTAGGAGCACACATTGGGGTTAGAAAAGAGTAGTATTCACGATTCTATGGAATGGCTAAGATTTAAACTTAAAACTATTTTATTATATATTGATATTTAATTAAATAAAACATAAGATTATTTAGGCTTATTTATTTTCCTCTTAGGAAGTGTCTTATGTCTTCAAAGGACTATTATGCCAGTTATCTCATGCCATCACCCCAAATCTTAGTGGTTGTATTAGTTTTGCTGCTACAACAAATTATTACAAATTTACTGGCTTAACATCACACATATTAATTATCTTCTGTAGGTCAGAAGTCTGATAGGTTTTGCTGGGTTCAAATCAAAGTGTTAACAGGATTGTGTTCCTTTTGGACGCTCTAGGGAGAATCTGTTTCCTCGCCTTTTCCAGCTGATAGAGGCCGCCTGCGTTTTTTGGCCCGTGGCCAAAAAATGTCCATCACTCTGACCTCTGCTTCCCTTGTCACATCTTCTCTGACTCTGAGCTTCTGGGCCTCTCTTCCCTCATAAGGACAATTGCCCTTTTGAGGCCCACCCAGAAAATCCAGGATAATCTCTCCATCTCAAGGTCATTCATTTAATCACGTCAGCAAAGTCTCTTTTGCCATGTAAGGTAACATATTCACAGGTTCTTGGGATTAGGACAATGAACAACTTTGGGGGACCATTACTCTGCCTACCATAGTGGTTACAACAACCACCACGTTATTTTCCCTGATTCAATGGCTTAGCATTTGGGCTCAGCTGGGCTGGACTTCTGGTGTCCCCTGCAGTCGTATAGGAGTCTGCTGTGATATACAAATTATCTGGGACTGGATGGTCTAAAATAACCTTCCTCTCAGGTCTGGTGGTTGATGCTGGCTGTCAGCTGGGCCGTGTGTCTAGCAGGCTTAACCTGGGCTTCTTCTTGTGGAGGCAGTGTTCCAAGAGAGTGAGAGGAGAAACTGCAAGACCTCTTGAGGCCTGGGACTGGAAGTCACATACACAGTATCACTTCTGCTGCGTTTTAATGGTCAAAGTGAATCATAAGGCCATCCCAATTCAAGTAGCTTTTGATGGTAGCAGAAAAAAATTTGTGGCCATTTAAAATCTCATACAACTAACTTAACACATTTTATTCCCCCTTTAATGTTCATATTACGTCTGTAATTAAATTTTGACATGGGGGTGTTCATTTGGTGAATCTTGACTTAATTACTTAGCATTTCACTTTTGAAATGTATTTAACTGTTATCGTACATGATGGCAATTAGTGATTTTAGAAGATACCTGAAGTGTTCTGAACCTTTGACGAAACTTGTGTTTTAACGCTCTGATATACATAGAAACTGCTTGAACGAACCCGTGCCAGACGCGAGAATCTTCAGAGGAAAATGGCTGAGCGGCCCACCCCAGCAGCAAGGTCTGCGATTCACGCCAAGCGAGTCAGGGAGCCGCTTTCAGAAGCAAGTAACCAGCAGCCCCTGTCTGATGGTGAAGGTAAAAGGCTTTGTGGGGAAAAGTAAACTTGGCATTTTTTAAAAGGAGATAAGCGCCAAGCATTTTATTGTTCATGCAGAAGAACCAAGGTCTTTGGGAGACAGATGGAATAGCCTCTGGGAGAAAGATCAGCCTTTTGATGGGTTTATGCAATCAAATATTGAGTACTATGTACTTGAAAACTAGTGGTTGGAACTGTGTTTTGATGCTTACATGGAAAGGTTTACTGTTATAAGTAATGTAAACTCGAACAATTCTTTACTTCCAGATAGTGAAGCATGTTAAATAGGAACACATCCAAAAAATGATTAGATAAGTTCGTTGAAAATATACCCTTAAATGAATTGCAGAAGACTGGAATTTTTCATGCTGTACATTTAATTAGATTCATGTTTATGAGGGCAATCATAACTTCCCACTAATCATACTTCGGTTACTACCAGAACAAGAGCACTTGGTTAGACAGCCAATGAAACTGACCTCTTATGGAATTTACATTCCTACCTTTTAAAGTATTAGTTTTCCAGGAGATATATTAAAACTCATTCTTGGGTAACAATTATATGCCTTGTGTTTGAATAGCTCCTTTTTCTTTTAGGAATTTTAAATTTATTTTATAGGTGTTCGTGGAAGTTTAAAATGTAAAATATTGCTAAACACTTGTGCCAGTGAATTTGTTTGGTATTGACCAGATAATTCAGTCATTTTTTGGTTCTCTGCCTCCTAAACCTCAAGCCAGGTGCCCTTCTACCCTTGCTTACTATTGTTCATGAAAGATTGTTTTTAAAAGCAGAAAGCTTGTATCTACCCTTAGCTCAGCTATGTCACTTTAAGCAGGTAACTTGATTTCTCTGGACCTGATTTTTCTTATTTAAAAATGTGGTGATTGGGCTGTATGATCTTTAAAATCCCTTAGAATATTTGTTTATTCTGTGTGTGTGCACTTTTTATTTCCTAGTGTCTTAAGACCACATAGAATATTATGCATATCTCTTGAGGATGTTATTTGAAGATTTTTTTCATTAAGGTTTTTTAAACCATAAATTATATGTTTGTTTAAAGAGAAATCTCTTATATCAGATTTCTAAGTTACCGTAAGAAAGTAGAATTTTACGTATTTCTTGTGAGTAAAATCATTTAAAGGAACAGAGAGACAGTGTTTTATTAATTTGTACCTACTGTAAGTTTTTCATGCTGTGAGGAATTACAGAATTTTTATTTATTTTTTTTTTGTCCTTTTTAATCTAGAGAAATCTTGCACAAAACCATCACCATCAAAAAAACGCTGTTCTGACAACACTGAAGTAGAAGTTTCTAACTTGGAAAATGAAAAACCGGTTGCATCAGCTTCTGCAAAACCTTGTTCTCCAAGTCCTATGTCTCCTCAGGCGCAGCCACAAGCACCACAAATGCCAGCTGGTGTCAGTGATTCCGTGGCCACCCCGGCATCGCTGCTGGGAGTGAGGAGAGGGCTAAACTCAAGATTGGAAGGAACTGCAGCCTCCTCAGTCAGAACACGAATGCAAAAGCTGGCTGAGCAGCGACGTCACTGGGATAATGATGATATGACAGGTATAAACTATGTGAATGGTGTGATTCTTAAATCTGTGTCAGTACGATTCAACTTGGTATGTTGAAAATTTTATGTATCAGTTAACACATGAAAGGTAAATGCTTTTGATCTATATCCTGAGTATCCATTGCTTGCAAATGGTTTGTATATCAGTGTATATTTATCAGTTGGTTGTGTTCTCATCGAAGTAGATGATGATGAGGTTCTTAGACTGGTTCACAGAACCCTGATCTTGTAGCGGAACCATCTTATATTTGCAATAAAAACAGGAGAGAATAAACTATACTCTTGGCATTATCAGCATTCCTGCCCTTCAGCTCTGTATTCAAGAAATCCTATTTCGTGGATTCACTAATTAAATAAACTTGAGTGACTAAGGTATGCAATGCTGTTCAATAGGGGAGAAAGAAAACTTCAGAAAACATTTCTCAAGCACCTGCAAAGCATGTTTTCATGCTAAGATGCCAGAGACAGATAAAGTGACCTGACCTTTGCCTTTCATGGGTCCATAATCTGATGGAGAGCTTACTCCTACCTCGTTACAAAAAAAGCCTTGGGATGACTTACAAAAATACCTATATTAAAAATGGGAAAAATGAAGAAATCAAGGTGAAGAGAAGGAAAAACAAAGTGAAGGGTAAAGTTACTTTATTAAATACAGGCCTTAAGGTTCTCCTCACTTGCTAGAGATGGTTCTGAACTTGCTAGCAGCCAATGCAGAGAGGTGAAATGCTATCAATTACATGACTAATGTTTATTTAAAAACAAAAAACAAAAAACAAAAAAACAGAGCCATGGTTGGCACTAAGACCTAAGAGAACTTTCTTCCCTGGGTCCTAAAGATAACTGTGGGAGCTAGTGAAGGTGTAAGATTTCTCAAGGTAGGCAGATAGCTGGCTCCAGGCTCAGTTCAGTAAATGCAGTTCTAAAGTGAGCCAACACAGTGCAGGTAGACAGCTCGGTGATGACTGGGCCTTACCCGAGGAAGCGTTCCTCAAGCTTTGGCTTTCAGCCCAGCTCCTATGTATCAGAATCATTCAGACCACTGGATTGGAATCTCAGGAGTGCGGTGGAACCCTGAAATTTGCTTTTTATCCCTTCCCTCCTTCCTTCCTTCCTCCCTCCCTCCCTCCCTCCCTCTCTCCCTCTCTCTCTCCCTTCCTTTCTTCCTTCCTTCCTTCCTTCCTTTCTCTTTTTTTAAAGCTCTGTAGGTAATTCTGACACATAGCCAGAATTAAGACCAAGTGATCTGAGGAAATGGATGGGCTACATATATTGCAGGCAGTCTTCCATAAATATCAATTCTTTTAACTGAAATTTTGATAAGTATTGGATAGAAAAACATTTAAGATGATCCCTTCTAGCAGTGATGATAATCTCAAGAGCAAACACTTACTGTGTGAAATGCTAGGCATTCTAAATATTTCAAAATTCTAATGTAATATAGCATTTAATTCTTACAACAATCTTATGACATACATACTACTTTTTCTTCATGTTGTAGAAGAGAAGACTGGGTTCAGAGAGACTAAGTCACCTGCCCACAGTCAGTAGCAGCTAAAATTCAAACCCCAGTTGTCTGACTAGGGCTCAACTTTTATGACCTGCCTGATGTTTTGGGGTGTGTTAACAGGGTGCTGATAGTCCACGTTGTAAATTATAACTATTTATTTTAGTAGTGGGTGGGGTTAACCATGCTTCTTTATAATGTCTGAGGAGGCTAACCAGTAAATGTGCCTGAATAGAAGAATGTTCCATTTCTGTTTTGTAGGAAATATCTATGGGCAGAGGACTGGAGATTTTCCTTTTAAAAAAAAAGAAAGAGTGTTGTGATTTAGGGCATGATCAAGAATACAACCAAGGCCCTAAACATTCTAGAGAAGGAAGCTTTGCAGCAGTGATTTCTAACATGTTGAAAGCAAATGTTAACAAATGTCCACCTCGACCTTGAAAATAAATCTCATTAAGGCATCATAGCCTGTCTAATTTTAAGCATTGAAACTTATGAATAAAGTGTTTGTGATGAATGATTTAGTGAGTACTATACAGGACTGTGGGTATAGCCAATTAAAGGTTTGAGGGATTATTCTAAAATATAATTTATCTGAAGGCTTTCTTTCAGAATAGTTAGAGGAGCTAGAGGTCTATTAAGCCCATTCCTAAAACATAACAGTAAAACTGTCATCTACTTAGAGGACAGTGCTTATTCTAAAGAAAATGATGAAGGTATGCAGAAAGGTATTGTAGGGAGGGTGGTGGTCAGGAAATCTTTTCTGGAGGAGGCAGAGATAATTAACCTGGACTTTGAGGGGCAGCTGGCTTCAGACAGTGGAGATATTCTAGGCAAAAACAACAGAACGGATGAAAAGCACAGAGGTACCGTGAGCACACTGTGTATATAAAGAGTAGGTATTCTGGTATATAGTTCATGTGGTAGAAAAGCAAGAGATAAATCTGAAGAAAGCAGCAAGGTCCAGAGCATTTGGAATTTAACCAGGAGGTGATGGAGAGGAACTGAGAGAGTTTAAGCAGGCAAATGTTTTAGAAAGATCACTCTGGCATCGGAATATAGGAGGGATTGACGAGGGCAGAGATTCCAAGCAGGAACACCAGTTAGAAGGCCAATGCTGTAATTCAGGCATAATGATGAAGGCCTGTGAAAGTGAAGAGGAGACTGGATATGAGATTTAGGAGATAGAATCTGTGGGACTTAATGACTGGGTGGTGGATGGTAAGGGAGAAGGGAGGAAGAGGCATGATAAGGAGGAATGTGTTGGGGGCAGTTTCAACTTCAGATATATTATTTGGGGTGTCCGTGGGATAGTCAAATGGAGGTAGCTGGTAGTTAGAAGGAGACCACGAAGGACAGGCCGCAAAGACAGAACTAATAGAGGATGATGTCACGTGGAAATACAAGGCCCGCAAAGTGTGTGGGCATCTGGTGAAAATAGCAAAAGCAACTTCAGGGCAGTGGTGTAGGCAGAAGGCAGGTTGAAGGGAGTTGAGTGGTGAGTGAATATAGTGCAGGGAAAGAGGGACATTACCTAAAAGGGCATATACATTGATGAGAGGATGTTTGGTTTTAGCTTTAAGATGAGAGAGACTTGAGCATATTTATGTGTAGGAAAAAAAGTTTGTAGAAAGGAAGAAGGGGTTATTTGGAGCAAGATCCCTGAGGAGGTTTTGGAGGAGTAGAACTGAGAATTCAGGCAGAATTATAAGCCTTGGACAGCAGGAGGACTATCTGTTCCATTGACTGAATTTCTGGAATAGAAAGTGCCATGAACTTTGACTGCCTATATACTCTTTATGCATACAGGCCTTCGTAAGTTAAGTATTGCTTATTTGAGATTTATCTCCAAATGAAGTAACTGTGCAGAAAAACATATTCGTCTAACCCTGTGCTATCCAATACCATAACCGCTAGCAATATGTAGCTTTTAAACTTAAATTAATTAAAATGAAATGAAGTTTCTTATTGCTCTTACCACAATTCAAATGCTCACTAGCCATATGTGGCTAGTTGTTACTGTATTAGACACCATGGATACAGAACATCTCCATCATTGCAGAAAGTTCTGTTGTACAGCACTGGTCTAATACATTTTTAAAATAAATATGTTGAATATGTAATCTTAAGTTGTGCAGTGTTATAACATCCTAAATTAATCCTAAAAATATAACCTAAATCTATGGTGTCTTATAGATTCATAATCCATCAAATAATTGAAAAAAATAGGTGTAACAAAGTGTTCTTTTTTTTTCTTTTTTTAAATTTGGATTAAGTATCTGATTTGAAAATATATTGTCAAATTTAAACAGTTTGGTAGTTTCATGCATATGAGAAAAGCTTTTCTTTTTGAGTGATCCCTTTATTACACACATATATAACTCATGAACTTTAACTTCTAAAACATTTTCAGATGATATACACGAAAGCTCACCCATCTCAGCAATGCCATCAGAGGCTACCTCCCCTCCCAAACCATCCCTTTCAGATGCCTCAGCAACTCCAGTTGGGAGAAAGGGCCGTCTAGCCAACCTTGCTGCAACTATTTGCTCCTGGGAAGATGATGTGAAAAACTCATCTGCAAAGCAAAACAGTGTACAAGAACAGCCTGGTACCACTTGTTTATCCAAATTTTCCTCTGCAAGTGGAGCATCTGCTAGGATCAATAGCAGCAGTGTTAAGAAGGAAGCTACATGCTGTTCCCAAAGGGATGGCGATGCCTCTTTGAATAAAGCCTCATCCTCGAGTGCTGTGGATGCATCTTTGATTAATGTTGCAATTTCCAGCTCTGGGGTAAGTATATATAATTTTGGTCTTTGGAAAACTTTTTTTGTTGTTGTTATGAGTAATAATTTATATATATGTGTAGATATGCATTTTATAACTTATATATAGGATGTTTATATGTATTTTTAGAGTATTTCATAGAAAGTAAAAATCATAAATTTGGTATTCTGTCCCAAGATAAATGAGCAATTGACAACTAAATTACACTAATTTAATGTAACTCCAAAGTATATACTATGGAATGGTGGAACCTCTTCTTAGTCATCAGGGAGAGCCTGAAAATTACTTTCTCTATTAGAATGCTCTATGTATGTGTATAAATACAAGAAAGACATCAAATATCTCTGGAAACTAGTAGCAGTAGTTACCTCTAGAAGGCAACTGTCAAGGGTGGGCATGATACCTTTACTGTATATCGTTTTGAAATGTTTGAAAGATTACCTTGCCCATGTGATATCTCAACGGTTTTTTAAAAAAAATATGAAAAAACCAAAACAGAGAAAAATGTTGTGTTTCTGAGCATTATCTTTAAGTGTAGAGCCAGGTTTTGGAATTAGACAGACCTGCATTCAATCCCAGCCCTTCCACATAATTAGAAGTGTGGCTTTGGAGAGTTACTTAATCTTGCAAAACTTTATTTTTCCATTTGTAAATTGGGAAAGAAAGGGTTTGGGAGGATTAAATGAGATAATGTGCATAAAGCACTTAGTATGGTGCTTGGCACATAGTAAGTACTTAATAACTTATAGTTCACCTTCAAGTACATGATACAATTTTGTCAAGTTAATATTGATTTAATTAAAATGCAAATATATAGGTAATTTGACCTAATACAGTTAACATTTATAAAGGTACTAGTGTGATAATATAAAAGAAATTGTTTTTTAAAATAGTGAGTGAGGGCCTCCCTGGTGGCGCAGTGGTTGAGAGTCCGCCTGCCGATGCAGGGGATACGGGTTCGTGCCCCGGTCTGGGAGGATCCCATATGCCGCGGAGCGGCTGGGCCCGTGAGCCATGGCTGCTGAGCCTGCGCATCCGGAGCCTGTGCTCCGCAACGGGAGAGGCCACAACAGTGAGAGGCCCGCATACCACAAAAAAAAAAAAAAAAATAAAAAAAAAAAAAAAAAAAAATAAAATAAAATAAAATAGTGAGTGACCCTATCCCTCGTAGTAAATTACCCATCAGTATATTATGCAGACTAAACTACATATTATAATTTGAATAATGGCATTTTCTAAGTTAATTTTTTTCAAACCTTTCAAATTGGTTTGATCTATTAGAGAGTAAGAAACTTTTTTTCATGAGTTTACATAAAGGCTACCAAGCATATAGGATTTGAGTTGTTTTTTTATAGGATTTGAGTGCTTTTTATAGAACTACCTTTAGATATTGTGAATGTTGTTATTTACCCTAAGTATTATCATGTTTCAGAAAGCTACTTCTTCCCCAGTGAAATTTTCTACTACATCCATCACCAGCGCTAAAAATTGTAAGGTACAAAATCCTGAACTACTTCAAAAAACCTCTGTTAGTCCTCTTAAAACAGAGGTGTCAAAATCAACTGAGAGGTCAACTCTATCCCGGACAGTTCGGCCCAAGGAAGAATTAAACAGAGAAATTTGTCTGCAATCTCAACCTAAGGACAAATCTACAACACCAGGTAACATATTTTTTAAAAAATCTAAAGTACTGCTGACTATTTTCAGTGTGTCTGTTCTTAGCATTTTAAATATCCAATTGTTCATGGTACAGTGTTGGTTTGCCAGGGCAAATGCCTGAACGTATCAAGTGAGACTTATTCAAAGTCAGCTTTAATTGATTGAATGAATGTTCATTAATGTAGACTAGCCCAGTTACTGGTCAAAGTGTTTAACTTGTCACATTTTAACAGTTTAAACATGCTTTTTTCTAGAATGACCATGCTAGATACTTTCTTCTATACTTTTTGATGCAGACAAAGCATATACAACTGGAAATCACATTTTAAGGATATAATGGAGAAGTGTTCTTATAACCAAGCATGCAAAGCAGTGCTTCTCAAACTTCACTATGAAAGCACCCATAGTAGCAAAGGGAAGGGAATATGTATACAAATGACTCCACTCCCATTTAATTTATATGTGTTTATATTGTATGTGAATGTATACACATGAAAATTCAATTTTACTATGGTAAACTGATGCTTCAGGAAGTCCATATTTATCTTGTGGTGACTTATACCTTCTGGTACACCCCCGCATGCTATTGGTTGAGAAACATAGGACTAAAAAATTATGGTCCAAATATAGGGTAATATAGTGTACTTTGAGCTATATTCTTTTTCATTAGAATTGCTTTCAGAAAGACTGTTAATTCTACATTTTAACTTCTTAAAAATACAATCTCTCCAGAAATAATAGTTCATCATAAAAGAGACGTAGTCAGAGAGATGAGAGTGGGGAATCCATTAGTTATGGGGTAAGTAGAAACCAGCAGTCAGTTTCCAGATGAGCCAAAATGAGAATTGGAAACAATAGCAAAATCCCCATGTGAAATTGGACTATGACTCCCAATTTTCTAAAGACTTATGGCATAGATAAAACGACATAAGGGGCATTTTTGGGAATTCCCTGGTGGTATAGTGGTTAGGACTCGGTGCTTTCACTGCTGATCGTGGATCTAATTCTGCCCTTCACCTGTTTTTGCAAATAAAGTTCTGTTGGAACACAGCCATGCCCATTTACTGTCTGTGGCTGCTTTCATGCTTCAATGCAGAGTTGAGTAGTTGTGACAATGGCCATATGGCCTGCAAAGCCCCAAATATTTACTCTTTGGCTATTTATGGGAAAATGTTTGCCAGTTAATGATATAGGTAACCTCCTTTTATGTGGTGCAACACTAGCATTCTTATAATGGAGGTGGTATATATCCCATTTGTTCTATTTTAAATGGATCTCATACTACTTTAAATGAGTACTGTTTTAAGACTTTATAAAATCAAGACATCCTTTGATAAAGTAAATTATCCCTAATTATTATTTTTGAAAGAGAAAAAGGATTTAATCACTGGATTTTCATGTTAGACTTCCTAAAAGCAAGAAAATAAATTGGGCTGTAGAAATATTAGTAGCTGGGTTATCATGGCCAGGATACTTGGTTGTTAGGGTATATTATTAATGCACATACAGTCAATTTCCAATCATCTAGGTTCTGATTATTTAGTTTAAGGGTTTTCTAATCCCTACTGTCCTCTTACTCTACTTTTTAAAAAGTCTTCTTCTTGTTTTTTTTAAAGAATTAACTCCTATAAAACAAATTTTAGGACATGGAATTAAATAGTGTGGTAAAAAATCTTTTTTTTAAAGTTTTTTTGTTTGTTTGTTTGTTTGTTTTTTTGCGGTACATGGGCCTCTCACTGTTGTGGCCTCTCCCATGGCAGAGCACAGGCTCCGGACGCGCAGGCTCAGTGGCCATTGCTCACGGGCCCAGCCACTCCACGGCATGTGGGATCTTCCCAGACTGGGGCACGAGCCCGCGTCCCCTGCATCGGCAGGCAGACCCTTAACCACTGTGCCACCAGGGAAGCCCTTTTCTAAGTTTTTTGAACTATTTTCTTTCTGTTTACTTTCTGAATGAATATTTCTGGTAGAATCAAAGCATTTTGGAGCTGAACTGGATTTAGAACTTTTCCCATAGAAATCGTAATTGTTACTTATTCTAAACAGCCTCCCTAAAATATGTGCATTATCTTTAGGAGGAGCAGGAATTAAGCCTTTCCTGGAACGCTTTGGAGAGCGTTGTCAAGAGCACAGCAAAGAAAGTCCAGCTCGTAGCACACCCCATAGAACTCCCATTATCACTCCAAATACAAAGGCCATACAAGAAAGATTATTCAAGCAAAACTCATCTTCATCTACTACTCATTTAGCACAACAGCTCAAGCAGGTATGGCTTACTGCTTTTAACATTATTCATTACATGGTCTGAGCATAGAACCTAGAAGTCAAACTGTGAATTCTGACTCCAGTCTTTTTGACTGGAGATAAATAGCATCTTGATTCTCTGTATCACTTATTTCAAATTAGACATATTATTGTCCTATATTCTGTGTGTATTGTGAATTTTTTAATCTGAAAACTGAGGACAAGGTTAGTAGAATTTGAATATTATTAAACATACTTTTGGCTCTTGTGTAAAATAGAACTTTTGATGATTTCAGGAACGTCAAAAAGAACTAGCATGTCTTCGTGGCCGATTTGACAAGGGCAATTTATGGAGTGCAGAAAAAGGCGAAAACTCAAGAAGCAAACAACTAGAAACCAAACAGGTAATGTAAACAAGAAATGTAAAAGTGAACTTGTTACCAAAGTAACAAGGGATTTAACTTGTGGTTCTGTATTGTAAAATAATTCTTTATATACTATCTCGTTCCAATTAACTATACAGCTTTCCATTCATAAACTCCTTAAATGTTCATACCAAGTTTGCTTTTCTCTTGTGATATTTTGCCATTTAATGGAACTTTTAACCATGTTTACTGATGACCTACTTAAAATCAAATTTAAGAGGTATTCTCATCATTCAATTGATTTCAGATTCCTTTTAACATTCTATTTAGATGCTGGTTTTCAAATGTTTCTCAGAATCTACTTTTCTCATTAATGATTATATATCTCTCCCCAAATACCATACTTTTAGACTATCTGTAATTCTTTCAGTCACCAAATACCTCCCAGATTTCTCTTTACTCATATTACTTCTGGTCAAATTTCATTGATAAGCCTTCAACAAAATCCCTACTGTGTTAAACTATCTTCTGTTTCATCTACATGCCTACTGTGTACAAAATACTGTGTTAGGAGATATACATATGTGTGTATATATATATATATATATATACACACACACATTTTACTTTCAGTTTTATTGAGATATAATTGACATACAGCACTGTAAATGTTTAATGATTTGACTTACATACATTATGAAATGATTACCACAATAAGTTTAGTGAACCTCCATCATCTCATAGATAAAAAATTAAAGAAATAGAAAAAAACATATTTTCCTTGTGATGTGAACTCTTAGGATTTACTCTTATAACATACAGCAGTGTTAATTATGTTAATCAGGTTGTACATTATATCTCTAGTACTTATTCATCTCATAACTGGAAGTTTATACCTTTTGACCACTTTCATCCAATTCCCCCTTCCGCTACCCCCTCCTTTGGTAACCACAAAGATGATCATTTTTTCCATGAATTAGTTTGTTTGTTTTTGAAGTATAATTGACCTACACCACTATGTTAGTTCTTGTTGCACAGTACAGTGATTCGATGTTTCTATACATTACAAAATGATCACTACAATAAGTCTAGTTACCATCTGTCACCATACGAAGATATTACATTATTATTGACTGTATTCCCAGTGCTGTACCTTTCATCCCTGTGATTCATTTATTTTAGAGCTGGAAGTTTGTACCTCTTAATTTTCCTGTGTTAGGATATATTTTTAAGCTAAAAATAATAGAACTATATTTAACATGGGTACCAGTAGAAATAGAATAATACATTTATCCTTTGTTCTTTGAGAAGGATCTATTTGATTTTGTTTTTTTTTATCAGTTCCCTTGCTTAACAAATCATGTTTCTCAAGGTCCTGATCTCACCATTTTTTTTGTCTCACTTGTCCTGGAACATCTCTTTCCCATCCTCATATCTAGCTTCAGTCAATCACAGAAATGCTGATAATGCTTGGCTATTCTGCCCTCATCTCTCTCCTGAACTCTAGTTGAGCTTTGGTTGGCTGGCAGAGCTTTCTATCCTTTGCTGGAATATCTTCCCCATGTAGCCCCTGTCTTCACTTAGTGCTTTACTCTATACTTCCACATCTAAAACAATCTGGCAGGACCTCCTCAGCTCCTTCCTCTTGTTACTATGTCTTCCCACCCGCTGGTCTCTAACACATGCACACGTAAGCACACACACATCCAGTGATACATTTTCTAAGTATGTCACCAAGCTTCCTTGTATATTTTCCTCTGCCATTGCCTTAATCATTAACATAGCTTTGTGTGAACACCCTGCTTTTAGTCTGGCTTCTCTCCAGTCTGTCTAACCCACTGCTGCTAGAAAAATATTTCTAAAAGGCAGATAGGCATGTATTCCCTTGCTTAAAATCCTGGAGAGCTCCACATAGCTAACATCAGAAAAATGTCTAAAGTACTTGGCTTGATATCTAGAATCATTCAGAAATCTGGCTTCTCTTCCCTGCTCCTCCACATGTGTGCTTCAGTCCTGCCATGCAGACTATTTGTAGTCTCTCAAATGTACCCATATTTTCAGATCTCTTTGTCTTTGCCTTGCTAGTCTCTCTGGATGAAATATCTCTGTGGTGAGTTCCTGCTTCATTAAGAATAGGTTACATTTTAATTCCCTCTGGAATTTTTTACTTGGCCTTTTCCCAGTCCCCCTCCTGCTTTCTTGGGCCCATGTCATCCTGTTTTTTGTTTTGCGGTATGTGGGCCTCTCACTGTTGTGGCCTCTCCTGTTGCGGAGCACAGGCTCCGGACACGCAGGCTCAGCGGCCATGGCTCACGGGCCCAGCCGCTCTGTGGCATGTGGGATCTTCCCAGACCGGGGCATGAACCCGTGTCCCCTGCATCAGCAGGCAGACTCTCAACCACTGCACCACCAGGGAAGCCCTGTCATCCTGTTTTTACCTCACTGGAATATTTATCTTCCTATAATTGTTTTAACTTTGTTTTTCACCACTGTCTATGAGAGCCTTATCCATCTCTGTCTATGTTCTCAGTGCTTGACTCACAGTAGGAACACAGTAAATTTGTCTTCTGAAGAAGGAATGAATGGGCTAATCCTTCCCATCAGCATAGAGCAAGCTATTATCTGTGATCTTAAAACAAAAACAACTCTTTTGATCTCCTATTCCCCTCCCTTTCTTTGCCTCCTTTTCATCCAGACTCTTCCAAAAGGGTGTCTCTCCTTGTATCTTCCAGTTTTTCTCTTCCCTTCTCTCTTGATCTCTCCACTCAGGCTTTCACCACTACCCATATCAAACTCACCAGTGATCTTCAGTAATCAGTTTTCAGGTGTTTAACTTGACCTATTATTAGCAGCATTGGACATTGTGAATCACTGTCTCCTGTTTGAAGCACCTTCTTCACTGGGTTGCTGGTAGGTCATAGTCTCATGGTTTTCCTTCTACATCTCTGGAAAATAAAAAGCAACCGTTCTTAAATGATTTTTTTGTTAAATGATTCCTGATAAACCTGTGGAATCCATCCCCAGACAGTTGCACATATACATGTAAAGAAAATTCTGAACACAATAATGGGGAGTTCGGGGGTCTCCCCACTTCAGAACTCATCTGTGGTACCCACAGAAAGAGCAGCCTAAAAGGTGGGAGGGAAAAGCAGTTGAGTATGGTGTAGCTGAAGTCAAGGGAAGAAAGAGCCTTTCAGAAGGGAGGAGTGGTTGGTATTGCCAAGTGTTTGTTGTCAGACGTAGGCTGGACTGAGACCACTGGGTTTTGAAATAAGGAGCTTGTTGTGACTTGGCAGAGCCTTTTAATGAAGTGGTGAGGGTAGAATGCAGGTAGTAGTGGGTGAAGAGCAGAGTCCAGGAGTATAGGCAGTCCTCAGAAGTTTGGTTCTAAAGGGAAGGGAACAAGGAGGTGGTGGCTAGAAAGAGATAAGGAAGTGGCGTGTGGTTTTTTTTGTTTGTTTGTTTGTTTTTTTTTGTGGTACGCGGGCCTCTCACTGCTGTGGCCTCTCCCATTGCGGAGCACAGGCTCCGGACGCGCAGGCTCAGCAGCCATGGCTCACGGGCCCAGCCGCTCCGTGGCATGTGGGGTCTTCCCGGACCGGGGCATGAACCCGTGTCCCCTGCATCGGCAGGCGGACTCTCAAGCACTGCGCCACCAGGGAAGCCCTAGAGTGTGGTTTTGCTTGTATTTGTTTTGTTCCTTCTGAGGAGACAGTTATTTTTTCCCAATATGTGGCTTTCACCTGAATTGGTTTATCTAAAACTGAACTCTGATGTGGATTTTCATTCTCTCTTGCCTACTGGTCTCTAAAAAAGGTTTTACATACTATGAATTACCAAGAATATGAACTAGTACCGAGGCCTTTTGTGTTCTAAACATGGCTGGACCCTTTCACATTCATTATCTGTTTTGTTCTGAGGAAGCTTGTATAGAACAATGACTCTTACTTGTTTCATTTAGTAACATGTAAAAAGACAAAATTTATAGTTTTGAGAGATAAAGTTTATCTCTTCATTTGCTTTTTGCAGGAAATTCACTGTCAGAACACTCCCCTCAGAAAACAAGTTGGTCCAAATACCCCATCACTTCCAGTAACAGAAAAGGTGACAGAAAATCAGACACCAGCAAAACCTTCTAGTATAGAACCTACAGGTAAGCGTTTTCTATTTCTACTTCACTTAAAATGTAGATTTCAGTCTACCATAGTTTTGGAAATTGGATTGGAAAGCAGAAATGCTGTTCTACTGTAAAAAGACAGATTCATTTCTTCATTTCCACTTACCTTTTCATTTCTAGCCATGCAATATCCTTCTTCCTTAGTTATCTTTCCAGAGTGAGAACGTATACACTTGATGAGAGTGTAAATTACTATAAGTACTTTTTGGAGAAAAATTCAGTAATATCTATTGAATCGTAAAGTGTGTGTGCTCTGCAAGTATTTCTGTAAGTTGAATTCTTAGAACTAGTGTGCACAGGTGTATGTACAAATATATTAATTGTAGCACCATTTGTAATAGTAATAAGATTTAAATGAGCTAAATGCACATCAGTAGAAGACTGTAAATAAATTGTGCTAAATCCATGTAATCAAGTATTATGTAGCTGCTTAAAATGAATAAAGTAGCTTTGTATGTAATGACATTTAATATATCATAGGCAGTTAAATTTAAAAAAAACAATAGTGGTAAAAAAACATATTACTGAAATTCGCCATCTTAACAATTTTTTTTTTGCGGTACGCGGGCCTCTCACTGTTGCGACCTCTCCCGTTGCGGAGCACAGGCTCCGGACGCACAGGCTCAGCGGCCATGGCTCACGGGCCTAGCCACTCCGCGGCATGTGGGATCTTCCCAGACCGGGGCACGAACCCGTGTCCCCTGCATTGGCAGGCGGACTCTCAACCACTGCGCCACCACGGAAGCCCCATCTTAACAATTTTTAAGTGTACGGTTCAGTTGTGTTAAGTATATTCACACTGTTGAGGAACAGATCTCTGGAACTTTCATTTGGCAAAACTGAAACTCTATACCCATTAAACAACAACTCCCCTTTTCCCTCTCCTGAGCCTCTGGTCACCAGCATTCTACATTCTGTTTCTATGAGTTTGACTACCTCATATAGATTAGATACCTCGTATAAGTGCGATAATATAGTATTTGTCTTTTTGTGGCTAGTGTATTTAATTTAGCATAATGTCCCAGGGTTCATCCATGTTGACATGTCACATGTCAAATGTGTGACAGGACTGCCTTCCTTTTTAAGGCTGAATAATATTTTATTGTGTAGATATACCATATTTTGTTTATCCATTATCAATTGATGGACATGTGGGTTGTTTCCACCTCTTGGCCATTGTGGATAGTGCTGTTATGAACATGGGTATGCAAATATCTCTTTGAGACCCTGCTTTCAATTCTTTTGGCTGTATACCCAGAAGTGGGATTGCTTGATCATGCACTAGTTCTATTTTTAATATTTTGAGGAACTATTATGCTGGTTTCCATAGTGGTCACACTATTTACTGTCTCACCAACGGTGCACAGGCGTTCTAATTTCTCCACACCCTCATCAACACTTGTTATTTTTTGTTTTCTTGACAGTAGCTATCCTAATAGGTATGAGTTATTAGCTCATTGTGATTTTGATTTGCATTTCTCCTATGATTGGAAATGTTGAGCATCTTTTCGCATGCTTGTTGGCCATTTGTATACCATCTTTGGAGAAACGTCTGTTCATGTCCTTTGCCCATTTTTAAATCAGGTTGATTTTTTGTTATTGAGTTGTAGGAGTTCTTATATTCTGAATATTAACCCCTTGTCAAATATATGATTTGCAAATATTTTCTCACATTCAGTAGGTTGATACACAAAACTTTTTTTTTTAATTGAGGTATAGTTGATTGACAATATTGTATTAGTTTTAGGTATACAACATAATGATTAAACACTTTTATAGATTATACTCCATTTTAGTTATCATAAAATATTTTCCATGTGCTGGACAATATATCCTTGAAACTTACTTATTTTATACATAGTGGTTTGTACCTCTTAATCCCCTACTCCTACCTTGCCCCCCTCCCACAAAATTTTTAAGTTTGATGTAGTCCCGTTTGTCTATTTTTGCTTTTGTTGCCTGCTTTGTTCTATACCCAGGAAATCATCACCAAATCCAATGTCATGAAGCTTTCTTTCTCTCTATGTTTTCTTCTGGGAGTTTTATAGTTTTGAGTCTTACATCATGTCTTTAATCCATTTTGAGTTGATTTTTGGATATGACATCAGATAAAGGTCCAACTTAATTCTTTGCATGTAAATATCCAGTTTTCCCAACATCATTTGTCCTTTCCCCATTGAATTATCTTGGCAGCCTTGTTAAAGATCATTTGACCATATATGTGATGTTTTATTTCTGGGCTCTCTCTTCTTTTCCATTGGTCTATATGTCTATCTTTATGCTAGTATCATACTATATTGATTATTATAGCTTTGTAATATGTTTTGAAATCAGGAAATGTCAGTCTTCTAACTTTGTTCTCTTTCAAAATTGTTTTGGATATTCAGGGTCTCTTGAAGTTCCATATGAATTTTAGGACAGACTTTCTATTTCTCCAAAAAGTGCTGTTGGGATTTTGATAAGAATTGCATTGAATCTGTAGATTGCTTTGGATAGTATTGGCATCTTAACAATATTAAGTCTTCCAATCCATGAACATGGGATGTCTTTCCATCTATTTGTGTTTTTTTTAATGTCTTTCAGCAATATTTTGTACTTTTCAGTATATAAGTCTATCACCTCCTTGGTTAGGTTTATTCCTAAGTATTTTATTCTGTTTCATGCTATTGTAAATGGAATTGTTTTCTTAATTTGCTCTTCAGATTGTTCATTGTTAGTATATAGAAATGCAACTGGTTTTTTTGTGTTGATTTTGTATTCTGCATCTTTGCTGAATTTGTATATTATTCTAACAGTTTTTTTGTGTGTGTGGAATCTTCAGAGTTTTCTTATATAAGATCATGTTATCTGTGAACAGAGATAATTTTACTTCTTTTAAAATTTGGATTCTTTTAATTTCTTTTTCTTGCCTATTACTCTAACTAGGACTTTTAAAAAGCTATGTTGCCTAGAAATGGTGAGAGTGGGCTTATCTCTAGCTTGTCTTGTTCTTGATCTTAGAGGAAAAGCTTTCAATCTTTTACCATTAAGTATAATGTTAGCTGTGGGCTTCTCATATATGGTCTTTATTATGTTGAAGTAGTGTTTTTCTATTGCTAGTTAAGTGTTTTTATTGACACTTTTTTAAAAGTGAAAAACAAAATGCAGAACAGCATGTATAGTATGATCACACTATTTACAATAGCCAGGACATGGAAGCAACCTAAGTGTCCATCAACAGATGAATGGATGAAGAAGATGTGGCACATATATACAATGGAATATTACTCAACCATAAAAAGAAACGAAATTGAGTTATTTGTAGTGAGGTGGATGGACCTAGAGTCTGTCATACAGAGTGAAGTAAGTCAGAAAGAGAAAAACAAATACCATATGCTAACACATATATATGGAATCTAAAAAAAAAAAAAGGTTCTGCTGAACCTAGGAGCAGGACAAGAATAAAGATGCAGATGTAGAGAATGGACTTGAGGACACGGGGAGGGGGAAGGGTGAGCTGGGATGAAGTGAGAGAGTGGCATGGACTTATAAACACTACCAAATGTAAAATAGATAGCTAGTGGGAAGCAGCGCATAGCACAGGGAAATCAGCTTGGTGCTTTGTGACCACCTAGAGGGTTGGAATAGGGAGGGTGGGAGGGAGACGCCAGAAGGAGGGGATATGGGGATGTATGTATACGTATAGCTGATTCACTTTGTTATACAGCAGAACTAACACAACATTGTAAAGCAATTATACTCCAACAAAGATGTTAAAAAATAAAATAAGATAAAATAATGGAAAAAATTTTAAAAAGGATATATACATATGTATACATAGGGGGAAAACTGGAAGAACAAACAATAACCTGGTAATATTAGTGTCCCCTTTCTCTTCTAGGGAAGAAGAGAGAGATGGGAAAGTAGAGAAGACAGGTGCTTTGGGGGATTCTCTACTTTATGCATTTCTGGATTTGAAATGCATAGCTTTATAATCAGAAAACAAGATATGTAAGATTCCTTAATTGAAAAACTCTAAGTTTTTATATATATATTCATATGGTTTTTCCTAAAATTTTTTTAGGTTTTACTGAATGTGAAATGACGAAGTCTAGCCCTTTGAAAATAACATTGTTTTTAGAAGAGGAAAAGTCCTTAAAAGTAACGTCAGACCCAAAGGTTGAACAGCTGACTGGTTGGTTTTCGTTGTTTTTATTCTTTGTCTCTTATTAACTCTGGACACACTAGGAGAATTAGTATTCTCATATTCAAATATGCAGTGTTCTATATTTCAAAATATATGATTTTATAATACACTTTTTTTTCCCCACTAGGAAATACTCTAGCTTTCACAAAATACAGTACTGTTAACAGTTATCTTTAGGTCCCAGGCCCCTGTGAAAATCTGATTAAGGCTGTCACTCAGTTTCACAGGGAAAGGAAATGTGCTGCCCCTCCACACTCTGCATGTATGGTTAGAGGAATCAGTGGCCCTTGAAGTTTATTTGTGAACCCTGCCCTAAGTGATGTTAATATTTTCCTATTATTGACTGCAATGTGAAAGGGCAGTTCCCAACAATAGAAAAAGAATTATTTGAAAAGATATTTTTTGTAAATCTGAAGCCTTTGGCTATTATCTTGCAGTCTGGCTTTTTAATATTCTTTCTTAAACCTGAAGAATTGAATCAGCTTTTGATAGTTCCCACCTTTATTACTTAGAAAATGTTATTGGAACTTTATATTAGTAGTATTCTATTTCTTTTTGTTTTGTTTGTTTAGGAGGTACCTTTTCATAGGGCTTTTTCTTCCTGTTTATTGAGTAAGCATAAGAATGTTAGGTCTTCTCTGTTATCCGTTTAATTCTTAAAGGTCTGAATCACAGTATTTACCTGTTGGAATATTTTTCAGAGGTGGTACGTGAAAGTGAGATTGAGATGAGTGTGGATGATGATGATGATATCAACAGTTCAAAAGTAATTAATGACATCTTCAGTGATGTCCTAGAGGAAGGTGAACTAGATGTGGAAAAGAGCCAGGAGGAGGTGGATCACGCAGATGCAGAAAGCAGCGAAGAACAGGAAGATGCACTGAATATCTCCTCGATGTCTTTACTTGCTCCATTAGCACAGACAGTTGGTGTGGTAAGTCCGGAGGTAAGAAAGGACTAAATGTAAACAGGCCCAGCACATAAAGAAACTAAGTAGAATTGGGGTCCCTTTTTGTTTTAGTTGGTGCATGGGGATTTGGCACTCTGTAGCCAGGGGTATTTTGCAAACCTGATGTTAATTCTTTTAAAAGAGGACTTAAAACTCTTCAGTGGTTTCCTTTTGGCCTTAGATGAAATCCAAACTGTAACATGGCTTAAAAGGTCAGACATTTGGGCTCAAATCCTGGCTCTGCCATTAAGCGATGTTTATGGGTCAGGTTATTTAACCTCTTTGCCACAGTTAAATGTTAAATTAGGTTAAAAATAGTACCTACATCATGGGGGTGAGGTGCATATTAGGTCATATTAACATATTAGTATTTAGCACCAGATAGATAACTAACATTTATTGAGAGCTAACTCTACTGTTATAAGCTGTCACCCTAAATTGAATAGCTGCACCTTTTTTTTGGAGATTGATTCAATTAGAAATATTTTTTAAAAAGAGTTACAAGTGTAGGCTTCAGCTGTCTTTGAACTTTTATTCGTATACATTTTAGGAACTTATTTAAGTTTGCCTTGTTTTTATGATGAATCGGTCAAATTATTGGATGTTTATTTTCTAGTAATAAAGTCATTCAGTTCCTCAGATTTCTCATTTAGAATCAATGTCATCCATAAAATCTAATATCTGATGTGCCTTCCTGCAGAATTTAGTTTCTTCGCCTAGCTGGGAATTGAAAGACACCAGCATAAGTGATGAAAGTCCAAAGCCAGGAAAATTCCAAAGAACCCGTGTCCCTCGAGCTGAGTCTGGTGATAGTATGGGTTCTGAAGATCGTGATCTTCTTTATAGGTGAGAACATCTTAGAAGACATTCACTCACTAAGGGTCATGGTTTAGATTGACATAACAAGTTTTGTTATTTATAATTATAGTATTATTAGCATTAATCTTTATAAAACTTTGAAATAGCTTTGGTAAGCCTCTCTTTCACCCAAAGGCATTTTCCATTCTAGTGAAGTGTTCTACTGATATGTTGCAATATCAATATTCTGCTGATATGTTCAACAAAGGATAGTGCTTAGTGTGTTGCTGGATTTCTAATAGAATATAACTTATTTCCTGAAGCATTGATGCATATAGATCTCAAAGAGTCAAAGAAACAGACTGTCCTTCAATAAAGCAGGTGATTGTTCGGAAGGAAGATGTTACTTCAAAATTGAATGAAAAAAAGAATGGCTTTCCTTGTCAGGTTAACATCAAACAGAAAATGCAGGTATGTACTGTGGAAAGGGGATTTGGAAGGTTGACAGCACGAGATGGTGAGCCCCTTGAGGACAAGAGCCCAGCCTTATTCATCTCTGTATCCTGAGTCACTAGGACAGTGTGTGACATGTAGGAGCTCGGGAGCTTATTCCTGAATTCAGTTTGAGAAAAGTCCTCTTTTTTGGTGCATAGTCTAGAAACTTGAACAGTGAAACTGTAACATTTTGACTTCCCTCTCTGGAGATTTTGGAAATTACCCAATTGGATAAATTATAATTAAAGTTTAAATAAAGTGAAAATGGTGATTAAAAATGTGAGTTTTTTTTCCTCCTTTCATTGGTTTCACTAGGAACTCAATAATGAAATAAATTTGCAGCAGACAGTGATCTATCAGGCTAGCCAGGCTCTTAACTGTTGTGTTGATGAAGACCATGGAAAAGGGTCACTGGAAGAAGCTGAAGCAGAAAGACTTCTTCTAATTGCAAGTATGTGTGATACACCTGAAACAATTCCAACACAATTTCAAACCAGGAAAAACTCATTTTGTCTAGTATACTCAGAAATTTCTAATTTTAGGGAAAGGGCTTTTTTGATAATCTGTTTCAGCTGATCTATTTTTTGTTTCTTACAAGGTTTGTGAAAACACTACATGTACAATAAGGTGTAGTTTGCATGAAAAGGTGAAAGAACCTGGAATGCATTTGAAGAAATGTAGTGTAAAGAGTATGCTAAGAATGAATACATGAACTCACACACATACATACTCTTTATGCACACACACGTACATGCTCTGTCTCTGTACCTGTCTATGTATGTATAGCTAAAAATAAGTATGTGAATTTTGTTGTGTGTATGTGTGGTGATGGATGACAGGGCATGTTAGGATGGAGAGATTAACCATGCAAGAAAACTGACCAAAAGTTGAAGTATTAAATTACAAGGATTTTGTGAACAGGTTGAGCAATCAAGGTTTTACCTAACTACCTACCATCTATTTATATGAAGGAAGAGTTACTGATTTTGTCTTTGGTGTTGTATACAGTTGCCACATGAGTGCATTTTCTTGAATTGGTTTCATTTAGAAACAATTGCAGTTTTAGTATTTGAAATATAAACTTGCATATTTCTACATAGCTGAGAAGAGGACACTTTTGATTGATGAGTTGAATAAGTTGAAGAATGAAGGGCCTCAGAGGAAGAATAAGGCTGGTCCCATATCCCAAAGTGAATTTGTCCCTTCCAAAGGATCAATTACTTTGTCAGAAATCCGCTTGCCTCTAAAAGCAGATTTTGTCTGCAGTACAGTTCAGAAACCAGGTATGGTAATTTTTATTTACTCACTTCTAGATCATATGTTAAATTATGAACTTCACCTAGATTGGAATTGTGCAAATGGGAACAAGTAGAGCATGCATAAAGACACAAGGCTTGTATCTCGGGCCTTTAGTTCCTTTTATGTAGATGTGTGTATAAAAATAACCAAGGAAAAATTTCATATATGTTCTTACTGATCCATGCAATAACAGACATAGGTCTAACTGAAACTGAAAGTAAGGCTTGTTAAACATAATATTGAACATAAAATAAATTACTAAGATGAGTTATTCTGACACAACAGACCATTTGACTTTCATTAATTTTATTGTGGAAAGTATTGGGCATCTAAAAGAACTGATTTTACTTACTCTATTCTGTTTAAAATTCACTCCGTCATGTAAATTTGTTCTTTGAATCCTGAATTACTGGTTGTGGAAGTGAAGAGCATCACAGTATAGGTACTTCTATTCAAATTTTATTCCGTTTATTCCTCTAGATTGAATAAATAAACTTTTCTAAGCTATGTATTCTACTTAAAATCATATTTAAACAAAGTGGGTAAAGGAGGTTATGGCACCAGTATCTGAAAAATAGGGCAGGATGGTAATTTTCACAGAAATATAGTATTTTAATCTCAGTTTTGAAATAACAAACCAGAATTTACCCTTTTGAGATGTATACTATTAGCTAAAGAATTTCGGGTCAATAGGTAAAATTTGAAGTCAGCAGAAACTGAGGAATGTGTAGTGAAGTTATTTCAATTCACTTAAAATGAAGAGACCTTGATGCTGTTCCAGGAACATGTCTGTCTGCTTATGTCTTGTTTTTTTGTGTCTGAAAAGTTGACTTTAGAAAATTTAAAATGAATTTTATGTAAATCAGTTGCAGTATTACTTTATTCATTTGGTCTTCCAGAATGCTGATTAGCTAAATCTGATTTTGCTTGTGCTTATTAGGTAATGTGATTATTTCTTACAGATGCAGCAAATTACTATTTCTTAATTATACTAAAAGCAGGAGCTGAAAATATGGTAGCCACACCACTAGCAAGTACCTCAAGTTCTCTTAATGGTGATGCTCTAACATTCACTACTACATTTACTTTGTAAGTAAATTAGGCTTTTGATGGTTCAAACATACTTTTCTTTTTTAATAGAGTTAATACAGTCTAAGCATCCAGGTAGAATTTATAATCTTTGAAATGCAGTATGTTTATTGTTTTTATATGGACAAATAACTCATTTTTCAATTTGTTGGTTTAAATTTTATGTTTCTGATCTTTTCTTCCATTGAGTAGCATGTTTCTTCCACGTGGCTGTAGATATTTGATGTTTTGAAGTGTTTTAACATATATATTTATTACACACACACACACACACACATGCAAAATCTGGACCACAATTTTTTAATATATACTTTAAATCTCTTAATGTACTTAACATTAAGTCTCAGTGAAAGACATTTATATTTAGTGTCAGAGATTTATTTTGAAACTAGAGTCAAAATCTAGTTTGGAAGAAAAACAACTTTTATTATTTAAGATCTTGAGTTGTAAAATGCTGAAGAAAATGTTTGACCTGTATTATAGGAAAAAATAGACTGTTCTTACCAGTTTTTATATTCTTTAATAGTTTGTAACTATTGTCTTTAGTTTTAAAACACAGTGAATTCCTTTACTCTCAGTCTTGTAACAGTATTTGTGGCATAATTTTTAATGGCATGATTTGATATTTTTATTTTTCCAGGCGGGATGTGTCAAATGACTTTGAAATAAATATTGAAGTTTACAGCTTGGTAAGCAGTTAAAGCTTTCTAAAGTAACTAATAGTGTATTTTTCTTAAAGACATCAGATTTTAAGTTACTTATGCTTTGGATTTGTGTGTAGGTACAAAAGAAAGATCCCTCAGGCCCTGATAAGAAGAAAAAAGCATACAAGTCAAAGGTGAGAATGAAAGAAACCCAGTAGAAATATAATCAGAAATAAGAGATATAATGTCTGTTTAAAATTATGTATAATTTTTAATAATTATCAAGCTTTTGGGTCATTTTTATGCCTTACATTTCTAGTTACTGCATATAATAGGTATAGGTATGAATACTGAGAGTAAACTTGCAGTGAGTGACCATGACCCTAAGTATAAGCTACCGATATTACTCAGGCTAGACAATTCTGTTTTCTCCATATCTGCTTGACAACTATTATTATCTCTTTAAACTTTTCTCAGGCCTTTCCTCTGAACTCTTGTCTTACTAGCTCCTCTAAACCAGACTTAAAAATGATATGGTTACTGTAGGCATGAGGAATAGAAACAGCTTTGTTTCTGTCCTTCCTAGCCTTTGCTGTTTTGTTCTTTGTCTAAATCATCATTTAAAAGAATTTTATTTAGCTTTAACAAAAAAGGAATAACAGTATGGGTAAAGCCAGAATAAAAGACTCAAGTATAATGTATTGATATTTAAGAATTATTTTCTGTGTGGGAGAATCTCAAGTTTGGTTAGTTTTAATCATAATGTTTAATAGGAACTATACTAAGTTATCTTTTCTTCCAGGCTATTACTCCTAAGCGACTTCTCACATCTGTAACCACAGTAAGTAGAATTTTTTGAAAGTTGAAGTTCCTTGAGAAATCTTCATCTTACACATACAATTGGAAATTAGTTAACCATTTCTAAACCCTTAGTGCTTTGGGAATCTTTAAAATATCCTAAAAGGAAAAAATAATGTTTTCTGAAATATAGTCCTTGTAGTGTTTATACTTAATATTTAAATCTTTGTATCAAATAAAGAAAATAACTTACGTTCTTCTTCACACCTTTTTTTTAGAAAAGCACCCTTCATTCTTCAGGTGAGTGAATCTTGAACTATTTGAAACGTTAGGATATAAGCAAGTGCATACTTAGACATATACCCATCTTGATTTATGAGTGTTTACCTTACTCTCCTTTGAATAATATTTTCTGTATGGTGGTAACATATAAGATTACTGGCGAGAATAACCTGCAGTCTGAAACCACCACAGGCCACCAAACAGCACATTGCTCAGGCTCTAGCAGGCAGTACACATAGGATACCTAGTCACTTGACAACTGCAGCAGGTAGCATTACTCTTCACCCTATCTTCTCTTGTTCTGTAGATTTGTTTTGTGCTATCCACACTGAGGAGTTCACCTGTTTTAACTTAACTGATCATGACTGGCATTGCATCATGTCAGAAAAGCATCTTTCTAGTTCACTGGAAACTGGAGTGCCAGTAGGCCGGGGAGGACTTTTCCAGAGTGGCGTTAGGCCTAAATTTTCCAAAGGGGATTAGGATTGAGCTGGTTTCACTCACCTTTGGACTTTTGATCTCTGTTTCTTGGCACAAGAGAATAACTAAGAAGAACTGTGCAGATAAAGTCCTGCTGCTCATTATGTCATCCTAGACTACAGCAATGAAGGTTTTCATATCTCTGATAGGCAAATTGCTTTTTATGCACACATTTTTAGGTTCTATATCTTTAAAAACACATCTGTGTCAAATGTTAAGATGTGCCTGTACCTCACTTACGTTAAATATAAATACTTAACAGTTTTCTTTCATTAGGAAATATGTTGATGTTTTATTCCCCCCACCTGCCCCACCCCCATATTTAGAGATAGAGGAAAATGAAGCAGTTTTTTCTGTGGCATTTTAATTTCATTCTGTTAGAGTAGGGTGAGGAATTGTTATTTATACTTACCAAAGTCACTCTGAACTAAACTTCATTTCCTTTTTCTTTAGTTATGGCCAGTCTCAATGCTGTGCGTACCAGCAACTTTGCCCTTGTTGGATCTTACACACTGTCATTATCTTCAGTAGGAAACACAAAGTTTGCTCTGGACAAGGTAATCCAAATTTATTTATTTATTTATAGAAAAATTAGGTCCATGAAAATGTCCCAGTACTTCCAAGTATTTGAAATCTTTGGCTGAATATGTATGTTCTTAGAATTGTACATTTTAATTAGACATGGGTTTAGCTGCATGATATGTTTTTTGAGGTTGGAAGTATTTCTCCCCTGCATCTTAATAGTTAAGCCTTCAAAGCAGCATATACTGGTTTATTCTAAATGTCAATTCTGACTAAGAAAGTATTGCTTCTTGCATATAGATGTTAAGCTTACAGTTTTAAACATAGTTTCTTGCCCATTTGAAACCAATATTTTGAAATGACTAACATTTTTTGGATTTAGTTTTGACAAGATAGGGAAAGATAGAATAATTTCTTGGAAAAGTACTCATGAATCTAAGGGATTTCCTTCCCATACTTTCTTCTCCAAGTTTAGGACTTCATAGTTCAGATCTGTGTAGTGTCACTACCATATTGAGTGCTTTTTCACCACACTGTAAAGACTAAATATTTAATAGCTAACAAGACCATTTTAAGTAGTAAGAGAAGTAGAGGCAAACTTTAGTCCTAGTGTTGGCTTCTGCTGTATAATACAGACTATTTAAAAATATTATAAGAGATTTCTGTAGTTAGAATATAGCGATGTTTAAAAAAATTCATGTAACTTTTAATTTAGTAATTCAGCTAGTTTAACAAATTGAGTGATTCTGGGTCTTTTTTTCTCTTTGTCTTTTATTTTATTTGTTTTAGATAAATTATGATGTAAAAGAGCGAGAGCTACTGGGCTATATGTTCCAGGAAAAGGTTGCCATATTTTCTTTGCTTGAAACTAATGAGCTTAAAAATTAGTCCATAATTTTTGGCCCTTATGTAATTGTTTTACTAACCACTCTCATGTCTTCTTGGTTATTTTGACTAATTAAGGACATTATGTAAATTATTCTTTCTTTAGATCCTTGTAGATGGGCATCTTTTTCTTTACTCTCATAATTCTTTAAAGCTTTCTTTAAAAGTTCTCTAGTTTTTTTCATGCCTGTTTGGTATTTGGGCTTTTATATTCTTTTTTCATGTTATAATTCTTTAAGATTCTATTGTCACTTCAGCATTGATTTTTCCGGGTACCAAATGCCAAATTAATAACTATGTCTAAAACTAAAATTTATTCAGTATTGTTGACCTCCTCTTTATTGAAAGAACTATTGGTAATGTTTTCAGTAAAAGTAGAAAACTTCTGTGGTCTTAATTGGCTAATAGGTATGTTGCTATGTAGGTAATGCTCTGTTTATTAATTTTAAAATTAAAATTCATTTAATGCTAAAATTATACTAAATATATTCATATATTTGCCTGTAGGCTATAAGTATGACAAAAGAATTGTCATTTATATTTATTGGTTCTTATGTTCTTCATTCCATCTTGTAGAGCCAGGCTTCCATCCAGGATTATTGCCTTCTCAGGAAGAAGTTTTGTTTGTTTGTTTGTTTGTTTTTTGGGTAGACTAAACCCAACCATATTAGTATTGCATTAAATATAAACATACTAAACACTCTAATGAAAAGACAAAAAATTGTTAAACTGAATAACAAAATATGACCATAAAATATGCTTATGATACACTAATTTAACATATATGGACAGGTGGAGAATAAAGAATGGAAAAAGAGAAAATTCCCTGGCAGTCCAGTGGTTAGGGCTGTGCGCTTCCACTGCAGGGGGCATGAGTTCCCTGGTCGGGGACCTAAGTAAGATCCTGCATGCTACGTGGCATGGCTAGGGGGGGAAAAAAAGAATGGAAAAAGATATACCATACCAACACAAATCATAAGAAAGCTGATGTGACTCTATTAATAACAGACAAAGTAGACCTTAAGATAAAGATGACTACCAAAGATACAGTGTTAACAATTCATCAAGAAGATATAATAGGGCTTTCCTGGTGGCGCAGTGGTTGAGAGTCCACCTGCCGGTGCAGGGGACACGGGTTCGAGCTCTGGTCCGGGAGGATCCCACACGCTGTGGAGCGGCTGGGCCCATGAGCCATGGCCGCTGAGCCTGTGTGTCTGGAGCCTGTGCTCCGCAACGGGAGAGGCCACAACAGTGGGAGGCCCGCGTACCACAAAAAAAAAAAAAAAAAAGATATAATAATCTTAAATATTTATGCACCTAATAGCATAGCTTTAAAATACATGAAGCATAAGTTGACAGAACAAAAACTAAGTGCCTAAAATTGAGACTATGTTGCTCTTACTAATTGGAAGTTTGAGGGACTGATATTTTCTTCCCAATAAAATCATGCTTCCTGTCTAGCATGAAAATACATGAAAATATTCACATAAGAAATATTTTTAAACAAATCATTCTTATCAGTCTATGTATATGTAGATGATATGGCATGTATCAGTACTTCATTACTTTCGATGGCTGAGTACTATTGCATTATGTTATACACTACACTTTGTCCACTCATCTGCTGATGGACATTTGGTCTGTTTCTTTTTTGGCTATTGTGAATAACGCTGCTATAAACTTGGGCTTACATATACCTGTTTGAATACCTGTTTTCAGTCTTTGGGGGTATATATCTAGGACAGGAATTGTGTGGTTATATGTTAATTCTGTTTAACTTTCTGAGGAGCCACCAAACTGTTTCTCATAGTTCCTGAACCATTTGACATTCCTATCAGTAATGTCGGTTCCAGTGTCTCCGCATCCTTGCTAATAAAGCTTGTTATTTTCCATATTTTTGTTTATGGCCATCATAGTGGGTATGAAGTGGCACCTCATTGTGGTTTTGATTTGCATTTCCCTAATGACTAATTTTTGGGTTTGGAGGGGGGTTTTTTTTGGCTTATACAACAAAAGTTTATTTTTTCACAGTTCTGGAGGCTAGAAGTCTAAGATCAGGGCACTGGGAGGGTTGATTTTTTTCTAAACCCTCTCTCTTTAGCTTGTAGATAGCTGTATTATGTGTCTTCACATGGCCTTTCTCTGTATGTGTGTCCAAATCTTCTCTTTCTATGAGGACACAAGTTACATTGGATTAGGGCTCATCCTAATGAACTAAATTAACCTTAATTACTTCTTTAAAGACCTTATCTCCAAATACAGTCACATTTTGTGGTATGGGGAGTTAGAACTTCAACATGTGAATTTGGTTAGGGATGGGGAGGGGACATAATTTAGTCACAGCATGGTTTAAGCTATAGCATGAGTTTTGGGATTATCAATGTTGGAAACATACTTGGATCTAAGAAATAAGGAAAGCTTTATAGATACAGAATGACTCAACTTTAAAACAAGCAATACAAAAATCTGCTTTCAATAACTTATTGCTGGTTTTGTAATTTAGCTTATGTTTATTTTGGTTCAAAGCAATGTGCTTCCAATAAAAGAATCAGATTCCTTTTTACTCGTTCCTCAGTAAATGGTTCTGGACACAATGGCAACTTGAGATTTCCGTTGAAATCTTCGTCCTTATCCTCACCTTCATCATTATTGTCACCATCGTCATCAAGCTAACAGTTATTACCTAACGACTATTGATGTTGAACATCTTTTCATGTGTTTGTTGGCTATTAGTATATCATCTTTGAAGAAATGTCTATTCAAGTCTTTTGCCAATTTTTAAGTTGGATTGTTTGAAATGTTTTAATTGAGTTGTCTTTTTATTGTTGAGTTATAAGAGTTCTTAATGTATTCTAGATACTAAACCATTATTAGATACATGATTTGCAAATATTTTCTCCTGTTTTGTACATTGTCTTTTCACTTTCTTATGCTTTGATACACAGAAGTTTAAAATTCTTTATTGTAATAAATAATATATAACATGAGGTCTACCCTCAACAAATTTTTAAGTGTACAATATTATTAACTATAAGCACAATGTTGTGCAGCAGATCTCTAGAATTTTTTCATCTTGGATGAGTGAAATTCTATACCCACTGAATAGCAACTCCCTTTCCCCCCACTCCTACCAGTCCCTGGCATCCACCACTCTACTTTCTGCTTCTGTTGAGTTGGCTACTCTTGATACCTCATACAAATGGAATCATGTAGTATTTGTCCTTTTGTGACTGACTTATTTCACTTAGCATAACGTCCTCAAGGTTCATCCGTGCTGTAACACCTGACAGGATTTCCTCCTTTTTTATGACCGAATAATACTCTATTGTTTGTATGTACTATATCCCCCCACCTCCCCCGGCTGCCTTCTTTTTTTTCAATAGGAGTATTTGGGTACTATTTGACAAAACAAACAGTGTTCTTTAAGCAAACATTTATTGAATGTCTGCATATGATTTGGCAATAGGATATGGAAACAAACATGAGAAGGACACGATAATTGACCTCAAGGATCTGCTGTGCAGAGGTGTGGGGCTGTGGGTTAGGACACATAAGAAAATATACACTGAGAGTCTCAAGGCCTAAAAGGCAAACTTTGGGATCTGAGAAGAACAGGATCTGGATGGCCTAGAGTAGTTTCATATAAAGAAGTGGGGAGAAAGGAGGCTATACCACATTTTCTTTGTCTGTTCAGCTGTTGATGGGCATTTAGATTGTTTCCACCTCTTGGCTGTTATGAAGAATGCTACAATGAACATGGGAGTGCAAATATCCCTTTAAGAGCCTGATTTTGATGCTTTTGGGTAAATTCCCAGAAGTGGGGTTGATTGATTATATGGTAGTTCTATTTTTAATTTTTTGAGGAACCTCCATACTGAAAAGTTTTTCATTTTGATGAAGTTTAATTTATCTGTTTTTTCTTTTGTTGCTCGTGGTTTGGTACATATCTGAGAAGCCATTGCCAAATTCATGATCATTGAAGATTTACTCCTCTGTTTTTTTTCTAAGAGTTGTATGGTTTTAGCTCTCACATTTAGGTCATTGATCCATTTTGAGTTAATTTTGTATGTGGTATGAGGTAGGGATCCAACTTTACTCTTTTGCATGTGGCTCTCCAGTTTCCCCAGCACCATTTGTTGAAAATATTGCTCTTTCCTCATTGAATGGTTTTGGTACCCTTGTTGAAAATCAATCTGGTATATAGGTATGGGTTTATTTCTGGACTCTCAGTTCTATTCCTGTGGTCTATATGTCTATCCTTATGCCAGTACCACACTGTTCTGATTACTGTAGCTTTGGATTGGTTTGAAATTGGGAAGTATGATTCTTTCAACTTTGTTATTCTTTTTCAAGATTGTTTTGGTTATTTGGGACCTCTTGCAATTCCATGTGAATTTGAGGATCAACGTTTCCATTCTGTGGTTCACTATTCTTTATTGCCAAATAATATTATATTGTATTAATATGCCCGTTGGTTTATCCCATCTTCTATCAAGTATATTCTGTTGATAGGGAATGGATAAACATATGTATTCTCTTCTTATATCTGTGTTTTCTTTATCACATTACTTGGGACTTAGGGTTCTGCCTTAAGCAGGCTCTACATTGAATGAATTTATTCTTCAAAAGCATTTGTTGCTAAGGAACCAGTGGCTTTGGGGCCACCTATTTTATATTCCAGCTTTAGAAAATACTGTGTTTTCAAGACATAATATTCTCTATTCATTTATACATGTTTTATCAAGAAAAACTGTTTTACAAATAATTTACTCTCTTTCTTCACAGGTACCCTTTCTATCTCCTTTGGAAGGTCATATTTACTTAAAAATAAAGTGTCAAGTGAACTCAAGTGTTGAAGAAAGAGGTTTTCTAGTAAGTAACATCACTGGATCTATATTTTCTTTTTTCCATTTTGTGAAGCATAGACTTGGTTTCCCATAGGAATGAAAGTCTGTGTGACTAAGTGATAAATTGGTTCAGATCTGTTGCATGTCCACTATATGCTAATCACTGTGCTGGTGTTAGAATATAATAGGCCACAGAAAATAATCCCTGCACTCAGGAACTTTTAGTATAATAGGAAGAAATACAAGTGAACAGCTAAGTACAATACAGTACTATAATGGGAGAAAGCATAGAGTGCATGGGTGTAAATTGGTGGGACACCAGGTCTTAGGTATGAGTGGGAAGGCTTAAAGAAAGGTATTGGAAATAACTTGTAAACTGCTAGCTGAACAAGTTAGCCAGAGGGAGAGAAGAGGGAGATATGCTCCAGATGAAGGGAAAAGCATTACAGTGGCCTGGAGGGCCCTTGCCTCTCTCACCCCCACCAGAGAAAAAGATGACACATTTAGATAGTGACAGGTATTTCAGGGTAGCTAGAGCTTAGAGTCTGAGTGTGTGTGTGGAGAAGGGGTAGTGAGAGGAGTGACTGGGGAGGAAGGTGGGGTTAGGGGAAATGGAGCCAAGTGTTAGAGGGCCTTTTAAAGACTTCCGACTTTATCCTGAAGTCGGTTGGGTACTCTTGAAGGATTTTAAGCAGAGGATTAACATCAAATTTGGGGGTTTAGGAAAGTCATTCTGACTAACGTGTGGAAGTGGACTGGGGAGTGGCAGAACTGAAGAAGATTAGTGAAGAAACTGAGTTACTCCATGAGAGAGGGGATGGGGGCTGGCAGTCAGGGTGGAGAGAAGGACCCACCGTGGACAGATGAAGGAGGAAGAAGTGCAGACCCTAGTGGTTTGGCTGTAGGGGTGGAGAAGCAGAAGTAAGGATGTCACCCAGATCCCTGCCTTGCACAGCTTGTTGGGTGGCAGTGATTATACTGAGATAAGGGGCCCTGCGGGGGGAGCAAGTGTCCATGTTTGGGGTGGAAACCGTTTTTCCCCCAAATTTTATTGTGGTAAATTGCAAGCATACAGCAATGTTGATAGAATTTTATAATGAACGCCCGTATAGCCAGCATCTAGATTACGCCTTTAACATTTTTTACTGTCCTTGCTCTATCATGTATCTACTACCTAGCTATCCTTCTAGCCAGTCCTGAAAATATCATATTTTGGGGGGAAGAATTTCAAAGTATATTGTGGACATTAGCATGTTCCCGTGAATCTTAAGTGTACATCCCCTGAGTTCTGACACAGGCATACATCTATGTAACCCAAATTTCTATTAAGATAGACAATTTTACCCCAGAAAGTTCTCTCATACCCCTTGTCAGTCAGTCCCCACCCAAAGTAGGAAGTTTTAATTAGTTAAGTTTTAAATAACTTGAATTTTAGATACGTACAGGCACGTTTCAGAGTTTGAGTTTGGAGCTCAAGATAGACATTTTAGATGAGGTGAAGGTTTGGAAATCTGCAGTAGAGAGATAGTAATGGAAGCTCAGGCGGCGTTGAATAGCCAGGGAACACTAACATTTAAGCCACAGACCTAGGAAGAGAAGCTCTCAAGGGAGACTACAGGGAGGGCAATGGAGAACTTAGTATCATGGTTGCCAGGGGAAGAGTCTGCAAGAGGGAGTGGTCAAATTAGATAAGCATCTATTAGACACTGTTGGACTTCTTAATGAAGTGGTCATTCTAGTCTTGTTGAGAGCAGGAGCTAGATTGCAAATGGTTATAAAGGGAGTGGAGGGTGAAGAATGGGAGTGCAACAACTCTGAAACAAAGTTTGGCTGCAGAGGGGTAAAGAGAGTGTGGTACCTGCAGAGGTCTGTAGGGTGAAAGAAGGATTTTGTTGACATTTTATTAAGATTGGAGAGATTTGAGCATCTTTAAATTCAAATGGGTAGCTTCTAATAGGGCCAAAGAGGGCAAAGGTAGAGGCAATGGGGAACCTGCACTTTAAGGAATAACACATGGAACAAGGTCATGAGAGTGAGAACAAATAAGACCCAAGCCACGGTTCATGATCTTGTACAGTATTATACTTTTTCCATTATCAGAGGAGGAAAGTAAGTGTAGAATACACAGAAGATTGTGGGTGTGGTACCAGAAGTAGAGAAAATCTAATAGCTTTGATTTTCTTTGTGAAGCAAGAATTTGAGCTATACAAAAGATATCACAGGTCAATTTGCAGTTGCTGACAAAGGGCACAGAAAGAAGAGCTAGATTGTACAGAAAGTCCAAGTGGCCAAGGTGACTGTAAATCAT